>NC_142396.1:10540569-11189319 GCF_059441095.1 Idiotropiscis lumnitzeri | reverse complement strand
TATACTAACATAGCTACTAATGCCACAAAGCGGATTCAATCAGCTAAAAACTGCGTCATTAAAAAAATAGCTGATAAATTGCCTCTTGGTGGAATGCTAACACAGCTAATTCGAATAATTAACTGTGATGGGTGAAAAAACAAACAGGTAGTCGTGAAAGAGGGTTTTTACACATCAAAAAAGATTAGCATACGGTATGTATACAGTATGACTACATATACTGTACCGATATATATACACATTCACATTGTTGGCATGTGCTGATGACATCATCGACGGTCTGGCATTTCCCGCCGTGTTGCGTTGTGTGTGTGTGTCATTAAGTGATCACTAATGAATGGTGACTAGGAGACTGGCTGGCTCCCGCCGCTGACCTCGGCTATTATTAGCGTGACCTCCCTTTGGCTTGACCAACAAAAGCAAACAAAAAACAGTTTTTGATATGATTGCGGCGAGTACACAAGGACTGATGAAGAAGATGATGGCCTGGCTGCTGGTAGTCAAATTGTAAACCAATCTTCCGGAAATATTGAACATACAGTTGATCCACTGCGTGTGAGCATTAGCAGCAATGCCCGATGTTAGCCAGTCGGGTTGGTGTATTTCTCTAATCTCCTGCTTGAACCCTTTGAACTAACTAGAATCGGTTTTGTTAATTGTTGAGTTCCGGTGCAGGCCTACATATCGATGTTCTCTGGCTTTGCGCGGATTTGGTATTTTCATCAGCGGTAACAGCAGCAACAGACCTTCCACTGCATTTTTAAAGTAATTTTTTTAAAAACTGAAGTCTTAAACATAACTTCTTCCAAAGCACCAATTCCGTGAGCCATGGCCAAGGGAATGATGCACTAACAAAAACTCCTCACGTGTCAAATGCTGAAGGGGTCACACCTGAAACAAACACAAAACGGAAGTTTATAGTGACTTTTGGGACACTGCATTTTTTTTTAATTTTAATGTTTTCATTCCTTTGTCTCTTGATGGAGAGGAAAAATGTTGTTTTGCTACTCTGGCTTCCGCCCACATTGAGTAAACAAGCGTGTTAGGTTATTATAGGTTCATTCAAGACATGAATGTTAAGTGTGACTGGGAATTTTATTGTCAACTCATGTATGTCTTCATGTGTCCTGTAATTGACCGTCAACTTTCTTACCCAAAGGCAGATGGTGATCGACTCACATGGATCGCTAAAAATGGATGGATGAATGGATGAATAAACTGTTAAATTATTTGAACATGACTGGCAGTTACGGAAGGTAATAAAACAAAGGTTGAACAATCTTATTTAAGTTTATTATTTCTTATGGTACAAAAATGTTTCAAAATGCCACTGTCAGAGGTTCGGCTTCAAATCTGGGCTGTGGCCTTCCTGTTTGGAGTGTGCGTGTTCCCCCATTGCTTAAGTGCATTTTCTCCACATACTCCCAAAATATGCATGTTGCTCACTTGAAGACTTGAAATTGCCAATAGGTGTGACTGGGAATGTTTTATTTTATTAATCAATTTTATAGAAAATTATGCTCACCAGAAATGAGTAGGATTTTGAACAAAAGTTATTGTAAACCTTTAACAAAACATATTTTTCATCAGCGATTCATCTGAATTTAGCAGAATATAATAACAAAAACAAAAAAATGGCAATTAATATAAATATGTTTGTGGTCTTATAGTGACAAAATTAAAATGGGATTCATAAACTGGATTTGGGGATTTTGAACCAAAATTCCATTTATTGAGTAAAAAAACGATCAGTCAAAGGGTACCTTTTACAGGATGTTGTACAAAAACGAATGCACTGCACTCAGTAAAAAAAGATTGAGATTGATTTGTTTTAATTCCATATTAATTATAATTGTGTTTTTTTTAACTTGAATTGTTAACCTCAGCTGTTTGGAGTAAGAAAGATTTCAAAACGATAGCACGATGTTGTTTAATTGAAATACGAAATAATTACACAGAACGTGCTATAACGTTGTAAAAGCGTATTGATACAACATATTGTGAGTACATTTTCATCTCGACCTAATTGAACGCCTGCCTTAACAAATCTGTTTTCAATTGCTTAAAAACAAAGTCAACAGCTCTCTTTTTAAACTTGAATATTTTCTTGAAAATAAACTTGCATAAAAATTCTATAGGCGATTGATATTTATGACGTTCAGTGGCTGTCCCGTTTTCATGATATCTCAGCGGGAATTTTGAAAATGTAAATCATTTGATCATACTTATTAAAATAAAGGAATTTTTTAAATGTATTCGTTCATTTCTATTATTTATAACTCATAAGATGGGACATGCAAGGTTATTTAGATACTTAACACACAGTAAAATATATTAATGTATGTGATAAACTGTATTTTAAACGAAAATGAATAAAAATCAAACATGGTATTTCTTACGTAAACGTTAGAGTGACCAAGACGCGTGTGCAGGTCTGGTCCAAAGCTGCAGCAGGAAGAGTCACGTGACGAGGGTGGACTTTCACGCTGAGAGCGCACACGAAGGGGCGGACGGGTCACGATTAAAAAGCCAATCATTAGTCCTTTGGTGACATTTTAATCATGGAGGGGGCAAAAAAAAAGACTTCTTCTACAAACATCACCAAATTTGAATAGAGCTGGAAATACAATGTGACATGTTGGCAAATAAAAACGCCGACATTCCGTATTTAAATGCATGTTTTTAGCCCATATTAAAATATAAGTTCTCCAACTTTAGTTTATGAAAATATATAATGATACCGGAATCACACTTTTTAGATAATGCTTTCTTGATCAAAGTGCTAATTTTACAATGCGTTCATTATGTTTATACAACAGAAATGCATGTAAGTAAAAAGCAACTAAAATACTAGATTCAAATAAGCGAAATAGAAGAATTAAATATTCTAAATAGTAGTTGTTTCATTTTAGGAAACAGAGAAACAAAACAAATGAAAAAAAGAATCAAATATACACAAAAAGAATCAAAACAAAATATACACCTCAACGACGCACTTTTAACAAAACGAGATATAGTGGTTTATTTCATTTACCCAATTCATTAAAAATTGAATTAAAAAAAAAAACATTCAAAATGCAAAAAGTTCACCATACGTGTCCGCTCCAGTATAAATAGCCTTGAGGTATTTTTTGACAAATTAATTTAATACATAAAAAAAATACAAATAGATATAAAAATACGAAGATGAAAACACCCGTGCCTTCTAAGGAGCACGAAGTAATCTCCACTAGCAAAGCATGTGCGCTTGAGAACCTGCTGCTGCTAAATGTGTCCAAGTTGCACCTTTGACCCCAGCTTTAAGAGCAAAATGATGCAAGTCATCATCCTCATCAGGGGGGTAATTATGGGATGGATGATATGACTTTGCGCCAGTTGCCAACAACAACACTTGGAGCTCTTCTTGCCTTTGTGCAGTCACAATTGTCCTGCTAAAGATGACCTCCCAGTCATTTTTCTCAAAATAGCAAATCCTTTTATTCTTTTAAACGCCCCCTGCCATTTTTTGAAATCGCCGACCACCTTTGCACCACTGCGTCCTCCCTCCTTTGTTTGGCAGGTGTCTCCAATTACCTGCTGGTTTCCTCTCTTTTGGGCACACTTCTTCACAAGCACAACATGCGAGCAGAAGAGACGGCGACGTGTCCGTATTGATTGCCAGCACGTCGACGCACTCGTCGTCTCCTCGGCGAGCTGGTTGGCATTTCATTATAGACGAGAGCAAGAGATAAGTGCCCACAAGGAGCGCTGGAAATCCGCACAGGGAAATGCAGTGTTGCTAAGAGACGGAGAAGGCGCCAAACTTTAATCAGGAAGCTCGACTCTGACCTTATGCAAATGAGCTTGTGACAGCTATGTTACTAATAATAATTCTTACTAAATAATAAATAAATAAACAAGATTGGCTTGAAGTACTGAATGAAATATATTCACAACACTTCCTACCTGTGGCATTTTCTATCCCAGGCCCAGTTTTGATTTCCCAGCAATTTGATATTATTCTCAAACTTGAGGAATGTAAGAGAATTAATTTTTAGTGTCCTTAGGTGTTACAGCGAAGAGGTGCAGTACCACACTGTGCCACAAAAAGCAGGGCAGCACTGAGCACTAATAGAAGAGGCAGAGAATGTCCCAAACTAAGCTCCACTAATAGTTGTTATTCCCTGAGAGAATTCATTGCTTGTGAGAAGTCTTGTAATGTAACAGAGCAAAAATAAGCTTTTAATTGACTTAATTAAAAATTAACTTAGTTAATTTTATTTTTAAATTTATTTTGTTTCCGTTTCTGCCAGCTTTCACGTTTACTCTTCTGCATTTCCTCAATAAAACGTGGATTGTTTATCCCCCTGACCATATTAGGTACAACAAAAAAAAAAAAAAAAAGAATGTATATCTGAATTTGTAGGCATACCAGTTAGGAGAGGTCATGAAAATGTAATGCAGAGTCTAAGGAAGTCATCATCAGTATGGTCTCTCTCTCTCTCTCTCTCTGTAGCTTCTTCTAATTTGAGCCATGCTAACGTTGCTCATTAGTCAGCAAGACACACATTTTAACTCCGCCATTTAAGTAAAAAAAAAAAAAAACACACACACAAACATTTAAAATGATTACCACTCACTTTTTTTTTAAATACAGGACATATTTCAGACCCACCTACATGCCTGGAATTCACAATTCATTCTTCAAACCAAAACAACCGAAAGACTTCAAATTCAAGCATGGGTCTTTACATTTTACATTTCAATGTGCTTTAGAAATTTTTAAAGCATGTGTGAAAAAAGAAAAAAAAAAAGAATTTGCTGATGCCTAGCCAAAATCTCCTCTGTCACAATTCGTTAAATGTAATATTTTTTTCCACCAATCTTTACTTCTATGTAATGTAATGTAATGTTTTTACAAATGACCAATCAAAAGTGTGGAAAATGATTTGCGCTCATTGAGAATGCAACTTTAATGTTTGAATTTTTGAGTTCTCTTGAAAGCTGAAGATATTGGCGGTACGAGGATTTAGACTGACATCAGCAATACGGTCATGAAAACTTGCTCGTTTTGCGGTTGGGTTCGGAACATACACCGTATGACAAATGCATCATGAATTAGTGTCAGCATACGGGATGTTCGGACTTACGCACAAGTTTACGAAGTTTGATTGTCTTTGGTGTTTAGAGACGCTTTTCATTGGACGTATTTTGTGACATGCTTGAACCTTACATGACATTTGGCGGCAAGATTATTCACATGTGCGACATCAACCTGGGGCATCTTTCTTGACCTGCGTGTCATTTAACACAAGCGCGATAATGACGCCATAGAAAGGGGTTGCTTACACAAAGGCCAGGGGAGGTTGCGACCAGCCAGAAAGGCCGTATCGGGTCCATCCGAAGAGGATGCCGATAATGGCCTTTTAAGTTTCACCTCCCCGTGTCCCCCACCACTACAAAAGTCAATCAATAGTGCGAGTGGATCAGCGTTATGAGGCTACCGTACGAGCAACTGGTGAGCTGCACCGCAGCTAATTGGCAGGCAAGAAAGCGAACTGAGTGTCCGATTAAGCTTGCTTGCGCAATACGGGTTTTAACATGGGTGGTAATTTACAAATGATGTTCCAGAAAAAAAAAAGTCAATCAATTAATCAATCAATAGATTATTCTTAATTTTTATCACTATGAAAACCTGATGTGCTAGAGAAAAATTGAGTGCAGATTCAGAATCAGAATCAGAATTTGTCTAGAAAAGTTGTACCTACATTGCTGATTAAAAAAAAAAATAGTCCAAATTTGTTGACGAGTGTTATGTTTAGATCGGAATCAGGCCGCTTCCAAATTTGGATACAAAGTTGATATTTGCAGAGGAAAGTAAACACACAGATGGGATATACCTCGTCATTGTCATCTTGACGTCATCCGAATACACGATTAGTCATGTCCACACAAAACTAAGTCTAAATTACACCTGAGACAGTTTCACAAAATGTGGTCTAATTTATTTTGATTTCACATGAGAGGTGTGCACACTTATGCAGATGACACACAGCTAAATCTTTCATTGTCCCCAATTGACAGCAGTTCAAGGCACGGGGAGAACATGCAAACTCCTCACAGGAAGGCCGGAGCCGGAATCGAACCCTGCACCTCCCTGCACACCTGCGAACCAGTCGTACGCTGTGCCGCCCTAGAAGGAGAATTATTTGGAAATTCTGCTACTGGTTTATAAATCACTGAATGCTTTGGGTCGTGAATACAGTCAAGAAATGCTGATTAAATATAAAACCAGTTGGGCTCTGAAGTCTGCAGACTCAGGTCAGTTAGTGGAGCCCAGAATTCAAAGTAAACATGGTGAATCTGCTTTTGACCGTTATGCTGCACTCAAATTGAATAAGCAGCCACCAGAAGTGAAGTCAGCCCCAAGTGTAAATGCTTTTAAATCCAGGTTAAAAACGTAGCTTTTTTTTCTCAAATATTTGATTAAGGTCCTCTAAACAATTTCAAATCTTTTTTCTTGTGGATATTTTAATAACGCACTTGTAAAATGTTTTTTTTACATTCTGTAATTAACGGTTGTGTTTGTATATAAATGCTTGTAGGTGTTTGTGTCTTTGCTTGGGTGTGAAGCACATTGAGTTGACTTGTGCATTAAATGTGCTATATAAAAAAATCCTGCCTTGCCTTGCCTAGACATAACATATGGTTTAAATAGCATACATTCAAGGTCTATAAACATTAAATCTGGTTGTTTTGTTGTGTTGAAATCAAATCTGATCTCTGTTATTTCCGGATAATAAAATAATAAACATCTTTGTTGACTGGGCCTGATTTTGAAACCTGTTTTATGTGTGATCACATCCACACGGAAAACGTATGTACACGGAGACAGACTGAAAAAACGGGACGCAGGACTGAAGTGGGAATTGGGCACTTGGACATGCAGTGTAAATCCGGCCGTAGATCCCAGTCCTGCTGTGGTGCTTGCGCAACGACGGGGAGAGAGGGAGGAGGAGGGAAGGCGGGCCGAGGTGAGTAAAGAGAGCGGCGTTCAAAGCGAAACCCTTGTCAATAGTACTCACAGTGGGCCAGGAGGGTGTAATAGCACTTGCTTGATTCCACATTGATATCATATAATCCAGTGTGCCCCCGTTTCACTATCATATTTATCTAACCTGCTGGGGGACAGGCTAAGGGGCGGCAGCGTCCCCGCTGCTCGGAGCAGACGCGCTACACGGCGCCCTCGTGTATTCTTATTGATTACTCCCACCCGGCGGCCCCTCGAGACCGTAATTTAACTCAGCGGGCGCTGTACTTTAATGCTGGAATTCAAACATTCCAGCCACACTTGAAGAGAGAAAAACAATTGACACTTTCAAAATGTGCAGAGCCCTCTCTTAAATGGGATCTGAGGGGGAATGGATCATTTCATGTTCAGTGGGTATTTTTATTATTATTCTTATTTTTTTTATATATATATATATATATTCTCACTGTCTCGCTTTGCTTGTCTGCCTGTGCAGTCAATGCGTTTTAGCACAAGAAAGTAAGAGCAACTTGTTCATTCGAAGAACACAGACTGTATTTCATGTTATTTGTGGAAAACATGGAACAGTGAACCCTTCTGTTGTGTTTGTTGTTTAACGACACTGTCGATGGTTTAATGTGACCCTAAATGTTTCATCTTCAAAAAATACAATAAACAAAATATTAATGATTTTTTTCTGGTTGTCGAATGTACACACAAAAAAGGAAAAATGTGTAAAACAACTGAATTATTCTCATTTTAATTTAACAGAAAACATACAATCCGCAAACTAGGATTACATTTAGCAATTTTGACCCTCAATTTCACAGTGACCTGCTCTGTTTAATTTGAAATGAATAGACAAATTCATTCCTCGGCCACAATTTAATTGAATTCTGATTAACCATGATTACTCTTCTGTAATGTTACGCTGGCCAAGAAATGTCTGCGAATTTTTTCATCTAGTAAACCTTTCTAGATAATTTCTTTTTTTTTTTTTGCATTAATTCCAAATCTGTCCTTGTTTTTTTTAAATTTATTTTTAACATATATAGTGCAGTAATACATTCACAGGAACATTTATGGATTCATGGTTAGGTTCAACAAACAGATGGTAACACAGATGGTAAAATACGCATTTTGCAAGCTTTAATACGTCAAACATAAAAACTTAAATGAGTATCTGAAAAACTAAAAATAAAGACTTTTTTTTTTTAAATCAATGTCAAAAATACATTGCAGGACACAAGGCCATCGTTGATTAAAATTTGTCTGTTTACCAGCAATATTACGACAAAAACAATATATTTTGGGAGATTTGGTTCAAGTTCTCAAGGTAATTAAAACACTTTACATAGATCGTTAAAATTTGCAATAAATGAATAACTAACAGCACCATATGGTGAATGACAAGCATTATTCGTTCATGAAAAAAATGACATTGACCAAATATGGACATGGCAGGGCGACACCCGAAAGTGATTAAAAAAAAATAGTCCAATCCTACAAAATCCTCCCAAAAGAGGCTGTTTGAAATCATAATTTTGCATCTTAAACTACCATGAACATTTAATTTTCATCTAAAAACCAAATCATACAACAGTTGATTTAGCACCAACAGCGCACATTGTTCTTATAAAAATAAAACAAAAGTTGTGTTGGATAGAGTGAGCAAACCTGATTGTTTGTGCCGAGGAAGACCAAGCCATCCGGAGTGCAGCTCAAACCAGCATCAGCCAGGAAGAATGGCCATCAATGAACTGTAATGACTTTGTTTCCTTTAATGAGAGGGAAAGGATTTGATGTTAATGCTGTTGATCACCACATCGGCTTCAACACACCTAATTAACTGCAGAACACACACAAAACAATCAATGAATAAAATGTTTCTTTCGATGGAAAGATGAAAATACTGCATTTATCTGAGCGTTTGGGTGACGTTTTGTGGCCGCCAGCCGTTCACTGTTGCAGGCGGAGCAGCAGAGCGCACTCCAGAGATCCATCCATCTCAATCGGAGGCTGCAGCTGACACCTTACAAAGAGGTACAATTAATAAGGGCATTATCCAGCGGTGGGCAACAATAGAGTCCTAACGCATACACACCAACCTCGGGAGGCCCGCCAATGACGGAAAGTGTGTGTGTGTATGTAGGAAACAGGCTTGGGGGGAAGGGTGTGACACGGCGCCTCAAAATTGGATGCATTACAAGCAATGTCTTCACTCCATGAATCCCAACAACATATTTGGAATGACGACTCAGCCAGCAAGGACACCTTTTCAAAAAGTATCTTTAAAAAAAAAAAAAAAACGTTTAAATTGACGCAGCTGAATGGAACCATTGAATAAGCACAAATTAATGGATCTACTGTTGGAAATGTAATTTTACTATTAATTATACATTTGTAGGCTCAAGTGGCAAGTAAGCAAAAATGAATAGATGTGATATGTGACCCCCCCTCAAAAGATTTACTCTTAATCGCATTCTTTGAACAAAGGTTAGTGAAAAACTCCCTCCTCTCTGCCTCACTTCCCATTGTTCATTTCAGTGTTTATAAAGGCGTAATTAACAGAAATTTGTTACATTTTATTTACTAATGGCTCCTCAATTGCATTTTTTTTTAAGGATGAATTAGTAGAAATCTGAAATTTTTTTTTCATATCAGATTCTACCAATTGCACGTTCATTGCATTTACTTGTGAAATGAGGAACCTTTCGCTCCCCCATCAGTGGCCGTTTTTATTTATTTATTTATTTATTTTTTATTTAGAATTTTTCCCGTTTTTTTTTTTTTGGGAACAATTGAAGCTCAATACATTTGAGGAAAAAGTTTCTATACAGCTCATAATTTATTTACGAGAACATTATGATGCAACAATTAATCATGCTTATATAGGTTGAGTGTTTTTAGTCCTTTTTTTTTTTAATTCTACTAAAACTCTCTGAAGTTTTATATTGGCACTGCACGCGAGATCATCTTGTAGACAATATATGGCCACCCCTCCTCCCATAGGTTTCAAACCCCTTCTATACGCTTTTCTGTTTTTCATGTGAATATTTTAAAAACGTTTTATTTATTAATTATCCTGTTACGTTTCGATCAGTACATGGTGCACAAAGAGAGAGAGACAGTGAGTAGATTTGCAGCTATCAAACAAACAGGACAAGTGATGATGGCGCTGCCATCAAAGTGTCCTATTAGTGCAGCTTGAGCGCAGCATTGTGCTTCACAGGCGAGAGGGCGGAGACGGCGCCGCACTGACATTTACAGCAAAACCAGGGGTTGTTTGTGGTCACTGCACTGGAGACAAATGCCGGACCCCGAGGGTCGAGGGTCACGGGATACATTTCACCCGCAGCGGAGGTCCCTCTGTTGGAGAAGACAAACAGATAAAGGAGCCGAGGTGTGACGAGCTCCCGCTGTCGTGGAAATCAATGCGAGGACTGAAGGAGGAACTTGTTCGTCTCTTCGAGTTCTTAGTCAGTCCTCCCCACGTCGAGCCTTTTTCTTTATACCCGCTCGATCCGCAGGGGAAAGGATGAGCTTGGTTATGGATTAACGGCGTGATCAATAACAAGATAGGAAGCTGTAAAGCTGAGGAAAATTAATTCGAAATGCAGTCAAACTCTTATCGACCCGCAGCCAGGGTAGCAGGTAGCCGATAATCCACCAATATTGTGATGAGCGGCTAATCTCTCATTTTAAATATGACCTCCACCGCAGCATAATAAAAGTTGAGAGCGGCCACCCATTTTGTTAGCGTCTAATCAGCCCGGAGATTTTCTCACCTATTCATCTCCATCCAAGCACTAATCTTCCTTTCTGAGCCCCAGTCAATTAAACCACTTTCATATCATTGCTGGGGGGAAAAAAACCTCATTGAACTTGCAGTGACATTTCTGTGACATCAGCAGTTGAGAAGTCAATTTTTACATCGCACGTTTGCTGATTTGTAAACACAAGACACAAATAGAGGGCTGGGATGAAGTGAGACATACTAAAGTGTGATGGTTTTAAATTTTGAGCTGGTTTTTGCAGATTTTATTTCGAACTGAATATATTGTCTGGCTTCTCTGAAAGGATGTAGCTCACATAAAATGTAATAGTTGGCTTTGTGGAGCGCACGCATTTCACATCCGACTACAGATATATCTTTATCTACGGTTTAATTTTAATTTTATTGACCGAGCCCATAACTGAATGTATCTAATTGCACATTGAAATTAATTTGTTAGTAGATAACATATTTTTAATCAATTAGGTGTAGATCCAGCAGGATAAATGGAGTAAAAAAAAAAAAGAAAAAGGAAAAAAAAAAAGAGGTGTCTCAAAGTGAAAATTTTTAAAACAGATTCTACATCAAAAAACTGAACATGTGTGCGAGCTCCTCAAAAATAATGAGCTTGATAACATTTCTCGCAAAGCGTATCTACGCTAGCAGTAATAGAATTGTTAAACAGGTTTCAGATAAACCAAAAATAACGGAATGAGTGCTACTAACAAATTTACTGTCTGGGAGTCCGACATGGAATAGAAAGTTGTTCACCAGATACACAACTAATCGAAAAAACTAAATTGAGTCCTGCCCAGATGAAAAGTTTTGCGATCAAATTGAGTAAATAATGGAACGGAGATTGTGAAATTCAACTTGAAACCAGATATTTGTTATCGCTAAAATATTTGTGTTACTACTTCATACCACAATGTGGATATCCAATCAGCGTCTCTTGAAATATTATAATTTCATTCTAGTGGAGTGCAAATGAGACAATCATTTGCTGGCAGTCCATCTCATCAGCAAATAACGCTCACCTAAATATCATCTTAATTATTCCCCACTGAGGCTGGCCAACTCCAAGCTGTCAGTCACTCCTTTCCAGCGTCGACCAATCAACGCTTGCGGCCTCGCCACCGGGCACCACTCGGGACTGGGTCACCTCCGACTCGCAGCCCCCTTCATTGGAGGTACGAGCTGAGGGGAGTGTCGGCTCTGCATCAAAAGCGCAAAAACAAAGCAGGTTAATTGGTGATCAACACAGTTGGACTTTAATGAGGCTCGCTAGCCTGCGGCCGGGCCCGCTTCGCGACGCAACTTTCCTCCGTTTTCTTTGATCGCCTTGGCTTGGTCCATGTCTGTCATTGTCGCCCGTAATTACCTTTAGCGCCAAATGGCCGCCGTGAGAGATAGGTGTCTGTAATTAATAACATTTCCATAAATTTGAATCGCTAACCAGTCTCATTAGCCGTGCCCCCCGTCTTTTTGTCTCGCCTCGACTTCTCTTGTCATCTTTTTCCAACTCAGACGATACACAATAGTGCCACTTAGGGCGAGGGACTCGCTTGATGTGTGCCACATTTTCCCAGTAATCCAATTTTACTGCAGGTAATTTAACACAGCACGCGCCACGTCAATGCAAAGGGAACACTGATTTGTTGGAAGTACGGAAGTTTTTTCAATTAAGACAATCAAACTTTGATGGAGTGTAAACACGGAGGAACACCGGCTAAACGTTTTTGGCACTTCCTGGTTTGGACCGCAGTCATGTTGGCAGAGAGAAGGCCCGTGTTGTGTTCACTTGAACAACTACAATTACACTGGGGGGACTGAGTGTGTTTCTCTTTAAGGAAACACCTGTTGTTTTGATGACTTCTAATATGTGCCAACAGAAAAAGGCTTTTTTTCGTGACACATACGGGAAATAATTATTTTATCGCGTTTCGCTCACTTACAAAAAAACAGTCAACCACATCAGTCAAAAAGTTAAATCCTGTTGTGCATTTGAGTGAACTAAGTCTTGGATCCCCTGGACCTCAACCAGAATTCTAGCTCGCACGGGTTGTCTGGTGTTGATGGAGCGCACGGTTGTGCCTTGAGCAATACTCCTGATATTCATTGTTCATGTGCATGAAGCACACCTGTTCTGGGAATCACCGCCCAATCTCTATACCACCATGGACAAGAAAAAGATTCTCTAGAAAGATGTCTGGGACACGACTGTAGACGTGAACAATGCTGGAATAGATTGCAAAACCGTCACCATGGTGTCACTATTTCAAAGTGGAAGACACACAAAATGACCATTTTTTTGCATACCATCAAAGAAGCGCCTCACGGAGCACATGAATCCATTTCCGAGCAGCAGCCAAGAAAGTTGGAGTCGATTTGGAGTTTCTGGAAATAGGAGTAAGCAAAAATTGCACCTGAGCCATTTTGCAAACCTTCTGACCAACAAATCTCATCACTTTGCTTGTTAACAAGATTTTCCAAGTACCAGAAAAGAGTAATAGTACAAGAGCACTGTCTTCCAAGCCTTCTGTAAGTTAATTAAATGTCCGCAGCCCTGTAAAGCAATTTCCTTGAGATCATTAATACGTTCCTGCCATATACGTGGAGGCTGCTCACCTCATCCTCACTGGACAAGGCGAGACCTTGCATACAACTTCACACCGAGGGGCAATTGGTCATTTTGCGTCTTCCACTTGGGAATAATATTGCCACTAGTTGTCACCTGATGGTTTTGTAGCCCATTGCAGCCTCGCGCAGGTCTACAGCCTTGACTCTGACAGCTGTTTAATCTCGTTATAATGAGTTCAAGAACAGACGTGATCAGGAGTACAGGTAATTGGTTACATGAGCACCAGCCAGTGTCTGGGAGCCACAATTATGGCCTAGTTGTTGGGGGTCAAATACTTGTTTCACTTTGTAAAATGCACAACATTTAAAAACTTTTTGTGTGTGTTTTACGTGCATTTTGATTGATATTCTCTGTAGAACCTTAATCAAAAAAACAACGATAACAATTTCAGAATTTCTTTGTGAGCGAGCAATCTCACACCTTCAGAAGGAAACCAAATCATTATTTCCCTCATTGTAAACCGAGGAAACATAACCGGCTCTCACTAATGCGACCATATTAATAATTCATTCCCCATTGAAGACGAGTAGACTCTTCCATATGGCGTCAACGTTGTAATCTGAGTGTGTTTACCTGCCGTGAGTGAAAATGAGGCTTTTTTTCAATGATAGCCGAGCAAGCAGGCGAGTCTTTGTTGCCTCCGCTCTATAATCTGCTGGAGAGCAGCCCATCATTAGAGCGGGCGGCACCCTAATAGACTGACACGGATGCTATGGGGAGCAATTGATTCTGCACGTCAATCAGCAGGCGGTGGGGAAGTGGCTTGTTTGTGCCGCACGTCACAACAAGCCAAGACCAAGAAAAAGAAGCGCCATCGTGGGGGAAGTCATTAGCGGACTCTTCCTCTTGCTAGGCGGTGGTTAACGTGCGCATTTACACTAGAAATTGACTTCATGTCGTTGCTTTGCCATTGGAATAAGATCATTTAATCCTCATGGTCCATTCGAGAACCTCTTCTTAGAAGTACAATTTGGAATTTGCCATGTTGGGCTTTGTTTCTATTTTTTCTTTCTTTTAAACAGTAGAAAGTCAAGAAGAATCAAAACAAGGATTCAATTGATGCTTTGATGCTTGTTGAAACTACAGGTTTTGTTAGAAGTAATGTGTTGCAGAAAAAATGGATTTTAGCATGGAGCACATTCGTATAAAATGATGTGGATGCTGAGGAATGGATTTCAACCTATTGTGGGCAGGATGGCCTTAAACTCATTAATATATGAATATTTGAAATGTACAACAATTTCACATTTGTAAATGTGTCATTCAAAACGCATGTCTCGGCAGGTCCATATCTCAGAGGAAGAAAGGACCACGCCCCTTTCAGCTCGATCACACTTTTCTCTCAGTGAGAATAATCAAGCGCCCACATAAAAAATGTTTGCAGCTTGGACGCATACACCGCAGGTCAAAAGTTCCCAACGTATGGATAAATCTCAGATTGGGGCTCATCGTTTGTGTTGTCACATTTTCTCAAGAATCAATCTTTTATGGGTTTTACAATATGTTTATCTGCGGTAATGCCTAATGGAATGTAACTCCTTTACATGATCAGGATTTTCGAGCCGATTGCTAATCGGCAAGTCAAAAAAAAAAAAAAACCAAGATAACCGATCACAGATTCTCTGAAAAGATGGACTAATCTATAGAAAAAGAATTATTATCTGTAAAATTACCCCTTCTATTGATGCTCACTGAAATGCATCAGGGAAAAAAATAAATCAACTCAACCCTAGAAACTATCCCCAAAACGCTGATGAAACCAACCCCCCCGAATAATTTTAAAATATTGGAAAAAATGTAAAACAAAAATCTGACAGTATATGGTGAGAATGCTTGACGGTAGCACAAAACATCCCAGGAGTGAACAAGCTGACGTTTGCAATAATGTATTTTGCAAATCCGATCAATCACGTCATTCATCAATCGGCAAATTATGACATCACAACCGATCATCGATTTTGCATAAAACACAAAATATCTGCCGATCCAATCCAGCCAATCAAATCTGAAAAAAGTAAAATTATTACTCATATGTAAGGAAGGATAGCCACAGCCGGCGATGAAGTTTTCAGCCATTTTTTTGAAATTCTGGGAGAACCGTAAAAGACAAAAACAATAAGCGCAGTGGTGCTGCTGTCGTCCACAGCTCTCACCCAGACGCTCACGCAGCCTTACCTAGGTCATGCTCTGCTACTTATCAATACCTTAAATATGTTTACAATGTGTGTTTTAAAAAAGTGTAATTTAATAAGTTCAAATGTGTTTAAAATGTGTGGGAGTGGTAAAATATTTTTTTAATATGGCCTGTCTATGTGAGTGGGTCTGTAAAGTATATCCTGCATTAGACGGCGGTTCACTGCAATTTATAAAACGGATTCATCACCCAGCGCTAACCTATGAAATATTTTTCTTGTTTTTTATTCATCGTCGAGGAAAACTAAGCAGTATCGCCTTTTAAGATGTCCGCCCTGCGTCTTTATCTGCGGACATCTGAGCACACTTGGAATTAAAGTCGCAGCTGGAAGGAGAGAATACATCTCCCT
The DNA here is from genome assembly GCF_059441095.1 of Idiotropiscis lumnitzeri. Classification (NCBI taxonomy): domain Eukaryota; kingdom Metazoa; phylum Chordata; class Actinopteri; order Syngnathiformes; family Syngnathidae; genus Idiotropiscis; species Idiotropiscis lumnitzeri. Next base: position 11,173,351 of record NC_142396.1, on the reverse strand, counting down.
GGCTAAAAGGGAAGGGTCCCCCCTGATTAAGAAGGGCAGGGGAAAGACTTTGGCAGGCCAATGGGAGGGGGTCAAGGATAGACCCCCCCTTCTCCCACCCACCACTGTCATTTTTCTATGACGGCACCTCCCCTCGGGTCAAAGTTGAGGCCGACTTTTCATGAACAGAGCACTCCGACGTCAAACACGAGATTAAAGCGGCACGGTGGCATCTTGCGGGGACCAAATGAAAATATCAAGCGCTAAGCCTCATCACCCCCCCCACTACCACCACCCCCCTTGTGAAAAGCCAGGGACAGGTATCTCATATTAGAGAGGCAGCCTAGTTAGCAGAGGTGGGCCTGCTGCTTTCCACACTCTCAGCGCCGGTCAAAAGGCCACGCTGGCTTTGGAATTGCTTTATTGCTGCAATATATTACAGTAGAGGCCCGCACAAGCAGCTTATTAAGGAGGCAGCCAAGAGATGCCCTCCTGACTCACCGACAGCACCCCGGAAACTTTCATATAGTGCAGAATAAAAGGATGTGTTTTTTTTTAAATTAATGTTCTCCAAAAGTCAAATCAATTACTTTTTTTTTTTTTCTTAAAACAAACAAAAAAGAAATATATACAATAATTCCAGTGGGTTTATAAAGGAGCCACACCACAATGAAAAAGAAATGCAAACATTGAGAATTATATCCACCATTATCTGAGCCACTGCGCCACGGAGGAAACTGGAATACCCGGAGAAAACCCACACAGGCATGAGGATCAAACTACACACAGCAGGCGCGAGCCGAAATCGAACCTTACACCTCTGACATGCTGTGTATATTTATATATATATATATATATATATATATATATGGCAAAAAATCTCATTTTAAATTTTTTGCCACAAAAAGTAATGAGAAAAATATTGTGCATTTCCTAAAATTAGTTTCATCAAGTGGTTGTTATGAATTTGATTAAATAAAATTGAGTGAATTCACCAACAATTTATTCACTGCAAAAAACGTTGTTATTCGTAATTGACGATGTCCACCTCATGTTAATTATCTTTACAACTTAATGGACTTTATAATCTGACTTCATTGTCATAATATCATATTTTTTTTCCCAGAAATTAATAATGACTATTGTTATGAAAGGATAAAAAAAAAAACACAGCTCGTCGCCCTGGGAATACTAACGTAACATTACTTTTTTTCCTCATCACGTCACAACTGAATTTCTTCACAGCATCATCTCTTTTTGACTCTTTGTTAGAACGAGTATTTTAACACATTTAAAAGTTTATCACCATAACATTTTTTGCACACAAGCTCAGCTTCTGTCTTGTGAATTTATAAGTGGACAACTTCTTTCTTGCCTAGTTTTTTTTTGTTCACTTTTTTGGGGCGGACAAACAGTATTTCGGATTGCTTAAAGGGCAACAGAAGCCATTTTGTAGCCCACCAGGGTGTTGTCTTCTTTAAAAATCATCGTCGTCGTAGCATTAATAGTAGTAGCACTAGCAGTGCAGCAAGCCACACAAGATGAAACTTCAGCTCTATAAGTGACTTGGAAGGATGAAAGAAGCTTAACGGCATCTTGCTTCCTCGAACACATAATCACCTGAAGAGGGCAAACTATCTATCTATATCTGTCTATCTAGCCAATAAACTTTATAATAAATAAATAATAAAATTAGATCTGTTTTGAGTTTATCCAATTCTAAGAGGCTAGAAAAAAAGAAAAAACAAACTGGACAAAATGTGAGAAAACACTCTCTAACGCTACTTTTTTCTTTTCTAGCGGAAAAAAATAGATAAATAAAGGCTAAAAAAATATTTTCCGACACGCTGATTTTTTCCTCCCGGCACGTCCGTATTTCTAATCATAAATTATAGTAAGACATGAGCTGATCTGGAAGGCTTTTCTCTAATCCCCCCGCCCCCCAGAAAGGGGGTCTTTACTGGAAGGCGAGTTTTGTGATGGAGCGGGCCCCAGTTGCACAATGTTGCGTCGGCCTACAGCATTCAAGCTTAAGCCAACTTATCAACTACATTCAAAGCACATCCATTGAGCTACGCTGCGACCAGACTTTTTTTCCTTTTTTTTGCAGATCTATTAGGAATACTCTTATCTGTATTTAGCATATGCTGCGTGTGTGTGTGTGTGTGTGTATGTGTCTGGCAGCTTTGGACGGATTTACACTCAAAACACCTCAAGCTATTCTTGAGCGGAAACTGCTGATAACATTGGCAAAACTTGTGCAAACAAACACAAAAAGATAAATTCATTTGACAAACTGTCATATCATTTTTATTTACATTTTGATGCTTTTGTCCATTTATTTACCTTTAAAAATTTAGCATTTTTATATTGGTGAGTTTATTTTTTTTTTGTGCTAAAGGTTACACGTTTTTGTGCATTATCTTGTTTTTATGCGTTCGAATTGAAGAAGAGAAGACACGTGAAAGAAATGTTGCGAGTTAGCAGGAACTTTTTTCTCCACAATTGAGCCATGGCTAATCCGAGCGTGAAGCCTTTCAGTGGAAAAAAGTCCTGCTGCAAGACAGAAAAAGAGAAAAGCTGCTGCGGCAGCACAAAGTCTGTTCACAAAAGCCGTAATTGCACACAGCACCACTAATTAGCCTTACATTTGCTTTTAACTACAATTAGTCATTAAAGGGGAATTTGATCCATGCACCAAATGATTTCTTTTTCTTTTAAAAACATATATGCAGACATATATACACATATATACATACATATATATATATATTATATAACAATATATATATATATATATATATATATATACATACATATATATATATTATATAACAATAATAATGTATTTATTATATATATATTTATTTATAAAAAACTGTTTTTTTTGCTGATATTGCGATTTAGATTTTTTGCAATTTTCTTTTTTTAATTCAAGCTCTGGTGCCAAATTAAAAATTTCTTCACAATGTACAGTGACCTTTACAAACATGATGCAAGAACACTTAAGAGGTTTTGTGAGGGGCGCAGTTTTTTCTCAAGTTTTTGAAAATTACTTTTTGTCAAGTATAATTTTGTATTTCTGTTATTGTGTATATGAAAATGCATTTTTTTGTACTCATGCACATGTTCTTTGTACATCGATACAATACAATACAATTAAATTTATATTTTCACAACAGCTCGGGCTTATAGGGCATATAGTGTCATACAGGGCTTATTCCTCGATGTGGTCTCTTAATGATAATAATAATAATAATAATAATAATGTTAGATTATGTCAATAAAATCTGTGTCCTTTAGCAAAGCTAATGATTAAAAATATAAGTTTGAGACCTTTTATTGTGCAGATCATGAAACTCAGCGCTCTGTGGTGCAAATATTATTGGTGAGATGATAAATATTTAATGTACGTTTGACATCAAATCTGTTCGCCATTTCCGTGTTTCAGTGTGAGAGCGTCGGCTCAATACCGAAATTAGCCGTTATCTTATTTTCTATCTAGATATGTTAAAGGCTGTTGACTCTCTGCCCTAACGGGGTTCTAACCAGACATCTGTGGAAAAAGTCACCTGTACACCTAAGCACTTATTTGGTGTCCTTCACGACGATGTACGGCACTTTATCGATTAGCACGCTTAGCGATCCCTCGTTCACCTCCTCGTTTAAAACGCCACTTGTTAGTGGGGTCGTTTATTTGACATCACGCAGCTTGTTGCCGCTACTGTGCACGGACTTGCTTATAGTACAAATGAAGCCCATATTGCTCCTCAGCTTTGACGATCTTGAAATACATCGCTCAGCCCTAATATATATATATATATATATATATATATATATATATATATATATAAATATATATATATAAAACCCCCTTTTCCTTTTTCTTTCTTTGGGGGGGGGCTTTGAGAGAGGTTTGCACATTCACAACTCCTAAGCAGCAGTGTCCTCTCATACCTGTTGAGAAGACTTTTATCCTTTAATGGGGCTCGTTAGCCACATTGTTAAAGGGTGCTGTGAGGGAGCAACATCACAGCTAATAATAATAGTTTACTTACGTACTGAAAAAATGCAACCCAGACTGCCGTACGTGCACTGTTCTAGAAAGAAAAACACAATACCTTTCCAATAGGCAGAAACGTTAACGTATACTCATTTGATGTGATTTATTATGACAAAAAATATACTGTAGCATTCTTTTCCCATGCATGCATGTGCTAGGACTCTAGTGGAAGAATAGAAACTTATTCACGCAAACACCATCTTGAAATGGCTAAACATAGCAACATCACAAGTAAAAATTTGATTAAAAAAACTAAAACTTCTTATTTTAAAAAAATAAAATAAATCAAACTATTATGATAGTCTTTTTAGTCACATTACAAGAATAAAGTTGCATTTTTTAATTGCAATATTAAAAGAAATTCAAGAATTGAATAGGAATTGTAATTTTTCTGCAATAGTTGTTTTATGAGATAAAGCCCCGATATTATGAAAATAAAGTGACAAACAAAATAGAAACAAGTTGGGGAAAAAAAAGAATGATCCAATAAAGTTTTTTAACATTTCCTATGCAAAAAAGTAGGAATATTATATGAAAAAAGTCACAAGACAAAAAATATACTAGAAAAAGTCACAATGTTGCGCACGATGTCGGACCTTTTTTTATTATTATTATAAAAAAGTGATATTATAAGCAATGTCATGAGTAAAATAGAGTAAGGTGACGTTTTTGAAAAAAATAGTCACAATATTACACAACACATAGTTGTTTTTGATATATAAATAAATAAAGAAATAAAGTTAAAAGCAATGTTGCTTTTTTTAAAAAAACAATTTCAATATTCACAATATTAGCGGAGTAAGGTCAAATTTCTGACGCACACCACCCGCAAGGAAAAACATACCAATGCTTAGGAAAAATAATGTGATTATATATATTACTATATATTTATTTTAAATGTCATAAATTTACAGTAAAATGTCTCGGACTATTTTTTTTTGTCCTCCAGCGTGTCTGCTAGCACATTAGCGGATAAATGGGATCCCCAAAATGGATACTAACTCAATGGAATTAAATTTATCAGCCTGTGTGCTCAGAGGTAATAAGCTGTCAGTTAGAAAATGAAGATTTGTATTTAGATATATGACAGAAAGGAGGCGGTCGGAGGATGGGGGGGGCAATGAATAGGTAGAGTAAATGAAGCTGCTTTACAACTAAATGACTTATTTGGGAGGCGACCAAGAGAATCGCGAGGACGATGGCGACGACGACAGCGATGATTGCAGATAATATTCTCCCCCGTGGAGCTGAAGATTGCAAATATGAAATAATAATGATGTAAGGCCAGTTCGCAGAGAGTTAACAAGGGAGGGGGCGTTGGCGGAAATGCACGCAGGGAGGTCTTGTCAAAACCTTACAATTATTATAATCTCATTAAAAAAAAAAAAATCAATTTTGTAATCAGACGCAAGCAAACAGCCAACCAATTGCGCGATTACATGGAAAAAAGTCTGGAGTCAGCTGCCATTGCACCGGCCACTTATCCTTTCTGCTTTGTTGCAGGTCAAATTCTCCCGTTTGAGAATCCTCCGAAGAAAAATCTCAATGGAATTTTTCCTTTTCTTTTCTTTTTATTTATATTTTTTATTTATACTTGTTATTTTTGTGTATACATAATTATTTAAAATAATAATCAAAAAAAAAAATTGGTATTGTGCTAGTATAACGTTTGATGATCAAACAGAGTTACTTTTACCCATTCAAATATGTAAATTTAGAGCAGAAAAAACTTTAGAATTTTCACGTTTTTTTTAAAAGAAAATTTTAAATCTAGAAAAAAATGGTAAAAAAAAACTGGAATTTAACTGAATTATTTTTTTTATAGCAAAAGATGCATCACATTTTTGATGATCAAATGTAAAGATAAAAACAGTTTACCAATTTATTGATTAATTTTTCATTACAATATATTTATATTGTTTAAGATTAAATGATTAGTGAATTATATTTAACCACTTAAAATCAAGAAAAATAATACACCAGTAATTAATTAAAAAAAACAAATATTAAAAAATGCAAGGTGCCTATTTGGATGATGACATCAAAAATGGCCCATTTGCAAATCTGAAAAAAAACATACATTAAACTTTTAATTTCCTTGCCACTCTATTGAAATATTTTTAGGCGATTAAACACAGAGCAGTGGAAAAAACCCCCATCAGGATTTAAGTTTTTTTTTTCTCCTTTTCTGTTTCAATAAAAGAAAAAAACGAATTTGCATTGTTATATACCCACAAACGAAATGAACCCAACTGGCGAATTTGAAAGTCCAGATAGTTGTTGAAGCAAAGTGTCTGTTTCAAACTGAAATGTTCATCAGAGCAAGAGTTCTCTTTTTAAGAGCGGGCTGAGCTGATGAAAGCCAGTCTACGTTCCAACCTAGCTTGGGGGGATGTCGGGAGGGGTGCTAGGGGGGCTTAAGGCAGCTGGATTTCAATTGATTAGCCAGCCATGCGTGATGAAAGTTTTATTTTTCCTGCCTCCCCTCCCACAAGTGACACCGTCGCTGTAGACTTTCAAAGAGAACTACGCCAGGATACTGCTGCAAAAGTGCCAGAAAGCACTCGAGAGAAAATTAGAGCAGACGAGGAGTGAACACATTCAAAGTAAGCACATGTAACATCAACTGTCTTATTACCACAACTACTACTTTTTATTTTAAGGCATTTTTGTCACTTGTGAATTGTGTCACTTTGGACATTGTGTTTATTAGTGGAGTAGTGGTAAAGCAACCAGGAAATTACGTTGAAACCAATTTGTTGAATTTTTTGTTTTTTTTTTGTTATTAGTCTCCTTTTAGCACTCATTTAATTGGCGTTATATCCAATTACAGGCATCTGTAGGCGTCAATATATGTCCCCCATCGAGAGAAAGAGTGCGATGAAATAGATAGACGTGCTTTCATGTGAGCAGCATGCTGTAAACAAGTGTATTAAAAAAATGTGGTGTCTGTATAAGGCTCATGTCAGATGCCTGTCAAATCAGAAAAAAAAAAAAAAAAAAAGAGAAGGGGCGCCTTATCGGACGCTGGGGATCAGCAATAGTGGCGGCCACATCACGGAGTCGTCTTCCACATGAGGGGGGGACTGGGCAACTCGAGGGTTTTTGTGAATTTATACAGGCGGATAGATAAAAATCTGCTTCATATTTCTCCAGCCAATAGTGCTGATGAAAGCGGGCCGAGAGAGAATTACACGGCAAGAGTTTGGTCAGCGCACCCAACGCCTTTCTAAAGCAGGGAATTGAAAAGGTAATGAGAAAAAGGCGCGCCGCAGGTTGGCTCTGTTTAATAAGTCATCATGCCTCTCTATCTATTGTTACGTCGCGCGCACACCCACAACAGATTGCGGGGCTTTCTCTTTTTTTTTTTTTTTTCCCCCCACCAACATACTCTGCAGCTTACAAATGAGCATTAGAGCCATCCCAAACAAGAGCACAATAGTAATGTAACCGGGAAAATGATAAAAAATAAGTCATTATATTACCTGAATAAGGTCGATTTTCTTTTTTAAATAAAGATTGAAATATAGTAAGAAAAAAAAGGAAGAGGACAGTGTTTGATACACAATTCTTTTTTTTGTTGAATTTAATCAATTTTACTTTGTAAAGTGGTTGCATAAAATAAAATCATCTGCATCCAGATACATTTTAAATCGTATATGAACGCATACAAAAATATTTGTGGCTCCAGATGTTATTTATTCATTTTTTAGCCACTTGATGAAATAATCTTCCGAAAATTCAACAAAGCAAATTCTAATGATACAATTCCACCGCTTTATATATATATATATATATATATATATATATATATATATATATATATATAATAATACATATAAAAATAATTTAATTCTTTTAAAATTCTGACATTTTACAGAGTAAAAAAAAAAATCTTCTGAAAGTTTCAGTTTTTTGTACGACACTAAAATTCATTGTCCGTTATTTTGAACACCGGAAATTGTGGCAAATTGAGATAATTATCGATTTTACTCCAAAAACATTTTTATTGTAACATTATGCTATTTGTAATTAACATGCTTTATTTTAATTTCATTAAATATTCAGATTATTCATATTTACATCAAATTGCGTTTTTTTCCTTCGTATTTAATCATCTCTAAATTTTGTTGCATATGAAAAGTACGGCTAAGACCTTGCAGCAGACACCTCAATAAAGAAATGAATCTTATTCATTGGCGTATAACTATCATGAGACAAAATTAATGCAAAAAATAAAAATCTTAAATCTAATTTAGTTTATACAGCTTTACCCTAAAAACAGCAACTAATTATGAATCTCTTAAGTGCGAAGGCCTGTCGTGTGCATTTAGGTCGAATGGAACACGTCAGTGTTGTCACGTACAATGCAGAGTGACGTAAACGGCGCCAGATGAACACGCTTGTCACCGCCGTGTTTTTGCTCCTTTTGTAAAAGTGCTTCTTCATCTCGTGGCTCATCAGACAAACTGCCGGCACGCCACTGATCTCTTTTCTTCTCGCCGCAAATGATCTGTCTCCCAGTAAACTCTGCACATATGCAGAAATTAAAACGTAAGAAAAAAAAAAACCTGAAAAGGAGCCTGAAGGAAAATGAATTTAAATGTGAAGCCAGTGATGATGAATGAATAAAGCGCTCTGATGACACTTGACACACATTTGATGAAAGTGAGAGTAAAAGCAAAAAAAAATAAAATCCAAACTAAAAATGACTACTTTTTGCGTGCACGTATGTGTGTGTAATTACAGCCTGACACATATAATGGGCCATATTTTCCATTTTGACAGCACACTTGTCAGAAGCGTCTTTTGTCTCTTTATCATGGCCTGTGGCTACGCATGAAAACAACACGATTACAGCACGCCAACCGGAACGGAGCGTTTGTTGTACACTTGTACACTTCCATCTCGCTACGCCGGCCGCGTCGCACTCTGATCATCTCGCAGGGGCCGTCGCTAGGATTTCTCCAGCGGCGTTTTTAACATGGAAATTGTCTGTGAGAACACCCACCCCGCAACCCCTCCCGGGAGGTCGCCACATCTTCGGACCTGAGCTACCGCTGGCTTCTGACAGCTCAAATCAACTGGCAATTCCTTATAATGTGGCCGGATGATTAGCCTACTTAGCCTGGCCAATTTCAAGCTGCAGGAACAATTTCTCGAAAGGCACCGATTGAGAGGACCTAATTCCTGCCATTTGCAATTGGAGTTAGGCAGTACAAGCCATTTTATTTCCAGTACAGCGCATGGCTCACCATTCACACCGTTCAACAACAGAATCAAACAAATCTGAAAAAAAATCTACTTTTACTGGCATGTCTCAAAACAAATGTTTTTCGCTGCGCAACAAACCGCAAGGTTGTTTCGTTTTTAATTGCGGGTGAGGGGACAGTCAGTACAAAGCTGACTGCAATGACCTCACATGAGAATAAACTGACAGCAGTTCTATCAATGAAGAATTGAGGAATGGAAGTAACTGTAGTGAATGTGAAAATGAAACGCACGTCAGCGCAAGGACGATCAGGAGTGATGTAATTCAACCGATGTGATCGAGAAAGATTGCCACTTGGAAGTTTTGGTGAGACAGCGACACCATTAAGCCAGGATTTCATCCAATTTTCAATACGACTTGTTTTGCTATAAAAAAAAAAAAGCAAAACTTGTGTAGAAAAAAAAAAACAAAATCAAATCGGAATCCTACCTGTGAGGAAATGCGGCTGATTTCACCAAAGAACCCCTTAAACTTACAAAATCAAAGAAAACCAACAGGGGAAAAAAATGTCTACTTTTTATAGGTGAACAAGTGGTCACTGACCAGGACACTTGATACAAACCCGAGTCAAGACTCAAAGTGTGAAGTGTGTTGAGCGACTAGAGCAACGGAGGAGGGGGGGGGGGATCTGTCAACGTCCAATCTGAGATGTCTTTATTTGACACCGTCGGGGTTTTGTCAGCCCTTTTGGCGAGGCCGTCCAGCCCCGCTGGTGTCCCTTTCACCCCTAAAAGGCAGCTGGGCCGTGACCCCCGCGCCGCAGGGCCCTCAAAAAGCCGGGGGCACCCCCGCCTCCTACCGACGACATCCCATTCACATAACTTTATTCATCCGGCGCATCGTAGTCGCCACATTCACGCCGATACGATGTGGACACTCGAGGGCATTCAGCTAAAGGGAAGAAGAGGAGGCGTTATGTCTTCATTTCTTGCTTTTGACAGCTAAGGACAGAATCGGCTTGGAAACGAGTTATTTCTGCAGAGAAACGTCGGACGAGAATATGTCCAAATCCATTTCAGTCGTCCTCAATTGGCCGAGGGGAGATGAAGGCAGCTGGCAGGGACAGTGGAGCTTATTTTCACCTGCCTAACAGCGAAAAACTGTGCTGGGACCACCCTGCTCTTCTCTCATCATTCATATTCAAGCCAGGGCCTCTTGACAAGTCTGCTGATCTCACTCAATGTTTTGTGATCGGGACAATACGTGTTCAGTGCGTGGGCAAAAAAAAAACCCAGAGGCCTATCGCACTTTCGTCCGTGGATCTCCCCTCCCAAAAACCGTCGTCAAATGACGCACTCCAATAGAAAGCACACTCCAAAAAATAATCAACGATTGGTCAGTAATTGCACTAATAACTTAGACGGAGCCAAAGAAAGCTCATTTGCATTTCAAATATTTGTGGAAGAGTCTCTTTTCTGAAACAATACCGTGCACGGAATTCAATCACTTAGTTTGTCACTGCAAACAAAAAACTTAATTTTGGAGATCTGCTCAATAAGTAACAAACCAACCAATGAAAACTGCTTTGAAAACTCACTTGAGATAAAAACAAAGAAAATCAGGACTTTTCTGAAACAATACCAACTGCATGTCTCAAGGCACTTCATCTTTTGCCAAACAATATGAGGTATCGCTGAAATGACCTTTACTTTCTCCTCCAATTCCACCAAGCTGTACCGCTTGGTTTGGCGTTTCACATGCCAAAAGGTAAATATTGCACAAACCAAGCAAAGGAAAACAAGTCTCAAATCAGGATCATTCCCATGATTTCCCGGAGTGCAAATCGTACTCAAATTTAATCATTCTCCGAAAAAAGTGTGAACATTTGGGATGGAGCCAGTGGGCAGAAATTCCCTTTCTTGGGGTGCCGGGGGGTGGCGGAGGCGATTTTGATATCCTAAAGGGAGGTTTATACATTAGCGCTGTAGTTGCAAAACACTGTTGATATTCAAATGATTATTGTGCAAAATCTGGGATAAGCTTCTGTGTGAGAGCCCTTCTAAGTGCCTACAACTATTGCTAATTCCCCTCACCATTGTGGGCCGAACAAAGGCCTTAATCCCATTTCACTTTTGCGGAGGGCCGCGGCTATTTTCCCTCTCGTAAACCAACAACACTCCCCCCAAGCCGGAGCTGAGAGCCTCTGAGAAAGGGGCCGGTGTGTGTATACTTCAAGGCCTTTTTTTTGTGTGTCCAACTTGGCTACTGCTCTGCATAAACTTTTAAGTGGTCCCAGTAGACCACAAACACCTTTTTGCCAGAAAAATAAGCTAGCGCAAACTGTAAGAAAAAGTGGGAGGGAAACCAAACACTCTTAACCTGCACAATACGAGAAGAAAAAAAATATGAGCGCTTTTATGCACAACACTGTAAAGAGTTAACGCTGGCCCCCTCTTCTTCGGGCACTTGTAAATGAATTTTCATTCTCCCGATAGCAGATCTCTTTCTCTGCATTGTAAATGCTGTAATACATTATTTATAACGCAGCTGGTCCACTATCAAAGCGAGCCGAGCGAGAGGATTGGCTTGTTCTACTTTGTAGTTGAGCTCTCAGAGCGGGAAAGGAGAGCGCTTTCTCTGGCTTTGACTTCATACTTCAGTTATTCAGCCCACACTTCATCTTTATGATGTCATGTGCACCTACATTAGATTTACAATTACGCCACAGAGACATGACTTCAACACTTAACAAATTAGCCAAGGATGCGTATTAAATATCAAACGATATTATATATTAAATAGATGCTGAGTCTCAATTCGCTGCTGCGAACAAATAATCACATCGTTTTCAGGAAAAACAACTTGAGATGGTGCCAGTGGATTTGATTTTTTTATAGTCGTCTTCAGTTGACCTAAGCAACACTTTAGGGATTTACAGCGATCTTATTTTAAACAGGACAACTTTTGGGGGCTGTAAAGTGGTCAGACATTAGCCTCCACAACTTTTCGGAAATTGACGTCTTATTTGAAGCAGTGCAACTTTTGAGGGGATTATCAAAGTTTTATATTAAGTGACACAATTTTGGGGGGATTTTTGGTCTATGAGCCTGCACAACTTTTTGGGCTTAACTTTAGTCTTATTTTATCCTGCTCAACTTTTGTGGGCTTTATGGTAGTCTCTCTTATCCTTTGCAACTTTATTTCCTTTTCTTTTCTTAATTTAAGATGACCAACTAGTGGGGTGCTTAACAGGGGTTCTGTGTTAAACTGCACAATCATTGTCTTTATAGTAGTTTTATTTTCTATTTGCACATTTTTTTTAAATGGTTGTCGTAATTTCATGTTTCCACGAAATTCTAATGATTTTAGCCGTCTCAAAATTTGACAAATTTACAGCCATCTTGTTTGAACCTATACAATCTTTGAAGGGTAAATGAAGATTTGCAATAACCTAAACGACGCTTGGGAATGATTTTAGTCTCATTTTAACCTTCACAACTATTGGGGAAATTACGGCAGTCTTATTTTTTTCTTTTACTTTCAACTTTTGAGGGTTGACTTTAGTCCTATTTTAACTTATTTATTTTTCCCCTTCCTAAATAGATTATCAGTACAGTGAGCAGAACATAATCTGAAGAAAGATCGTCATTTTACATCAGATGTTGACAATAATCTTGAGTTGATCTCATCAGAATAGTTCTGTGTTCAAGGACATGTCTACGCTCCTGTGCCTCAACATGCGCAGCAAACACGTGGGACATGTTAGGTGCGCAGTTTAAGGGCAAAGCAAAGACAAATCCACCCAGCTTTTTTTTTCTGCACTCACCATCACAAGCAGTCTTCCTTTAATCCAAATCAATTAGACACCCATGAGGGGCAATCAACTTGCAACTCCTGTCAGCGAGCACAATACAGTGTTAAGAAATCCCAATTACATGCCAGCGTAGACAAGCTGAGCTGCACTTATGTCATGTTTGCGCCGTTGACTTGCAGCAATATAAAGAGGCTCTTTTTATTATTTATTTATTTTTTGCTCTGGCTAAAACTCGCCCACCAGACTCCACAAGTGTTGTCTTAATAACCGCAGGGACGCAGTGAGGTGAGTGTAACCTTTCACATACAAGGCACACTCCTGCAAAGTGATAGGCCTTTGCTTGATGTTAATGGTTTCTAACATCCCAGGATAGCACAACGTATCTGTGTCCAAGATGGTCCGTAATGTAATTTTCACCGGCTCGCCTCTGACAAACAGAAAAGCGGAAGTCTTATTGAATTTGTTTAATATTAACCCATATAGCATTGCTCTACCAAACTGCATCCGTTTCTGTATAGAGGACCACTTGAGACCTTTTCCACAAGGATGGCGGCCCGGATAAGTTATAGTACTGACTCCTCACCTACACTGTATTAAAAAAAAAAAAGAAAAAGAAGAACAAAAAACTTGAGGACGTTTTGAAATAACAGAATACAGAAGAATTGTGCCTCGTATTGTCGCCCAACAAACAACTGCAACTTGCTTGTTTAGTTATTCAGCAAGAGGACTGAGGTCAGTTAAATGCTACTCAAATATTTCAAGAGGAATTTCTGGTGTTATTTTACAAATAGCGAATTACAGTGTCTCGAGATATGTGCTGAATGAACAGACTATTTAGCAGATGAGGTCAAAACGTAAAGGTTGCAACCACAGGTTTTAGAATCAATCGCTAATTTACCAATTTAGACCACTTTTAGCTTGCTTCTTCAAGTGGACCCCCAAAAATGTATTTAAAAAAAAAAGATGAATAAAAGCCTATTTAAAATTTCAAAAAAATTTTTTTTTTAAATAAAATACATTTTCATATGAAAAAAAAACATTACTCGTCTCATGGAAAAAAAATATCAAAATACATGAATACTTCAACCAATTTAAAAACTGCATTGCAATAATGTGTGCTAAGCCCTTCACACGCAATCATAGTGATGACTTGAGGTTCGAACATGTCAAATCACATGCATTATGTTCAAGGATTTTTTTTTTGAACGTAATTTTATTTTTACAAAAGAAGAGGGCTACTTATCCCCCAAGTAGCTTAGCAGGCCTATTAAGGCATAAACTGGCGCGATAACTTGTAACTTCTAACTATTCATTAAAATAAAATCTCTTATCAGGCCTGTGGAGGAATTAAAAAATAAAAAAGGCAGTTCGGCGTGGAGGCATGTGCACCTCAGAGTTTAATGAATAAGAAAGAAGTTGCAAAACAATAGCCCCCGCTGCATTTGGAATCTTAACCCCCCGCGCCCTCATTTGGAAAGCCGGGCGTATCTCCCGGCTGCACCGGTCTAATCTGCGGCACGTTCGTGTGACCAGGTGAGACGTGGCATTAATTCCAGATTGCGCGGAGAGCGGCACAGACAGGTAGAGCGACGCCACGGGAGCCGGCGCGTGACCCCGACAGGGATTGGCAGGCGGGGTGTTAATTGGATAGGTGTGCGATGGGACGTCAGAGCTCCTTCTAGACTCCAAAGACGAGCGCTCTTCTTTCCACGCGCTCTGGATGCAACCCAGCAAATTATTTGTCTCCTGATCATCACGTGACTTCTCTCCCACCGGGCACAAAGATACGAGGGGGATGGGGAAAGAAAAATGTTTTGCTTGGGACTGCTACACTGGCTCTGTATGGTGCATCCAAAAAAGGATCGAGACTTCATATGAAATTGCAATTGGTAGAAAAGTGACACAGGTTTGGGGGTGGTTCATATGTACATATTATTGTGTATTAAGAAATGATATGCATGTATTTAACTTTTGTCCAAAACTATATTCCGTTAAGTTTGTGTTCAAACAATCATGCCATCAGCTCGTATTTATCATTACACACACAGGAAGTGTGCCAACCTGTTTTCCAGTTTGATCACATGACATTCCACATAAGCATCATAACTTATATGAAAAGAGGTTATAAGAGATGCTACTCGTTCATTTATGACGAGAGACATCTGTTTGAGGAAGGTGATTATTTTCTTAAAGGCCATTGAAAAAAATTGGCTCCACTTCTAGCTAGAAATGGAAAGAACTAATCAGGATTTGTGGTAATTGATACATTCGTTAACATTTGATAAAGACTTAAACTGCAAGGTAAACAATTAGGAACTACAAGACTCGCCCAAATATTGAGACTACCGAGTTTGCTAGCTGAAATTGGGACTAGCCAATTGTGTGACACTTTATAATGAGCATTTGTAAATGCTTTATAAAGTGGTTATTAACACATTTGTTGGCACTTAGTGATGACAGTGACCCAACGCTTACCAAATAGAACACCTACTGATTTTGCTGGCTTTAAATGAGACTACTTAATTGTGTTACATTTTAAAGTAAATGTTTGCAAATGGCTTGTAAAGTGGTTATTAATACATTCTGCTTTTCTCCTGGTAATTATTGTTTATGGGTTTTAATTTGTGTTCTAATGTCCCGCTAATTTATATTACACCAGATGGAAAGTGCTTTGTTACAACTACAGTTGCTGTGAAATGCACTACATAAATAAAGTTGTTTTGTATTTATTGTATTGTATTTATAAAGACGGTGACCTAATGCTGACAAAATTCAATTTAACTTATGAATTTGCAAGGCTATAATGGCATAATCCCAATTGTATTAGACTTTACAAATGACTTGCCAATGGTTTTTAAAGTGGTTATTAAAACATTTTTATTACATTTTATAAGGACCAAGACCTAATTCTTGCCAAAAAGTGAGCCTATTGATTGTGCTGGCTATCAGTTATTCTTGAACAACTATAGTTTGTACATGGTTTATACTGTGGTTATTAGGGTTGCATTTCACTTCATAAAGCCATGTCCCTAATGCTTGCCAAAAAGTGAGAACACTCATTTTATTAGCAGTAAATGTGACTAGCCAATTTTGTTACTTTACAGAAAAAGAAATGTCAATGGTTTTTAAGTGCGGATTAATTATTTGCCAAATTGTAAGCTTGCTGATTTTCTTAGCTAAAAATCGGACAGGCTATTTGTTTATCATCAAGGTTCAATTGTAAAGAGTGCTTGACACATTTGCTAACATTTTATAACGATACAGACCTAAGGCTTGCCAAATAGTGAGCTTACTGAACTTGCTAGCTAGAAATGCTACTTTACTATTGTTTGTTCACTATCTCATTTTGTGAAATACTCATTTCTTAACGTTTCATAAAAATGTAGAGAAAAAGCTTGTAGTTTGTTTGCCCTATTTTTCTAACAAAATGATAACTGAGAGTGGCTTATTAACATATTTTCAATGGCAATAGATTGAATTATAGTTTCTCTCTACATTTTCCCACACTTGGGAGCGGTGGTAATAACACTAAATACATAATCTAATATGGTGGTTATGGTTTGAATGAATGCTCTTTTTGCCGGCTTGTCAGCGTGCTATAGATTTCTCAACAGCCGTGGACGAGGCCGCTGTGAGCTGTCAGATTTGCGGCTGATATCTCTATTAAGCAAAAGGGGGGAAATCTATTGTTGTCACGGGGTGTGTGAGAGGGGATTTCCAAGCGGGCCGACTTTTTAAAAAACGACAACCACAATGTGCATGTTCAGCTTGATCAGTGCGTGAGGATTTTAGGGTGCGTCGGGAGGTCGCGGGGGGTACTACCCTCTTTGTGACACATGCAGCACGGACATAATGAATTATATTATAATTACAAAGCGCAGTCTGTAGGAGTGGACAATATAGATATTTGGCTAGGGGGGCGGAGTGTGCTGCCCCATAGAGACTGGCCCACTCCAGACTGCATTTCTATTGAGATCAATTTAACTAAGACACATCTCAATATGAATGAATGGGGCTTTGTTTGGGGAATAAAAACATTTGAACAGGGATGCCTCCTCCTTGTCATTGGCGCGGGGGGTACACGGCCAGTTTTACACGGTGCGAAAAGCATTAGAAAATGGAATTAAAAAAAATATATATACATAACCGGTCTAAAAACCTGCATATACATGTATAATAGTCATGTAGCCCTTCTGTTATGTTGCAGGTCAAATTGACCCACCTAAAGTTGAAAATAATACAAATTTTCTTAAACTTCTGCAGGCATTCATTTGATTTTTTTTTAATTTCTTCTAATGACATAAACATTAGATTACTTTTGAAATTGGAAAACACGGTATATTAAATATATTGACAAAAGGGTGTAAGAAATTCATATTGCGATAATTTTATATTTGCAAATATTGGACTCATTCATATTTCCCACACATGCATCACAGAAAAATATCTAAACGTATTTTAACGCCAATATCACACAAAAACCTGGCAATGTATTAACACCGAAAATGCTCCTTTAATGGCAACCGTAAAAGAGACCTAGTGCTTGACAAATAGTGATCACACATTTAAGGCTGGACTTGCAGCACACTGTTCAAGTGTCACAATTTAGACATTTTGCTCTCAAGTGGCATAATTGGGATATGCTTCATAAAAGTGTAAAGAGCAAACAACGAGTGGAGTCGGACATCTTCAGAGCTGTAGAATCAACTTTTTTAGGCAAGTATGTAAAAAGAGCAACTATAACAAAGTTATGAAACATACATAATATGGAAAGTCTTTCTTTAATTAAATATGCATACAAATCGGTACGTGTCGATTGTGTGCCAACGTGAATTGAGCGCAAACACACAGATAGGATAAACCCCATCAATTTCCGCATGGCGTCATCGAAATACAGTCATATCTTGACTACTACGACGAGTGCCTACTGTTGTTTGATAGATTAGTTACTTTGTATTGTGAGAATAAATCTGGCATATGAAATAGTTGCTTACCACTCCAGCATCTAGCCACAAGCAACTCGAGAGTTACCTGCGATTCTGTAAAAACGGAGCGGCAAATTACCAGGAATTTCGGAAGAGTAACATCGTCATTACATTGATGATGAAATATTTACAAGAGTACACTTACTATATAGTCGGAATATTTAAGCTATTAAAAAACAGCAGTACGGCTCACTCTTTCAAAGCTTTAGATCTACAACTTTAATCAAGCAGCGAAAAAAAACAAAACACAAAAAACTATAGGCTTGTCTAATTTCCAGCTAGAAAAATCCAGTATGTTCACTCTTTAGGTAAGCATGACGTCAAAGTTTTTATAAAGCGTGTGTCATGATTTTATGAAAAGGATGACCAAATGCAGGATTGCAGTTTGGGATAATTTCATTTTAAGAAAACAAAAAGGCAAACAAGGTACCGGGCTAATCCAAAATACTGAAGTTCCAAACAACACGGATCAAAGAATCAACATAAACATAAGAAAACAAAAGGACTTGGGCTGGACTTAAACTGCAGAGAAACAAAAGGAACTTGACGGACGTAGACACAGGACACTTGACAACGAAAAGACTGAAAGGAAAGGAATTCATTGCAAACAGATTGACGAGACAACTTGGAACACCTGGACAACAACAAAGGGTGGGGGAGGGAGCTGATTGGTTAACATAATAATAATAATAATAATAATTCCCTTTATTAGTCCCACAATGGGGAAATTCGAGATTAGAACCGAGGCCTCCTGGGGAGACTGGGTCCTGAACGCGGCGCCTTAGACCACTCGGCCATCCTGGCAAGGGATTGGCTAAATGAACACATGGACACAATAAGCTAACGAGACACACAAAGGAACAAGGAGAACATGAAAGTAAATAGGGTTGTCCGATCACATATATTCGTCGCATCTCTGTCTGATATCAGCCAAAAAAAAAAAAAAACGTATTGGAATTTATCAGACTACATGCAAAATGTCTGATATTAGCACTCATAGACAAGCAGTCCATTCGAGAATCCGCTCCCGGTCTTGTATCCAGCAGAGTCAAGAGAGAGCGTGCAGAGCCCACGTGGTCGAAACAACAATGCGTGTAAAGGAGCTAGCGAAGATGTTGGCAACAGACAACAAACGACAACTTTGTTGCACGTTTATGACCTTGGTGAGGTTAAGCGCTTCTGAAAATGGATGGCTTGATCGCAAAGACGGTGTTGTTACTTTCATAATAGTAATTGATAATTAGAACAACGGCCATGGGTGGTGGGAAGTGCATCTACGGTGAGAATATCTTCACTTGAAAATGACCATCAGCACTCAAATATGGTCCTGCATTTATTTAGAAATATCTGTGTGCGCATGCATGTGCAAAAGTAAAGTAGATAATTCTATGAGTGATATGTTCTTTGAAGCATTAATTTTAAATATGCATTAAAACTCGCCACTGTAAATTGGTAGCTTTTGCAACTTTCGCACAGGTAAAACCAAGTCCGCCCATTTACAACCAATCCAAAAACTGTCTAAAGCCCTGAATTTTGCATTTATTTTATTGAAGTGCAGAACATTGTCATGTTTGAGGTTGAATTTATGTAACCCAATTGTTTGGAATAAATTGGTCATATAGTCTCATGCCTACTGATGCTGACCATTGTTAATCGGTTTAATAGTATAACTTGATCAAGTCTGTTCTAACAATTCATTCTAATAAGTAATTAAAGCATGTATCATTCCACTCGAGCAAATGGTCTCAGTATCTGGCAAGCACAAGATAATTCTAATTAAAAGTAAATGAGGGCAGCTTAGTACGAAATAACTTTGTTTTACTGGATACAATACAGATGCGTGGCACTTGCCATTTAGTGGGCCCACTTTGCCTTGAAAGCAATTAATTATTGTTAATTACACATTTAATACAGAATTATTACACATTTAAAAACAACTGATAACGCACGCACTAGGATACACTTATTGTTAAGTAGTGCTGATATTTCAGAGCCATCAATGAGGCTCGTGTTGCTTTTCTGTCTATTGCGCCATGCTGAGATTGGGCCAAAAAAGCAGTGGGGAGGGAAAAAAAACTGGCAAGCGGCTGAGCAGAGGAGGATTTGACGGCAAGGTGACAAAGAGTTCAAACAAAATGAGGCTTGTAGATTAGCAGCGCTCCCCTTGGTGACAGGTGTCATCTCTGGGGGCAGTCTGTCACTCTGCAGCCTGCCACTCTTCATCCACAATGAAGCCAGAGAGGAAGAGGGAGGAAGGAAGTAAGGAAGAAGGAAGGAAGCCATATTCCGTTCTACCTGGCCATGACAGACCAAAAAGAAACAAACAAAAAAAAGTATATCATCCAATGGTGTCATTTTTTTAAATGGAAAAAACACACACACATATATATATATATATATATATATATATATATAAATAAATCTATTTCTATTACAGCTGTCTAGTCATAGCCTTTGGCAGTCCAGTACTCTCCAAGCAGAAAATAAACACAGTGTCTGCCGTTGAGGGCGGCGAAGGGTACACAGCATAGCAGCAAACATTTTGCCACCAGGAACGGAGAGATCACAAAACAAGTGAGCCAGCCAGACGGGAGCTATTGTTCTTTTGTGAACGGGTCCTGTGAGTTTTTGCCCAGACTATTAACAAGTCTGTGATACAGGAAGGTATTAAGCGGGGCAGCTCGGAGGCAGCCAGGCTGAGACCTGCCGCTCTCTGCAGCCATCTGCTCCACAGATTGCGGCGCGCCATGCTGCTGCCGGACCCTCCGGCTGAGTCCAAGTGGCCGGAGGGTCATCCACTACTTCTTTATCTCTGTTCTTGTTGATTAAGGATGGCCAGGTATCATCATCTGGGCAGTGGGGACAAAGACAAGATGAAGAAAAGGAACAAATGGCATGAAACATATTCCGATGTTTGGTTTAGACAGATGAAGGATGCCCCCTATTGACTTTGTCAAGAAAGATCGAAACCAGCCATGAGAGAGAGAGAGAGAGAGAGACAGCAGAATTCTTGTATTAGAGCTCACATTAGAAGGGAAATGGCTCTCCAAAAGGTGGACCAGCTGAGAAATTCACATTTAAAATATTCATTGCACAGGTTGGGGAGGGAGGAGAGGTTACGTTGAGTATTTGGCACCTTTGCCAATGTTAGAACTCACTTTGAATAGCAAAGTGTGTGCTGAAGAACCAGATGTCTAATCACAAGAAGTGGTGGTCGGCGGTCGCTGCTGGAGTACAGCATGTAAAACATCCTTTTCACACAAACTACGCTATGCCACAGATGAGGTGATTATTGACAGTTAGTTGGATTACACTAGAATTACAAACACTACAAGGTAGCTATTTTTTGGACTACAGTTATGTTACAAAGAAACGACATAGGTGGTTACTGTCAGGGTTTTGCTAAAATTAGAGGACGTGTGGTTAGCTAGTAGGTTTCACACCGACAGCTCTACAAGATCACATGTAAATTCCACAGATAGTTCGGAGCAGCATTATGCAGTCATGAAGGGTACATAAAATCTATACGGGTAGTTAGTATCGGGATTACCCTGAAATTAACGTTATGTGGTTGGTTATTAACAGTTTGTTCATTTGTGATTAATACACACAAACATAGCATAGTAAATAGCAGCATGGGATACGAGGTATGGATTTGGAGACCCCAGCTATCTGTAGGCGGTAGACAACAGCAAGATTACGATAAAACAACAATTGGGTAGTGAGCAGGTTCAGACAAAAACTACAGTGGTCGTTAGTCGCAGGATAACACGGAAATTAGAGTTAGTTGCCAAGTTAGTGCGTTGTTATGACTACCAAAAGAATAGCTGGCAGGACTAAACACATTTTTTAGTCAGTGAGTGGGATTAGGGACAGGATTACGCAAAAAAATATACTTTGTTCCTGAGTTGGGTAACACAAAAACAACTTGAATTGAATTTGTGAATATCCTGTAAACGGACTCAACTCAGGAATCAGGCGCACGGGTGCGCGCGCACAAACAAGCTCTGAGGGGGGAAAGGGACCACCCCCGGGCACAGTTGTGCCGACGTGAGTAATGAGGCGGGCTGTTTCCAGCACGGCGGATGGAGGCGCCCATTAACAAGCACGCTTCAGGGTATCTCCAGGCTGCCCAATGGAAATGAGATCTGAAAGAAGCATGTAGAATGTGTTGTCACATCCAAGTGACACTTATTAGCTTTATTTCCTCCTCATTGTTGCTGACCACCTCTGGGTAAATCCAGAGCGCACTTTTGTTGTTTGACTCCTTTTTAGTTATTAGTAGGTGATTTTCACAAATATCTGTAACTTGCAATAATCTGGGACTACTATAAATTCACAACTGCACGATTGATCGGGAAAAGGCTCATGCCATCCCACAACGGCACAAACGCTACACCCTATTCTACTTGCGCAAAGTCTAGCAAAATACCGAAAAATGAAAACTCCACCCATGTGTGCAGTAAGACTTGCGCTGGGAATGAAAATACATGTCACTCACAAGGTCATGCCCCTTAAAGGCACACTTCCAACACGTGAATATGAGAGCACATGCGGTAATTATATAAACCAGTTTGTTTCTCTAAATGATCTCCTGTTTTATACAGTTATTTTTTTAATTAGAAAAAAAAACGTAACAAAAATGGTGTTTTTAGGGCGTTGGAACAGATTAAAGTTCTAGAAAGATGAATACATCACTGCAGAATATCTGCAACTGTATTAAAAAAAAACAACAACACACAATTCTTGCCCTTGCACCAATCCAGACAGTGGAGTATTTGGACCTCTTCATGCCTTTTTGACTGGATATTAACGGCTGGACGACTACTATCACAGCACAATTATGTTTCCGTCCACCTAACAGTGTTGAGCCCATATAGCATTTTAGCGGCGTGTCCGCTGTATGGACGACTTTAGGAAGGGTGAGTGGCACCTCATTTCACACAGCCTAATGGCTTGACACCGAGAGCACAGTGAGGAGCTTCCCTTGATTTTTGCGCTCTAAGTTTTATGAGACACAAGGATTACGGCTTGATTGAAAGTCACCGTGAGCTGCCTCCTACCACAGCAGCGTTTTAAACTTCTCATTGACAGCTTCATTTTGTTAATGACACTCACGCATACACAGACAGCAGTCGACTCACCTCTAAGGAGGTTTGTGTGAATTGTGCCGCACCAGACACGTCGAAGATGAAGTTAAAGATATGTGTTCCAAGGAGAGTAGTTATGCATGTACAAAGTTATAAAATAAACGTTGGAGATTACTTCAAACTAGTGATACTGATAATGTGATGCGGACATGCCCAAATACGTATTTCGTCATAATATAAAGACTATTCTCGCAGGTACAAGACAAATGTTGAAAATATTACGTTTTATAAATTTCTTGAAAACATCTAGGAAATCTATAACCTATGTAAAGAATATAAATTGATTTCGAGAATAACACTATTTTCATAATATTGTGATTTTATTCTCAAATTGACACCTTTTTTAGTTTGAATATACGTCTTATCTGAAAATATACATCATATATACATCTGTTTTTTTCTCAAAAGTATAGGACTTCATTTCAACAAGATTACAATGTAAATATAGAAAATATCCCACAATTTTTCTTACTAAAAATATTTTGGAAAATAATAACTTATCTATAAAATACATAACTTAAATGTAGAAAGATTACGATTTATGTGGGAAATTTCCAGCTTAGTTCTCAAAACTATGACTTCAATATCGAACATAGTTTTTCCTAATCTAACACAGAAATGAAAAATAATACTGTCATTTCATTCCATAAAATATCCATAGTTCTTTTGATAGTATAAAAAACAGTCACTGTGATTGTATTGACGGTTTGGAAAAATAAAGAAAAACATCATCTGCCCAATAATTTGGAACAGTGTATTCATGACACACATACTAATCACCTCAATTGAGGTTTTTTTTTTTTGTGCGTAAATTCAAAGATGAGTCCACGATGGGGACTAAATGTATCTCCTGCATGTGACAGACGCAGCAGCCCTCTGGCTTAGTTGTCACAAAACCAGCAACCAGTCAGAGCTCGTCAGGTCGTCGCCGTGGCATAATTGTGTTGTGACACCTTGAACCCGGCACTGGTTGCGCGGCGTGCTAATTTTCTGATAGCGCGCCGCGTGGGCTGCTGGAATCACAGCTATGATGGCTGTAATTTGTGCGGCGAGGGGGAAAAAAAAGGGGGGGGGGCATCAACAGGATAAATACAAATTAAAATTGATGCGGGTCTTTGAGTAGTTTGCGTTAGGGGGCGGCTATGCGGAGAGAGCTTGCTATTTGGTCCCTCCATTACAAGGCAGGGCCCTGGAGGCAAAGATGTGCTGTAGCATGTGATCACAGGCTTGATAATAAAGCTTAGAAAGCACCTGCTTTCATGGGCGCCTCTTTGAAAATGCTGCATGGCGACATGTCAAGGCTGTTACCCTCCAGAATGAACACGGTGGAACAACTGTAAAAAGAATCTGTGTTTTATCAAACAATGTGTGTATCTGTGTCTGTGGTACCGCCTCGCAGAGCCAAAAGGGGAGTCCTGCTGGACTCTGGTCTCGCCGCATCTCCGCCCGCCAGTTCAAGAACTCTTCATTACAGCCACCCGAACACTCTGATGGAAGAAAAGAAATAATGAGGAGCACGCCGTGTGCACGTAAATTTTCTGAGGCTTCGGTCGACGACGACCGAGGGCGCGCAGGATCAAACGCGGATGCAAAAATGTTTCACTCAACAGGCCACATCATTAGTTGCACCGACACATTATGATATATACTTCAGTCATACTGCAAGGCAAATTGAAGTTTAAAAATAATGATAGACGGTCACCGATTCCATCAGAAAATGGACCAATCACTTCAATCTCTGTAAAGAAGTTGTCTATTTACTGTACAGTTGACTCCAGCTATTCATGGGGGGCTTGCGATCACCATGGCCCACAAAATAGTTGTATAGAATTGACGCCCAGGGAATTGCATTGGCAAAAAGAATAATACCAATTTAACCCCAAAAGATATTTCAAAAAACGCTGATAAACATTCAAGACACGGAAAATTGATGGGAAAAACCCGAGAACGCGCACAAACTCTGTGACTGTGGAGATTTCTCGTCGACAACTGTTTTCTACCAAATTTGAAAATCTTTGGTTACGTAGAATCTCAACTGGTGTTGATGTCATTGTTTGCAGTAAATTGTATACCACTGCAAATTTCCCCACTGTGGGACTATTAAAGGACATGTTGAAGTGGCGCTGTCAGAACCTGCACTGAGCCTGTAAATTAAGGATATAATATGAGAAGTTTCTATGATTATTTTACATTTTGTGTCTTTATAGTGGATTATTTAAGATTTTAAGAAAATGATACTTCCATGAATTTATTTTTTTTCATGTTATCGGATTTTATTCGCAATACTTAATTGAACTGAATAGTGAGTATTTGACATTTTCCAATTTTTAGAGCTTGTTCAAGCCTTCACTTGTGGAAGGATTTAAACTGATGCGCAAAATAAAACGTGTAGAGTGTGAAAACCATCAATAATAATTCATAATTTAAATAAAGCTCAAAATATTGAACACTTTATATAAAAAAAGAAAGAATGTGAAGATGTCATTTGATTTATTTATGATATTTGTACTGGCCCATTTGGGCCTACGTCAGTGAACTTCAGGTGGCCCTGTTAATGTAGAACCCGAACCTACATCGCGTTTTTTTTTTTTATTTTTGGTGTGGACCCAATCTATTTATATGCTGTAAATCTATGATGCCTTTGCATATGGGAATGGAGAGTCGACAACGCACTTTTCAGTTAACTGAACCCCGGAAGAACATTAAAACACAATGAGCAAACTTAAGCAGGCGCTGGTGTCAGCCACAGCTTACAACCCGACACTCACGTTGAGTGCCATCCCAACAGGCCCCGCCTCTTCAAGGAACACAGACAGTATGTATTTGATTAATTTGAGAAATCTGTTCATTTTATGCTTGCTATTTTTTTTTTTATTGTTCAAACACAATGCATTTAATTAAAAGCCGTTTTATTTATTTTAAATATGTGTAATGCATGTAGAACAGATAAAACTATTTTTGAAAAAATTTTTATACGGTACTTATGTCGCAGATTTTCACCTATTATGGGTGGGGCCAGAACGTACCCCTCGCGACGAACGAGGTGTAGTAGGTTTTAGTCCAAACGTTCCATGCAGCTCGGTGGATCCGCTACTGAGTGAGTGTTTTGCACCGAGCCGAGGAATGGAGTTTGACAGGCTCATCAATGACACGCGTCTTGCAATCCACTGATATAATAATTATAGCGTCCCCCGTCTTTAGTGGAGGTTGATTGCTCTTGCTGTGAGCTAACACACTTAATTGTACTATGCAAATGAGAGCAATTACAAAGCTTTTAGGTGAAGCGATGACAGCTGAGCTTGGTTTTCCACTGGTTTTCCACCTCGCCCCAAAACAGTTGTCATGGGAACCCGCCATAGAATAACACACACACACAAACCCACGCGACTGTCTAATGGATATAATCTCATGATATGGCCGCAAATTGCCTCCTCTCCAGTAGCTGGGGTTGATTCATTCTTTGATTACTGAATATATTCCTGATTTGGTTCGTCTAAAAAGGAGGGTTGGGTTTGTGTCGGCACAATAACAACAACAAAAATCCATTTTTTGAAATGGACTTAATGACATTGTAAAATACACACAGCAAGAGACGCTGGAGTCAACAATCAGTCAAATGTATCAAAAAGAATTTTAGATGTTTTTTTTCCCCACACGCCGCACGCATTTAAAAGTTTATAATTGCGTGCGTAATGCTGTGATCAAAATGGCTTCATTGTGCATGTGATATGCAGATGAAAGGCAGCCACTGATCATATTGAGACGCGTCGAAACACAAACTCGCTGCCAGTCACACTTTTTCAGACAAATAATCAAGCCACGGATGGTCGTCTTCATCTTCCTCACAATTAAAATCAATGTTTCCTGCATCATATTATTTTGATGGAACTCTTTGCTGATGAACATAGCGTTTTAATCGCAATTTTTCCGATGCCAAATTGCAGGCAATAAGCAGAGCACCACTGCAGTGTTTGCTCCACATCATCACTATGACAATTAATCTTGCAGAGTCTTTCATGAATTAAATATGAATGAGGTGTTCTGGAGGTAAATGACAAGAGGCAGAGCGTAATTGAGGTGGCGGCAACGTGGCCTTCCCCGACTAATCTCTGACTGGGTCACGTGACTGGGGCCGCTCCCCCAATGGCGGCCGCTCTTTTTGCCACAAAAGCCGGGGCAGCTGGGAAAATTGATTTCCTCTTGCGAGGTGTATTTGATAGCTTTTGAAATCAAAAATTGAAATGAACTAACCTGCGCCCTGCACGCAAAAGAGCAAATTAAACAAGCTCGGCAGCAGTGGCGGCGGCTACATTTTCTTCTACCATAGGAGCTCTGGAAACAAATTCTAAGATGATTCTCAAACCAACAGTAAATTTGTATCAATATCATATTTATATTCATATAAATATTAGTAAAATATAATACGTATCTAATTCAATTGTTTTGGTTATATTGACAATGGAGGACATGGAAAATAATATTTGCATGATTTAACTGTAAAAATGCATTCTCATATTCAATATAGAGTATGTATTGGCTATATGATAATACTGTATAAGACAAAATATATGTGCATATTTACAATTTTTTTAATAATTTTAAACAAACAGAATTGTTGTATGCTATGACAGTATCTAATTGTTTACAAATATTGTTTCAATGATTTCAACCAAATATGTATTTGTGAACTTAAAATAATTACCTGCTTGTTTAGCTCTAATAATGTACAATTATGTGTCAAATTAATTTGTATGATTTCAACCAAACATGTATTTTTAAATTAATACAATAGCATTTGCTGTGTGAGTTATGCTTCACATTTTTACCAATCTCAACCAAATATTTTATTTTTTTAATTCTCTTAAAATTTTGGTAAGATACTATTTGATGAATGGTAATAAATACAAGTGTCTTTCTATTTACTTTTTAGATTTCAAATAAATATTTTTTTTCCCCAATTTAGATTTTTGTATTAGATACTACCGTTTGTAAATGGATAACCAAAACAGTATCTCCAGTTTTATCAAATTATGTCCAGTCCAAATGAAATAAAATCTTTCGACATTAACAGAAATATTTTCATCTAGATAAAAGTTTTTATTAATATTCCGCCCACTCCGGAATTGTTAATTCCCTCTTCATTACAGGAACAATGTAAACAGCCGCGCGAACAGAGACGCTTAGTCCTTTGTGCAAGCGAGTCAAAGTGGACTAGACGTGCCGAGCCAAACGAGCGCTGACAAAAAGGACGATGCGGCCAAGCAGATGTTGCTGCAGGTGGACGCAAAGATCAATAGGCACCAGAGTTACCTGAGCCTCGGCAACTCGTAGCAGATGTTAAACAGACTGATGGCCCCTGGAAGGCTGATCAATGGACAGGAGGCAGATGGAGGAGAACATGGGGGAGTGCTGCGAGGCGCCGCTAGTTAGAACAGAAAAAAAAAAACAATAGGAGTCATATTTGAATTGCAAGTTTAACTTTAAGGAGGATGATTGCAACTTCTGCCAAAACTCTGTCACGTTAATGACTTATTTACAGGTAGCTGGAGCTCAGCGGTGAGCAGGTGAGATGAAAAAGAGGACTCAGCA
The DNA here is from genome assembly GCF_059441095.1 of Idiotropiscis lumnitzeri. Classification (NCBI taxonomy): domain Eukaryota; kingdom Metazoa; phylum Chordata; class Actinopteri; order Syngnathiformes; family Syngnathidae; genus Idiotropiscis; species Idiotropiscis lumnitzeri. The sequence continues at coordinate 11,144,559 of NC_142396.1, read as the reverse complement.
CTACCTGCCGGGTTACAAACTTCAGCTCATTAGCAATCAGCGAGAGGAGGTGTCACACGACACCAACCTTTAACGCCCATTAGGCAATTAAATACACACTCAAATGGGGGCCACTCGTTCGTGATCAATCTTCTTCTACGAGCACTAGTCACTAAATTACTCTTGTTTACGGTCAGGAAAAAGCCTTCTGCTTTTCCAGACATAATTAGTTACACAAAATGTATACAGATATTTAAAAATAGAAGACATCTATATATTGTTTCAATTTACTTGAAAAACAGAAAAAATCATTTTATTATTTTTCAATCCATCTAATGTTTGTTTTAACGGTATACTTAAAAAGGTAATGGGTTAATGTGACATGCTGTGTATCATATTCTTTTACAGCAAAACAAATTTCTTTTCCCATGAATTTGCAGAAATAATTAGCATTAATATTATACGTAAGATTTTTAAAATCTGTTTTGGATGTCAGTTGTAAATGGGTCAACTTGAGAGACAAAATACCAAAAGGGTTAATAAAAATATAGTTTTTTGGGAGAGGGGGGGATGGATCTTGGGGGGTGAACAACTTAAAATAAATAAATTATAAAAATAAAATAAAAAAAATGCATGTTATATAGCTCTATATAAATAGAAGCTTTGCTTTTACAGGTGTAAATTGGAATGCATTTTTAAAATGCTTGCCTTTCACTGAAAGATGCCAATTTAATTGACATTTTATTACTTATGGTTATATCTAAGCCGTGTATTCGTATTTATTTTTATGATACATAAATGAACCTATTCTGACGCTCAATAGAATGCATTGTGCGCATTAATAGCGGCTCATACACATGACACACATTTCTAAATGAAAGCATTTCCCACGCGCTCAAACTCCAACGTCTTGCCAAACAGCACACACGCCAGGATTGTCTGACGGGGCACGTCCCCGTGGCCTCGGCTGTCCGAGAAGCAACTTGAACCAGGCGATAACCCGACAGACTTTATCTTGTCTTCGGTGAAGCCTGAAGACGACACTTCAACCGCACGTGGTGACGTACACCCCCGAGAGCCCTAACCTTCCCCTCGTCCCCACCGCCGTAGCCTGAAAGCTGTCAGCGGCCAGTTGCTTATTGATGTTTCTGCATGTTTTATGTCTCAGGGAGATATGACGGCCGTGACACGGTGCTGATTTCAATCAGCCTCCGCCAAGTGACAGCTGGGGCAAGTGGGAAGAAGAAGGAGAAGAAGGAGGAAACAAAAAAAAAAAGGGTTGGGATGTCATTGACTCAGATCAGATCTGGCCTCGTTCTCCTCCTCGCTTTTAATGAAAATGTTTCATTCACGTCTCACGGCTCTCTCCCCTTGGCTGATGAATTCAAGGAGAAGAAATAAAAGGAGAAACGAATAGCGGAGGGGAAAGAAATTCGGCTTTTGTCCGATTGGGCCGGGGCGAGAAGAGAAGGTGACCCCCGGAGCCAAAGGTTCTGACACCGCATCAATCCCTTTAGGGGGCGAGGCCTGCCGGACCGGCGCTGGCTGGAGATTACTTGAGCACATCTGAGGGATGGCTCGCTCTATCTATTTCACACGTTCTATGCAGAGGAGAGCCGGCCTTGTATGCTTTGGATCCTGAGCTGCCGGCTAAATTAGGTCTGAGATCATTCCGCGGAATGAAGGGGAGCCATCCAAGGCAATTCAATCCCACAAGCATTGACAGAGAGCTTACTGAATCCCAGGAAAAAAGAAGAAGAAGAAGAAGGGGGACGCGCATCTATTCCCTCTTTCTCTTTATGATAGCGATGAGGAGAATGTACCCCGGGTAATCCCAATAAGGCTCTTAACTTGCAAATTCAAGTATATGCACACATGTACCAGTAAGACGCTCCCACGCTGTTTTCTCACATGCTGTTGACAAGGATCTATCATCGCACGACGGCCGTCTTTTCAATTCCAATTTTTTTAACTCAATTCAACCAGTTTATTTCAAAGTCATGGTTCATAAAAGAGGACATCTACTAAAATGAAGAAATACTCAAAAATCTCCAAGCACACAAAATAAAAATTCCAAATTACAAACTAAAAACACAATCTGAGCGGGTTCCAATCAAGCTTTGCGAAAAAATTTCACTAAGAGATAAATCACCATGAAACACAAACAAATTTTTATTTTGTACGCGAACTATATTTTCTCATGAGTAAGCGTTTCCATGGGTGGACTCAATGTTATTATATTGATCGCAAAAATTAACCAAATTACAAAAAAATTAATTGAAAAAAAAGACTGGTTTGTTAACAAAATTTAAAAAAAATGAATTAATGTATCTATAACTCTAACTGACCGTCCCGGCTTCATCCATCCATCCAATTTGACTATGATTGATACATAAAAGCAAGTAGCTAGTTGTGCTATGTGTGGAATTCTTCTCAATGAGAAGTCAAGCCACATATCACCCTTTGAAGTTGGCAACTTGACAAACAAGGGATGTTAGGGTCGTGATTAATCTTAGTTGAGAAGTCATATTATGCACTGCATTTATTGTGCTTGAAAGTCTGCGTTGTTTTGTAGAGTATTAGTATTTAATTTAAAGACGGTTGTTTTTAAAATCTTCTCAAATTGGAGTTATTGTTGAGTTTTTCTAAAATCAACATTTGAAAAATAAATAAATCTAAAACTAATAAAAACTAACATTAAGAATTTGGGAAAAACCTAAAACAAAAAGCTCTAAAAATTGATTAAAATTAACTAAATTTAAAAAACAAAACACAAAATCTATAATAAATAAAAATCAAACTATTAGAACCTCACATGTGTTGTCAAGCAATTAGATTTTTTTAACTACATATTAAAATTTTCCATAATAATCGAATCTTTCAACTACAATTTTCTACAAAGGTTGTAACAGATATTTACGTGAGTAAATCTTAGAATTTAAGTGTGCGTGTGTGGTTTGGGGGGGACAAAATATGATTTGTATCAAAAACTGTCCTATTAGCTCTGTTTGTTCCTTGAATACAATTCTTTTCCTGTAAAATACAAGTGCTACTGAATTTTGCATTAGGGACAGCATTGGCAGCTAACGCTAGGTGCTAATGAGATACTTTCAACTTGCTTGAAATTTATTGTGGTGATGAAAATTCTGATGGTGCATAACCACATTAGACCATTAATCTCTTAGTTTCTGTATTTGTCTCGTTAATATTTGTCAACTGAGGGGATGTGAAGCCCTTTGAGACGTTTCTGTGATAAAGAGCTATATAAATAAATCTGAACTTGACTTGCCTTCGTTTAAGGATGCTAGCGTCACATATGAGGCTAATGTGTGTTGGCGTAGGGTAAGCTAAGAGCCTCTGTGTTGTACTTTATTTTATTATACTGTAGTTATAAACAAACTCATCTTGTTAGCTTTAAATTATTGTGTCCAAACGTTGCTTGATTTGTTGTAATGTATTTGAGGATCTTTCATGAAAATACACTTTGGTTGCTGTAAGAAGTACAAAGAATTGCTGGATTTATATTGCTGTCCAGCAATAATACTTTATGAGCTTGAATCTGTACTTTTTGTTGATACTTTTTTGAGTAATACATTATTTGTGATCATTCTGGTCACTGTTAAACGTCCATATTGTTTTATTTATCTTTATATTCTAGCGTTACAAAGATAATAATGTTCAATGTTGATTGAATTCCAGCATTAGAAATTTTAAATGTGTTCATTATTGTGCTAGTAGTTGTTTACTGTGTCATATATTGTTTTTCCATTTTTCATTGATAATTGATTACAGGGACCCAAATCATTAGATTAGTCCTTGAATTTTTCTTCTATTATTTACTCGCATCAGTCTGTCATATCCATTGTGTTTTCTACTGTCATCTCTGCTGCACATTTATAGTCAAGTCTTCTCAAAGTTTGTATTTTCCTCAATCAGATAAAACAGTTTATCCATTGCACTGTCAAATTAATAGCACAAGTAGCTTCTTTGCTTTGAGTGCAGTCATATTTCTCTTTCATTCTTTTTTCTTTTAATAATGCCTTTATTAGTCCCACAATGGGGAAATTCGAGATTCGAACCCAGGCCTCCTGGGGAGACTGGGTCCTGAACGCGGCGCCTTAGACCACTCGGCCATCCTGGCAGCCACGAGATTCGAACCAAGGCCTCCTGGGGAGACTGGGTCCGGAACGCGGCGCCTTAGACCACTCGGCCATCGTGGCAGCCGTTGAAACTCAATTACTCTGGGGGGTGGTCCATAATAAGATTCAAAACAAAGACCAAATTAGCTGTCATTAAATTATTTCAATTTCCTTTCCTCGCTAATAGAAGATTGTGACAGGTGTCATGGTCGGCGTCACGTTGGCACGGCAACATGTTAGAATGGATAATTGATCCATCAAAACGCATCAATAGCGGGCTGCAGACGGAACACGCGTGGAAAATTTAATTTATACCCTTGCGTTACACGGCTAAACCACGCCATCGCTCAGTCAATCAAATGTTTACTCTGATTCTGACAACTTTGTTCACATGTTGTTAAATGATCTAAAGCAGTGGTCCCCAACCTCTGGGACATTCTCTACTGCGCCGCAAGATGAAAAAAATTAATTTAGTTAAGGGTCTGAAAGTAGTTTTACTTCCAAGAACTCCCAAGAAAAAGCCCGCCGGATTTCAGACACAATTTCAGCAGTTCCACTTTTATTTCCACAGGTGATTGTCACACATGTGGCGACAAGCCAAAACTGCACCCCAAAAATTCCATCTGCAACATTACTTCTTTTTTAAACGGGATATTCTGCCACAACCAAATTATGGCGCAGATTAGACATTAGTAACACTCTTGGGATGGCATCATTTCCTATTACTCCAAGATGGGACCAGCTCGTTGAAGAGAAACTCCTACCAATTATAACAACCACATGCTTCTGACGCCACACCTTTCACTCTGCACTGATTCATTATTGATGACAGCTACTCCATCTATCATTGCATTTTATTTACATTTTCACAAGGCAGAACGGGCACCTTTATCTATGCCCTGGCTCATTTTCATTTACAAAGTCTTGACAGGCAACATGCCACCGTGCATCAACATTTTATTAAACTGGTCTCATAATAAACACTCAACACTTCCAAGTGACTGTTGATTGCTTTACTAAGTTCCATCTCCCTGGAATAAACTATAATAGACACTCAGACACAATAATTATTAGCATTTCACTAATATGGTAATGAACTATTTTGCTTTTGAACTGTGACTATTTGCTCTCAACGTGATGGCTTGAGTCCAATCATTTTTCAAGATTCAAACTAAGGTTTTGATACTGAAATTCAGCGAAATGACAAATTGATACTTATTTTTTTTTTATAATTGAATCATATTTAGGTGAAAAACGCACAAAAGGTTGGCGACCGCTGATCTAAAGGGAGCGGAGGAAGAACATTAAAGAGAAAAACATTCTCCGAGGAACTGTCACACAGAAAGCAAGATGCCACGGGAGGGGAGGGGGGCGGCTGTTCGAGGAATGCCTTCAGTGGCTCAGCTTTTCACATTTTAATTTGGGGTCTGCGGCGGGAGAGCCTGAGTGAGCGGGTCCTGGGATTCGGGCCTGGTGCTCTGACCCCTGAACATAGACTGTCAGCCCAGCTCGGCGGAGGATCACCGGGGCCGCCGGGCTGGGTGCTTTGAAAGCCGCTGCCAATTCAGCTCTAAGATGCGGCTGAATGGCTGCCGCCGTCGCAGATGCCGCCACCAGTGAAAAACAGGTTGCGCCAGGAAGAGAATTTGCTTTCAAAATGTGTTTGTCCTCTGACCTCGCATCCAACCTCGTCGCCCCAGCGCCTTTGAAGCCCGGAGTATGTTTTTTTTTCTTCGGGGGGGGACGCTGAAAGGAGGGCCCCTGTCAGTATAAATATATTAATAATCTGACAGCTTCATCTGCTTTTGAGGGCCCAGCTTGACAGGCTCACAAAAGGCCGGGCGCTGTCTACACGTCCACGTCTTCCTGTCTGAACAACACACACACTGAGTTTATTAAGACATCACACTCCTGCCAGCCATTGATTTTTACAGCCGTCTCTGTCACTTACTGTACGAGGGCCCCCCGGCGGCAGCGTCCAAATCGACCGCGACAGACTCGTGTAAGGCGCTGAAAATGTTTGAGAGGAATGCTCAGTTCAAGTAAAGGCGCTTTTTATTCTGCCGTGTGTCTTTAATCTCATATAAAATAGATGAGGTGTGGGATCAAACGTGGATACATGACAGAAATTGATTCTATTTGATTTGGTTTTGTAAAAGAAAAAGAATGGCCCTTGTTTTTTTTGGGGTTTTTTTGAAAGAAGACAGTTATTTACTGTAGGTGAGGTACAAATGTAATCATTTTCACTCCATTCCGATCAAAGTAAAAAAAGACCAGATTACTCAATGTTTCAAAAGAGTGAGTGATTACCCTGTGGTCTGAGTTATGTTAAAATGATATTTCCCTCCTGATCTGCTTGGGAAACAGCTGGGGCCTACAATTGTAAATGTTAAACAAGGTTCACAGGCTGAAAATTGGGCCAAATTCGAAGCTTCTCTGTGCTTTGCAATCCCAGGCAGAAAAGCCCCAATTGTTGGATGTCTTGAAAATGTTATGTTGTGGTGTGGTGTGTTAAGAGTCTTTTTTTCACTTCTTGATCTGTACTGAAATTGGTCGGGCCAACAATTGTGAATTTTAAAAGGGGTACACATATAGTGATCGTCAAAGTCAGAAAAAGGCCCATCTCAAAAATTACATCCCGAGTAATTACTCTGAGGATGTTTTAAGCGGGACCTCTGGATTTATTAAAATTTTTTTTTTACAATGGCAAATTTAAGATTTTTAAACAATAATAAACAATAAAAAAACAAGTAAAAATGTCAAGGAAAAAAAAGTTTTAACTTGAGTTGACAACATTGAATTGACATATAACAGAACAATAGGCAATCAGTAAGATGGCGCTTTTGCCAGACACTCATAGAAGAGCAACTGGGTATGCTGAGTGTTTCTATAACCTGTCACATAAGTCAATAAAAAGTAGGAATAGAGGAGTCTAATACTTCTACCCATACTCTTCCTCTTTGTATTTTCCGTCCTTCTGGACGACCTATGACACCATGATGCCTCTCAAAGGCAACTCTTGGTATTATGACATATTTGGTTATGTGTGTGGTGTGATAGTCATCTTTAGTACACCACACTAAGATATTTTTTACTCATCAGTGGGTTCCCTCACATTTTAATCATCGATTAAGATGTTGTAAACCGCTGCGTGTGTACTCCGTTTAAGTTTTGATAGAAGCCAGTGCGAGTTGAACAAAGGAGGATGGGTTGCATTTGTGCATGTGCCTGCGGAGAAGAGCCCCGCCTCTCAGACAGCGTGGAGAGACAGAGGGAGAGCAGGGGTCAGAGGGAGCACAGGTAATTGAGGTGTCCCCGCCCCTTCCCTCTCCTCTCCCCCTTTTTTTTTTTCCGGCGCTTCTCACCCCATCCTTTCACCCCGCCACCCTCTATCGGCACAGCGGGCACAATTACGCTTCCCATCACCCCACCAGCTGGCCCCCGTGATCCTGCACTTCTTACTAAACGCGACTCCATTGGCCCCTTTCCCTCTTAACCTCTCAGCAGCCATTCTGGGGGGAAATAGGCCGAGTTGCGCTGCACACCAACAGCAGGAAAGAAGAACTCCAGGCCGCTCTGCTACTTTTTAACAGTTTAGGAAAATAGGGTCAAATGGCGGTTGTGCATTGAGAATGAAGAGTAGTTTCATAGCAGGTGCATACCGCACCGGCATCAATTAGCTACAAATTTTGCAGTGAGTCAAAAATTTTACTAACTGCTGTATCACCCCAAACTTTGAGAAAAGAGTAGTACATTGATATTCTATTAAAAAAAAAAAAGTATTTTTCTTTTAACCTCAGTTACATTGTCAATGGAATCTTAAACACAAAACAATTCAAAAATGGAAACACACACACACACAGTAGCTATATATATATATATATATATATATATATATATATATATATATATATATATATATATACACATATATATATGCTAAAGATAATCGCACATAGCACATAGAGTACATGTAGTACTATCTGCAGGAACTTTTTGGGATGCTAATTGCTACGGTAGCTAAGCTTAAGTGACATTATTATCGTTTTGGTTATCCACCCATCCATCCTGCCATCCATTATCTATGCCGCTTCTCTTCACAAGGGTCGCAAGGGTACTGGAGCCTATCCCAACTGTCTTCGGGCAGTAGGCAGGATACACCCTGAACTGGTTGTCAGCCAATTGCAGGGCACACAAAGACAAACAACCATCCATGCTGACAATCACACTGAGGACAATTGTTGAGTGTTCAATCAACCAACCATGCATGTTTTTGGAATGTGGGAGGAAACGGAGTACCCGGAGAAAAAACATGTAGGCACCGGGAGAACATGCAAACTCCACACAGGAAGGCCGGAGCCACAATCAAATCCTGCACCTCTGAATTGTGAGGCGGACGTGCTAACCAGTTGGCAGATCCGTTTTGGCTATGTAATTTATATAACATATTTATTTTTTGAAGTAAATTTAAATGTATTATTAAAGCCACTTTATCAATATAATAATGTCAAAAACAAAAAATGAATTGCAATCAGTCTTTCTATTGGGTGAAAAGTGTGGATGGATGAAAATGACAGGCAACCATTTTTTTTGTCGCTTACTGTGACTGCTAACAAGTTGAATCAAGCAGAAGTGTCTTTCATCATGTATGTTAATTGTACTTCTATTTTAGGACTCGGGCACCTGTGCGTCAGTCTGATCCGATTCCTCCAACACACTCGGGGTGTCTCTTGATAGACAGCGTTTTCACCCCATCCCCTCGCATTAATGAGCGGCAAGGCGCTCCAGCAGCGTTATTACCTGAAATAATACCATATGGTAAAATGTAAACAACATCTGCATATTCATGTCACAACTTCATCTGTTTAATTAGTTCCAGCAAAGCAGTTTAGCCTCTGAGCCGCACCCCCCTCCTCATAACCCTTTCAAACCTCCCTCCCTGTCAGAGCCGTGTCCCGCTGTTGCTCCTGACAGTCCTCCCATTGTTCAATTGACGCTGCCTAGCACTGATGCTTTCAATGCCAGGAGTGTTTTACAGGCCACAGATCAGGTGAAGTCAGTTAGGGAGGCTTCTCAAACCTGTCTTGCCCATCTTTACGGAGAGCATCCACCAATCCTTTGGCAATCATCTATTAAATAGTTCCCAAACTCAGGTCCAGGAGTAATCACGTTGTGGTCCACAAAATAACTTGTAATTAATTGTTATAGTATATATATATATATATATATATATATATATATATATATCCATCCATCCATCATCTGTACCGCTTCTCCTCACTAGGGTCGCGGGGGGTGCTGGAGCCTATCCCAGTGCTCTTCGGGCAGTAGGCGGGGGACACCCTGAACTGGTTGCCAGCCAATTGTAGGGCACACAGAGACGAACAACCATCCGCTCTCACACTCATACCTATGGGCAATTTAGAGTGTTCAATCGGCCTGCCATGCATGTTTTTGGAATGTGGGAGGAAACCGGAGTACCCGGAGAAAACCCGTGCAGGCAAAGGGAGAACACGTAAACGCCACCCAGCAGGAACCGAACCCTGCACCTCTGAACTGTGTGGCAGATGTGCTTATCAGTCAGCCATATATTTATTTCCTTTTTTATTTTGATTAAAGGGAGTGAGTGTCATTCTGTGAAAAAGTTCAATGTGTGTAAAACCCATGACCCAACAACTAGAAATGGCGGGATGACAGCCGTGTCAATCTTAAATCCTATAGGGAGTTTACAATGCAGACTCATATACTCAAAGACAATAAAGGCAGAGAAAGAAGGAAAAACAGAGTGATGTGAAATGAGAAGCTCAAGTGGGCATTCTCTAATTAAATTCTCCTTCATCAGACGCTCATTTGTGCACAGGCATTAATACATTTGACCCCTGTGTAGCCAGAACGCTAACATGCCTGAGGAGAAGGGGAGGGGAAAAGGAGGAGAGCAATGAAAGAGGGGGAAAAACATGAAGGAATATCTTATTAAAGGGAGTCAGGCGTGTTTTGGCCCCGCTCGCTTGATGGCTGGCTCTCAGTGTCGCGACCTACTGGCGTCGGAGCTAATACGGCAGTGTACGCCGCGTCATTGTTCTCAATCAATAACTAATTATCAAAGTACTGGCTCCGACTGGTATTGTCCTCTCGGCCCGGAGCCCCTTGTTGCGCGCTGAATGACAGAAATGGGGAAGAAAGGGGAACAGAGGGTGGCTTTTGGCTGCACACTGATGTGCTGCCGTCACAACATCCTTGCAGGCCTTTCAAGAAACACTGTGCCGTCAGTTTGCATTAGCGTCCCATACTAATTGATATGAATTAGAACAGAAGAATTATTGTTGCGGCTGAACGTCATAACGATATCCTAGGAGACAAAGAGGGGAGAGAAAACAACACACAAAACACACAAGTAAAAAAAGAAAGACCGAGCACACTGCCTTTGTTTTAAACCAATCTGCCAATACATTAGAATACTCTCACGGCATACAACCAAACTTGAAGGTTACAGGAAGTAATACGATTACATTAAAAAGTCTGCCCTTGGCCGCCGCGTCTGACACAGACTCTGTAAAACTGGCGTCGACAGTGACGGATTGACAGACCTTCCAACAGTCCTGACTCTGAAAATTGAGAAAATAACTGATTTTTCGCAATCTCACCAAGAAAATGCCGCTATGTCATGGCTACGCCTCTTGCAGGCGAGTATGGCTACACAAAGTCGGCGTCAAGTCGAACTATTATAAGCCTTTTTATCAACCTTTTGTTTTTTTTCTGACCACCACACTACACTTAAACGGTACCTTCCAAGACATAGTGAAAGAGCATTTATTTGTTCTGGCTAACACAAGGTCACTTCATCTGCCTAGGCAGATGAAGAAAAGTATATTTGTTTACTAGAAATTAGAAACTAATTAATGAAATTGGATCATTTCCCAGCACCGTTGTTGGAATCATTGCTTAAAACAAAGGAAAAAGGGGAGACGGCGGAGGTCGTGTGGGGGCTGCAGAATTGGACGGCCACATTACATCATTATTTCAATCTTGTTTGCAAGTCCATATCAGAATTTTTCACCCAACAAAAGGGCACCTTTTTCTCAAACAAAAAGGAGCGACTGCTGTATCTTAAGCATCACCAGGTTTAAACGGTGCTCTGATCGTTAATACAATGTCCTTTTATCACCTTGTCATTGTTGGTTGCTTTTTACAAATGAGCTGACAGAAATAGAGGGAGTGGGTAATTTGTAGCTGGCAACACAGGCTGGATTGTGTGCTGGTGCCTGTCTGTCTCAGTGCTTCCTAATGGGGTGGCTCGTCCTGTCATCCCACGTGGCAGCACAGTTCACTTCTCCTCAATCCCGTCGGTGCCACAGGCACCAGGACCGGGGGAAGTGGAGGGGGGTGGTACGCAGGCCCCAGGAGCCCAGGGGGTGGCTGCTTTCTTGCCTCAGTGGCGGGCAGGGGTCAGCCTGGTAAAAAAGTGCAGCCTCAGGACAGTAAGTCTAATCCCACAGCAAGAGCATGGCAGCTGGAGCAGGCCATCCGTTCACTGTATAATGATATCCCTTGCCCTGGATCTGATGTTTGACCTCATTAACAGAGTTTAATTGTGTTTCTAACACAGTTTTTCTTCTTCCCTGCTCAGGCCTCTTACTCTTTTTTGGGCAACTGTCTGGCAGGACTTCCCTCTTTTTGCTTACCAAGATGAATTAATTACCAAAAATATGTGGACATTAATGGACCGAACTACAGTTTCAAAAAAAGGAAACCGGAATTTCTTCATAAAAGCAAACGAGTATCATAGCTACAATGGTTCCTTGACTTGAGTGCCCCAACATGCAAGTTTTTAGAGTTTCACACTCTCATTGATGCATGGACAGCATTTTGGACCAACTCGCGATGACTGAAGGAGGACTGGCTGACTCCAAAATAAAGGTAATCACAATAATCCAGCCAAGATATAATGAAGGAATGGATAACTGTTTCAAAATGCTGTTGAGAAATGAACCACTGCTATTTGGGATTGTCTGTATGTATATAAACCTTTCTCCCACTAGCAAATAAAAGGTGGTTATTGTAAATATAACCATTCAAAAAAGGACAGAGGGTATAATCTAAAGGTTCATTAACACCTTTGGAATCTACCTGGTCGCAATCACTTTTTGTTCATGACCGAGGAGTGTGAAAAAGACAGACGAAGTACATAAACAATGACAGTGTTGCCAACCCTTCTAATTAAGATAGCCTTCGTAATTTACTGTAATGTAATTGCCATTCTGTGGAGCTACTTTAATGCTAAAAGAGCTCACAAAATTTTTGATTTTTTATCACTCTCGTAAAATGAATGAAAGTAAGTCAAATTGCAACCCCAAAGATTAAATCATTAACCACTACAAGAGGGCCTCACTTTACAAAGTTTTCAGGAAACATTTCGTTATGAACGGCATGCGATGAACTAGGTTGTGCCATATTCCATATTCCTTGCCAATCTAAATGAGCACCATGTAAACAGATCAATCAGAACTGCAAAGCTACGCCTGGTATGCACAGTAAATGTAATGAAAGAGTTTCAGGATTATAATTTGAGGTATATTCAAAATTCAAAAATATGTTTAGGGGCAGTGTATTCATTACACCTCAGGGCTTGGTCACTAACGTCCATGAATAGCGAGGGTTTATGTATTTCAAATTCCAGTCTTGTTTATTGTAAGATATTACAGCCTCCATTGTGTTTCCGACCCTGTTTCTTAAATGAACGGGTTCTAATAATTACCTGTGTAGGTTGAAGGACCAGCAAGCTAAGCAATGCCTCCTCCTTTTCCATGAACAAAACAACTACCTTTCATGTCATTCAAATATGAACAATTGAACAAAAAAAACTGTGTCGCTGCTAGGTGTCATAGTGACAGCAGTGCTTCTTTCTTGCCATCATCAGCGTACTTCCTCCCACACAGATCAAGAGATATTGTTACTAGTCCTACTCCAAGAAGCTAAATTCCAGCCCTCGCAACCTGAACGCCCTTACCCAACTACAGATCGAAAGACTGCTGTTGATGGCGCTTGCGCTCTTTGGAAAATCAAATTGCGAATAAACAAGACACTCCATTGTGTGTTAAGTGTAGGCAAACTCTGGAGTACGGTGCCGGTGAAAGGTCAGAGGCAGAAGGCATTCCGCGTGTGCAAACAGTGCGCAACTGAAAACGATGATGTTCTGTATTGAAACTGTCTCATACTACTCCCCCCCTCTCAGTTCCCTTGGGTTCAGCTAATGCAGCATGCGCCCTTGAAAAACAGACCCTAATTCATTCTTTTGCATAGTGCATGCTGAGAGATTTTCCAATATTTTGATCATGAAAGAGAACTTATAATTCCATGATTCATAACGCGAACAATCAGTTTTGAAGCGGCTCTCCTGGCCTATTGTCAGAGTAGAGGATAAAACCATGAAAAGCACTAATCCTGCAACGGGCAGCAGACTTTAATGAGCAGTCTGTCTCAGGCATGTGATATCCTGGCTGAGGGCAGAGCGGTGCGTTGCATGGGTCAGCTCCTAATGGAAGGTTCCACGGCTTGCTTCTGTCTGGAGAAGGGCGGAGACAAGTTATGTTGACCTGTTAAGTCAAGTTACTCTCCTTTGACCCTGAAAAAAGATGACTGGATATTGCAGATGGTCTGAATATCTACCTTCTCTTTGGAGGATGCAAATTCAAATAGCCAAACTTGACCCTTTGGGTTCAAGGGATACAGAGCTGCTGCTTGGAATTAGTGTACCGTTGGTGGTTAAGGCCCGGGGGCAATACACCGATGGACATTCACAGTGTATCAGATCCCCATTGCAATGACATCAGTGACCGATGCTCTGCACAAACGCCGATCCCAGGTGGCATATAAAAAAAGGGGTCGTGGCTAAAGGGCAAACGTAAAATACAGGCAAAAGATGGAAAAGGAAAAGTGGGTGCACATGATAAGGCGAAACTAGGCTGAATATTATTGCTGGACTTGACCGTGCTGTGCAAATAGTCACGGAATGGCAAAGTCAATAATATGTGCAATCTTCTCCGAGAGAAAGCTATAATCAACAAAAATCCATATGGAGGGTTGAATGCCAGATTTTTTTTTCAAATGTCAGAGGAGTGTGTTTGCAGAAGGGCAGGAATGACAGACGAAGATCGGTGAGTTGAGCGTCAAAGACACTGGGACGCGCCGACTCTGGGCTTATGGGGTCCTGGACAGCCACGAGGAAGCGAAGAGCAGCAGTCAGGGGGCCAGGGGAGCACCCCGCCCCAAAGGCTGCTTCCTTCCCAAAAGCCAAGAAGAGTCATACAAGCCACTGCTCTCTAATGGGAGGTGTTCGCCGCTTGAAATTTGATAGGTTAATAGGACAGTCAAGGGCAGGGCACTGACAAATGGTAACAGGAGGGATTCTGAAGACACTTTTATAAAAAAAAAAAAAGAAAAAAAAAAGGAACTGAAACCGCGTCAAGGAGACGGTGTATTATGCATTTTTACCATTTAATAGCTCTGAGGTGTTTCGTCAAAATACCCAAGAGTCACAAATTCCAGCACAGCCTTTTCTCCGTTTTTCAGCTGAGCTAAAATTATACTATTTTAAGGGGGCGGTCCTGTATTGTCTGCACAGTGACCAAATGTAAGTGTAAATTCCTTTTGTAGCAGCAGAGGAGGGCTGAAACGAGTCCTCGAGTGATTCACATACCTGGCGGAAAAAAAAATACGAGGCATTTTGCTTCTGCCTCGAGTACTCATTTATTTGCATGTGAAATGCCAAAAACATGCCGACAACGCGGTTGGAAAGCACAATCCCGTCTCGACTGTTTCTTCAATATATAAATGGCTTCTTTAACACTAGATCAAAGGAATTGTACTTTGTTGATATTGTGCAATATTTACACTAGCGGGAGGCCGCATGTCACAAAGCCGCCAAACTACACTCAGTGTGCTGCTTCGGGTGTGTGGTGCATGCAACAGACTGATCGACAAACAAAAGTACCCACTCACCACATTGACAGCTTCCGAGAAGAAATGAGTATGTGCACCTTGTTTAGCTAGCTTTTGGCTTTTTGGTGTCTGGAAGTGGCTTGAAAACGTCTTTGCCCAGTCCAACTGCCAAGTCATGAGCTGAGTAACTTGGTGCGGCAACAGTAATATGCAAATTATCCGGCTTGTGACATCACAATAGGGCCAAATTAAAAATGTGCTTGCTCACAGAAACATTTGGGGAAAAAAGATTGTGACAAAAGTTATGTTGTGTAATTTCACACTTGATGGGTGTGCATTCACTCCATAATCCCAATTATTTGTATACAAGCAATTAAAATGAGTCAATTTCCCATCATGTCGCCTTTAAGTAGCATCCTTTTTTAATGATGTAGGCATTTTCCATTTTCGGCCACTTTCCCCCGTTTTCCATTTCTCTTCAGAAAATCTTTTTTGATGCCATTGCTATTCTTCTTTTCATATCTTTTAAGTCATTATAAACACGTTCTCTCGCTCGCTCTAGCCTCCTCTAGTTTCAGTCGTCTTGAATAAAATAAGCACAGATTTGCTGGAAAATCAGTGGCTTTTGTGTGTGGCTGCAGGAGCATGGTGAAATGTTTGGACACTAATACCCATTCATTTCACTAGCGCTATAAATAAAAGCTGCCAGCTCTGCGGCCGCCGTGAAGTGGTATTCTTTGGTGCCCAGCAGGATGTCCTGTTCACATTAGCACAGCAGGGAAAACTGGCCCGGAACAGCCAGACAACTAAATCAAGACATTGTCAACTTCTGACAAAATTGCCATCGGAAGGGGGGAAACGGGCTCGTGCGTGTCCGCTTGCGCGCATGCATGACAATACAGGAAGAGCGGGGAGAAATACATCTTTTCAAAAACATGCTATATTCTTGAAAAATAATTGCTTTAAGACTTACGCCATGGGGTTCACATGAAAAAGCAAGATAAGAGAGGCAGCGCTTAGCTGGAGAAATATAAGCTTAACCTTCACCAGCCTCTACTTTTGATGAGCTCAGTTTTTTTTTCTCTATCCATGCTGAATTTCCTTGCCAAATTCGAATCAGATGGAGCGAGCATCAAGCAAGAGGATCATGAGTGGCATAACTGATTAATTGATTATGATTTTGGTTGATTGTGTGGAGCTGACAGGAATTTAGTTGAAAGTCAGCACATGATATCAGCTATGGGAAGTTGAGCTAAATCATGGAGCTGTTGCTCGATTCTGCTCATACTGACTTTGAAACAGGAGTTCAGAACATTCAGAGATCTTTTCGTATTCCAAGTGAAGTCAGTGAATTGATTATGAAGCTTTGTCAAATAACCATCTCAAGAAAGTAACACAAGCAGCATTCATTGCATTGTGATATCCACCATGGCGGTTTGAACAACGATATAACTAAGCATCATGCTTGAGTCCAGTGATGCTCAAAGTGTGGAATGATATGAGTACCAATAGTCAGCAGTGAATATATAAAAAGAGTCTGGCCAACTTTAATTCCCTCCACTTCTGACCGCTTCAGACGCTGATTGGTCAAAAGATTTTCCAGGCGCCATCTTGCAACTCTTGCATATTTTCACGCAAATCAATTTCTTTTCGTGAAACTTTTGGCATTTAAAAAAAAAAATTAAAAAATACTACGATAAATGGGCACATGGGTGGCTGTCGGTTGTCACACACGAAGAGGAAAAAGTCTGAATCTCCACAGATTTCCCTCAACGTCAAGAGAACAGAAAGTATGGCCAGAGACATTGTGTCGCCATATTCTGTCCGATTGTCCCAACCACATAACCACCTTGTGAGGCTTTGTAGCAGTTTTTTCACGTTTGTTTACCTATCAAGCAAGCGATGATTATTTCAGCCATTTCATAAAGGGTGTGTTGTAATTCTTTTTTGTTCAACGTTCGGTTTGAGCAGAGAAAGATGCCCAAATGACTGGTGTGCAACGCACTACACACCTTCAAACAGATTTCTCCAAAGTCATTTAGAGAACGATTGATTTTTTTTTTTTTTAATTTACGGCCGGCACACCCAAATGTGACAGTCCCTTCTTATTTCTTGGAAAGCGCAATTTGTGTTGGATTATTTGTAGTGGTTCTACCGTGTTACTTATTTTGGTAGTTTTGTTTTTTTGTGTGTGTATTTATTGCAATTTTTTTTTTTGACATTGTAATTGTTGTAAAAAGTTTGAGAAAAACTGTAACCTATTCATAGCCTCTCATTCACTCATAAAATTTGTTTTTACTGTCTTTTTTCTTTTTCGGACAAGCTGCTTATTTAAGTATTAATTGTTTTTAAATCGAATTAGCACAAACTGGAGTACGGCGACATTGTAGCCACATAAAACAGGTTAGAAACAAGAAAAAAAAATGACAGAGCTATTTCATTTGGTGGCTGTGGCTTATGAAGCCTGAATTTTACTGTAGTCTTATATGGTGACAGGGCTCTGGCTTCCAGTCATTTTCCGACACCTAATTAATAAGTGCACATGGCCTTGCAATCCGGACATAAACTTTGCTAATCCCTTCCAACCAAATGAGGGCAGGGGGGGAGATCAGACCTAAACCTTCCATCCTCTGTGCTAAACAGACAGAGGGTCAGGGCAAACAGCACACATGTGACAGAATGTCATAAAGCGTACGCTTTTTATAAACGCAGCAGCATCCCGGCCAGCCCTGGGCGGGCAAGATTTGCAGGTGGTTGATTGCCTGATCTTCACAGAGGTTAATTCTTAGGCAGTGCTAAAAGCTGCTGGGGTCTGAAAGCGAGTCCCTATCATCAGAGGAGGCCTTAGTGCCAACAAGACCCAGATAATGACAACTTTGACCTCAGCTAAGTACATAACACAGCAAGAGTCCTTGGATGTGCTGCCCGGAACAATGTATGAGGGAAATGGGGGGGAAATGCTGGGCCAGAACCACAGCTGGGACATACCTTGCCAGTAGGGCTGCCATTTTGATTAGAACCAAGTTCAGCATTTTCATTTCGTTGGATGCGAGCCAGTGAGAAAAGATATGGGAGAAAAGGCTTTCTTCATATTTTTCTATTGTTCAGGGATGAGCCATGAGGTGAATTTCATGGGAAATCAAATGAAATGCGGTTTGGCAGTGCCACCGTGAGGTTGCGGCAGGATTTTGTGCAGCACAGGACAATCGAACCAAATTCCCCCGACACACACACATACACCTCCCTCTTTACTTTGGAGTTATGTGAACAGGAGATGAGAGGACTGCTCCCCTCTCTGCAGGCTCAAAGTTGGGAGAGTCTTTGCTGCAGGGTTCAGTGGACCTTGAGGAAACACCAGTGAAATCAGTCACCATCATCCCTCCTGGGAGCAAAGCTGACTGGCCACTTCTGAGGCTCCACTGACCCAAGGACTGAACCCTGCTGCTCTCCATTCCCTGCCCCGACTCAGCCACTGGGAATCTATGACCTTAAGTTCATTGGGAATCACACACACTTCTAAAGCCATGGCTGCCACTGTCACGTTTTTTAAACGGCATGTGTACCCTCCACTGGTTCGGTTACAAGACACTTTTAGTTGTGTTCGATCATATAGGCCAGATGGCTCTTAATTGTTTGGCTGCGGAAGGATTTTATTAAAAAAGGCGTGAGAGTGCGATTGCTGCTGTGACAGACTGTCTACGTGATGAAGAGATGGAACCACCGCACAAAGGAGTCGACAGCCGAGCATGACATGGGGAGGGGTTGTGTTGTGTTGGGAGTTCTGTGCTTCAGCCGAGTGCGCAAAATGCAGTTTCAAACATGGAAAGTAAAAAAGTTGTCACTGACCTACTACATCATTGATTTACCCCCTATTTTTATTCATCCAGTTTTGCAAGTATTGAATTCCCTAAAAGAGATGTTTAGCGCTTAATGCATCGTCCCTTTTTTTAACGTATTAACATGTTTAGCAGATGTCATTTTGGTACAAAAAGAAATAACCTGGATTTAGTCATGACATTTATCATGGATTCCAATCATATTTGAGAGAAGAAGCATCTAATAGCTTTATGTTTTTTTTTTAGCCATGAACAGACTTAGAAGTTATTAAAGAAAATTACACAGTACTGTACAATATGCATAGTTTTATTTCTTGGATTTAATTAATGAAAGATATGTATTTTTCTGTATTAAAAATTATAGCGAGGCACCTGCACACATGCTGAATACGTTTATGTAAAACAACCCACAAATTAATTTCATTTAGTCAGTTATATAGGAGCATTACTTTGTGAGGTCAGAGCAAATATTTCATAATATTCATATTTTGGTTTACTGAATATACTTTTTTTTTAAAAATCAGACTACAAATAGAAACCAGAAGCCAAACAGTTCTCCTTGTAAAGTGCGCTTCGAAATGTACCTCAAAACAGTTCAACAAAAATCTTGGACCCCCTGAAATAAATTGAGTTAAATTTTCTGTAATATTCTAATTAATTCAAATGCTCCAGCAATTATGATACTAGTAGTAATCGCATTACTACAGAACACTCGCACCAAAATCCTCAGTTGGATGCAAGAGTCAACAACTAAGATCCACTGCTGATGAACATCCAAAGTCTAACAAGATTGGCCGGGGAGCTGCGTAAAAATGGATTCCGACCCCTACACCCCCCCTCTAGTCTTGCCAAAAATGTACAAATCCTACCCCTAGATTACAAATATACATAATTACAATTACACTAAATAGGCCGGCTTTTGTTGAGGGAAATCGTACTGCCGCAGTCCTTTCTATAACAAGATGTCTTTACTCGTAAGCGGCAAATGAGGCCATGTCACGAAGGCATGCCGAGGGAGAGGTTGAAGAAGACGTCAAATCAACAGCAGTCCAACACAGGATCCTATTATCAGTGACACTGTACGGGTGCCCTGAGCCAAAAGCCCGTGTCACTGTAGAAGTTTAAGGTGTTGCTTGATTCATTAGAGCTTGTGTCTGGGCCGAGGTGAAAACCGGGATGCCTCTTCTTCCTGTCAACACTGTGTCACTGTAATTTCTTTTTCCCGACGCCCCAGTCTTGACACTTGGAAAGGTTTGACCGAGCGCGGTGGCAAGAGATCATAGGAGAGTCCCATTTAAAGGGAGTGGTTGACACTGTTGACATTTCATTCTCTCCTCTCTTGCGGTGGCTTCCACTTTCTTTTCCCTCACGGCGGTATTAAAAAAGGTAGACAAGTTGTTCATTGTTTGAAAGGCCAGATAATGATCAGTCATAACTGTGATGTTCTTTAAGAATTAAGCCAGACATTAACACCACCATCTGCACGTTTGAAACTGATCACAGATGGCGTAGGGAGATGTAGATAATAAAATATCTTGCAGTCCGTTGAATTAAAGATGCAATCTTGCGC
This sequence comes from Idiotropiscis lumnitzeri, assembly GCF_059441095.1. Classification (NCBI taxonomy): domain Eukaryota; kingdom Metazoa; phylum Chordata; class Actinopteri; order Syngnathiformes; family Syngnathidae; genus Idiotropiscis; species Idiotropiscis lumnitzeri. Next base: position 11,124,097 of record NC_142396.1, on the reverse strand, counting down.
GCATCATTAGCAACACGGAGAGGCAGATTTTTTTCAGGTAATTTGGGGGATTACAGCCAGGCTGAAGTCACAACTAACTAATGATTGCAATGCGCTTTTTATTGTCTTGTGCGTGTCTTGACGTATTTACAGTATGAAGTCAGCCATTATATGCCCTGGGAACATAATAGCTGCCAATGAACGAGCAGTGCTAATAATGTAACGTGCCCCTCCCTGAGGGAGCTGATCCCCTCATCTGGGTCAGTGTGAGTATTAAGAGGGTTAAGGGTGCACAGTAAATTTATTGCAGGTCTTCCAGCACCAATGGACGAGAGCACTAATGGATGACCTTGGGGTTTGCTCGTTTCAGACTTGAGGAGATCATGTCTCACCACCTCCCTACCACCAGGATGACCCCGGCCCTCTCTGCCCCTGGCCTCAACCTTTAACTCACTGATCTTTGACCAAATTATTAAGCAGACACCTGCTTTCCGGTGTATGGTCAGGGCTAGAGAGGGGGGGCTGCGTGGAGGACTCACTCTGCGTACGCTAATTTGATGGAGATGTGTGCTGTGACACCATCCAACCCACTAAAGTGAAACCCATCTGTTCCCAGCAGTGTAACTTTCACTGACACAGAGTCATCTGGTTACTGTTTACACTCGAGGAGCAGGACTCTTTACTTTTCAATTATTAGCATTGAAACACTAATGATTTACACTACGGACAGGGTATAAGCCGGAAGTCAAACAACAACAATTTCAGTGAATAAAAATAAAGATGACTTTTTGTGAATAAAAAGGTCAAATACACGGACCGCAAAATTGTCAAGGAAAACCTGTGTGGGAGCACAAAGTTCTCATGACATTATTATTATTGTGGTTTGCATGTCATTGCATGTCACTTGCTTGTTTGTCATGTAGCAAATCAGCTGTGTTTTATAAATTAATGTTGGAGTGCATTTTAGATTTCACATTTGTTTCCATAATCTATTAACAACATACTGTAAGTGACAAAAGAGTGTTGAGAAGGAACTGAATACTTGTTACTTTAACCTTTTATACAACAATTCTAATTAAACACATGTATTGTTTTAAAATCAAGCGATCCCGTTTCATGGGGAAAAAAACAATAACGTACTACAATTGAAATTTTGTTGGTGTTCATATTATAAATAAATATATATACACACATTTGTATATACATATATATATATATATATATATATATATATATATATATATATATTTATATATATTATAATTTATATTATTCTACCATATGTATGAAATGCAATCCCAGTTATTTTCCCATCATTTATTGATTTTCATGATAACATTAGTGCATCATTGGAATGTGATATAATGAATATGTATTTCTCTTTTTTTAAAGATTAGATTTTTTTTTAGCCTTTTGCGTAACTTTGTATGGGTGAAACAGACAATCTGAGTGAAAGCATGACTGTCTCCACCACCACTTTTTTTTGGGGCAAAATAAAACATGTTTGAATTCTCTACCAAGGCACAAGCCATGCCTCTTTGAGATATTCTAGTGGCTGACACAAAGCATCAAGTCTTCTTCCAAAATGCAAGCTGTGTGGGCTTTGTGATAGCCCTATTACAGCATGAAGGACTCTTACTTTGGGCTGCATGTCTGTGTGTGTGTGTTTGCTTGTATGGATAACTGTACTTTCCAGGGGAAAAAAAAGATCTTAAGAGGAAGTCTTTGAATGTAGGACATTGGAGCTGTCGCGGCTAATCTCCCCCTACGGCTTTACAGGCGGCTGTGGATTTAGGAGTTGGCATCCAAACTGACCAGTGCTGTTTGATTAGATAACAGGGGATCTACCGCAGGCATCAGTGGTCCACCATGCTGAAATGAAACACTATGCTCTCTACCCAACCTGCTTAGAACGCAATGGGGGTGAAAAAGTAACAAGCTGCCAAGTGGCATCCCACCCGAGCGATACCACTATAGCGACGCTGCGACGGGGACTGTACGGGACTTGTAGCAGATGTTAGGAATTAGCCGTCCTGTCGGCTGCCGCCGGGCGTGCCCTGCATCTCTCCTTGAAAGTCGGAAATGGGGGACTGTAATGCTGACGCGATGCCAAACGGACAGAATCCTGTAGTCACACCTCAGTTCCGGAAGTGAATTTGTTCCAAGACTCAGTTCACCAGCAAAGTATTTTTTCCCACTCAAATTAAGGGCAAGACATTTTAACAGTTGTACACCCAGAACCTTGTTTTAATGGGTTTATACAAAAGACATACAGACATAAATGGAGACTTTATTGCCTGTTTGACCTTAAGAACATTAATGATGGTAGACTTGCTAGAACCAAACTACGTACCGACATTAGAAATAACAATAACATTCTCAAATTTTGGTATTATTTCCTTAGAATTTTTTCCAACAGAAATAGAATGTAACAAAATCCAGCACGTGATGACAATTTATTTAAATATCGTTTGTGAACCAACTTTTTTTTCCTGATTAAAAGGTCATTTGTGAACCATTGATTGATTGTATCGAAATTTGGTCTTTGACGTCCAACGTGCAATTTAAAACGTTTCACTTCACGTTGGTTGACTAACACGGTTTGAAGATTTGAATGTGGCCACTGTAACAATGATCACTGAGAAAACATGACAAATCTGCAGGTTCGCTTTGTTAGTTGTGATACAATATATTGCCAACGCTCAAGATTTCTATCACAATAAAGCCATTAGGCAATCGATCCATGTCACGTCGTTTCATATCTACAGTATGTAAGTGAAAAAGGGATATTCTTGCACATTTAGCATGCAATTTATTGAAAATCATAGGTTTTTATAAAAACACCAATGGCACAAATTTAGAATCTACAATAAAAATGATATTTTTACACTTTGGGCTTTTTAAACGTTTTATCAGGCATGAACGCATAACATTCATTATCAAAGGTTTTTGGCACTTGTTTTATTGAAACAAAGTAATGGCTCTTGGCTCCCTGCTGCAGCAGTGAGTATCGGCCCAGTCAAAAGGTAAAAAAAACACCTGAATAAAACATTTTACATTCATAAAAAATTGTCATTGGTCGTTTGCAAAAATCAATCCGTTTATTATTATTTTTTAAATGAGTAGAGACTGAACTCAAAATGTTTTAACAACAGTAAATATTCTTGTAAAAACACTAACTAGGCTCTGAATAGAAAATAAATGTGAATCGCTAAGTATGGTAGGGTGCCTTTGTGTACCGTGTAAGTTACTTCATTGCTTCGTAACCTCAAAACATTCTCTGTCGGTACCTTAACTGAGGATCATAGTCTTAAGCAATTCATTACTAGGGAATGGAATTTGACTACATTTTACTGATCTGAATGTGTGAAAATAAACAACAGTTGATCAAGTTTTTAGCATTATGACAGCTCAACAAAAATCACAGGTACAATCCCAAAACAATCCAACGTGTATTCATTTTAACATCTATTCCTTCAAAGCTAACTAACCTTTCTCACTGCCTAGTCAAAGCAGGCTCGTCACGCTCCGGTGGATGCCGGTCCCTTTGTCCGCTAAAACGAAAGCTAGTGCATCGAGTGGATGTCACATCAGATACAGAAATATTTGGGGGTGCCTGCACGGGAGCGAATAATGTGCTACAATGATATCTTTGATCATTGCCACAGCTCCCCAAAATAGGGACTGTGTCGAGTGTGGTTATCTTCAAGCCATTCCTATTCCCCCAGCACAAATCACTGCATAGCTCCCTCATCCCCTGTAGGAGGACTGAGTTTCAAAAGCAATTTCAGCTGAAAAATAAGGTGCTTTTCTTCAATTTTCAAGCCCTTCGTATTGGGGGTTAGTGTTGTTTACCTAGCTAGTACACTGGTATTTACATAGCTCTTTAAAGGAAAAAATGGCTGGGTATGATTTATGGACTGCAGCAAGAGTGCAATTTTCTATGTCGAACACCTAATCTGAGAGGCCATGGAGAAAGGTCACATTGGCCATACAAATAGCGCGGCCCTTGCACAGAGTGTGGGTGGATATTCATTCTCTTTAGGTCTGATTTATGATATGCAGAGCACACGGAGCCCACATCTCCTGTGCTTCCAGACGTACACGTATTGTCGACATAATAGAGAAAAGATGAAACGGGAAGAATAATTTCACCTTAAGTACCGACTTTGATAACACACCGGTTATACAACACACCTGTGGTAGACAATAACAGAGCTGACGTTATTCTGGCGGTTAGTTTTTGTGGCCGTCTAAGCAATACATTTAAACGAACAGTGCCAAAATCAGCAAATGATCCGTGTTGCAGCAATTTAAAATAAAAAGAAAAAAAGCTAAATACTCTAGGAGACAAAGAGAAACCGAGAATGCAATGTTGTCAGGTGTTGGGATCAATGCCATGTTTCACAGTCATAACCTTTAGCCTACCCCTTGACTTCAAGGCGATATGATACCACGGGTGTGCGTGAGATGGAGGGATATTTTCCCATACTTGGAGAACTCGATACAACCAGGAGACAATTTCTCTCCTCCTTGATTTCCCACATTTATCTTTCTGTTACTGAATTCGATCCGTACAACAGGATAGAATAAATAATGTTTAATGTATCATGGCCTGAGCAGGTTTGATTGCCAAGTTTCTAACCATTGTTTGAATTTATCATGTATTAAAAGGTGACACCGACAGCATCCCTTCATTAATATTAATGTCAACATCTTACTCGTATGGTATGGCTTCACAGCAAGGATGCCTGTTGTCTCCGCTGCAGAGGAGACACCCAAAAAGGTCAGCCAATTCTCACATTTATTGAAACTAACAAAGGGCATCACAATCAAGATATCAACCGCTGGCTCGAAAGGACAGAACTTAATGTTTCCAAGCCAACTGAGTGAAGAACGGCTGTTTCTAGAACTCGAAGGGAATACTCCCATAACAACAGTGTAAGAAAGGAGAAGCCAAAACCATGCTTTTCTACTTAGAAATACATTGTTGTACAAAGAAACACTGTCTGCTTCGGGAAGTGACTGATGCTGAAGCTCGCTTTCCTGGGAAAAGTATAGAATGTCAGCTTTGTCCCAGATTCCATTTCACATCGGACATTAAACACTCGTTATTTACAGTGCGCTCACTCCTCATAGGGCCAGACCAATTTGTGTAGGAAGAAGCAGATCAAGTTCAGTCCTTAATGACAACGCTCCGCTGACCTCTCCAGAGAAAACAAATGGAGCCCCAAGGTGATGCTCCAGTATGGCTAACTACTTGGGTGTCCTAGGGAAAGGAACAGATGCAGCCCTGAGGTCCAGGAAGGGGTGAGGTGCAGGTCAAGGTCACCATACGCCAAGGTTAGGGCCAGATAAGCGCGGATGGGCTCAGGGTTTTTCAAATGCCCGCGGGCCATAAAAGGGAGGCGTGGACATGCACTCGAGAGCTTTGGCTCAAGTGTTATTCCACCAAGGGCCTGAGGGGCGGGTGAGGGAAGTGGGCATGGAGGTTCAGGACAGTCATATGCCTGTATTGCAAGCTTTCTGCTGGAGGGCCTTTCTTGGGGAAAAAAAAAATGTTTACTCACCATTTAATTGGCAAAGTGTGGTGCAAGGCTAAGCACAAATCCAGGTTTCTAACTGTGTTTATAGGTCAGAAAGTCAGATTTAAAAACCAAAATGTGAAACTTCCAATGGGATTTAAGAGAGTGCTCGGTTTATAACGATACCACCAAACAACATGTTGAGGTTACGAACAGAACGTAATGAACTAATAATGATCCAGTAATTCTGAATCCAAAAGATTATCAAAATCAAAATCAAAGCCATCAGTTTTATTTATATGCTTGCCTAAAGAAATGTGTTCATTGCTTTTTAAAACTCTCCACAGTAAAGGGAGCTCTTATCTCTATTGCCTTTATTTATTTATTTATTTATTTTGTTTAATAATGGATGGATGGAAGGAAATGTTCTGTGTAAGCATTCACATTATAAACGTGACCTCGGCCTGTCTGGTGTGTGTAAATATGCACCCCCAAAGTGACCCGCATGCGCAGATGAAGAGACGATGTCACTCATGACGTAGTGTTTACGGAAGTAAATGTGGGTATTTCGACATTGGTAGGAGGTAGGCAAGGATGAGACAAGGCTTTTCGGTCTAATTTCACTCAAGATGATGTCATGTCCCTGCCATGCGTAAAATATGAACCAATGATGTCCACTTTATGCTTCATGTTTTAAGTGGGATTAAATTAAAGTCAAACGTAAAGGCTAATAGCACTCTTGCTCCGCCCACATGGAGCGCATTTTGGCCTCCGGATGATTATTGCTACTTTGTGTTTTATTCTGCGTAAAGCGCTTTGTTACAGCTTCAGCTGTTATGAAAATGCGCTATACAAATAAAGTTGCATTGTATTGGATTGTAAAAATCCGACACGTATGGAAATGGCGGATGAGACTCAGGCATCGTAAAGGTGAAACAATGTCTTAGCGCGTAACTCGAGGATTTCCTGTATTTAATATATTCATCCATCCATCCATTATCTGTACCGCTTGTCGTCACGAGGGTCGCGGGGCCGCTGGAGCCTATCCCAGCTATCATCGGGCAGCAGGCTGGGCACACCCTGAACTGGTTGCCAGCCAATTGTAGGGCACACATAGACGAACAATTGTTTTTGTTATTCAGTTTAAGAACTCTAAATGATAGTGACAAAGCCAAACTTGAGAATTTATGCCATTTTGCATGCAAGTCTGTTTGTGACGTAATAGTATGTTTATACCAGAAAATGTTCTAGATACACTTGCACATGGTCTGTTTGGATAAATCATTTAAAATTTGTAATTAATTTGCATGAATTATGTTTGAGTCGAAATGAATGCTAAAATGCTCAAGGTGTATGTTTCCATAAACTTCATGCAAAGTATTTGTTAATCTAACACAAATGAGCTGGCGCTACTGCAAACTTTTGTTTCCTAAAACCGCAATGCATATTCACATCATATCTGGACTATAAATATATAAAAACTTTATTATGCTATAGCCGAAAGGGCTTACCTCTAATTGGGAAAATCTAAATAAATGACTTGAGGTTATTTTTTTAAGACGAGGAAATGTCAGCCTGCACCATTAGTTACTGCGAGAGATCCCATGGTATTTGGAGGGAATAAATTAGTCTGAGCACATTTATTTGGACTTAATTAATAAGATAACCTAAGTGATTTATTTGATTCCCTAGACTGTGTGGTGCAATAATAATAAGCTACAGTACGCGGTACATTTGCTGAATGGGACAACAGCAACACAGTGAGATGGCAATTACTGTCATATTCATGGGGCGGAGGATGCTAATGGGGAGATTCTCTGTGCCAGGATCAAATCAAATGTAAATGTATCCGGTTGCTTGTGTGCCTGCCTCTAATTAGCAGGCGCAGCAGAGTTTGATAAACTCTTAAAGATTGTGCTTCCTTCGGTTGTCAGCTCATTACACGCATGTTCACGCTGAAAGCGGTGCATATTTCATTCACATTCTGTTTCCCTCAAGCAGCATTTATAAGTAATAAAGAGTGCTTCGTTTTCCAGGAATGAGTGAGCTGTCATACGGAGTGAGAATACCACAGAGAGAAGATTAAAAAAGGGGAGCTAAATAAGTCGTCCACGTATTTAAAAGGCCTCAGGAAAAATAGATGTTATCAACCTTGTTTACAATGCAGACTAATCAATGCAGTTATTTGTGCATAGCTCCCCACACACAAAATCACACCTTTCCCATAAAAGCAAGCATACACTTGACAACTGTACCCACTCACATGAACAATAAAGTCTAAAAACTCACAATAGGTAACTTCAACAAGTAGATTTTGAATTTAGTGCTATTTTTTAGTTTTCTTGGTGAAAGAGGGCTTTGAGTTAGGAACGTTACTTAATGTTGCACATTTTACTTAAAAGCACGAAGCATCTGGACAGCTACAATAAAAAAATAATTTATTTAAAAGGGGACAGTCCATATCATTGGACAATTATATGTAAATATGTCATATTATATTTGTCAGCTAATTTATATCTGCAGACCCTTGGCAGGTAGAAGGAACATTTTGAATCAAATACAATAAAAAAAAGCAAACATGATAAGACAAGTCAAGATATAGAATACACACAACAAGTCCACCGATAATTTATTCATTTACTTAGAGTAATGAGATGTCAATATTATTATATAGACACATTGTTGACACGCTCTACTCTTAGCTTGTTGTGAAAAACTGCTCAGAATATTGAACAAATTAATGATTTATTTTTGGCATACCAAACGAACAATAAAACATTATAATGATGAGAAAGTTAAACATATAAAACAAATGTGTACAATAAAATACAAAAACCCTTAAGTCCTCAAATAGTAGCATCGACTCTAATTGCCCCAAAATAATTAAAGGGTTGTTTATATGTTGTCTAAATAAATGCCATACCTCAAATAAACACCTCTGTTTCCCCCCCTTCGCATGGCTAAAGCTCACTGAAACAAATTCAATCGACTCATGATAAAGCAGGATGCCACTGACTCCTTTTTCTCACGGGTCGTCTAATGAACTTGGTAAACACAATTTTGAAAATATATAGTTTTAGTTGTAAAAACGCAATCATAAAAATAAAAATCACATCTAATAGATGCCTGGTAAGCGATGCACTTGAAGAAATAAAATACAGAATCTACACAAATAGCATACATCTGACCTGCTTGCTCTCTTCTCACGTGAAGAGAGTCAACATAAAGTATGACCAACAAAGCGGTGACAAAACACCATCAATGCTTTCAAAAAATGAAAGTGAACGAAAGAATGAGTGCGAACGGGGGATGAAGGAGAGAGAAAGATGACACCACAAAAGGTCACTCCTTTTTGTGTAGTCAATCACTGACATTTAAACACAACGCTTCAAACGTCACCGATAAAACGGCGGCAGATAATGGCGAGCGGGCCGCCAACGCCGCTGCGCAATTATAACCGTAATGAGATGCAAGAATGCAAATGTCTTTGTACGTGCCCGGCCTCCCTTTTGTGGGGTGCGGCAGTCAGCGGCAGCGGCGTCTGCGGCGGGATGATAGATACCACGCTGGCGGTGGCTGACAGAATGGTGACATGTGGGTGTGTGGGAGCAAGCGGGGGACAGAACTGGGGCAAAATGTGCCACACATCTTCCACATAAACAGTAAAACCCCAACCATGAATACAGCTCAACGGAATGCACCCCCAAATCCAGAGTCAATTTAATGTTACACATTTTGCATCATTTAAAATGTTACATTATTGGTGGACTTATGCTGGAATTAACAAAGTGCCCTTCGTTGTAATGCTGATACAGTTTTGGATTTTATTGACTGCTTATTTCGCTGCTTATTTCGATACGAGAACCTCCTTTATCACAATTTGGTAAATTTCCGACGCAATCACAAATCTGCACTATTTTTCAGTGTGCACGTGAGGGTGTCATTTTTTATCAATTTAAAATCTTGAAAATGGCTTGCGCTTTTTGACGTTAATGGTTGAGCAAAAATGGCATTTGCGGGTCTCCTGAAAGGTGATGATGTTGGAGGAGCTAAGCAGCGATATATATTTCAAGTGACGCATGACAAGCCACTAGCGTAGACGCAGGCCAAATTGCACATAAGTCCACAAACGTCCATACAAGGGCTCTGATTATATAGACGTAAACATCAATACATAAATAATATAAATATTCAGTGGTACAAAGAGACTCGTTTTGTTGTAGTAGTTTTAAATGTGTTCATTTGTGTTGTTTAGGAAAACGTGGCTCATCAATCTGTATTTCAATGACATTGAATTGGCATGGCAATATGTGCTTTTACACATCAAGGTCTGATTCTGATTCCACTATTTCCCCCCATTCACGTTGCCATGATTCATAATTGAATCAGTTGAGAGCAAAAATAGTCAATTGCTCATCTCTAATCGGCACCTCCTGAACCGTGCAAGCTGGTCAACCATCAAGAGCTGACGGATATTAAAAGTGTCTGTTCAAAAAATATTAAAGAAATAAAAACAATCAATTAAATAATGATTATGTTCCCCATGTCCGATGAATGAGAATTTGTCAAATGCCTATCCCTAATCAGGTCAGAATGTTACGCTTGATTTGTTTCCAAAGCATCGTTCTGATGAAATTACTTGAAAATTGTTTCCTCACATTGCATAAAAATAAAACTGGAAATATAATATTTCTACAATACTGTATTGAAGGAGACTGGGACCTCCTGATCCAATCATATAAAGTTTCCATTGAATGAAAACCTTTGAACCTGAAATTAATTAAAAAAAATACACAATTGTTTAGAATATATATTTTTGGTCTGTATAAAAAAAAAAGATAAAACAAGTAATTTTATCTCAGAGTTGATCAAGGAATCTGTCAAAGGCTTACCATAAATCGGGAGAGCCCAATCAATAAATTAATCGATAGGGGTTGAGCAAGCATAACAATGTTTCAGTAGTTGAACGTGTGCTCGACTCATTTCTGATGTGCCATATTTTGGTATTAAAAGAGGACCAACTCCATTTTTTCCCCCATTTTCATTTCAACGACACGAAGTGATTTAGTGTATTGGGACACAGTGCATAGAGCTCACATCTATGTGTGTCCTTAAAAAAAAAAAAAGCGCATAATAAGGAACTCTGGTACAAATTCCATACTTTGTAGGTTCATCCTCTTTTAGAAGTGCGGACCACCCTTCTCCATCGGGAGGCAAGATAAGAATGGGAAACAAAACATGCTAGCAGTCATGCTGTTTGTTAGAGGCAATTAATTTCTCCGAGGCCTTCGTTCCATTCAGGGTGAGCTTTTGTGCTCTAAATCCCGCTATTGGGAGCGTCTCTTGTGCGGCGTAGGAGGCTCTGAGACAGAGCCGAGGATCGGCAAGGAGAGGGAGAAGCTTTGGGTGACAGATTATCTCGGGCCAGTTAAGCATGTAATTGCTCAAATGAGTTAAAATCCCTTCAAATAGCTGTCGTGCCACCTCACCGCACCACTTCATATACTCAAATATTTGACAACTGACAAAGATGAACCTAAAAATGCTCCTCAGTAGTCCACAGCTAAGGCTGTTTTTTTTTTTTTTTTAAAGGTAATCACTGTACTTAATTTTTAAGGCGGACACAAAACGGAAATGTTACTTCTTAATTGCTTGTATTGTTGGGTGTCTGGAGTGCGTGCCCATCCATCAAGTTACACATCAGTAAATATTTATTTCTTTAAAAGGAATAAATAAAAAATGTTTTAAAAAAAACTACGCACAACCCCCCATAAGGACAACCAAAACACACTAACATAAGTATTCACAGTCTTTGCTCAATACTTTGAGGATGCACATTTTTTTTTTTTTAAATATGATAGCGAAAGGCACATATGCGGCACACCTATCTTTGGCCAGTTTTGCCCAATTCCTCTTTGCAGCACCTCTTAAATTTCACCAGGTTGGATGGGTGTGTCAGTGCATTACATATCAGTAAATATTTAAAATTTCCCACCCCAAAAAGTCTGTAAACACGCTGTTTTGCAGAATTTAGAATTTTCTCTGGTTCTATGACGACTCTTCCAATTAAATATGGGGGAGAGCCAGGTTACATTATCAGTAAATAACAGGGCGCATATAGCCAAACAAGGATTCACTCTCACTTTCACATGTACAGTATTTATGTTTAAAGTCTTCAAATAACCAACTATGCAAGTTTTTGGAATATAGGAGAAAGACAGCATACTCTGAGAAAACCCACATAACCAAACCTGGAAATCCTCACAGGAAGCCCGGAAGAAGTTAAAACCCAGAATCTTAGAACTGTGAGGCAGACATGCAAACCAATAAAACACTGCACTGGCAAGTTTGCCAAATTGTGATGTCATGATTTGTATTCAGCAACATGTTGACTGCATTTGTCAGACATAAATGCACGACATGGATGCGCATGCTGAGTTGGTGTAATTCTGCGGCTTGATGACGAAGTGCTGCCTCCACGAGTGAAAATGCAATTGATGCTCTTGTGTGCATGTACTTTGCAGTTTTACTTGTTCAACAGGTTCATTGACGCCATGGTAACAGAAACCCTATTGGACACAGTGTTAGCAGAGAGGGGACGTGGGGCAGGGAGTGCCTCATTCACCCCCTAAAAACACAGACTGAATCATAATTCGAGTAAATATTTGTAATTTAATCAACAAACTGGCTCATCCGTTTTAAAATCAAAGTAAATAAAAGTTCTTATTGTGTTTCAACCTGGGATAAAGTAACCTACTTCCCTTTTATTTCCCTTGTTTCAATAATATTTTGAAGTAAAAGATAATTTTCTAGTGTCATTGACTGTTGCTATGTTTTAGTTCTTAATCATTGGGGTATTTTGACGAAGAGATTCTATAAAAGGAACTGTTTTAAAGTGCGAAGAACAAATATCTGAATAATGCGGGACTTTACATTGTGACGTCAGGTTTCTACACGTCGCGGAGACCACAACCAATGACCAAAACCCGACTGTCAAGACGATTGTAAATCCACTGATAGAGATCACATACCAGAATGGAGATGTTCATGTCAAGCGACAAAGGGAACGTTCCACATGGCAGCAGACAGATTTAGATCTGGAGAATGTGTGCCTCCCTTTTGCCAAGTCTTTATCACACAGCCACTGTTGCTGCACAGGAAGGAGCCATGCCTTCGAGGGAGCCTCCACCATGCCAGTCGTCAGAGGGTAATTGAAAGGACTGTTCTCTTGAGTGCTTTTTTTTTTTTTTGCTTGTAATTATTAAAACCAGTGACAGCTTTTCCTTGGCTGATTTGTATCAGCTTGATACAGGGCTAAAAATTATGATACTGTTAATGCATTTTTTAGTAATTGAAGTTATTAAAATGGGAGAGGGGGAGGAAAACTAGTTTGTTTTGTGATGAACACGATGGTGAGAGGAAGGAGGGGAATGGGAATGGAAACACGTTGCCAGGTGTGTTCAGCCCACGCCAAATGCCACCCTCAGAGCAGGGAGGGTATCCCGCATTGCTTTCCCCGAATGAACACTATGGAGGGCGTGTATGTACGTCTGAATGTTATTCACACCACATCAAACTGGGCTTGCTAAGAGGTGCAAAACTGAGGCTGGCAGCCTCCCAAACCAAAACAACCTGGAAGAATGTCATGCATTACACAGGCCCGGAACACAGTTCATGCATGAATTATTGGAGGGGGGAAAACAGAAGGGCTCAGCTTTAACAAATAGGTGGGCTTTTAGTGTAGACAGAGGCTAGAATAATGAACAGAAATTAGTTCCTGTTCTGTAAAAGAACAAAGTAGAATAATTAACAGAAATAAGCAAGAATATGGCTTGGTAAGCATTTTTTTTAGGGGTTGGAATTGAAGCGCGTTAAGACGTATGATGTTAGCAACAATATCACAATACAGCAATATTCTACAATCATTTAAGATACACATCGCTAGTGGCAGGCACAATCTTTGTACTTCCATAATAATATATTTTCAGGAGACCACCCCCACAAAATAATCCCAAAAAACCAGGCATGTTTGTTCATCGTCAAATAGAGCAAGCCATTGATGGACATTGAAATGAAATTTATAAAAGAGACTAGGAATATGATCGTAATGAGACCTAAACGCAGCCACAAATGGAGCAAGAAATAGAAAAATATGTACAACAAATCAATTAAAATGTGATCTGAGGAGATTTGACGGGGACATAGGTGGTCAATCGGATTTCCCATTTTAAATTACGACAATAGCAGCAAATTTTACTTAAATATAGATTCTGGCCCTGAATAGTTTGTACATTCTAACACAAGAGTGATTAATTTTGGATGATTTATCCAATGTAATGAATTACCTGTTTTTATTGATTTTTTATTTTTTGCATTATACAACTCAAGTAGTAGAAGCAGCAGTAGTAGATGATTATTGCCTTAATGTAATAGGCAAATATTTGGATTTGGAATACCAACTCATCAGAAAAAAACAATCTCGACGAAAAAAAAAAAAAACACCAAGATAAACTTCCTGCTCATTGTTATTGTAGGGAGAGAATTGAACACCTACTTTACTTACAAAATCATGCATCATCAGCTACAATTTACGATCTTAATGTTGCATGTCGATTCAGCATTCTTGAAAGGGAACAAATTGTACTCAGAGCCGATACATTGGATGATTATGACATTTGACATGTTTGCTGATACGGTCAATGGGATTTTCCATGTTTAGAAAATGGATGGAAATTCAAACTGTTGACTGTGGCAGCAAATCTGGAAGAGACCATAAAACTTGGTAGAACTTTACAGCTCCTCACCTTGCAGTTACTGTTTACTCGCACAAATTGGATACGTACGGAAGAGGATTAGGGCCATGAATGAGAAAAAAAAAAAGATTGGAAGGATTCTGACTTTAATCTCAGAATTCTGACTTTATTCTCAGAATTCTGACTTTAATCTCAGAATTCTGACTTTAAAGTGAGAATTCTGACTTTAATCTCAGAATTCTGACTTTATTCTCAGAATTCTGACTTTATTCTCAGAATTCTGACTTTAATCTCAGAATTCTGACTTTATTCTCAGAATTCTGACTTTAAAGTGAGAATTCTGACTTTATTCTCAGAATTCTGACTTTATTCTCAGAATTCTGACTTTAAAGTGAGAATTCTGACTTTAAAGTGAGAATTCTGACTTTAATCTCAGAATTCTGACTTTATTCTCAGAATTCTGAGATTAAAGTCAGAATTCTGAGAATAAAGTCAGAATTCTGAGATTAAAGTCAGAATTCTGAGAATAAAGTCAGAATTCTGAGATTAAAGTCAGAATCCTTCCAATCTTTTTTTTTTCTCATTCATGGCCCTAATCCTCTTCCGTAGATACGACTTTTTTTAGTAGCCTATATTTAATGGGGAAGACATCGGAATACCGACTCAATGTGAAAGTTGTCAAAAAAGGATAGTTTAGAGGCCATGCGGTAGACAAAACCACCCCAATAAAAACAATCTTATCACAGAGTGTAAATGTTATAAACCAGCCTTTAAAATCCGCAATAGAGTACAACACAAAATAGATTTCTGAAGCAATTACAGTCGTTTAGGACTGTCGACTTTGCTAAGGTGGGACATTTTGTAGATTGTCTTCACCATGGCTGACAGGTGACGAGCGGACAAGGTCAGTGGATGTACAAGCTCTCATTTAAAAACACAGACACGAGAGCAGAACCGGGGTTAGTTGGCTCTATCGGAGCTGTCAATCAATTAATGACAATTATTGAGCAAAAACACCGTGGGAGGTGAGGAAGAGTCAATGAGCACGACCATGAGGTGGTGTGGAGGCAACACGGGGAACGGGACGAATTATGGAGATTGAAAAATAATGACCAAAACTGAATGATATTAGCAGCCCACACGAGCAGATTGCTTGATTCCCGGCACACGTGTAAAATGTCTTCAATGAGCACCGTGACAGCCATTTGGACCTTGATTTGCTCATCAAGACAACATTCGATAACTTAATAAAAATCCCATGAAGAAGAAATGAAGCTTAAGCAAATTACGTGAAGAGTTAAATGAACCTTGGTTAAAGAACTTATTTAATCGTGAGATCGGTTTTCTTTTCTCGCAGGATCGTCTAAATAAGAAGCCACCGCACCCCATCCCACCTTGAGCAGGGTGGGACAAATGAATACGGGACAGTCGGAAACAGGAGAGAGAAGGGGATAGGAAAAGAAAGGGGGAGGGAGGCACAGCATCCCAAAATTATCCAGCTGGCAGGCTTTAATTCTGCAACGTTCTAATTAAAATGCAAATTAAATTTATAATTAGCAAGTGCTGTATCCTGAGAAACCACCTTGTGTGCGGCCCCAACATATGGGGCAAGCAGCAGTGGGCAGTGCCGTCTCCAGGACAGTGCTTTTCAACTGTTGTCACCCTGGGACACACATTTTCCAATTGTTGCCAAGTCGTGACACACTTCTAAAGTTAACAAAAAGGAAAACATATTGTCCAAAAACATCCTTTGAAAAAAGACAGTATGTACAGCAAACCCCCAATACAGGAAAATAATGACACCATATATATAGCTCATACTAGGATCCCAAAAAGACGTATTTGGGTCTTAGGGTCGTTGGCCTGTTGGAAGATAACCCTTCACCCCAGTCTGAGTTCCTGAGCATTCTGGGTAGGTTTTCATCCAGGATGGCTTTGTACATTGTTGCATTCATCGGATTTTCAGTCCATTCTAGTAGGCCGGTTACTACTGCTGAATAATATCCCCACAGCATGATGCTGCCATCATCATGCTGAAGTACAGAATTGGTCAGTTGATGAGCGGGGCCTGCTTTCCTCCAAACATGACACCTGGCATTCACAACAGAGAGTTCAATCTTTGTCTCATCAGACAAGAGCATTGTCTCTCTGTCTGAGAGTCCAGGAGACGTTTGGCAAACTCCAAAGGTTCTCCTGGACTGCTGGAGAACTCACACTGTAGCCACGGGGTTCTTGGACAACTCCTTGACCACGGTTGTTCTTCCCCAATGGCTCAGGTTACAGTAGATGGTGGCCAGCTCTACAAAGCAGATTCCAGCAGCAAAATTTCTGTACCCTTCCCCAGAGTTATTCCTCGAGGCAATCCAGTCTGGGAGGTCAACAGACAAATACTTTGACTTCATGCATGATTTGTGCTCTGAAATACACTGTCACCAGGAGGACCTTATATAGACAGCTGTATGCTATTATTGGTTGCGATGAGGAAAATTATTAAATTTTACTTAATTGGTCCAAAAATAATTGATTTACTTCAAATGACAATTAGGGCATACCATAACAGAACAATCAAATGGTCTTTGACAAGACAGCAGAACGAATAATTAACCTGTGAACTATATCCACTTGTTGCCATTCATGCAACAGAATAATATTGTAGCTTTGTGTCAAGTCAACAGGCCCAGATTTCACACGGAATAAATCACTTGACATCATCATCATTTCTTCAGTTAACTACACAGGAAACCTTTTGTGACATTTTGGTGTCAATTTGGTTGTGTACTGTGCCTTGGTTCAATAAATGTAGGGAAAGAAGAGATGAAGAGTAGCTCGAAGAGTCCAGGAAGCTTTGTCGAGGACAGGGGTGAGGAAGCTGTCCCTGTTCCTGACCCGACGAGGCATGGGGAACGTGGCCCAGTTTACTCTGCTGCCGCTTGCCTGTGTCACAGGTCAGTGCTTGTGTCACCTCAGCGAGGCGCGACTGTGGCGAGATCGAAAGGTTTCTGACCAAAATTAACCTTTGCTGACTGAGATAATTATTTTTTTATTGATGGCAAATCTTTGTAAACACGAGACTGCGGTATCTCCTTACCAAGCACCTTTTCAACCACCAAAATGGAGCTGCTTTCTTATAAAAGCTCACAAGCCGGCTATTATCAGGTCGGGGGTTGGCAGGCTATAAACTGTAGTTGACTCTCTTTTGTTGTCCGACACAAACTGGAGCCAGGTCACTCGGGTAGGACTAAGGCTTTGTGTGAGACGACTGACTTTTCCCACTGACACAGCAGAAACAGCACATCAGTCAGCCATCAGCTGTCACAGCTTGCAGCTAAGGGTCACCGCGGCTCAGCATCCAAAAAGAAAAAAGGCCAGATCTCGCCATGCACTCTCGCCCAGCTGGATGGTATGCTGGCGGCACGGTGTCAAGAGACCGCTACGTCGCGCTCAAGTCACTCTTTTGTCAACGACTTAGGCAATGAGAAGGTCTCATGTGACCTCTTCAACACTACTTGTCCGCCTTGTCACCTAGGCTGGACCATATGACACAGTTAAGTCTCTTGAACGCAAGACAGATTTATCTCCAAAGCTGTCACTTGAGTTAACCTGCCAAGGACAATTGGACATGGCCCTATGTCACAACTCACTGTCTTCTGTCAAGACGTTACGCAAATAAACCAAAGGGAACTCAAAAAAAAAAAAAAAACTACAGTGAAAACCCCTACGCGCAGGGTCACAGACCCAGCCCCGACACAAATACCAAAAACCTGTGAGCTGTAACTATTTATACAAAAATAAAAAAATAAATAATAATTATCGTAAATATATACATAAATCTACTGAAGAAAAGAATCAATTGGCGACCACCGGAACTGTTTGTAGCCCCTGAAATGTTGAGGCCTTCTCACATTCACAAAGCACAGCAGACGCATTCATTGCTTACATCTTGCCGCAGCACCATCCCGCAGAGGCTGGCCGTACGCAAATCATGTGTTGTATGCGTTTTGGTTGGGTCAGCGGAACTTGCCTCCTTGCCAACACAGACAGCGTGTTTCTGAGTCAATCAGAGTCCACTGCTGCGGGTTCAAGTCTTAACTTTCACTTTCAATTTTGGAGCAGTTGACATTTTGCTAGCTGGAGGAGACTATGTGATACAAAAAGTGAACCGAGAAAATAAGCAATTTGAGGACGAATGGACTCAAAATGTTGCTTTTGACAGAAGACAAATGTGATTAATATGCCATTCAGGACTGCATATGACGAAGCAAAATTTGAAATAGCAGAGGTGAAGCAAAGCAATACGACAGCAAAAAGAGTGAGCCAGTGTGCTCACTTAGAGAGGTGTCAATTTGAGGTAGCACAAGAACTCATTCTTAGATGCAGAAATAAAATACATTTTCAAAGTCTTGTGGTCATTGATCGTATATTGGCATTAACAGATTGCAACAGACAAACAGATCAACTGGAAGAGAACCAGGAAGGTAAAGGAGAGGACATGCTTGGAAAGTTGCTTTTTTTTTTTTTGGTCATCTTATATCGGCGGAGCACAATTTGATCATTTCGAGAACGCTTTGAGAATATTTCTTAATCAACTTTGCTCTTGTGAAGGACTATAAATGCTTTGCTGTGCAGAATAGGGGCTACAGCAATTGGAACACAAGACCCACAAAAAAACAGGGATTATCTCCATCCAATATTTTTTTTGTAGTGTTTGTCTTCATTGAGGTCACATGTGAGCTGGAGCCTATTGCAGCTGACTTTGGGCAACAGTCGGAGTAAACCCGTGACTGCTCGTCACTCAACTGCAGAACACAAGAACTAGTATTCGAAGAAAACATGCCAACTCTACCCCGTACCTCAAAGCTATGAGGCAGGAAAGCTAACAGCTATCCCATCTTACTGTCTTCATGTAAGTCCTTCGGCTTGCAAAATGAAAAATTTTGGATAGCAAGCCTTAACTCACACACACTGTCGTTGTATGCGATGGTGATGAGTAGAAGACCGACCTGTCAACTTGGACAAGGGGGCCTTTGCCATAATAACCTCATGACAGTGTTGGACAAAAAAAAGTCAAAATGATGTATGGCTCAGCTCATTTGACAGTCAGCATGAGACAAAACTCAGTTTTCCAAATATAATTCACTATTGTGTCGGTCCATCCGCGACGTGTTCACGCTAGCGGCTTTGGTGGCGCCACCTGTTGCCTTGTTAATCATAGTGAGAAGATTCTCATAAATCATAACGTTCTTCAATTAATCACGCTGTCAGCTCCTAGGTGAGAGGTTGCGGCGGGAAGAAACAAAGGTCACCGTCGTGGTGTGAACGGGTTGCCGTTTACGCGGCATCTCTTATTCTTGGGAAGTGTCAACGGAGGAACAAAAGGGGGAATCAAAGTCAGAGGGATGGGAGGAAAACGGGGGGTGGGTCAGGGTGGTAAACGTAGGAGAAAAGAAGCGGGACGCAGAGCATAAAAGGCCGTCAAATTGACCTGTCATTACATCAAGAGAGCGGTGCCACGTCGCCACATTATCACACTCACCATACCCTTTGAGATGACAGAGTTCCCGCAATTTACCAGGTTTGTGCCGCACCCCCATTTGCATAATTAACTAGTCATTCACATGTCACTCATTGCACTTCCATTCATTCGTCAGTGATTTCTGATTACACGGTGTGCACTGTATCCGCCGTCACATGATCTGCGCCAGTAAAAACACCAATTAAAGTCTATTAATGAGGTCTTTCGCAGCATTGAGATTAAAGTTAAAGGAGCGTGTTCAATCATTGTTGCAAAACAATTTCACGCTGGGTATTGTGTGCCTGCCTGACATTTAACTCAAAAATACATTCATATATTAAACAAAGAAGGGGAATTCCACCAGAGAAACATTGACGGATACTTATCTAGAAAAGCACGGACTTGGAGTCAACAGAAAACCAGGAACGTGGAGACCTCAATCCAAATCTGGATTGACAGAAAATTTTGAAATCTGATGCATATGCTGGAAATTTTAAGGACAGTGAAAATGTACCTTTTGATGAGTTGTCTGTTTTGCCAAAATGGGTCCTGAATTTTGAATGACTTTACATAGTATCACTTCCCCAAAGTGGAGTTTTCTTTTTAGTATTAGTTTGAAACACAAAAGGAAAACACTTTTTACCAAGCGTTGCATTTCGGGCTGACAGCAGGTGAGCCATTCGACCCAAAAGACACACGAAGTCGTCTCCTAAGAGCGACGTCATCTTATTGGCTGCTGTGTGATGACGTCGCTTCTGCGCGACACACAAAGAGGTCAACAACTCCCAGACGACTGTTTGACCTTCCCTTTTAATGCCTAACGACCATGCAGAAATATCAAAAATAAACACATTTAAAATTAACCCCAAAGGCTCATGTATTAGATTGATTGCCAAAGACGAACATTTTTTCTGTAATTATATTTAGTTTTAACTTTTATAAATGTAAAATGTTCTTTCAGTTATTTATTTATTTTTTTAAAAAAGCATGTTATTTTGTATGTTATTTTGTTAATGAAAATGATTTCTCTTTTAGTTTTAGTTATGTCGTTAAATTTCTACTAAACTAGTAACTAAAATAATCTTGGTTATGGGGCACAAAAAATTTACTATGGATTCTGTATTTTGGTGTAATTCCGCAAGTTGTAAATATGCAATGAAAAGCGGACAACCTCTGAAAACTCAAGGAAAATACTTCTCGAAATATGAGTTTGACTATGAGTAATGCTATACAATGCTGCGAGTCATTGTCTAACTGGCTGCTATTTGGCCACTTGTTTGAAATTATCTTCAATCCACTCATCATAAAGTCACGCAGCGGCATTTTATCCTTAACATATTGCAGTTCATCAGAGTAAAAAGACCTGAGCAAAGTGTGTAAAAAAATAAATAAATAAAAATAAAAAATAAAAACAAGCAATGTAGAGTGTTAAACTGTATTTGCAAAGTCTTGCTCCTCAGTAAAAAAAAAAAAAAGCCACTCTCATAAAGGAGAATAAACATACATTTCCTCCAGCTATAGAAATTATTCCTGACATTACTTTCTGGCAATTTGTGCTCTTCATTTTAATAAAAGATTGCCATTTGCATCCAATCTTATGTGCTCTTGCTGTGCTTAAAAGCAAAGCATTTTAACCCTCAAGCGAACCGGGTCACTCATCAAAGATGATTGCGATGTCTGTAATTTAGCATCTTCATGCGCTATACATTTAAGTTGAACTTTACCAAGCTGGGGATGTCAATTTACACGGTTTATCTCTTTGCATTTGTGAATGACATTTAAGGCTAACAAATGTTGCCTTTGCCGTGTGACTGCCCACTCGTTGTCCACCTTGGGATTTTATTCACTGATTATAAGGTGTTTGAAAGTCTGATGCAATTGCAGGTCTGAGCTTGAAGGAGTCTGCTTTGTTCAAATGTTAGCAAGGTATCTAACGATCTGGGCATAGAAATGTGTTTTAGCGCAGTGAATGGCGGAAGTTGGGACAGACTCAACAATGATTATATTTTATGTTGTGCATTATTCCTCTTATACCTTGAAGCCATGCAGATTATTTATGCATCATTGGCAACAGGGCTTCTTTAGCACTTTGATTAAATGCATTAATCAATCACAATCCTGGGCTGTTTATTAATCACTTTATCAAACAGTTGATGCATTGCTGCTTTTAATGGACTCCATTTATTTTGATTTCTTCTCTCTTGATCTCATGGTAGGGCTCTCCCAATCTGGGACAGATAAAAAAGAAAAGCGGGGGTGGGATGCGGCAACGGCCTTGTGAGCTCGGTCAGTGCGGCCTCCTTAACTTCACTGCAATCACTCTTAAGCAATTTATTCATGACAATATGTGCCCTGAGCGATGGCTGTAGGTAAGCCATGTAGCTTTACGCAGATAAACAGGAAAGCATTCATTTGTCTGCTCAACTGACACCACGATGATGTATGATCCCATAAGATGAATACACCTTGTTATTTTCCCCATTCTTAGTCCAGACTGGGTTCGTTTAACGCGACAGGACAATGATCGCAGCTTTGACTGCACAAATCACAAAGTCAGTGGCTAGTCCCAACTGCATGTTTACCACACACAAGCATTTGGAATCACAAATGAACAATATATCTATCCCTCTAGCAATGAAATGAGTTTAACGTTGACATTTTTTGGGACTGATCATTTTCTAAGCACATCGGCGAAAAAGACTCACATCATTCAGGATAATTTTTCAGAGACATCACATAATCGGGCCTTTGAACTTTGATCGGAAAGAAGGGGAAATGCTAAAATTTTATCCGAGGGACGAGATATTGTCCTCTGCGCTAACATCTTGGATTTGTTATAATTTTATCGGCTTATTCGTCAGAAAATGTTTTGACAAATTTCAAACACCTGGCACCTCCATATGGTCGTTCTATCCAGGTCAACACTTAACATGTAAAAGTGGTTGGCAAGGCGAGGCATTATAATGAATTTCGTAAAAAGAGAAGCTTCTCAGCCTTCATTTCAAGTTGGATACACGAACAGGACCAAGGTCGTCATTGAACCTGCTGTGATCTGGTCAGAAATAACCATAATTAGCAAACAATACACCTCCTTTTAAGCCTCATCCCTGCCAACCTTGCCATCACTCAACCGCCAAAGTCTGCCGGTCTGGACTCATGCACAGACTTTCTGTCTCATCCATTTTTATCCCCCCCCTTCTCGTCTGCCCTCCCGCTTCGCCTCCTCTCTCTATTGTGCGCTAAAAAGCTATTGTCTGCATCATCTGAAACCCTGCTCGGCGTTATGAAGCGATGGTGAAAAACATTAGAGTGTACAGGTTTGGAACACTGAATAGAAAATTGTACTTAAGTGGACTTCTCCTGCCCGCCACCTCTGGCCTCTACCCTCCTCCACATGAGAAGGGCTGCAGGGGTGGGCTGGCAGGGGACACCAACAGGGCAACGGCGAACTTGAAAGCCGCCAGCGTTTGCAGCACTCTTGACAAAAAACACATGCACACACACACAAAACAAGCATTTCACACCTGAAGCTTTTCATGCGGGGGCCTCGAGGCATCCCCTTCAAGGCTTTTAATTGCCTTTGCTTCAGTGCTCGTTCAGAGCGCCCATTATGGCGAGGCGACGAGCGGCCAAGTACGTAGAATGAAAAGGGTGCTTCTCCCAGATGGGCCCGGTGGCATTAGAAAGTGCCCGATCACTTCTTGCTGTTGACTGGCAGAGCTATTTCACAAGGGCGCGCACACACACACACGCACGCACACACTATTCCAGAACTCAGTCGTGAGGCTTTTCAATACGTAAAACGATGGCGCTGTTGTGGCGTATTAATGACATCAAGTAAGTCGCACGTGGCAGAACAAGCTTTTCTTTGATACCTTCAACTCCACCAGTCCTGTTTATAAATGACGGCATGTGAAGGATTTAGTTATTAACACATTAAAACAAACCCTGCAGCGTGCCTGCACACTTCAGGCATTTTGATCACTTACGCCCTTTGAAATGAAGACATTTGCGGCTTCTCCCCACATATATTTCATGCTTTAATCTTGGCAGAGGCAGGCGAGCCCCGAGGATACGATGTTCCACTTTTTGCTGGCAGATCTACCTTAAAAGATCGAGTAGTTTTTCCTCGCCCGTGCCATCTGCTATCTGAAGTTTCAACCCGCCACAGGCCCGAGGCATGGAAGCATCTACTGTACTGGCAGCCGTTTTTTGAGGGCACCCAGAGTCCCTGTGGACGGACAGCCACAGGGGAACCAGATAAAGTAGGTATTTAGGCTCTGGGCTGCTGATGAGGAAGGGATTGGCTTTGAGCTAGGTTGAGACTCATGGGCAATGCGGCGTGCAAACTAATTACCGCTGCACTGCCAAACTGTCAGCGATTGCAAAAAAAGGGAGGTGGCGAAGGTGGATCTTGGATTTTATCAATTGCCAAACCAATTACTTACAAGGAAAAGAACAATATGAAAAGAGAATATTTTGGGCAGAAAATGCAACACTTCTAAACGAGAATGTTTTAAAATTAATACGTAGGAAACAACGATTCCCTAATTACCTCATTCACATCTGCCCACCTCCCTGTCACTGCTTTGGCAAAAGCCACTTAAAGACCACACATGTTCTTCTATATTTGCATTAACACCTCAGCTAGTGGGCATAGAGAATTGCAGAAGATACACATCAGGCAAAATCATTAAAAAGGTAGAATGGCCCCGCCCGATCACTTCCCTCAACATAAATCTAAGCGGCGACAACATGGGACTATTGGTCGGATCAGTCTTCCTTCACATAGTGAGTGTCAACATTAAAAAATCTTTTACATCTCAATAAATGCATAAAAAACTGGACTGTCATGTTATTCATTGGTTTGGACTTTGAACAATTTTACATTTATATTTTGGATCTAACTGCCTAATTAGGATTTTGTTTACTACTCGCATGCCTTTTTTCAGAAACATTGATTAAATATAAACTATGTGCAAATCTACTGAATATGCCAAAGAATTTGAACTTCACTCTGGAGAATTTTTTTATTTTTTTATAATACTAAACATAGTGTAGGGCTGCAACTAACGACTGTTTTAATAATCAATTAATCTGTTGATTAATCGATGAATCCAATTTTTCAAATAAACACATTTAAACAAAAACAAAAGTGACATTATGTTGAATTGCCAGTGCGGAAAAAATGAATTAATTATGATTCAGTTCTGGTTTGGTCAGTAATGTGTTAGAAAAATGGTTAAAATGTTGACTATTGTTTCACAGATGTTTGTTATTTGGAAAAAAGACACACAGGATCTGTCTGCTTTCATGGAGAACTACAGAATTATGTTATTAAGAACTCAAAATGCCAAGAATGTTGACATTTATTACATTAAGCAAGGTCTCTAAACCATTAATTTATTTTTTTAAAACCTTTAGGAATATTATAATTGAGTAGTTCACGATTAATGGGTAGCCCTCAATATCAATGAATTCGCCTGGACTGACCCCCATTGGTTAGAATGCAGGCCACCTCTGGATTACCCACTCAATATTTAGTCTACACGATGTACCTATATATCATCATCATTCACCCCCCCCCAAAAAAACAAAATAGGTGTTTTTTTCAAGTTTTTAACCACATTTTGAAGATTTCACACCTCCCCATCCCAAACCGGCCCCAGAAACCATGCAAAACGGACGTAAATAAATTTCCCACTATAATACGTAGAGCTGCATTTTCAAGACAGCCAAGAGATAAATCTTCTACGCCGCTGTCATGGTTCTTTATTACATTACGATTCATTACATATGAAGGTGCTTAGCATGCTTCTGAAAAGCATCATGACGGCCAGAACGTACTCATAGCTCATAATGGCTTTATACACGGGAGCATGTCAGTGGCTCAGATGAGTCGCATTTGTCAAGGATGGACTGACAGTGCACGATGAAGCAAGAGATTGCTTGGGAATAACTTTCCTCAGTCTTTTAAAGCACTCGCTCTCTCTTTCTCTCTCTGTGCGTCTTGCGGGGGTTAAAAGAAAAGGAAGTGATTTTTATGAAGGCACCACGGCGGATCTAATCATCGGCCCGGGGGTTTTGCAGGTAGCATCCGTCAGTGCCACGCTGAAACGTGATAGGAGACGCGGGATAGATCACTGTCGCTAGTGCCACTCTTCTCCGAGACCTCATCCTTCACGGAGGCCAAACTGGTTGCGGTTAGGGAACTGAACTTGGGACAAGGAGGGCCGCCGGTTCAATATCTCCGCCAGACACCGAGCCGAGATACTTAACCCGAGCTGCCGCGATGAACATTCTGGCTAATAAATAGATGGCATATAAAATGTCAGCGCCGCGCCTGTAGAGAGCCGCGCGGCAATAATAGACCCGAGTATTCCCGGACTCTGCATATCACAATAAAGCAGACAGACATCACCAGGAGACTGCAGGGGCATGTTTTCGACGCGCCTGACATATAATACACACCAATTGCTATTGGAATTAGTGCAGACTGAAAGATGCTCTTAAAATGCAATGAAGAAATCTCATTAGGTTTGATGGATTGTTTGTTTTTTTTCATTACTTTTTTCTTCATATTTGTAGTAGTTGTCTTTCCTCTAAAAATAATTTTAATTCATTATGATTTTCTTGTGGCAAAACCCTTGAGTAAGCTATAGTCTCTTTCTTGTATCTTGACTCAAGTTTCACTGCAATGTTCACAGAGTAAGAGGAGGAAAAAAAAAAAAAATCAATAAAGCAACACGACAGCGAGTCTCAAGAGGGTTTCACTTTGGATTAAGAACAGAGCGGCAGGGGGGAGAATGCAATACCGGGACAGCATTGACATTATTATCAAAATCCTTATTGATTACTGATGTGTAAAACTAAAAAAGGCAATCTTACAGGTAGTAATAGAATGGGAATCCAGCACTCCGTCTGGGAATGATAGGCAATGACGTGACATTAAGCAACGTGAGGCAAGGGGGCAGTGGTTTAAGTGATCTGGCAGCCCTCCTGTCAGGATCGATCAGTCTCGCAGAAATTTAGTGCAACACTCCAAATTGGTCTTAATGGCGTGTTTCATCCTCCCCGCGCCAACAGGGAGCCAGTGCCCTTCATCGCGTCGGGTTCCTTAGCCTCCCTTTCAATTGGGGCGCGCCGCTGATCTCTGCTCACCGGGCAAAGGGGGCAGCCTGCAGCATCAAGTGGCTTAAATCTCCACTTCTGATAGTGGGGAAGGTTCTCCTCCTTGTGCTAAAGTGCTAAAATAGCTTGAAAAACAAGCCGCGGCAGAGCCCTCGCAATTTTCTGATCAAGATCCACAGCGGGGGCAGGGGCCGGAGCGACCGATGCCGTAGCACACGAACTGAGTGCTATTGGAAGGAAAATAGAGCCACCGACAGTCCCCCTGGCGCTCGACTGGAAAGTCATCCGCTTTCATCATTAGGCTAAGCATGCTGAAACAAATTAGCAGATGTTGTCTTTTCTGCTCATAGCACTGTTAGTATTTTTTTTTTAAATACGCTCCACCATTTTTGTGACACCTTGGTACTATAATGCTGTTTGCAGAAATAATAAGTGCCTCCTTCAATGTTTTTTTTTTTTTTTTTTTAGTATCGTGCTGTTTTCATGGTGTTCCATTTGGAGAGGATCAAGTCACACCGTTACTTATATTCTCCACACAGAAGAAGAAAGGCAATTGAGGTCCCGTCCCCCGTGACCCGCCACCCGCAGTTGCACTTGGTAGGGGATTTTTTTTTTTTTTTTCCAGGAGGGTCTACATTTCCTTAGTCCGTTTAAAAGCAGTTACAGATAGGGAAACGGTGCTCGTTAGAAGTCTGTAGCCTGCTGAGCGTGCAAACATTCTCAGCCTTTGTGTGGATTTTTTCAAGTGTGTAGATGGAATATTAAATCCAAAGTCTATAATCGTTCAATATACTTGTATTTTGCTGCATATTTTTAAAATTAAAAACCATTACATTATTTAAGCTAAACAAATAAAAAAGGACCTTTGAGTAAAATGTCGCAGCTAGGTTGTATCTATATCAATGGTGGGTAAAAAATGGCCCACATGCAATATACAGCCCGCTTTGTTCTCAATCCTGTCAAGCTTTTACCTACAATTGTTGAATTAAAATGTTTTTATTCATCCCATTTCATTTTTTAAATTCATCTAATTAAATAAGAAGATATTAACTGTAAATGATAAAATAAATATAAAACATGTTTTGTTTTGATAGTATATAGAAAGGGAGAGAGAGATTTTTTTCAAATAAATGGTAAATCACAACAATTAATTTTTAATCAATTATAAAAGAAAATCATCTTAAAATTCAAATTGAATAATAAACAATAATCATGTAAAAGTTCCATATTTTACAAACACATTTGCCTTTTATTTTTTTTTCTACAAATGATATCTGTTTTAAAAATTCAATGTGGTCCTTGAGCCCGAAAGTTTGCCCACCGTTGCTCCATATGGATGTGGTGTGGACAGCAAAACCCCACTTTCTTTCTTTTTTTTTTTCTTAAATAAAAAAAAAAAAAAAGACAATCCAAATAGCTCACGCTGTCACCTCTTATCAACAGCCCGGCAGCGATTGTGATTCATAGCAGTCATTTATGTGATAATGCATTCATTCACTACACAGTTGTAAACACACACATATGCAGGATATCGGCGCTGTTGCAATGATGGCAGCACTAAACAGGAAGCAGAAAACTGAAGATGGTGTTGATTGATAAATTGACAGGTTAATTTGGGGATGGATAATGAGAGTAGGACCCTGAGAGATGCTGGAGAGGAAGGCTCGGGCCCCTTTGCTCTACTTTGGATGCAGTGCCATCTGTCTATTACTGACAGAACCGCATGCAGACTCGTAAAGTTTCAACAAGGTTCTTTTCGCCTTTGTTCCATTGCTTTCTCCAACACCATCTAAAAACCACATTTCACAAAACAGTCAACTTTTTCCAACAATACCATATATTTTTCTCTCGGAATATAATATAAATGTATATGGCTTCCATCTCTTGAGTATAATTAAGAAAAGAAAATCTTTGCTTAATTAGAGGGCAAATGGTGAGAACACAAGAGGAGGTTTAACTCGAGGTGAGGAAAAGGTTTCTCATACACATCCCCACTGCTTGTCACCGCAATGTGCCAAGTCGGCAAGCACTTTTAATTAAGTCCGACTACTGTTACTGTACATTTCCCTCTCCATGAATCAGCACACATGACCCTAACGATAATCAAAGGCCACTATTTTACTTCCACACCGAACGCTGGATATTTCCATCCTGTCCAAAAGCATCTTTTTAGCCAGCAAGATGTGCGACACGTTAGAATCAGAACTCGCAGACAATTAAAAGTGACAAGAAAGGCATAATTGCACTCTGGGAATTTACAGTATGCCTACAAAATGTGCTTTTAAATAAAATCTAATAAAAACGAAAGCTGAATGATGTCTTAACGCAGTGATCGAAGGCAATTAAATTTACATATTGTCGTACTACGGGACTTAAAATGACCCAATTTATTTTCTATTCTTTGAAACGGCTTCAAGAGAGGTTTTTTTTTTCCCTTCTGTCCTTTTGGTATGTGGCTTGATAGAATTTCCTGGTGAGTCAATCTCTTTGCTGTCTCCTTTGCGAGGCAAGTAGTAAAAAGAGTCCAATCTACAATTAATCAGACAACAGAATTAAAAAAAAGGGCTTTATGTGATTTTCAAGATGAGTAATTATGAATTAATTTATTTGCATGTAAAAAAATATCATTGGAATTGCCATGCAATGGCATAATAGCAATGTATATTTGACCTAACAGCATCGCCAAGAGAGCAAATAATAAAACACTTTTTGGTTTAAAAAAAAAAGATTGGTTTAAAAAAAGATTGGTTTAAAAAAACAAAAAAAAAAAAAACAGCCCCCACATTAATTCATTTATCAAAAGTAAAAATGGCACTTGGGATAATTATGACTCATCCAGTTTGATTACAAAGTATAAACACATCATAAAACAAAGATGCTGTTTTTCTGTTTGTTTTTTTGCTTAGTTTTTTTTTTTTTTTCCCAGGGAAGCAGGCACATTCAGTAGAATGTCTTGATCGTGACTACTTGATGATGTGCATTGAAATCATTGAATCAAATCAAAGCGCATTAAGCAGCCAAATTGAGTATGAAAAGACTCCAGCGTTCGACGATGTGGCGTGTATGGCAACAATGCTGGTCCGCCGCCGTTTTCATCTGGGTGCGTTTTGTCGCGCATTGTTGAGGAAAAGGAGCGCGATTGTGACGAGAAGAAGCGCGGCTTAGGGTGTTATTGTAGCGGTGTAAAGGCCTGCTGATTACCAATAAGCGCACGGTCGCACCTAAGGGGTTGCCGCACTCCTCCCCATTTGTTTCAGCATCGTCCTGAACTCTGACAGACACCAGCGGGACCAAAAAGAAGAGGTGCAGAGGACAACTCTTGGGGGGTTGTGGGGGGGGATCCATCCTCCTGTTTCTAAAGCGCCCAGCAGCTTGATCCCGTGTCACTCGGAGGGCAAGGCTCGGCTCTGCCTCGATTTGCCTTTGAAATCCAAACGTTTAATTGTGGTCAGTGAAAAGGGGGTTCAATCGAATGAATGGTTGAGGCGTATGAGCGGAGGGCGGTCCCTGCTAAGGAGTGTCAGGCTGTAAAATGAGTACATAAAAAAAAAAAAATTAAAAATCAAGAGGGAATAATGAAATTAGGGACGGCGTGGCGGGAGAACTTGAAGCGCTGACCCCGATCGTCCACGGTGAAAAGCAAGAGATTAGAAAACGTTTCATGCTAATTTCCATGGAGATTTCTGTAATTTTGCAAAAATTACTTCTTCCCGCTTTGATTTGTCCACTTTGGCCGCCACTCCCACACCCCCATCTCCTGCTAGCATTGTCGGGGTGGTCCGCTCTATCACGCCTCTGCTCTCTTGGGCTCTTGATGGCCCCTCGCGGCGGCCTGCCGTCGTGAGATTACTGAAGCGATACTGACGTCTCTATCAGCCCCAGCGCCACCACCGTGCCCTCTCCCACTCCCACACCCCCCCTACTCGGCTTCTTTTCTGCCCACCCACCAGCGAACTCTCCCAGATCAGTCAGATGATGGCTTCATTGGTTTGCGCGGCACCCTGCAAACTCGTACCATCCTATCCTCCAAGAAGAGACCCCCCCCACCCCACCGCAACACACACTCACCCAACCCCCTCATACTGTAGACTGTTTCACCTTTCGCTCTACCTCAGCCTCCTCTCCCTGGGCTTCATCCTGGTTTGTGCTTCTGCCTGCCACATCAAAGGAGAACCTGGGGTCACGGAGCCACAGGCATGGAATATAAATGCAGCCAACTGTGTGGCAGTATGGGAAATCAATCCTCTAAAGATAGCCCCATACTCTTCATGAACCCATCAGCAGTCTCTGATACATATAGAAACACGTATGGGCCCCTTTGCACATCGTGTAGTGACGCTGTTCTTTTTGCCTTTGTGTTCAACTCTCCTTGTCAACTTCAGGATGACAGCATATCATCCAATGAACATGTGAATCAACAGTGGGATACAAAAAAAAGAGATGAGGGTTACGAGCTCTCAGTAGCATGAAGTGCAATGATGGGAAGACTGATTTGTATAATATCGATATCAACGTTGGTCTTGAGTTGACTGGATACAAGATCAAAAGATGGTAACTATAGTTTCAGTTTCATCAAATATGAGAGGATATTACTATTGTATTGATTTGTTTCATTACCATCAGCTGGAAAAGAAGCACCGTTATTTTGTATTGTTCATTCAACAGATTCCACTATAGGGAGGGATTTTTTTTTTCCAAATACAGTTTTCAAACAATAATTGTGTACATTTTGGTTAGTTGAGGGGGATCCAGAAAATAAGTTTACTTATAGTTTTATGTTTGTATTGCTTATTTACAATTAATTAGATTTAAGTGCAGTAAAGTTTTATTTTTGCATACACTTCCAGAAAAACACATTCTGCTTGGTTCTTAAAAAGTGTAATGCATATTTCTTGGACTAATCATTTGTACACATTGGAGAAAAAAAATAAGTGAAATAAAGGGAGACTTTTTAGTTTTTTTCATTGACACATTTTTTCAATATTTCTCATTCTATCGAAGCTAGAAAAGCCGGACAGTGATTCTTTTTGTGCACTTTGATTTAAAAAAAAAGCAGACATGACAAATGTGAAGGGAAACTGTTTTATGATTGTTCTATTTTTTTTTGTTCACAAAAACTGATTTATTTAGAATTTGCTAATGTATCCACCATTATTGAGAAGTTTCACTGTTATTGGGTCGTATTTACTTTGCATCAGAAATATTGACCCTGATTTAAAAACAACAATAAATATGACATTTTAATATATACCGACAAAGTAAATCAAGTATATTATTAATTCACGTAGCTCTTTTATTGGATCTCAAAATATTTGCCAATGAGAGTACTAAACGTGCAAGTCCATGCAAGAAAATGAGAAAACCACAGCAGCACAAGTATACAAATAACATCTGTTGGAGGTCTGTTTCTCGCCTGCATAAACCGGGGATGCTGCTTGAAATGAGTCATGTAAATTTAACTTGGCGTTTGACACCTGTGATACAGTTGAACTGACAAGCGAATGGCGGTAGGGGCGGAGAAAAAAAACGTGGCCGACAGACCTCAAATTGTATCATCCTTCAGGAATGAACGGGGGGGAAAAGCTCCACGGTCGGTGGGCTCCGACGTCGCCTCGCTGGGGTTTGAGCGCGGTAGATAAACGCTCTGTCGGAGGATGTCATCGTCTCCATTAGTGATGGAGATGCCACGCTGACCACAGTGTTTGACTGACACCGTGTTTTGTGTAGCTTGACAGGGGCTTGTAAATGCTAACTCCCTTTGGCAGCGTCTCCTAGCCTGATGAAGCCAAAGCATGGCAACACCTCGTGGTGCCGCCGCACTACACTTTGACATTCTGAAGAGATGATGTAGTGTGTGTCGTCCTTACCTCAGGGGACATATTGACTAACAGAAGAGGCAAAAGTACTCACGCGCTATACTTAAAATGTATAGAAGCTTGTGTGGTAAAAGCAGGAGTACTGATTCAACTCTTGTACGTTTGTGACTCTGGAATGTATTTACTGAACAAAAGTAAAAATGAGATTTGTCAATAATATCCAACAGCCAATTTGGTAACTTGGTACAACAATTGCTAAGTGAGTCTGCACATATTTTTTCCTCTCCGCTTTCATCATATTACATACTGTCATGCTCGAAAAAAAAAAAAAAAAGTTCCATGTTAGCTAGTTAGCGAGTAATGTCGCATTTTATGCTAAGAGGTAGCTCCCATAGCTTTGCTAAACTTAAAATTAAAGTGAACAAAACTAGCTAATGACGACGATTGGCGGAAAAAAAATACACCTTAATTTCACACGTCATCATTTTTTTTTAACATTGTCTTGTCATCTGCAGAGACTGAAAAGAGTAACAAGACAATTTTGACAAAATAAGGCACTCCTATCTTTGGATTTAAAAGTAAATATTCAAGTATAGTCAAAAGGATCAAATAAACTACAGTAAGGGAAGATGTGTACTTTAATTCTCCTCACCACTGTCGACTAGGTTAATCTTTTGTGAGTAAGATGACCGTCACCACCATCTTTAACACAAACAACAATCTTAGACGCGTAAAACAGCACAAGGAGGAAGGAAGGGGCTTTAAGAATCACTCTGAGCAAACCACAAGCAGACAGGCATCATCTTGAAGTGTCTCTCCCACAAAAGGCTTCACTCACCACAATATGGAAGATGTGTGTGTTCAGCACAAGCCAAATGCACTTACAGTCCGCCGCAGCGCATATACAGTACAGTCGAGCCGCACAATGGGCGCAATATGGGTTTTTCCATGCTTTCAGAAAGTAGATGCAAGAGTTTCCCGCTCGGATAGGGTATTCCCGTCAAAACTGTGTTTGCTTGCTTCTTACTATCAAGAGTTTTTGGACCACAGGAAAATTAGTGCTAAGTTACGAACAGTAAGAAAGCAATCTTTTAAGAAATATAAATTGCAATTTCACAAGGTCAAAGTGGTTGTTTCATCAAGTGAAAGTCAAACACTCCCCAATCATGATGCTAATATGTTTCTCTCAGGATGTATCATACAGACCTATTGTATAACTGCACTAAATATTGGTTGACAATCAGAAAATTACATAAATGAGGTAATTGTCGTTGGTGTAGTTGTTTCTCAGGAAAAAAAAAAAATTAGGACCACAAAGGAGTAACACTATGAGAAGGGGAAAAAAATGGTGCAACGTTAAAAGGTTTTAAGATTCCCAAGAATAGTCATTATAATTTAGGAATATTATTTTTATTATGAGTGAATGTCAAAATTCTCCAAAAGAACCTAAAGTGAACATAGTTTCCTGTCAAATACACATTGGCTTATAACCTATAATCAAACATTGAAAAAGATGACTTCAAATTCCATTAAGACAAACTATTTACCGAGAGCATCAGAATCCCCTAAATCTGTAAAAATATGGGGAAGAAAAAAATAGTAATAACACAGGAGCAATGACAGTAAATGTGTCACTTTATGACAACAAAAACAATATGATTTTTCTGGGAGAATTGAGTTGTATTCTTATTAAAATAAATAAAATTGCAAATGTATTTCACTAAGGACTTGTTTGAAGGTGTGTTAAACTTGACAGCCCTCAAACATTTCTTTCATAAAATGACTTTATTCCCGCAAAATAGCAGCTTACTAGTTCTTCATAACTCACGATAAAACTTTGTTCAATAATGTTGGTTTGTTAGAGTAGAAAAACCTTAATTTAGTTCTACATGAGAATATTTCATCTCCCCCCCCCCCATCTACAATTTGCAGTGAAGAAAATGGCATGGGGAGCTCAAGTGCCTGCAGCCCAAAAAAAGAACCTCGGCCATGGAAGTGCTGTGGAGTTGCTCTGTAGGCTGGAGGGCTGGACAGTGTACTCTACCTCCACCCCCCTAATGCCCTGCCCATTGATCTTTCCCGTAACTACAGCTCCCCACAGAAACCCGTACAATCTGTGCAGGGGAGTGCTCCCAGGCACCCCCCACTTCAAAGGTGCATATTTACTCTTAGAAAATTTAGAGAAAGTGCAGCTGTGGATGCATCCTCCAACCTCAATCAATGATAGGGCTGCTACTCCTGACCCTCCCCCCTGCTGGCTAATAAAGTGCTTCTTAGGCTCTGTGGTTTCTTGGCGAGCCTTATGGGCTTGGTTCAAACTAGCACTTAGGTTGGTTTTCCATTGTTTGCCTTCTTAAAATTGATTTTTTTTTTCTTTAACTTGGTGTTGGTCAGCAAAGTTGCATACAAAACGGCACAATTTGTACTAATCAAATTTCCGCTATCCTCAGAACCAAGACAAATACAATTAAGGAGGGTTGGAGTTACGTCGAGCAAACTTATGTGAAAATTTATATTTGGGATGGGAAAATATGGAAAAAAAAAAATCCACGACTGGGTGGATGGATGTTTTAACCAACAGCATAGTTGAAGTCAAACTACGCCAGAGTGATTCACCATTGCCTCTGTTGGTTACAGTGAGGTAGTGCACTCCATTCTGCCTCAAAAACTTCCAGGCAACTAAATTACCCCAAGATTATTATCACCATGTTTACACGCAAGTGTTTTCTTTTGAATTAGTATCATTTATTAATTGGAGTGAACAAACAAGGGTATTACGCAAAAATATCCTCACAATTCCAACTATGTGATAAAACTTAGAGAAAAGGCACTTCAAACAGCGCAATAATTCATAAGAAATTTGAAACATAATATGAAAGTGAAAACTTGTATTTCTGTGTTATTTGCGAGCATGTCAAATATAATTCTTTTCGCAGATAAAATTACATTCTTATTGTTTACACTCAACAAACTGCCCTGAAAAATATTGATTAATTCTAAACTGTTTCTAAATAGAAACAACTACAAAAAAAGATTTGATATTTTTATCACAAATGAAATCCACTTTTTTCATGTTTAAATGAAATGACAGTAACTAAAGTGAAGAAAAAAATGCTAGTAATTAAGTGGAGCGATATATCCCTTCTCAGCAATTACAAAAATAAATGTCAGTGTGATATTTTTCCTTTTATGTCTTCCTTTGTATCACTTAAATGTCTGCAAAGCATTCCTGAGGGATATTAGACAAATTAAAAATAATCTGTCCCCTATTCACCGCGTGCTTGGCAGAGAAGTCAGCTTTAACGGATTGGAGGAAAGACCGCAAAAGAAAAACGAGTGTGAGTACCGTCATGGAAAAAGATGATAAGACCAGCTTGTTTCCTTCAATTTCTTCTTCTTTTTAATACCTGGAGGAGTATCATTTGACTGACACGCAGAAGAGAAAACATGCCATACCTTAAAGTATTGTGGCTGCATACGTCTTACATATTTGTTCCAAAATAAACAAACAAAAAAAAAAATTTAAAAACAACAATTAACTGAAAGTAACAAGGGGGATCAAATAATTTGTTCAGCAGAATATGTACTTATTCCTTAACTGCCTATCAGTCATAATTTGGTTTCACAGTTAAACACCACTAAATAATACAATTGTTTTATTATTATAATTACTGGTGGTACAAATATTATAACAGATGATAAATTACAAGAGAGTTTCAAAATGTTCAGCCTGGACATCATGTTCACAATAGTGACTTTGAAACTGACTCTTCTGATATGAGGATTTAAGTATTCTTCAAGTGAGCCACCATTGTTCTAAAACCACGTGTGAGGTACGAGGGAATATCCATTAATCCTAACTTGTTTGGACTTCTCACGCTGATTCTCCCAGACATATCTTTTACACTCCCAGGCACATCGTCGTACAAGTCTCGCTCGATGCTTCGCTAACATGTTGACAGCACTTTGTTAGGAGGTATCAGCTTGCAGTGAGCAGACACCAGGAGGGGAGCGAGGGATGTGGTAATCATCTCTATCTCTTGCTCCTTGGCAGCGGTTCTCCCCCACCCCTTCGCGGCCGGCATGCTGGCAGACACTCACCATTGAGCGGCTGTCAGGCAGAAAGGGGCTGCAGCGATGTGGGGATGTGGGCTCGGGGCTACGCCAGTTCACAGTCGTTTCTTTCCAAAGGCAGCTCAAGCTAAAAAGCCCAAGTGGCGTCCCCCATCTTACCTGCGCTGGCAGTTTTGACAACGCTAACAAGGAGAGCAATGGTAAAGAGTCAAACTCGATTAGACCTCCCTGGTGGGTTTCGCCCAGTTACTGCTATGCTTGTTGTTGCAGGACTTGGGATAAAAAAAAAATGTCTGGGGGCCTTATTTTATCGTGCCTTTGGATTTTGTTTAAATTGGTATTTTAGGGTTGAGAAGATAGACATTTCAAACTATGTCCGCACTAGAGAAAAATGTCCATGCGTCACCGACACAAGTAGAGCAATTTTAGAATATAAGAAAATCTTTACCCCGTTTTTATTTTCACAGGATTATCGAAAACATACCACCATGTTTAGAATGACTTTCTCATAGGAAGCCATTATTATCATTATAAATAGTAAAACGTTTTATTGAGTGGTTTGAAAGACTGACTTAAAAGCTAGAGCTAAAACATATCATCTATGCTTTTTGGTTATGAAGTTTGTATTGTAGCATTCAGTAGTACAAATCAAAATGAGAAGACGGTTACTATAAAATATACTCTCCAATACAGAATACATATACAATATAATACCCTACAACAGTCAGGTAAAGTACGTTAAAACAAAAACCTTTTCCACTAATATACAAACAGATAACATGCTAAAATTGAATTTCTGTTTGCATCCGGGAGAGAATTCCATTCATATCAAACGTATTTCAGCTGTAAACATAATCGCCATGCTCAAATTCTCTTGCTAGGACATTTATTAGATGCCTGAATAATAGTTTGGCACGTTGCTGTAATAAATAATCAAATGAGGGATGACTTGAGTGTTAAAAAAAGGAAATGCAAAAGAAAGAGCACTATTGCTCATGCCAAATTATTTGGAAATGTATCTAATCATCAAAAAGGAGAGACAAACGAGAAAAGGTTAAGACTTAAAGGGGGGAAAAAAAAGACCAACACTATGGAAAAGTAGTCCAACTTAAATGGCAGAAAACATCAGCGCGCTTTGCTAAGTTGCAGTTTCTCACAACTTGGACCTGTGATCTTTAGAGTGATACCCTGCAGTTCAGAGCAACAAATACGCTCAATCACTCGGGGAGATCCAAAGTCTCTCTGTTGGCCAATTACTGCTTCTTAAAAGCCCGGGGCGTAGAGGAAACTTTGACTCCTGGAAATAAAGACCAACGTGAGAGAGAAACACTGCAGCTATTAAAATCTTTATAATTCTGTAAATCACCAGCGATTTGTTTTGCCTCGTGGCTTGTTCGGCTACGTTCTTGTTGCTATTGCAAAGGGCACGGGGTGATTACAATTGAGAAGAGCAACCTTGTTTTTACAACTCTGCTTGGGAAAGAAATAAATAAAATAATTGTGATGCCTTTTTTTTCTCGAGTTGTTGTCGGGAGTGCAGAAGGCAAAGATCTCCTCTGTGTCATAATTGCCTGGAGTTAGAGAGTAAAGACTCCGGACTGCTGATGTTCGTGCGGGCCTTTCATCAAGGGGGGCTGGAGTCAGAAATGCTTTATAAAATCAGGGACTCGGGAGGATCGGACCTCTTTCATTTATGGAATGAAAGGCTTTTGAAAGGGAGGAAAGTTATCATTTATCTATTGCTGAATTAGACCTTTCCTTGACTATTGCCGCTGCAGCTGGCTTTTCTGTTATTGTTGACGAGAACTCGTCCCATTATTCAGAGCCGATTTTTGTTTATTTCCTCTTTCAATACCAAACATGCCACGGGCTGATTAATTTTCAGGACAGATTCAGAAATTAGCTTGCTTATTCAAACCGAGTGGGAAGTCAAAAGTGTTGGAGAGGATCACACAATTATGGAGTAAAAATCACTCCAATTAAACAGCGGCGTGTTAACTTTTTAGAGAGCGGCTCACACTTCACATCATAATTAAAAGCCCGCCGTGGCGAAAAATGGAAAAAGAAAACAGCAACATTGGGAATGGGGGCATTTAGCAAGCTGATGGATTCTCCAAAAGCCCTCCTTTGGCTCGCCTGGTGCTCCGGGTTAAGAATGGCTCTCTAACGCCGGCACCACTTTCCCCCCCATTCAGCCACGCAAGCTAGCAGACAAGAGCCCCGACTGAGGACGCTTTCAAACTTCAGCCTCTAATCACCAGAGTATCCTACAGCAGGGAGCTGATGGACGAACGGGTCACAAGAAGGATGTCCCTACCATAAATCAGACTACGGGGGTGACAGCGCACAAAATAGGTGAATTGTCCTTGGCTGTGCAATGCAGGCGGTGCCCCTTGTGTCCCGGCGTCGCACCACCCTTTTTATTATTTGGGAGCGAGTCAAACGGATGCCCTACCAGCCATTCTTCCCTCCCCCTTGTGTTTGCTACCCCCCACGCACACTCTCTCCGGCTGGACCTCGCTATGAACTGTTTCCAGAGTCAGTTACTGGTGTAATTGAAAGTGCTTTGTCATCGCTTTCAGCCAAACACTGATGGATGTGAAGTTGAATGAGGTTTGGGGTTTAGTTATACGAGTGAGCCTGCGCGAGATTTATCACCAGAGGCTTAAGAGGCTACAAGAGACCATTAAAGTGCCGGCGCAGCCTACATCGTCGCAAACTGTTCATTATTATTCATTAAAATAGAAGGCCTTTAATATAGCTACTTTCCCATGTGGGGAAAAAAAAACATTTCATTTACACACAAGAGGTGTTGTTATAGCAAACGCATCTGATAAAAAGAAACCCTCAACAAAGAAAATCATCGGCAATGGATTGAATTGAGTAGCGTGGTGTAACTTTTTTTTTTTTTTTTTTAACGCTTCAGCAGTTTCAAAATCTTCATAAATCGGCCTGTAATTTATGAATAATGGAGTTGTCTGTGTTTGTTTTTTAGCTTTTCACATTTGCCTGTCACTAGACTTGGAGGTCATCTTTTATTGTATCATAAGCACAAAAATATACTTTTTAAGTAAAAGTGTATGTTTATAAATAATGTGCAAAAACTTTCTTGTGTGAACAGAGTTTCATTATATTTCAGATTTACCAAGGATTCATATATTCATATAATATATATGGGAACAGAATTTTCATTTTTCATCCATTGTTTGTTTATTTAATAACTTATGAGGCCGGACCAACAGAAATGGGCTGTGTGAGAATTTAGGTTTCCCACACAGACGAATCGCTACGTTCCCTCCCAAAACGGCGATTACGCACTCTTCTACCTGCGCTAGACCAGCAAAATACTAAAAGAACAAAAACTCCACCCATGCGCACAGTTCAAATGCGCTTTGCGCGAGGCAAAATGGGGCCTCCTGGAGGTTTGCAGTGACACACAAATTCATACTTGAAATCCAATGTCATTTTTGTAACTATAGCCAAGTTTTTAAATATCCACATTTATTTTAAATAACCAATGACTTTTGAAATAATCCAAATGAACAATTTGGAACGTGTGAATCGGAGTGAAATGTAAATTCAAGTCACAGTTGTGTCGTATAAAGTATAACATCACTAATGAAATGACTCATGATTTCAAAATAATTGATCCTGAGTGTTTACTGTAGAAACAAATACAGTCCAAATCTGCTACTTTAGCGGTGTGTCCAAAATTAAAGTAAAACAATTTCAGACAGGGGGTTGGAGGGTGGGATGGTGGCAGTTAAGACAAGGCCAAATGAATTGCAAATAATAAATAAATTGCTTATTTGATGATTCATGACTTCTCTGAACGTAAACACAGTCATATTGAGCATGTAAATTATTCTCGGCATTAAATGAGAAATTGGGCACTTGGCCAGCCCAGTAAATCCAGTCTTTGAGCTTAACTGTACACATTTTATGAAGACTATATTGCAATTTTTCATTGATCACCAGTGGGTTCAACAAAACCAATGGAGCCATTTAATTTCAAGTCTAGATCAACAACCTCATGCAAAGCGTGGGAGGCGCGCTAGTTCTCATTGTCTCCCACTTATTATAGGCTTCTCCCAGCTGCCCAAACAGTGAGGGCCTGGATCAAATCCAGCATCGGCTCTGATCTGGGCCTCTTTGTGATTTGGAGTAGTACAGAGCTGCTGTCCTAGAGCCATGTTGGAATGCAAGAGCAGTGGTGGAGAGGTGCAGAGGGAAGTGACCTCGCTGTGTGATGCGAGCGCGAGTAACTGGGCAAGAGTAACACACTGAGGTTGGTGGGATTATAAATAAGTAGCTATGCTGAAGACAGCAAACAGGAGAGGCGAATACTGGTGCCCACAGCGTGGTTGTAAACGGTGCCCTTTCCCAACATTGGCCCGAAGCTGCCAAGACAGGACGGATAAAATAGGACTAATGAGACCACTCGCCCTATTCCTTTTCAAATAGTTCACCATTCCATTGCAGTTTTTATTTTATCTGAAGTGTCCAATGGGAATTGGATGCTTGGAATTTCCAAAAAGATACGCAATATCCTCAAAATTCTCTTAGAGCGTCTTCGAGTGATTGAAACATTTGACATGCATTTTAGGTAAAAATGCTGTCCAAAAAAATAAATAAAAAAAATCACGAAAACTGAACCGTATGGACCAAAGCATATTGGGATGGGAGCTACCTCCTGCTCCTGCCTCCCAGTTTGTGTTAGTGAAAAAAACAAAACGAGGAATGATAGCCATGCATTTTTGTTTTTTGGGTCATATTAGTAAAAGCTACCTTTAACTCTTTTTGCACTGACATGAGAATGTATCAGAATTTTCAAAGGGTGTAATTGATCAGAAAAGCAATCTAATGCAAGGTTAAATAGCTCTCTGAAACATAATGTGTTCAAGTTTGTGAGGTTCCAAGCACATGGGCTTCTTTCAACATTTGAGGGACACACATGACTGACCATTCTGAGGCCCGTGTGCTTGTGGGTCATTATGTCAAGCAAAAGACTACAAAGAAGGCAGAAAACTCGCCGCAGGCGCTAAATACCTGACAGGAAAGGCAAAGGTAATGTCATTACACAGGAAGCAAAGTGTCGTGTCAGTATAAACACTGCTAACTGAGCCACTCACTGAAAATAAATATTGCTTAAGGAGAATTCAATTTGAATGAGGACCATATGGCGATGCGCTCGACTGTGGAGTCTTTCCCAAAATTTTAAATGGGATTTATTGTACTGCTGTTGTTGTTTTAACAATTTGTACCTAACATACTGAACACAGTCAAATGGAACATCTTGTGCAGTGCTAAACGTGAATAAACCGTTCAAATCAAAAGATATGCTGTAGCCTGTGGGAAAATTAGCATGGTAAATGAACATTAGCTCGCAGATGGTTTGTGATGGGGCATCGCCGTTGCTGCTAACAAACAATTGATTAACTTGTAAACTCCCATTGCCCAGCTGTTATTCCGGCTGTTTACCATAAATAAAAGAGGGGGAGTAGGGAAAGAATCCAGATGCTTTGAGTGTGGCAG
Source organism: Idiotropiscis lumnitzeri (assembly GCF_059441095.1). Lineage (NCBI taxonomy): Eukaryota > Metazoa > Chordata > Actinopteri > Syngnathiformes > Syngnathidae > Idiotropiscis > Idiotropiscis lumnitzeri. Next base: position 11,081,772 of record NC_142396.1, on the reverse strand, counting down.
GAAAGCAATCTGTCATTGTTCTCAACTAACACTGATGGATGCCGCTTTGAATGGGGATTGGTTTTAGTTAAACATGACAAAGTGAGGGATGACATGCCACTGGTCACAAAGGTCCGGGGGTCCGGCAACGCCTCAAGCGCTTGCTTCTTTCGGCCAAAGCAATGTAACGTTCTTGTATCAGCTGCCAATAAAAGAGGCATGTTGTCTCCACGTTTAGGTTGTGCCATTGCGTTGCCAAGGTGAGAAATGAGAAAAGTCTCGAAAGCAAAGTGCACCCTGATGGTGGTTCATTATGTTTTTAGTTATTTAATTTCTCGCTTGAAATGAGACTAGTTGATGAATATAATAATAAATTGAACAACTCCGGTGGGGTCAGCATTTGTCACATTTGGCTAATGAGAAATACACTTGGAATTTTTTCAGAAAGACAGAAAAGCTCTTTTGGCAGAGATTGACCAGTTGTGAATGTTCAATAAATTACGCACTTCAGGAATCTAAAAGGATGAAAACTAAGCTTGAAATTCAGAATGAAGAATGACAGTCCAAATCCATATCCATTTGAATTTGTTGTTGGAATTCCGTTTTTGAGTGAAGTCTATTTGATTTCGTATGAAGTTATATTCATACTTGAAATTAAGTTACATTTTTGGGACTCCAGCATCCAGCACTGCAGCATTTCTTTCTACTGAAAAAAAAAAAGCTAGTGGTTATACAGATGCAAGATAAGAATAAAAACAAAAAGATGTAACCAGAGAAGTGGAAAGGACAAGACAAGCAGGCCATGGGCCAGGTCAGTTCTCACTTTCCTCTGAAGTGAGAGTTTCCCGCATTCTGGTGGAAAAAAATGTACTGAGCATTCAGGAGTGTTTAACTCAAGACACATGCAAGTCATCACTTATTGTCAAATAGCGCATACTGTATGTCACATTCAACTGACTGTAAAACATTTGCAGCTTTCATCCGCTATCTACTTTGTCACACACATAGCAGCTTGACGACTTGGAAAAATATGACTAGGAGCTCTTGCGTGCACTATGTATTCTGATACTGTAGGGCCAAAACATTATTTGACATGACATTTTTCTAATGAGGTGTCGAGAACAAACCACATTAATCCCCGCGTAGCAAACAAAAAAAAATGGCCCGTCAGTTCCATGACAATCTGTCAATTAGATTTTAATATTTTTGATTTATGAACATCCAAAGGCTTTACCAAAATGTAATTACCCTTAAACAGGAAAAAAACTGCCTGCTCCAAACATGCACTAATTCATTTTGTGTACAAAACCCATTACTTAAATCAATACTAAGAATAATTCCCCTGTATTATTTGTGCAAATTTACAGGCATGTGAAAAATTCACTAGTCCTCCATTTCAAACATCTACGCATGTCAATAAATCCTTTCATGTATTTGATGACACAATTGGGCATTTTGTAATCTATCCATCCAATTTCTATTGCACTCGTCTTTATTAGGGTGACGGAAAGGGCTGAACAATTTATCAAAATCACAGACAACACGATTGGGTGATTGACTTAGATTCTGTATCAACTACAATGTTTCGCAATTGAACACTTATGTAGCTTGAACATGCAAATTAATTAAATTAAAACATTTTTGGTTAAAAAAATAAAAATGCATTTTTAGAAACAGTATTGCACATAATTACATATTTCATAACGATGCGCCTGTGTATGATATCAAGCAGTAGTTCTTAATTATTTTTTTTTCAGTCCTTCATTCAGCCTCTTTCATGTCCTTACATTATTAGAGTAAGATCATGTGCATATATTTGGATTGGTATATATGTTCTGTCATAAGTTAATAGTGGATATTGCACCAAAGCTTGATTTGAAGAAAAAAAAATGTGAATTGAAATCGCAATATCTGTTAAAAAAATAAAATAAAATGAACTCGTTTAGCCCTAGTGACAGGTGAGATGAAGGCTGTCACAACGGACTTGGAGTGGGATGCTGGTCTTTTGAAAATACAAAGATTACGTGTAAAAATGGGATTTATGCACAAAATGTAGCAGGTATCCACTTTATCTTAAAACAAAAATGAATGGTTTAATTCTCAAATAAGTTACTTAGTACAGGAATAATTGTGTGAAGAGCAAGTGAAGATGTCGACGTTTTTTTTGTCAAACACGCTGCCGCAGATTGCTTTGCACAAATACATTCCTAGTCATCTGAGAGACAGAATGTTAGATGGGCATGTTTTGTGTGATGCTGCTTTTATTTATTTCATGTGAGTCCATTTGGCCAGGCTGTTCGCAGTCTTGGCTACGATGCGGGCGGCTAAAGCAAATTGTCGATACTAGGCAGCAGAACACAAAGCTGCCTTCTTGGAAAAAGAAACGGCGGAGGAGTTCTAGCAGTCAGCCCACAGACAGGAAGACTCAAGAGGAAACACCAGAAAGCCATTAACTAACCACAGTATTATGGTGATCTATTAGCTGAGAAGAGCTACAAACAGCTAATGAACTGGACTTAGACAACCACCCCCTCCACTCACTCCCGCTCCGCCACCCACTTCCTTCCACACTCCTTCAGAAGCCTCAGCACCCACCAAACACACAGACGCATTCACAGCACGTATACATGGACTGAAGAACACATTGAGAGGCAATGCAGAGAGACCTCATCTTGCACAAAACAGCATGACAGATCAATGCTTGATTCCCAAACCAAGGAAAAAGGTTGCTCCTGCTCTCACTGGGATTACATTTGTGACCCTGCGAGATCTCAAAACACTCACATTCCAATTTATACTAGCTAGTCAACCCCCCATCTCCCCAAAAAAAGGCCTCATATATCTCCTAATTAAGAGTAAGATGGTAGGACATTTTGCGTCTATGGTTATGCTCGCAACATCAGTGTTTGGAGTGCGAAAACAGATCTGATGGACTGGTGCCCTCGGCTCCCCCTGATCAGGCTTCAGCAGGTATCCCCCGTGATTGACAGCTCACAGGTCAGCCGTCCATCTCCCAGTCTGTTAGAGGGTGGGCGGTAAAGAGATTTGGAATGCCTGGGACCCTGATTGCTTTATTGCTCGCCTGTCAGAACCATTGTATAGAGCTCTGTATTATTAGGGATCGCCATCTCTCACATTCTGGAAGGTGGCGCGCCTCGGCTCTGCATAAAGAATCAGCACTCTATTCAAAATCCCCCTTTTCTTTTTGGCTGAAAAGGAAGAAAGCGTAGATTCTTCCACGAAAGCTCCTGTATTTGGTTTGTCAGACAATACGACGCGTGTCTCGGGGGAATGGTTGGATGGCTGAAGCGTGCAGGAGATTTGCCATCCCATTTGGCAGTCATTTTTCAAGTAATACCGACAATGGTTTTGAACATTACATTGCGATTACTATGATGTCTCTGATTATGTATCTAATCGTTGCAATTTATTTTTTTAAATATTTGTGCTATGCGCTCCACTGAAGCTTGTGTCTTTATTTTTTTTTGTTTTTGTTTTAATGTGCCCAAAAAATGTCCTGGGATATAATTTCGCAGTGTACGAAGCAGGGGCTAAAATTATTATCATTATTTTTTTACTCAATATCCATGATCGATTTGTAAAATAACACCTGTTCCAATCGCAGTGGTGAGTAGAATAATGCTGCCCAGAGGAATGGCAATGCAATAATAATGCCAAAATTCCAGTAAAAATCAATTCAATAAACACTTCTCAGACATGAACAATCAAATGAAAAAGAACGTTAGTAATTTATTGCGCCTTCTACCGCTGCAGCGAAAAATTACTGTAACATCAGAACATCGTATGATGTTACTGTATGTGAATATCATAAATAGAGGATCTCCTTGTATGATACAATAAATTCCATACAGGCAGGATGATTTTCTTCTAATTGCTGATCATACCAGGGATACTTTCAGATGCATCAATGGTGTTCAAAAAAATGTGAACATAATTTGAACTATGAATAGCCGACTAACTGCATGTCGGAAACGATTTAGCTAAATTTTAACCACAAATTGATTTTAGATTACATAATTGATTTCACGCTACTTCAATAATGCTATGCATGCTGCCTGTGATTCCACATGTATTTCTTTATGTCTTCCTCTTTTGATTTTGTGCGGTGTCCAAATTGGCTTTGTGCTTGGTGCATTTCTATTGAAATTACACAAAATCCCCTTTCACTGCTCATGAATGTCTTCACCTTGAAAACATTACTTAGACTTAAGTCTAATGGTTGTAAATTTAATGTTAAACTAGTTTTGACATTTTTTCAACAGTATTTGAACAAAAATTGGCCATTATTACACCATGACAATTTTTGTTTGTCACACCTGTTTGATCTCGTTATTATGGTAATCTGACAGACGTTGGTAAATTAAAAAAAAAAAAAAATCAAAAGTTATAGAATTGTCACTCAACCTTTCTACATTAAAATGCTATTTCCATTCTGAAATGGACAGCTTTCATATTCATTGTACCAGAAGAAAGAGCTAAGCCCAACGACACCATGGTCCAGCAAACAAAACCTCACCACAAATCCCATTTTTTTTTTTTTTATTTGGGGGCGGGGGGGTTGTTGCCATGTTATTCCTTTGGCTGAGATGACAGACTGGGAAGTTGTCAAAAGTCATCGGAGCAGTGCCTCCAAGTCTCACGGAGCCCAGGTGATGGACAGGTCTCATCCCCTGGTGCTCCAGGCTAAGGCAGCTACAAGCCCACTGGGGTGTCATGTCAGCGTCTCCATGGAAATGAGGCAACAAGCACAGACTCACACCTTTGAGGCCAGAGAGGCATCTCAGAGGAGAGACCGCATATCACTCCCACCCACAAAAAAAAAAAAAAAAAAATCCATGACCATCTCGTGTTATTGACTTCTTGAATGCCACAGTGAGCGTGCTTCACCCTCTGTGTCCTGGCAGCGCTACCCTTGTGAAGCCTGCTGGGAGCGGTGGTGAGATGTTAGATTAGACCTGCAAGTCTGGACCAGGCCTCCAATGGGGAAACATCCCATAAGAGACTGACCAGTCTGTCTATGGGCCATGCTCCATTATGGGTTTTATCTTGGCATCTTTTGAAAAAGCTGTCTACTTAAAATATATTCTAATGATTGCCTAACAGTGGCCTTTTTTTTCTCCTGATTTTGTGCAAAGTAAAATTTTGCAAAATGGTTCATTTTTCTTTCTGTATTAATAAAAAAATCTGAAATTTAGAAAATAATGGAAATAATCTGTCACCATTATAAAACCATTGTTAGCTGTGCAGTCATTTTCTGGCATGTCATGTTAGGAATCCCTAAAATACAATACAAGCATTTTCCAGCCGCATTTACAAAAAACAAAGAACGAGAATTTTGAGTTCCCAAAAAAAGTGATTGATTTGTTGGAAGAATAATACAAAACAATTCCAATAAATACACTCAGTGTGAGTTACAGTGTAATAAGAAAGACGTATTGCGAATGGGAGCGTGTTGCGTTTGGAGCTGCCAATTTATTGACGGGATGGTGAAAACAGTTGATTTACAGATGGTTAGGTATACATCAAGGACAAGTAGCACTCATATTAGCAAACAATGATTTTTAATTAGAGATAATTGTTTCCCATTGCGTTTCCGTGTTTATGTGAGAAAGGAATGATAACCTCATCATCCCACTCACCCAGAGCCCTTCTTACTGGAAGCCATATTGATTTTGTTAGTCTGAGAGTCCTTGCTTTGCCTGGCCTTTACCTCAGGGACAAATCTAATTGTTTATCTCTGGACAGACTTCTGCTTTTTTTTTTTTAACTCCCTTCTGTCTCATTACGTGCCAACATTTGTCAAGTCAAGTCTCTCCACACTCTCAAATCTCGCTTTACAGCATGTCATTCGGCAGCCCACTACAGATGGCTCGCTTATCAGCAGACCCTCCCACATGGAATGCTGTGAACATGACAGCACTAAAGACGTTGGAAAAAGAAAAAAAACAAGTGTACTCAAACTGACATACAATTTAATCACTCACTAGAGACAGAGTCTTATTTCTCATTTCTTTTCAGGAGAAATAGCTTTAGTCTGATAACGATTCCCAAGGTGCTCATCCTAACACGATTCCCGTCAAAAATCATTGATGAAAATAGCATCCTAAGTTAACTGATTTTTAGCTATGTTAGCTACTGGGGAAAACTATTAAAAAGTTTATTAAATGTCAAGTTCCATACTTAAATCGTAATTGACCAAAAGATGACAACAAAGAATACTAATTAAGGATCGAGAATATAGCTGATGGTGTGCAATTGATTGTGGATTATTTATATTTTGAAGCAAAATGGAGTACTCATCTTGGCCAGCAGAGGCAGAGTTGACTGAGTCCTAACTAGTTTGTGATCCAAAGAAGAACTTAAGGTCAGCGATGAAAAGTTGATGTTCAGGGTTTAAAGATCCCCCCCCCCCCCATCTTTAATCCCAGCTGCTTAAACAGAAAAAAAAAGATTCAGTTTATTGGCCGATTTTACAAATTTTTCCAAACCCCCGAATCTTAACCTCCGCGTCCATTCTTAGCTTCTCTTTAATCACATTTTACATTATCCCACTGTGCATTCTGTTATTCATTCGTGACTCGGCCACCACTTGTAGATAACGTCATTTTGCTGTTATTTATTCGGTGCATATTTTAGTCGTCTCCCAGCATACTGTTATGTCTTATATCATTATCATTTACAGTAGGTTTTCTTTTGTAAACACACTTTGAGCTGCATCCAAATTTATTTGCCTCGGCGCTAAACAAAGGCAAAGGGTCTACAATACAGCTATTTTCCTTGTGTTAGTTTCCAGCAGGTAAGAAGACTGTAACTGTCTGCATTCTGGGATTTATAAATGAGATATAAAACAGCTGAAATACATCAAAAATGCTGCTGTTCGAGACCATACAGTATGTTCACTGAGCAAAAACAAAGACCGTATTTTCCAGACGATAAGCCACTACTTTTTTTCTCGATTTTGAACCACGCAGCAAATACAACGGTTGGGCTTTTCTGTGGATTTTTCTTTCACTGGTAGGGCCGTTCTATAGTTCAGAAAATACGCTAAATGAAATCTAAATTTTCTTTTTCTCTTGGGTCTGTTCTGTTTTACTTAGCAAAGTTGTTGCCGTGTTTAAAGGCACTGTTTTAAGAATCTGTTCATGTACCTTTATGTGCATTCCCAGTACAAACTTGTTCTGTACATGCAGTAAACAACTCATTTTTTTCAACATAGAAAACTGCGGCTTATAGTCTGGTGCGGCTTGTGTGTCTTTTTGGGGGGAGGCCAAAGAGAGTTGCTGCGGCTTATATGCGTATGTGAGCGCCTTATAGTCCGGAGAATACCGTAGTCATCTGCAGTTGTCCTACTTTATAGCAAAATTGACCACAATCATATTAGCCCAGTGCTGAGGTCTCCGAACTGGCTTCCTGACGTTCAGACAGCTATGAGCTCCACTTAGTGAATACGTTTCTTCAAGTCTAGCACCAACTTTTATCACTGGCATGTTCGAGCCATTAGAACCATTTGGGCTATGAAAACCAAAGGGGGTGGTTTACTCCTGGAGCCCGGAGTCAGGATTAAATACAGTGAAACTATATTTTAGCTTCATGCAGCTAAAATGTGGAGCGAGCAGTCTTACAGAAGATGTGAGACAGAACTCTGACGTTAAAATCAAGGCTTCTATTTAGCAGTTCAAATGACAACTAGAGTTTAGTTGAGGTATTTTACAGGCCCTTGTGTTTAATTTCATTAATCACAAATGTTTCACAAAATGATTTTATCTGTCTTTTGTAATTTCATTGTGTTGTACGAAATAACTCAACTCAAAAACTAATTTAACTACAAGTTTCGTTCTCGTTTGGAGTCAGACTTGCAATTCCGATGCTGTCACACTGTTTATATTTCAATGTGCTTAGAAACAAACTTCTTCAACTCAAAGTACTTTTTTTTTTACTCTCAGCTTCTTGCCTGGCAACAGTGAAAGCTTCAAATAGACGACCAGAATGGACGGCAGTTGGCAAATTGGTGCGTTCTAGTTGAACCACTGTGACTAAATCAAGTTTTAAAAATGTTTTCTTTAAATGTTGCAAGCAGCCATACAAACACTCGTCGTGCTGTTGGAAGCCCTCGGTCCGGTTTTATCAGCGAGTTAACTCCGGCGAAGTAGGCCAGATCAATAAGAACATTCTGAGGGAGCAGTCAGAGAGGAGCGTTAGAGGCCCGGGGTAGGGTGTTGGGTGGGGGAGAAGGCGAGAAGCACGGAGCAATCAGAGAGCTAAAAGTGTGTGCGTGTGTGTGTGAGAACATGCTCCTTCAGGAGTGGATCGATGCACTGACAGCAACTCGGCTTTGTTCTGGCACAGTGCTCAGATGTTCGGCGTGCGTAACATGATTGCTTTAAGGTTTTTGTTGGGGCTACTTGTGTTTTTGTTTGTCACTTTGCTCGAATCATCGCAGCATGTCCCGCTGTCGCTTTTGTTTGCGAGTTAGCTAGGTTGGCGGTCTCGTTATTTCTTGCACATTTTCTTTAATCACCAAAGTGCCATTTTAGTCGTCACGTTTTGAGACATTTCTGAGAGTGGGATGAGTGCCAAGGCCAATACCAGAGGGCAAGAAAAAAAATATTGCATATGAGCAATTCTGAAAGCAAAATCAACAAGCATCTACATGCTCGCGAATCCATTTGATGGAAAACAAAATCTTTAAAGCATCAGGAGAGACGTTGGTGCCCCTGCATTCTTTTGATACAAGTAATGTTTGCTTGTGTCAGGAGAGGTGGGGAGGCGGGAGGGGGGGTCTTTGACACTGCTTGTCGTTTCTCAACATCCAAAGAGTTTTTCATCTTCACAAAAACGCATTCTTCATCCCCACGCTAAGCAAGTTAAGCACTTTGCATCGCTAAATACTCCACGGCGAATTATTTGCGATGAGAGCTCGGGTGTGCCTGCCTGCTGACTGAAAGGTGTTGACCGCAAAGGACAAGTAGGTGTCAATAGACCTGCTCTCAGTGCCTACGGGACGTTGAGACGCATGAGCTCCTTTCCAAGGCTTTAATAAGATAGCACAGATGCGCTCTTGTTTGAGCACAGTGCTGCGTCTCATTGTACTTTGGCCTCCCAACCCCACCATTGCAAGCCCATCATTGCTGGGCATGCCTGAGAGGGTCTCATTAGGACAGGCAAACGAAAACCGGGGTCAAGGTCTATAAAGGTAGTCACCACTAAGAAGCATGCCTCCGAGATGAGTTGGGGAGCGCCACAGCGTCCTACCGGCCACCCCGGCGGACCTCTGGCCCTCCCCATCGTGACCTCCCATACCCACCATTATTTGATGAAGCAGAGCTTGATAATTATTTAGTGTGGATGAAGAAGGGGGCACCATCTGAAAAGGAGTGTCCCACTCTAAGGGAGAGGATAGTAGGGGATGATAGAAGAAGAAAAAAAAAACTAACAAAAAAAGATCAAAAGCAGGCCTTTCGCTTTTCATGCCTCAGAGGCTCCAAAGAGGATAAAGAACAATTGGGCTCTGGGTATTCTGTCCTCTCTGGCAATTAGACTCAGCTGATGAAGTGAAAGGGATGAATGGCAGGGTTCAAGGCCTTCTCTAGGATTCACACAACAGGGTGTGTTTTTACCCTCTCCTCCTTTATCCCTCATCTCCCCAAATGCGGCTGAAATATTTCCAGATGAAGACAATGTGACTCGAGGTGCCAAATCGTAATCACGGGCGGGGGCTGCCGAGATTGAGGAGCTTTAAGAGGAGCCGTGGGGGCACAAACAGATCGCTGTGCAATCACATGCGCAAACTCATTTTCAGCGAAGTGCCCCCCAAAAAGATGAGCGTTTGTGATCACAAGATTAAACTCCAAACTGCTTTACGCAAAGATTCTCTTGATAGAGTCCACTGCCTACTGCACAGGTTTCTCACATACTTACTGCATTGTGAAAAGTAACCAACTAAATAAAATGTCAAACATATCTGAAATAAACTCAACTAAAGTTTTCAATAAAAAACATTTTCTAAATTAATCAATTCATAGAATTGTTCTTAATTTTTCTATTAGAGAGCCTACATGATAAAAAAAAAAGAGGTATTTGATGCTGTAGAACGACTTCTCACAGCAGATGACATAATCGTTAAAAATGAGTAGCGTCATGCAATAATCGGAAATTATGGGACAAGAAGATTGTGTTTTTAAAAAAAAGATTAAGAACATCTCCGCTGATGTTCACTGCTAACACCAATGACACGGCTGTGATACGAAAAGAGCAATTCTACAAATGCTGAAGTCAGTGTTGACAATTCAAGCCCGCTCATGACCATTTAATTATTTAAGTGACTGGAAAGTTGAATCTACGAGCAGAATTATTTAATTGGTTTACGTGTGACAGAAAGGAGCATGAATATATACTGTGCATAAGCAGTGATTTATCCACATTGGAAACTTGAAGCCTGATGTAAGCACTTACAAGCCCCAAATATTTTGTAAAATTTGTCTGGTCTTACCTTGTGAACTCTTGCGAAAAGACAGAGTGCTGGAGTGAGTGCGTTGTTACTCTTCTTCAATGACAAACTGTAGAGCAGCCAAGTCAAGCAGGTTGATGGCTAATTTTTGGATGTTAAATTGTGAAACCTTTGAAATGGTCATCAGGTTGTTTTGAGGGATTATTGGGCGAGGAAGCAATTCTTTTCACAAAATCTGTAAAGAAAAAAATACAGCATTTCGAGAGGAATCGGGATAAATAAAGCAAATTTCAGTAGCAGAAAAAAAACAAATCTAAAGAGCAAAACTTTATTTCGTTTCCAATATTGTAATTTGTGTTTTGTCGTAAAGCGGTCCCCCACCCCCCATCAAAAATAAATAAATAAATAAATACATTTTAAAAAAGTATATTACCCATAAATTCTGAAGGTTCAATTCATTAACAACCATATTAGGGATGCCGAGTATAAAATCTAGTATAAAATATATCTACCGTATACAAAAAAACATGGCTGATACTTTCTAAATGAATAACAAGAACAGCACTGTTACCTTCCACTCCCGTAATTACGTACAACCATTGTATACCAAGCACGGCTCAGTCTTTAAAACAGGGCGTGCAATCCTTGTCAGTTGATATATTTAGACATTCATTATTCATTAAACACTCACAAGATGCCAAGTTATGATGACGCTGTGTAGGCGGAAATCGTAACCTAGCAAATGAATCAGGCTTAATGAAAGCTGCGGTTTGAGGTTTGCTAATATCTTATTGTAAATCCTGTTGCACTTGATTTCCATTTTTGATGAAAGTGGGAAATGAGCCAAAAGAGGGTCTCAGTTGAAGGCAAAGGTCCCCCGTTGTGTACTGGATGCTGACTGAGAATGATTCATTGTAATATTTTAAGTAAAAGTGAAGTTGAACAAATTTTAGTGCAGACGTTTTTTGATCGGATTTAAGTTGAGCAACTCCTTGAGTATAACTCACAAACAAGTAGCCACTATTACATTTGTGTGTATTTCACTGTTCTTACAGTGTCCCAAGCCAGTGAATGGCCCAAGGAAGGCTTTGATGACGCTGCCACACTGCACTAAAACCTTAAGATGATTAGCGATATTCTTAAAACCCAAGTCCGCTGATAATGTGTTTAAAGAAGCAATACGGCTTTCCCAAAGCTTTGAGTTCAAAGTCTGAGAAAGCATGGGGTCAGAATGCCAATGAGCCAAACAAAGAGTAGCCAAAACGGGCTTTGGAGGGGGATTTGAAAACTCAGGCCCCAGGACCCTTTTGAAGGAAACATAGTTGTAGCCTTAGACATACTGTGTATCACATGATCAAGCTTTTTTTTTTTTTTTGCATGGGGGTAACGGTGAATGACAAAAAGTTCAATTTGCAGGGTAAATAAGTTGAGACATTTGACTCAAAGCTCTTACAAGGTTTTGTAATACAAAAATAGAAATGTATCCAATCATTACAAGGCATATCCCAATTCAGTGGTAGTTTGCATTACGAGTACCCCAATTTACAAGTTTTTCAAGCAGTCTTGTTTGATTTTTTTTTTGTGAGCTACAATTTTACTTACGAGCGAGCCTCAGATACGCCACCGAGTGATTAAAAAAAACAAAGAAGCAACCTGGGGAAGCCACATTCGTTGAGGCATTTTATTAAACATGAATTAAAAATTCCAAACCGAGAAAAGAGCTAACACTGAACTACCCTAGTGGTAAAAGGATTAATTGCACTCTTTAAAAGTAGTTTATTTTTTGCATTTTTTCAATGTTCAAGCATGTTTTAACAGTATTTTAATATTGAAAAATGCTGTACTATTTTTTTTAATTAAAACATTATGAGGGTGGAATGGATTTCTATTTTATTGGAAAAGCTGATTCGAGGTACGAATAAATTGAGTTACGAGTTTATCCACAGAACAAATTAAACTTGTATGTCAAGGTACCACTGTACAAGCAACTGTGATAATATACCAGAAAATAAAAATAGAAACGATGGGCAATATTATTTCAAAACCAAAGCACAAAGTGGCATAATTTGTTTGTGGCATAAGTTGCATTCCCAGTAAGAGCCAAATATAATATGAATGGCATTTTAATTTTAAACACTGTAAACTAAATGGAAAAAAAGCAAAACCGAGCTTTAAGTGAAGCAGAACAAGATCTTTTTTAATCCCAACAGTCATTTCCTATGTAGAGAACCTCACGTTTAATACTTATAATTACAAGAAACATAATTCCATTAATCAGTCAATTAAAACTGGCAGATGACACAGATAGACCTGACATGCAAAAAAATACATAATAACGGGTGTCGCTTTTTAATTGCTTACATTTTCTCCCACTTTTTTGAAGGTGACAAGGCCATTACTCTGAAGTCGCCACTTATCGGCGCCATCGCAGGAGGATTAATGGTCTCACTCGGGGCCGGTGAGAAATGTTTAAGTTGTCCTGATTATCAGTGCAAGAAAAAGAATCGTGGTTATTTGTCATTGCGTTAAGCAGTGAGAGGGACGAATCAGAACTCCCCCCTTCCCAAGTTAAGAATGAGATTAACCCTTTCGACTGTCGTCGTACACACGTCGCGGCTAAACGATCCATCAGCATTGCTGTTACGTATGGGAAACCCTGAATTCATAAATCCAATAAGGCAGTGCATGAAAACAGGCAAAAAATATTCTGGTGTGTAAACCTTATCTTACTGCAAACGAAACCAAAATAGAACACAACCTGCAAGTCAAGGACACCATTCGAGAATGAAAACAAAACAAATCAAAACTACAAGCACCGACGATCGCACATTTTTCAAGGCGAACCCTCAAAATAGTTACTTTGAAGCAGTGTTCTGCGAGGACGGAGGGAAAAAAAGCTTCACCATTGAGAGATGCCCACCTTATTCCTATAATCAAGTTCATTATAGCAAAGGAAGAATTCACGCTGGAATTCACTCAAAATGGCTGCATCAATCCAAAATGGCCAGCTTCCTATTTAATACCAACAGTGGGTCCTTGAGACTTTTTGATGGGTCCTGTTTCAATAGGCACCAATTTCTGGTCAACTGACGTCGGGACAAACCTTTTTTCAAACTCTGGTGGGTTGTATGGGCGACTCCTAAAATAAATGCCATTTCACCAGAATAAACAAAATAGCAATATTTGTGATTTTTCGGGCGTATTAAACCCCTAAAAAGGCCATTCATTCTTCAGAAATACAATACGGATGTTCAAAACCAGTTTTTGTAGACCAACAATTTACTCAGAGCTAACATCATTTTTTTCATACAAAGATGTATTACGTAAGAGCTAATTTTCAGATTCATCAATGGTCCATTTAAGCATTGGTGGCTAGTAGCGGCAGATTCCACGAGTACCTGAGTCCTTAAAATTAGGCCAATATCAGCCCAATACTGATACCTGATATGGGTACTCGCCCATCTGTAAAAAATAATTAACTATTAGATCTTGGCATGAGCTAGTGCTTAGACACTAAAAACGACTTCACAGTTGTTGTACTATAGTAGAAGTGTCTCCTTACCGATTGTAATTGTTAAGCACTTCCTAATTTATTGACTCCAGTGTTATATGGTACTTACGTCAGAAATCAAAAGTTGCACTTTATTATGACAACATAAAATTACTGCCGCAGTCATGGTGACATTTATTTCAATGTTTACTGTACATATATTGTCATGTTGCAGTATGAAGCAGTAAGTATGTATTTTTACGTATTTTGACAAGTCTTCAAGGCTAAGAGAAGTCATATGGTTCCAACGCCATTTTGACAAATCCAGTTTCTTTTTTACTATAAAAGGGCAGCATTAAGGCTTCTAGTGTGTTTGTAACTGCAATCACCAGATGCACGACCCATTTAACACATTTGTGTCATAGTGGAGTTGTTTTTTTTCCCCTCCTACTGGTCCCTGGGGCGTTTGGACTGGCCAGGCTGGCTACATTATTTTCCTTGTCTGTCACCTTTATAGTATCTGCTAAGACACACTGCGCTGCTTATGTATGTTTGTGGAGGGGTTTCTCTTCCTTTTTTGCCCATGAATGTTTCATATAGTCGAGGGAGAAAGATCGTTTATTGCAACGAGGCCAGGCGGCAAAAGACAAATTGCTCAGGAACGTCTAAATGGCAGTCAATGATAAGTCATAGTAAGGCGAGTAAGTGACTTCCAATAGAGTGGCTAGGGAGACAGAGAATAATGGCAGAGCACAGGTGAAAAATAGATGTTTGGCTTGGTGTAATTACTCCATTAGGGGGCTCTCTGTTAATCTGGTGCCGCTGAGGCGCATGTTTTTACAGCGATGGGGGGTTGGCGTGGCGACTTGAAAATGAATGCGAGGGTGGTGACGTGAAAATGAATCCGGCTCAGGTGCCCAATCACCAAACGTGTTATGAAGAATTCACGAGTGGTCAAGTGTAACTTTCCCTGCTACGGGTTGATGCTGGTTGAGGAGGTAAATCTTTGAGCAGCAGAAAATCTTTACGCATTGTACAGGCAAAATTAACCGTCAAATATTAAGCATGGTGCAATAAAACTAAAATGAAGTAGATCCATTTCAATTCCAAAGAAAACTAAGCCAAAAAAAGGCAAAACATACTTGGTGCTTTGGAACTGTCCTAAATTAAAAACAATGTGTATTTTAGTACTCCGATGGTTGGAATACTGCTGTATATGGCACACACTAGTTGTCACATCAACAATGAGGCACTCTAAAGCCTGGAGCCCCGGTCAACTCTCCTGACATTGTTCCGAACCTTCTAAATGCTTGAACATTTTATTTGGCGATGTTTCGTTGTGCTGAGCGAGCCGTGCTATTCAGATGGCCGAGCGCACCCCGCTCACAGCTTCTGAACACATCTGTTTACTATTCGCTTATCCGGCACGATTTTGACTAACTGAACGGCGCATTTGAATAACATGAGTTTCAGAACAGAATGTTGTTCAAAAGTGCCATTTGTTCATTCACAGGGACGAGACTGGCAAAATAAAATAAAATAAACTGCTGGGTGAGGCTGTAATAATGCGCAGCCTATCAGCTCATTTGAAAAATCCACTGCTGCTCTCATTGGTCGAAACCCATCGCACGCCTTGTATGATTGCCAGTGGTTATGTACAAAGCCGACAATTCAGTTTATCTCTTTGGAACGACACGCCTTTATGCAATGTTTGTTTTTTTGGTTTTTTAAAAGCCGCGAAGCACTGAAGCCGCAAAATGTGAAGCGCAAAGTCCACTGTACGTCGTTCTCAGTCTTGACCCATTTTTATCTATCAAATCTTCAAAACATGTACACGTGCTACATTTAGAAACAAGTCTGAATTCACTTTACAGGGTCTTTGATGTACCGTATTGCTCATATTTCAGTGAGAAAAACCACTCTGCACTCTGAGGTTATCATCACACTTCGAACAAAAAAGCCAAAGAAAAAGCAAAATGGTCCTTTAGATTCCTCATGAGATTTGCATTTTGAGTGATAAATTTGTGTAACTTTAATCAAACTCCAAACTACAACCTTTGAGGTCTTCATTAATTACCTGTGATGTCTTCCCATGCGACGTGTGGTGTGTGTGCTTCAACTTCTTGTTTCTCAGGTATCACAATCCTGAAAAAGACGAATCAGGGTTAGACCAAAAGAAAAAGGGGGACATGGGTGTAAAACCCCATCCGCTGCATTCTCCTGATTTCCAGACTAGTTTTCCAACATTTGGTGTCTGCTTCTTCTGCCTGTGGCAATCTACACAAAAGCAGGAGGGGGAAAAAAAGCTGCAATATGTTCTTATGAGTTTATTCTGACCACACAAGCTGTTTTCTCCAGTTAACTTTTAAAATAGTGCTACGAGCACTGCCCACAGCTTTATCGCCGGAGCTCAGATTGACCTCGTCCTCACCTTTTTGCGCTAGTTCCCATCTGTTTGAGTCCCACCCTACAATCCATCCCAGTTGGCTGTAGGCCCACTGTCTGTGATGGGCTTTTTCAACGGAACCCCCGAATCAAACCCTGCAGGATCTCAAGATTTAAATGTGTGTGTGTGTGTATGTGTCCTGAAAAACCTGAGCTCTTGCACCTCTGCGTTTTCTTGGACACCCGACAGGCTTGGAGTGTAGAAAGTGTACAGACATTATTGTTTTACTCCATTTTATGATTTCATGACATTCTGCTGAAGTGAAATTCATAACACACTATCAGAAGGTTATTGATGTTGTAATTATGGTGGCCAATGTAGTCTGCATCCTAAAGACATGTTTAACTTAATCACCCCAAATTCAAATTTATTGGTAGTAATTGTGTTGAAAAGTGCTTAAAGAAAGCAATGGTCTTCCCACCAGCAAAGTCAAATAAATAAAACATGAAGGACGCAGCAGTGATTTTTAAAATTATGAAAAATGAGGAACAAATTCTTAGTCTTGCTCCTCAAACTTACACCGACGTGATCGGACAGATGGAATCGGACGATATTTTGCATATTATACATTTTCTGATCTGCTGTCATGTAATAATTCGCCGATCCAACAAACATTACAGCCAACACAATCTGTCATACTCCGGGGACCGTGATTGTTTTTAAGCTTGTTAATCAGACCAAAAAATCTATTGTGTAAAGCCTCATTGCTCCTTTCCTTCATCTTTCTTGCAGTCACACGACTGTAATCTGTGAATCAGAAGAACAAAGTTGTCATTTAAAAATATTTAATTTGATAAGATTAAAGGGGAAAAACTAATTGGGAATAAATCGGTCATTTTACACAAAAAAGTGTCATTTTATAAGACATAAAGACCCTATTAGTGGCTAGGTTGAGATTTTAATATAACAGTCAGTCTTCTGCATGTCAAACATCACAAACCAATAGACTCAAATGCACGTCGCCGCCAAAGCTGTACATTTCAGGTTCCGTGATAAGAGGGACAACATATAGGACACGGCATATAGCCCACTACACCTTTTCAACCATGATCATTGTCAATAGTGTCAAACGACGGGTTCTCAACTTTCTGGGTCCAGTGACACCCACAGAGTTTTTTTTTCAAGGGTGGCTTCATTGTACTAATGGCAGTTAAACAACCATACACAGCTCTAAATGTCGTGGGAATTAACAAATTACCTATTTTGGAGTGAAGTCTCACTCTTACTGTTACAATAAACCTCTTCACATATTGGGGGTAAAATAAGTAAAGAGAATAAAGTTGTATTTTTTCAAGACAAAGATATAATATGATACAGCCCAAGTTCAAAACAGGGAGAAAGTTATTTTAAGTGATTAGCAAAAATACAACTTAATTCCTGTTAGATTATGCATTGAACGACACCATTACTCTCTAAGAAAATGAGGCTATATTCTTGGGGAGGTAAATAAACCTTTTTCAAAAAAAAAAAAAAAAAAAGACTATTAATGCTGAGATGTCAGAATTTAATCACACCTGAAATTTTAAGTAGCCCGGGACTAAGGTATGGTTGTTTTTCTTTATTGACGTGCTGATCACAATATGACGATGATCACTTTTGAAATGACACAACATAGCAAACTCTTTTCCAATCTCACTAACTACGTACGGCACGCGGGCTCCCAGAGGTCCGAATCCCGTTGAGCCATCGAGTTAAACACATTTTGTAAAAACACAATTTTGACCCAACTACCTCGTCTGTGTACCAAGTGTTGTGGCTAGTAAGCGTCTGAATGTGTGGCCTTCCTTGCATTAAATTGCTGATCCAAATCCTCGCAGCAGCTCATTAGAGGAGTAAGCTGACCTTCAACCGGACGAGCTATTAGCAGGCAAAGGCGTACAGGTCTCACACAAAGGCGTCAAACGAGAGGGGGGAAGGTGGTGGAGGGTTGCGGTGTACACAATGCGTCCAGCTGGACTGTTTTCACCGCCCAAAACGTTACACGTTGTGACTCGATGACTGCGAGGTGACGTGAGCCCGGGCGAACCGTTGGAATAGGGACAATTTGGGGTTAACGCTCTTGTTTTCTCTGTGTTTAATTTTCTATCGAAAGTGACACGGACTGTGGCATGAACCTACCTGTGGTATCATCCTGTTTAAAGTGCGTAAACGCACGCGCACGCAGCCCGGTCGCTGACAGCCAGGCCCAAAGCGAGCCCATTGGTCTGCCAAGTCTCATGAAAGGCAAACATGGAAGTGGTGGCCTGCAGCGCCCCCAAGTGTACAATATCCAGACTGACGCTGGTTTACTGTTCAGTGTTGCAAGAGCAGCAGCGCTGTGCAGGTGCACCACAATAAATGAGATTGAGAATATGGTGAAAATATTAACTTACTGTAATAGTCCAAAAAAGTAAACGCATACAAATTCAGTACACACATAGTGTGAGAGACAATATATATTGTCAGAATATGAAAGACATATATCGTCTCCCACACACACACAGTGAATCTGTGTTGACCTTTTTTTGAATTTTTTTTTACTATTAAGGTAAATCAAGATCTTATAAAAAAACTAAATTCATCAAGGTTTTAAATTACATAAGAATCAATAAAAAATATTATTTGTGTTGGAATTAGGAAGGAATTGTCTTTATGAGAAGTACATGTTCATGTGTTGAAGCAATCTGTACATGATGCAGGTTGCAAGTCCAAAAATAAGCATAAAAAAAAGACAAAATGGTGAAAACAAATATTTCTCATAAATTATATTATTTTCTACCACAATTGTACTAGGTAATATTCTTAAAATGGCATAGCCTTAATTGTCCTTATTAAAAATAACTTTACTCGATTTAAAATAGATCTCTATTTACATATGGCAAGATATCAATTTATTTCAAGTCACACGAGTTGTTACATTACACTACCGAGTTGTCCGTGAACCTGAAATTACCCTTCACTAGACCTGAGTGTGAAGTAGAACACTGACAGGTAATAAACTACAATAGTAAGTGTAAAAGAAAGATATATTTTGCAATCAATAAATTTAATAGACATCTTGTAAAATACAGTCCATGCATTTTGAGTGCGAGTATCGGAAAGCGTGGTAGTGAGGTTTGTGTTGAGGACCTACATGTGAAATTTCCTGGTCGTGAGATGTCGACACATCCGTATTGTATTGTATTGTATCATGCCATTTTTATTTGAAGAATGTCTATTTTTTTTTAGGTCATTACGAACCTACAGGCTGCACTTTCACCTGACCACTAAAGTTTACCTCTTTGTTCAGCGCAAACAAAGTTCAGAGTGACACCAAATTCTCAGGGAAGCCGTTGCATCACAAGCACCACTCTGCCCTTCATCTGATGCTAATGCAGAAAAGAAAAAGTGATATCAGGCTTTAAAGACATGGCCCGTCTGCTGTGTTCGGCGTTTGAAGCCGTAAATGTGACATAAGACTTCAAGAGGAAACCCCAAGACTGGCGGTTTAAAGATGAGTGCAAGGCAGGCACGGCAACACGGTTCGTCTCCATCCAAAGGGATATTCTGCGGCCAAGCTTGATTATTGGAGATGAAGGACAGCCTGAGAGGATGTGGGATTGTTAAACCCTTGAATCCTTTCAACAAAGCCCTCCTATAACAATCTTCTCTTCGCCGTCGCTGCATTTATTGCGTGCACCCTTGAGTTTCCTCTCTTTTCTCTCTCCCGTGTTCATATTCGGACTGAATAACAGGCGCGGGTATCATTTTGGCATTCAGTAGTGAAATGTAGGTATTTTATTTATCATCAATTATGCGTGTATTGTTTGTTTTCAAAACCAAACAGACCTTGAATGACTGAAGGGAAGCATGTTGGCTGCATTTCACAGGCTCATGCTCTGCACCAACTAATCACGACGCCGTGCTGTATATGTAGACGGCACTTCAACCGTCATTAGCATTATGCGAAACCCTGGCTCTGGACTCAAAACCTCTGCTCCCCCCTTTTGCAATGAGAGGTCTGCGCTTCATTTAATGCCCTGTCCATTATTGCCAGCATATTTGAAAGGTGCTAAGCCTTGAAACGGTTCCCGTATTATTTTCGGGCCCGGCTGAATATTTCACGGCGGGAGGCAGAAAATGAGACCTTCCCTCAAGAGACTGCCTGTGGTGCATTCTACACGGTAAGGTCTCACACTGTGCAAAAACACCCTTGAATAAACAATTATATATTTATCCGCCACTCTTTTGAGGTTCTGCTTTATTTTTCTTCACGTGCAGCATGGTTACAAGTAAAGAGATATTCAATATTGACGTGCGCCACAACCAAAGCATCCTAGAGCTCAGCACTTGCAGAGCCAAGATCAGTATGCGGTGAGTAATCAGCGACCCATAAAATAATTCATCATAGCCCTCTGTGGAAAAGTGTTTTATCATCACTTGGGTAGTGGGAACACATTCCCGGGAAAGTAGAGATCTCTTCAAAGTGCAGCAGCGGGCTTAGAACAAGAACTTCACCACATTGATTGCTGAATCATCTTGCGCTACCTTGAAATCAGATCTCAGTCTTGGGATATTAGACAGAAACGCTCTGTGGGCTGCTGAATGATTTGATAAACGTGTAAAAGTGTAGACAATTGTCTCATCTGTTAACAAAGTCTTTTTTTGTGTGTGTATTCCTGCGTGGAGAGTGCGCTTTTAAAGCAGCTTTAGTGTAGATTTTCTTATTGCTTGTGGACACGTGATTCCTTAGTTGGGAGTTGAAAGGCGAGAAAAATTCCAAAGACAAATCTGCCTAAAGTTGTATAAACACTTATCAATAATTGGACCAGATTTGAGCATTTTTCCTCCCTTGCAATCATTGCCAAGGCGGATTCTTGGGGGATCCTTGAGTGTACGATGTGTCATTGGATGCTATGGTTTGGGGTGGGTTGATTGAATTTCCCTCTCAGATCAGCTACGAAAACATAAATGTTAAATTGGTTCACAATTCCTAATGGGCGTGGCCAAAAATGAGTTACGTGATGACGTGAAAAGTAAACGATAGTCAATTAGGATGCTTGCTGGAGCTCAAGCTGTCGACAGACACAAATTGAGGTACAAATTGCTTGTGTTGAGTATTTAAATTTTCATACGACATATTTTAACTCAAACACCATAAAAAAAAATGGTAGATGTCAAAAATATTTGTGTTAAGCAACGTATTGGACTAACATTGCCCTCAACGCTTGTACTGCACACAGTATTGCTTTATGAATGACCATCTTCCACTTGGCAAACAACAATTTTGCTGTTTATTCCGATATGAAAATTTGAAAAAATGCCATTTACTGCACAGCCCGTGATGTTATCATTATATTTCTTCCCCTCATTGACATTTTGAGTCAGCATTAATAATAAAATGATCAAACGCAGTAAAAAAATGGCAGCCCTTTGCAATTTAAGATTGACATATAGAAAAATGATTCAATTCCATTCTCATAATGCTGACGTAACGAAGCGATTTGCACCTAAAAGTAGATTTTACAGCAGCAAAAAAGTCAAACAACAAAGCTGCCCTTAATCATTGAAATTTCAGCCGGCGCTGACCTTTGGGAAGGATCCCTATCTCCCTTTCCTGGAGGAAACGATGTGGATAGCGAAGCGCTTGTGTCCTTTGTGTTTGGTGAAGATATTGAGCGTTTGAAGTGTTAACACTGACACTAAGCCTTTGGGGTGAGCGGGCAAAAGGAACATGACACACAATGGGACGGGACTTGGATCTTTGCTTCTCCTCCGCTGACCTCGCACTCTCATTGGGTTTTCGGGGTTGCTCCAGCCAAGGCGACTTGGAGCTCACTGTCTGAATCCATCTTATCACCCCCCAATATGCAGAAATGTAGCCTATACACCATGAAATCACAAAATTCAAGGTTGACACTGGAATGGTCGCCAGTCAGTTGCAGGGCACACACACAATGACAAAAAAAACAAAAAAAAACTATTCCACTCACATTCACACCTATGGGCAATTTAGTCACAAATTAACCAAAAATGCCTTTTTTGAAATGTTGAATGAAAGTATCCAGAGCTCATACTGTGGATTTTTTTGTTGTTGCAATATTTAATAGAAAAGATTCCAACAATTTGATTCTGGAATGTATTTCTCTAGCCATTATTTCCCATGTAGGAGAAGCTTTAAAATGCAACATTTGTCCCAGTACAAACTGTATGTGTTAACACTTCTTGGATGCAATATGGTTTATTCGTTCGGTCGCAGAGGTTGACATGGATGTGGAAGCAAATATTCAGTCTTCAATTGGGCGCAGCTTCCATTTGAGCGCTGTTACCACAACAGCTATGTAACAAGAACTTGTACGCAAATTGGAAACCAGGTAGCGGATTTTTCAAACTAGTCGTACCAGTCAAAAAATGAATCACAAAGATGAAAAATATTTATATATACCGGACGTCTCTCCGGAGTAGAAGTCACATTTTTGTGAGAATTTATTTTACAAAAGCGGAAACAAAGAACAGTCGAGGTAATACTCACCCCCAAAATCCTTGGTCCCTAATTATTGGTGTGTTCAGAAATATGCTCAGAGAACGCACCGTCTCACTCCAACTGCTCGAAAACTCAGCGTTGTTCAAACGTTAATTTTCAAACGCATTCCATGACATCAGCAAACGAGTTCCGGTTGGACAAAAACTCGGCTTCTACAGTACATCTTTTTGCGACGGATGCTAGTTACGTCAAATATTAGTTGCCATGACTACAGTTCATCTAATTCCTTTTACCTGCTTCCTTTTATTCTACTTTTGTCGGTTGGCAAATACTTTTACTGCATTACCCCCACCTTCTTTTGCATGCAATAAAGAAGGTGACCACCGGCGGTGAGGCATGACTACTTTTTCTTCTTTCGCTTCTTTTACTGACATTTGGCACTTTTCAGATACTTTTGGTGCATTACCACCACAGGAAAGAAGGCGGAAGTAAAGTCCAAGCTCTAATTTTAATATGTTGGACATAAAAGTCACACGTAAGTATAAGTCGCAGGACTACACATGAAAAGTCTCTCTATTACTTGATCTGAGTTGTTGTAAAATCAAAATTACAGTCAATATTTGTATGAAAAATCCATCACACATGAGAATGCAGCTGTTATAAAATCCGAAACGCTTCAAAAAGGTAAGGGAGGTCCCGCTCGAATGCGTCTGGGTCGGCCTTTCTTCACACTTGATCAGAAACATTTTTGACAAAACCTAACATTTTTGATAAAGCGCTTACATCAGGGTCCGACATGTATGCTTCATTATAAAAACTATATGAATGATAGTGAAATTCCAGTTTTGCATTCTCTTTTCCATGCGCTTTCATGCAAATGACCTTTGTTAATGACGCTTTGGATTTCGTATGACAATGTTTTGTGTGATCTTCCCATGTTAAATGCCTCCAGTAGCTTGGCTGACATACCCCATTGAGGCCACACATAAAACAGTGTGCCATCTGTACCTGGAGCATTGCTGTCGGCCCACGGTTCCCCCACCCCACCCCTCTTTCCTCTATGCCTGTGCTCGGGCTTCCTCTCGCCTGACCTCGCTCTTCCCATTGCGGGCTACACAAGCCGAAACCAAAGGCAGCTTTCAAGGGGGGACTGTCTGCTCGTATCAAGTCAGGGGGCCTTTTCAGAATCGGTTCAGAGATCATAGCAAGTAGAAGTCATGGAAGAAAATGACCCTCTCCTCCAGGCTTGATCGGATCTTGGCCCAGTCAAACCCAGCAAGGCCCGGGTCTCTGGACAGCTCCATCTCTGCGGGCTTTGACTCTCTGATAGTGGGTATGAAAGAGGGCACTGAGAGAGAGCAGCGGTTCCGATGTGTCAGGCTCAATGTCCTGGCCGTCTCGCAGAGCCAAGTGGGCAAAGCAAAGGACACAGCTCGCGGGCAGCAGGGCAGAACAAGACCCCTATATTGTGTGACATGTCATCTAATGGCTGTCGTTTTGCTTTAAGTCTGTGCGTCGGGGACAATGACGTAGGTCCTAACGGCTAAGGAAAAATAAACAACTCTGAGCCTACCAGTGAACATACTGCTGGTAACACGAAAAAAAACCCAGCAACAACAACCTTTGCCGATTAGTACCAATTAGCATCTGTTGATGTACTACAAACCTATCTTAACGCCACCGGTAATTACATTTAGATGTTTTTTTTTGTTGTTGTTTAGATGGTGATAAAACAACATCTTACCGGGTAAGTTATTTTCTTTTTCGAGACTGTTTTCTAGTTTTGCAGCAGAAGTCAGAAGTCGGGCAAACCTGTGAACACTCTGCTCACAGTTATCACGCATACATTGAGACATAGAGAGCGAGTTGCTTCGTGTTGACGCAAGACTATTTACCATGCGCGTCTGACCCTCCCCTACTTGACTCGGGAGGGCCCCTTTTCCTTGCCCCCCCCCCCAGCATTCATTAAGATTACGTATTTACTTTAAGTCCGTCGCCTCTTTGCATAATGGTGAGCAGGTTCCCCCGGCTGGTACTGTGTCTTTCAAGTGCTCGGCAAGGATGGGACTGAATTTTAAACGCGCCGTGCCTCGCCTCCAAGTTGACCTTGTGCAGAAAACCCAGTGATCTCATTCTTTGCTGTGGCGCAAAGCTGCTGATTTCCTCTGTTGCGGCGTTGCTCGTGTTGAAGAAAGAAGCCTTGTATGGCCTGCATATCACTGCGGGCTACTTCCACAGACAGGCTTTCTTTAAACAGAGCGGCTAGGCAGGGAAAAAGGCTCGATTCATAACGCTTTGATATGGAAATCTAGGTTAATTTCTCTCTCCAACGGGAGTAATTTCCAGGATTATTATCCATCTTTGGCAGGTAGATGAGCACAGCCATTTTAAACCAAAGCAGAGAAAAGTGCCTCCAGTTATTCATTTGAAATGATAGATGGAAAAACAAGACTACACCTACGGAACCAATTAATATATAGTGTGGATGAATAATATACACACTATGCCAAAAGTATTGGAACAGTGAGGCCAAGTATAATGAAGGGTTATCTGCGTGAATTTGTTTTGAAGGATTTTGGGATAAAAAAAAATATATATATATATATATAATTGAAGCATTTGTCTTATAAATTACCAACGCAGATCCCTGGGGACAGAAAGCAGACTGCACTTTAGACCAAGTGAAATTAGGTCCAAGTTGTGGCGCAGGATGTGTTACTCGATTTGGGGGATTTCATTCAAGCCCAGGCAGAAAAATTCTCTGCAGATATGTTATTACACTTCAATTATAAATATGACATTGCCAAAACATTGAACCCTTTGAATCATTGTATAATCCAATTCATTCTATGCGTTATTATTATCATCACACCCGTCTTCGATCTTGCGTTTGCTTATCGAGATGTACATTGACTATACAAGATATAACACGTGGCCCCGCACCTGTGACACGCTTGCCACCCCATCGGAGCGCCACTCGACCACAGTCGCACTGGGCATCCAAATTAACGTTTTTTGACCGCTAACCCACAATTCTCTGTTTCTGCTTTTGGGTCATCTTCTCGACCCCACAAACCCTGACAAGCATATTGTCTCAGTGTGAGGGGATGCCATAAAGCCAGGACATAGATGTGGATTTTGACACCCAACGCTCACCCTATTGCTATGTTGTGTTGAAATCAATTGCTTATGCTCAGATGCCGAATTTGGCCACATTGCTTTTATGTATTGTTACGTCCTAATACTGTACGTTTAAAATTACATGAGAGGAAGTGGCTGGTTTGTGTGGTTTCCAACAGATGGAACTTGATCTTAGACTCACATGAGACCACTAAAATGTTACTGCATCATCAAGGTGCTGCACTACTGACATTAAAACCACATTAACTCTGTACAAATAAATAAAACTTTAGAGCAGGGGTGCCCAAGAGCTCCTATGCAGCCTATTTTATACGTCTTCCTCCTCCAACCTTTTTAAAATGATCAGCTTATTCACAAGCTTTGCAGAAGCTTGATATCCTGATCATTTGCAGGAGTGAATCTTAAACAGGCAGGAATCAAGAGCCCCTATCCAGCGTGTTTTAGTTTGTCTCCCTACTCAATGATCAGGATATCAAGCTTCTGCAAAACTGGCTCATGAGCTGATCGTTTGAAACAGGTGTGTTGAAGGAATGAGACTTCTAAAACGCGCTGGATAGGGGCTCTTGAGGACCGGACTTGGAGAACCCTCCTTGAGAATCGAAGCAACAGCAGTTTGTTCACCACTGGAGCAGAACGACATAATGTGTATTAGAAGTTGAGCGTTTCAAAATACCATTAACGTGTGGGTTTTAGTTGTTGGGGCAAAAAGCAGTTAAGACTTTTCTGAAACGAGTCCATCACTTGCCAGTCATCATGCTGGTAACACTTTATCCATGTCTATAAGTGCCTGAAAGCATTTATGAGAGTGACGCCCAACAGTTACTCTGATACTGTGCCTGTCAGTCTCAGGCAGTGCCAGGCTGTCCGATGCAACCCAGGCGGGTTATGAAGGTTAATATTGCCTAGCGCTCCAAATTCAAATGACGACAAGATGGGTTCATTGATGAATGACTGATAGTGGACCCCATAGTTCACTTGTCATTGCGCCGGCTAATGCTTCCTCAGACAAGCGTTGTCAGGAGAGGTTTGCAGCTTAACCCTGGCTCATCTTCAACTTTCCTCTGCGTCGCCGTCACAGCCGATGACTCAACGTGACTCGTCGTCAAATGTGATTAGGAAGACTCCACGGCATCAGTCAGCGTGTAGATTTTCTTTGAGTGTGTGTTTGTGCACAATGTGATCACATCAACAAATAAGCTCAGTAAAGCTCAATAACCTAGATCAGTTCAGCAATCCTGCGAAAAGCCTTGTTGCATGAAGTGATGAAGCCTACCCAGATCAGAGGCAAAACATCTTCCAAGACAAAAAGAGCAGTCCAGTTGCAATCAATTGAATGCCCTGGAATTTAAATGACCCGGATCAATGGGAATAGCCACCAGCATCCATCTATCATCCTTTTACCTAATTTTATGGAGTTTGTTTGGGCACATGCAGTCAAGTGACACATACGTAAATACAAATCACAAATCTAGGAAAACCATGCTTCTGAAAAAAAAAAAAAAAACGAATGGAAAACACGGTCAGCTAGAGTACATCAAATACCTCTTAGTCATGAGGTCATCGGTTTACAGAGTGTCACAAGAGCACCAGATCATTTAAAAAAAAAAAACGTGAGATGATTTAGTTAGGGATCAAAGGACTTAGCTTTTTCTTTGAAATTGTTTTGCAATTTCCTTGAGCTTGACCAAAGTGCAGCAAGATCATTTCAATGTGTTCCTTATTTCAATATATACAAATATATATACATACATACATATATATATATATATATATATATATATATATATGCGCGTGTGTGTATGTGTGTCTTGGTTGTTAATCATGACCTTTAAAAGAGAAATACTACGGCCATGATACATGGATCACCTTAGTAATGTCACATGCTATATTGTTCGATGGCCTTCAGATAGTAAGATCCTCAGGCCGAGCTGGATCCGCGATATGCCATCGCTTTGTTCAGGTCGCGATAGCTGCGTCTTGCCCCTGGGTTTTGCTCTTTGGAGATTTCCCTGATGAAACCTTGCGGTGATGAGGGCAATATGCCAGATGGGAGCACTTTGAGTGGTAAACGGAAGCGGGCACAATAATGGCTTGATGACATGACATCTGTGGTTCAGTGGGCACAAAGTCGAAGGGCAAAAGGATATAAAAGGCACATTGCGATATAAAAAGGTCATCTCGGTCAAAATGGATATTGCAATCATGTTAGGTGAGTTTTCTATTTTTTTTAATTGTATATTACAAATGTCTGAAACAATTTGACTTTGGAACAGGAAGAAGCTGAAAACGAATTCTACACTGCAGAATGTTTCACCATATCTTGCTATTTGTGAATAAAATATATATCATGGTTATATGGAGTAAAACATCATCGCCTTGCTGTGTCTCAGTCAACATGCTTGTGTTCTGTCTTCCCAGCCTCAGCACCACACAACCATTAAGCACCATTACCGTGCAGGGCCATTTCATGGTCAGAGAGCATTTCAGTGTTGGCCCTCCCTGGGGCCACTGAATCAGCCAAGTGACTTCCAACCCTGCTCCAACAACCAATGTTTTACATTTTGTTGTGCTTTTCATTCCACTTTTTCCCTTTAACATCTACCCACCGTGCACTTTGACTCATCTAGTGTAACGCTACTCTAACATGACTGATGCCAGTTTGGTATAGCCGTACTGAACTACAGCCCCCCCAAGGATTGTTTTAAACTCTGTTCCTACTGCCAGTTATAATTGATATTGCCGCCTTGCATAGTAAAAATAACCACAGCAAAAAGAATTTGTATATTCAAAGCAAACAGTGCACGCAACAGAGATTTTAGACTACTCGCCTGCATGACCACGTATTCTTACATCGCTGTACAAACTAGCTCAAGGATACCCGGTATTGGGTTTTACACAACAGAAGCTAAAGGCAAAAATCACCATAAACTATTTCAAAAGCTTTATGGCAAACCAGTGAAAAAAATAATTAAAGTCTGGTGTGAATCCAAAAAAAAAAGATGTACTTCAACGCAAGAATTGTACGGAAAGAGATGGTGTACGTTTTATTGAAACAATTCATTTTTATGGCCTCAAGTCCAAAACAATTCAATTAAAACAAGTGAGTGTGCCTTTTTGTGCCTAATGACCATGTATTTTTACGCCCATGTGCAAACTAGTTCATTTGCAAAAGTGCCAATTTCGGGTAATCCACAAAAAAGGTGCTGTTTATTTACTCAAAAATCGGTGGCTCCATTTTTTTTCCCCCCAAAGCCTCACTTATTATTGTGTCGCGACAGTCTTCTCAAATAACACAGAATACTCCAATGCATGGGTACGCAAAAAATTAAAAACATTTTTAAAAAAATAAAAATCATGTCGTGAGAACCCAAACACCCTCCTCCGTGTTTTTGCTGAAATTAAAAAAAACAAAAAAAAACAAGTTGACGCCAAGCTTCTCAACATAGTTTGTCCCGAAGAATGAGCAATTGGCACCAGAGGAGAAGCATGTTTGTGGACAAACAGCAGCGGCTTGTGGCATCAAGACCACCGGAACAGTTTTACTGTAGGCAACAAGCAGATGTTGCAAGCAGATCCTCTCTAAGTGTCACTGCCACCATCAGTTTTGTCGCCATCTTGAATTTAGCGAAGTTTGAAGAAAAAAAAAAGAATGCCATCTGAAAAAAATGACACCACCACTAGGAGGGAAACAGAAAGACCACCCGCTGTCAGTTTGTTCACCATCTGAATAGTCAAGCTCTGACAGCCACCACAGATGCACTCTTTACGCTACCTGATACCCCCTTCACTATACAAAGTAAAAATTTGCATTTCTATTGAGCTACACACTAAAAGAAAATTTGAAAAAAATCTAATTTATCAGCCAAGTGACTTCCAAAACCTCTCCAACAAAAAATGCTTGAGCTTTTGTTGTTGTTTTTTTTTTATTTGACTACACTTCACCACACACCTTTTTTAAACATTTTAAATTTGTTTACTCCTGCTAGTTGTAATTGAAATCGAAGCATTGCAAAGTAAAAATAAACACAAAAAATAAAATAAAATAACCACAACAAACTACGATAGCGCCTTAAGAAAAAAAAACCTCATAGACAACCAGAACAGTTTGGTTCAGATCGATTCACTCCCCGGAATAGCATCAGCAGCAGTCTGTCAAATGGTGAAAATCCTTCAGAAAAGTGTGATTACCACTCCCAGTTGAATGTTACTATAAACTAAGCACAAAAAGATTTAATTACATGCTTAGGATTTAAAAACACCCACATTAGTTTCTGGAATGCTCACAAGACTAAACACCATAGACGGGCTAACAAATAACATCTATATGGTGGCGGTGTAATGCTTTAAGCAATGGAGATTGGAGCACAAATGGTGCATCAACACTTGTAGACAGACAGTACAATAAACACAGGCATGTATTTCTTTCCTGTTCTTCCTCTACTGAGTCACTAACTCTTCTTTGCTTGTATAAAACAATTACACTTCCCCTAGTGGCCAGGTTGCGCACATCAGGAGTTGCAATCAAATGAGGGACAAAAAGGTTTAATTCTTTATATTCTACGTTATCACTACCAATTTTTATAAAGTATAATGTTATAGAGTGCTACTTGTCTTAAATAAAGTGGCGGCCGATTAATTCCATTAATTGGAAAGGGAAATGACGATTTCAGATAAGAGTGTTTTGAGTTACGAGCATCAAATCTTAAGGCACCAATGTAATTCATAGATTTAACAGCACAGATTTATCATTTCCTGCAGAGGGTCCGCCCGCCAAATTGCACAATAGAAATTAACCAAACTTGTCAGAAAACAGCTCAATCAGGAAAGTAAGGAAGCGGCACATACATTTCATAAAGATGACACCACCACTGGGAGAGAGACGGCGAGACCACCTACCGTCAAGTTGTGCACCACCTCAATAGTCAAGCACTGACAGCCACCACAGATGCACTCTTTACGCTACTTGATGCCCAATAATTTGCGTTGCTTTCAAACGAGTGAATAATGAAAAAAAATCTTTGTGATAGATTTGCAATTTATTTATATTTTTGTGAGATGAAACTAATTGTGCAGGTTGCTTATTAATTTGTGCCTTCACACCCGTCAGCTTGACGTTGTCGTTCAGTGCGGCGGGAATCCAAACATGCCGCTTCTGCCTCACGCTGCTGGCGGATGACACTCGGGGAGAGATCACTGGAGCTCAGTAGGAAGCTTCCTCTCAGCTGAACTACACAGCTGTTTAGCTCTCAAAACTTGACTGCTCGGCATATGTTGTGGAAAATCACTCCGGTGACAAATGCGTGCCTCATTTCAACACTGTCTTGCTAAAAATATGATGAATTTTGTTGGAATTGGCACTCTCAGTATTCAGAATTACTGAGATTGGTGAATTTGTTGTTGTTTTTTTGTTTTGTTTTGTTTTGTTTTAGCACACGGGCAGTAATCATCAAAATGATAAAAACTAAATCTGCAATTGGCTGGCAACCAATTCAGGGTGTACCCCGCCACCTTATATTCATGTATTACTTCGTTTGAATGCGTTGAATTCCGTTGACTGTTCATGACCTGCACTCCAAATTTGCACGACACACACAGTGAGTCTGCATATCCAAGTGACAACACTTCATATTCCGCCAAAGACACAAAGAAACCGAAAAAGCACATCTGCCACATACATAGCAGAGGCAAAGACACAATGAACTGGACACAGAACTTGCACAACAGGGGTCACTAGGGCCAAATCGTGACAACCACACAATTTGAGATCTGAACACATACGCACCCACACCAAAGACAAGATTACAGGATGCCAAACCTCGGGATAAGTCGTGGAACCAGATGGGGCAATAGACAATAAAATGAAAATAGAAAGGTTCTCTGGATTAAGTTGGCTTGTTTGTTCAAAATCGAGCCCTGTGATGCTTTGTTGGCAGAAGTACCCTCGAGCTTGTGTCTTTAAAAGAACGAAGACTGACCTGGACGGCGGACGATTATTTTTATGAATAAGGACGGAAGGGCGATGACGAAAGGAGGACGGACCAGCACTTTTTTTTTTGTTTTCCAGTGGTCTGACCTAGCAGGACGACACAGCAGGCCTCAGGACAAACCTCCCTGTCTCCTGAGATGGAGAGGCTGGCCAACTGTGTTGACTGATTGTTAGCATTAGTGGCTGTGAGTGTGATTAATATGCCTGCCCCTTAACATGGCGCATGGAGGGGGGGGGGGGAAGAAAAAAAGAGGGGTGCAGAATATGACTGAAGTGGCACAGCCACATTTCACACATTTTAAAGCAGAAAATGGCACACCGTGAACACTGCTCAGGTGTTATTGCATTAATTCCTCCAGCCTGGTTCTGAGGGAGCACACGCCGGGTCTAATGAGCTGGTTGTGTGGGATGCTGTAAGTACTGCCGAGGCACTGGCATCTATTTTAGTGAGTTTTTGGGAAGGCGGTAATTGCTGCAGTGTGAGATTATTTTCTCCATTCACGCCTAAAGCTGCAGACATCCTGTCTGGATGGAGCGGTTACTGCACTAAAACACTGATTTCGTCACACAGGTGCATACCGCATTTTGTATGTGGGGATTATATTATGCATATTAGAGAAGCAAAACAAAAAAAAAATGTATTGGGGTTAAATTAAAAAAAATAAAACTTAATTGTTTTTCATTAGCAAAATACCCTGAAATTATTCTTATGATTTCAGTCCATTGACATAAAACAAAATATAATCGAATCGCGACTTGAGTGAATTGTTACATTCCTGTTGTTTATCATTTTCATTCATATGTACCTCATGTATTCGCTATCAAAAAATGTGAATAAAAATATAAGCACAGCGTGACAATTCGAACACCATTTCTCATTGCGAGTGCAAACTCTTGTCACTGTCACTAACTGGTAACTTGATGAGATGTAATCCAAACACTCAAATGAAGTAGTTACTCGTCAATTTGTATCCTGCAACAGCGGCAGCTTCATTAGCTATCGTTACTTTTCACACCACAATCACCAACTTCACTTGGCCCATTCTTGTTTGACACACAGATAAAGACTTGGCCAGAACTACATGTTTAACATTTACGATTGTTTGTCCCGATAGTTTCTGAGCAGATAGGGACCCAACAACATAGCGCGATAACTCAGCATAATCTTTTAGAGACATCAGATGATCACGCCTTGCTTTGATTAGAAGGGAGGGGGAAAAGCTTAAATTTACCCTGGTGTGTTTGTAACCCGCTAATGGCCATGAAAACATTACACACACCCCTGCAAATAATAAACGTGTAGTTAAAGTACCACCTCACAATCACATTCTGACCCAGCTCCTGATTGTGATGGTGTACCCACTTGAGGGTCGAGTCCTTTAAGATCACATCCGCACAGTTTCTTGTAATGGCTCTAAAGTTTGCCATTTGCGTAGGGGTGTGAGGACCATAAAATAGTGTAGCACTTCCGTGAGCAGCTCACTCAACATCTGTCAGTGGTTCATCTGTGTAGCACAGATCCATGGCTTGGGCACTCCTTCCGTGCCCCTATGGAAAAAGCGGCCTGCCAGAATGAGGAATGACAGATAAAGCCCTTATTATTAGAATTAATTGTCTGTTGGTCATGCAGTGGCGCAGGAGTGCCAGGGTAAAGCAAGGTGGGGAATAATGAGGGCTCTGCAGCAGTCGTCATGTTTTCTTTGAAGGGCGTCCCATTACCAAACAATCGTTGGGAGCGTCAGCTCAATTTAGGTGATTTAGCTCTTTGGCAAACGGCAAGTCATGATGACGTGAAATGCGTTCAGTTTATGAGGATCTGAGTGATGCCTGTTCACGTGCAAACACAGTTGCCCTCCCTTCACACTGACCTCTCTATAACACCAACAGTGCGTATTTACTTGCATTGTGCACACTCATGAAGACTAAGGAAGAACAAGGGGACAAATCAGACCATAATAAACCCATATTAAGGGAAGCAGATTTGAATATAATCTCTCACAGCGGCGTCATGCACGACGCTATTTTTTTTATTTATTTATTTTTTTAATGGGTTAACGGTGCCGGGGTTTATGAATAAGGCCGGAAGGTCGAGGCCAGAACGGTACAGAGCGGGTGAGGGACTGACCGCCAAAAAAGGGTCAAGTGCCCAGCTCTGGTCTTTACCCAAATCATGAACCGAAGCAAACACAGGAGTTAAAGATTGTGTGAAAGGATTTTAGAGGTTTGTTCTTAAATACATTTAACATGTTTGATGATAGGAGCTAAAAATGCGCAAAACTGAGAACAATTTAGTAAAAAAATGATAAGGTATAGTATGAAATGATTTGTATTATTACACAAGCCTAAATAAGGACATGAGCTTTCTAGCATATGTCCCCCAAGCTGCCCACAACCCTTCTGAGCACCATCATTCTATCTGTCCTTTACAATTACAACTTTATAATTACTGTCTTAGCAGCAGCGGAGGCATTTAGGGCATCTCTCCTGACAATTTGTGCAGTTCGTGCTGGCTTCAAGCAATGCTAATCTGGGTTCGAGCAGACAGGCCCCCTTCAACAACTTTCACAAACTTCCGCAACCATGATTGAATATCTGTCAACAGGGCGTCATTAACATTGTACATGATTAAGTGAGTATCAACAAAACCTGTCTGGCGAAAGATGAGTTTGTGTAAAGATGGCATTGAGCCACGAGCTGCTATATTATTTAGGATTGTATTCATGAAAATAAACCCATGCTAATAAATTGACACCTCTCGAAAAATTTTAATTTAAGCTAGTGTTTTTTTTTTTTTTCAAAATATCTTGCCAGTTATCATGCGGGACAGGGACCAGGCCAGCTGGCAAACAGTGACATAAACAGACCAAATGGAATGTGGAATGTAACAAATTGAAGCAGCAGCATTGGTTTTTAGAAATGTTTCAGTATCAGATTCAGGGTAGAGCAATAATTTCCAAGTTCTCTGTCATTCCTGCAATTCTTTCGACTTACCAATTACACGGCAGTGACTGGTTCAAATGCCAATTTATGTTTTGCTCTGACATATTGCCCACTCCATGTGGTGTATGTGTGTTTACATTTTTTTTTTTTTTTTTTGTGTGTGTGAGCAAGTCGATGTTTGTACGTGTGTGTTTGTGTGAATATGTTGCGTTGTGTTGACGGCGGAGGTGGCTGGTGGCGTTGTACCAAGTCGTCACGGACCTGGAGGGATGAGACTTACCATTTCAAAAGATGCCTGTGTTTCTAAACTTTACACACGTACACGCAAACGTGCGGGTCCACACACAATCGTACAATCACCCACTCACACGCCGCTTCCCCAGCTTGTCGACGCGCAACGTGGGATGTAGAGGCTTGTGTGAACAGATGGGAGGAACCGGCATAAAATAAAGTTAAACTAGAACAGAATGACTATGCAAGTGGTGTGGCTGCCCTTTGTTTGCTAGGAAGGTGATCCTCAGCAGCTGGGGATGATGGAACGCATGATTAAAATTACCAGAGGGAATGATTAATATCTCCTTAAAGCCCACACTTCCAGCATATCAATCATCTCATTACAGTGGAAAAGTTAATTGTGTGAGGGGAGGGTTGGGGCCCCTAAACCATGAAAAAGTAGCCCACCCCTCGACATGTTTACACACACAACAAAACCGGCCCAATAACTCTACTCTGTACTCAAGAGATTTCGACTCAAACAACCCTCTCGCAGTCAGGTACGTCGTCACCAAACAGTAAAAGGATTTAAAAGACTGAGAAAATGTAAGAATTCATTGCAAAGACAGTTTCGGAATATTAATATAGATCATATTTTCAGGCAGATTCTAACTTATATTTTGAAACTTGCCTGACTCCAGCAGTCATAAGCAGTAGTCAAATTACATTTTGAGTGTTCCTCAAGCCATGTGAAGTTTGTGAAGTGTGAATTTACCTGCATCGGCGAATAAGTAGCACAATTCTCCTACAATCAGAGTTGATATTTTTGGGTTAAAAATGCTAGTGTTGAGTTCTTTATCACTCACACGTTAAATATAGAAATCAACAATGGCGCTTTGTTTCACTAATCTATGTGGAACAGCCGATTTTAGCTGCAAAGTACCCGTAGGTTAAAAGCATGAACTGTATGTGGTTGCGCATTGTTGCATTCGAGCCACGCATACATGTACGAACACAGCTGTTTATAGGGTCAGAATAATTGCCCAAAGTCACAGTCGCCGATGCACCATTGACAAAAGTTCACTTCAGCCTCCCGCAGCGAAAGAGGAAAAGGAGCAAAATTTACGTTTCCAACGCTTCATCAGTGCTGCTGGTCGTATAAAATAAACGTGCCGCCAGAAATGCTCAGCACGTGTTTGGTCTGACCGCAGCATTTTGAGATTGTTGCCAAACGTCTGATTTGTTTTGGTATCGAAAATGACTTACTAATAATCTGTTTCAAATATTGGAAAATTCCAAACTTGATGACCACCTCAAAAGTGAATGAGGGACTCTTGATTCACTCCCTACAAAAAGAGCATACCGCACATACTGCCGCTTTTGCCATCTTTGCACTTTCTGCTTCATTTAGCTGTGGCGTGATGTTACAGAAGTTTGGGATTCTCGCATTCAGGCAGAACTAAACTATGACAAAAGAAAGGCAAAAACAAATGAAGCGGCGTACAAGGCCAGATGAGGGGAGATGAGAGTTCCTGTGCCTATGGTGGCCTGCATTGCCCTTGCCTTGCCTTCCTATCCCCTAGCTGCCAGTATGTCCTACTCTTTGCCCTCTCTGCTCTAGTGCGCTCGCTCCCGACCGCCCCTCCCACCTCTCCCTGCGTGCCTATGCTGCCTGAGCCAGCTGCTCCCACTTCATCTTCAGCAGCGTCACCAGGCGGGGTATTAATCATGTTTTTCGAGGGGGACACTCTGCTATTTATCTCCCTGACACCTCCAGCATTCAGAGGCCCGTTGCTGGGCACAGCCCATTGAGTAGTAAGATTACACATTACTTCGCTCCATTGCTCTTCCCTGCCCTCTCCATTGACTAGCTGTTCGACGGCGGCGTTGAGCTTGCACGATCTGACATAATTTATGCTCTACGTGTATAAAACACACAGTCCAATTTCACTGTTATTGCCATATTTCACATATTTGCCAGTGTTAAACATGTGCAAGAGAATCCAACATCTTTTCACACCTAAACTGTGGCACACACCGGGAGATGCGGTCGAAAACGACTGAACTCTCACACAGTGTGCAGCATTTGCCAACTTTTTTTTCACGAGTAGCTGATCCCTCGGCCACTGGTTTTTGCCGCAGTTCAAAATTTGAATCGCAGCTGCCCAATCGCATTTTACAAGAATTAAAATGGACACGAGTAATCACGTGTAGTCGTTAGATTCGACTCTGGCCTCTGTAACTAATTGGGAGAAGGGGAAGCGACGTATGCTGTAAAGCAGTCAATATATTTGTAGGTTTTTTTTCTGTGTCTGAGTTTTTACCACTCTTTAGTGACACCGATACAGAGTATTCATTCATTGAATTATATATTTTCACATTTATAGAATGAACATTTGCTTAATGTTATGTAATAGTAATCTGCTACAGTTGGGTAATCAAAACTAGGTGTCGCACAGGCCAATTAAGTTCCAGTGCAACCAGCTGTACATAAAACTATAGAACTAAGTCATCACGGAAGGGAAGAGTCAATCAATGAATGGACATGGTACTAAAATTAATACATTACATCAGGGATGGGAAAACTTTTTTATTGGCGGGCCTCAATGGGTTCTAAAATTTGACAGAGGGGCCGGACCAGGAACAGATGGATGGAGTGTTTTGGTATCCTCACCTCATTGGAGAAAAAAAAATACATTTAATTTTAAATAAAAATGAACAAAAGCATTACAACAAAATACCTGTCTTTGACACGCCACAGTATTTAGAAAATAAAACATTAGCAAGGTGTATTCATTTAATTTTTTTCAAGTTGGGCGGGCCGGATTAAAACATTTAACGGGCCGCATTTGGCCCCCGGGCCGCAGTTTGCCCAAGCCTGCATTATATGCACAAACTACCTAATGTTTTGTCCATTTTTCGCAGTCTCTTGGTTCTGCTTTTTACTTTGTACTTTTACAGCTGCATGAGTCATTCCTATAAATTACAGTTCTATTTTTGATGGCATGCAAAGTTTACCATCAAAGACTTAAGGTTTAGGTCCTCAGAGGAGACACTCAGTAGAAATCATTGCATCGCTGGAATCCAATTTCACAAGTTTACCCTTTGCTTTTTTCACTTCGACTGCATATTGACACGAACGTCAATTATAGCACATGCCACAGCTTCAAATCTCCATCAAGTGCTTGTGCTTTGAGGAGGGGAGGAAATGTAGGAAGGGATGCGCTGCCATTTTCCACACATTTGCTTTAGTTTTAGTTGGTTAAAAGTCTGAAAATGGCTAGATGGTAAGAATTCAGTATCTCCTCCTGTATGAGCATTATCAAGCAAGTGAATTAGACAAAAGGATGAAGAAGGTGTCTTGGAGAAACAGGAAGCAGTTATGTTGGCTGATGGTCAGCCTAATGGGGTGATGGGAATGCTGAATGAATGAGGGATTCTCCTGGGAAGCCTGCAGTGAGTTCTGCTCGAGTGTCAACCAACTCCACTTGTGAAAATGGAGGATGAAATTGCTTGAAATGCTGCCAAATAGTTAATCAAATATGTGTTCAAAAGGGAAGTGAACATTTATAGAACAATAAAGCTAAGTACTCTCTCAACCTCTCCACCATTTTTCTTTGCTGTTATGATTTTCACCTTTTCCTTTTTTGCCTAATGGCATATTCAAAAACTAACGAGTCAAATATTGGCAGAAGAAATGTGTGCAATGTAATAAACATGTAAATGAACTTATGATTTTCAAGATGTAATTTCTCAGGCCCGCGTGTGATTTGAAAGCTCTTCTTTTGCATAGTAATGTCGCCACACAAAAACTGAGGGATCAGCAGCGCTGTTTAAAGCTTGGCCTAAGGCCAGGAACATTTTGTAAACACAACTCATGATGGATCATCAATAGGGCCCATATGATATTCCCTTTACAACAGCAAATTGTTGGAATAGTAAAATTAGAACCACTGTCAAATGAAATACACTCAACCAGCCTCTTGGTGGTGAATAAAGGCAATGAATCAAGCCCCAAATAAGCGACACAAACACAAGTTCTGTGCACCACTGCATAACTACTGGTGAAAATGGCAGCAGCTATGCAAATAACATTTCAGCATGTAAAAATCACCATTGGAGAGCCACAGATGAGTTTAGGCCTGCTTTTCTGGACCACTGCAAAACATTAACACAAGAGCCAGGCTATCGCTACTGTACATAATATACAAGTTAAGCAGAAACATTGGATTTTGACGAAAAAAAATAAAGAAATAAAAAATGTGATGTCATAATATGGTGGTGTTGTAAAAATATATTAGTGTAAATTAATACACTCCCTCTAAAATGCACATTCCGAAAAAAAACCCGCGTCAGAGGTGCAACTTGCAACCATATTTATCTCAGGCCAATTAATCAAACTCTTTCAAAAGCCTGAAAAAAAACTGAAAGAGGGCATCCCTATTTAGCTATATAACACATTCATTTCACTTTCAATTGAGGAAAAAATATTAATTTTATTTCAGTTCAAACAACATGTACAGAGTTTAAGAGATGGCAAAGACCTAACAGCCTGAATTTAGCGATTATGTAAGTGGAGGGGAGGTTGCAGAAGTGTTCTTTCAGTCTACCAACACATGGGTAAAAAAAAAAACAACAACAAAAAAAAAATTTTGGGGTCAAAAATGGACCGATCCACTAGTTGGGTCAATTTGACCCAACTTTCTGGGTTGCTTAAAAAAAAATAAAAAAATAAACAAAAAAATGGTCGATCAAATTATGAGCCATAATTAGGTTATTTTAGACCCAAGTGTTTTTCATGTTAAAGAACACGTTCTCTAAACCCCTAAGCCTTCCCGAGGGTCAAATGACAGGTTACATTTTTTTTTTTAATCACAGTGTCGTCTCCACGAGTATGGTAATTTGCTCATACACATTAAGATAAACCTAACGGGTTTTCAGACGGACCACTGCTTCTTAAGACTGCCAGCCCAGGTAAAAAGAATGTACTTTTTGGCTTCTATACCCGTCAATGGCGGTGAATGTGTTAAGGCAGTTGGCAAGTGGATATAGACTGAATCTCTCAGATGAAAGCCATGGACTCGCCTCAAAACCTTGAAAATGGAACACAATATATGGCAGTGATAACAAGAATTTGGCTTCAAACAGGTAGAACATCAAATAGACTTGTATGCGTGTGCATGTGTCTGTTCAGCAGGTGTGCTTGTTGGCTGTGTGAATATCAATTTATTTCTGCGTGCGCTGTACATTTCCGCCATTATTATGTTATGTTAGACTGAGTGCATAGGTGTGTTTTTCCACTAGACCCCCTAGTCTGGCCTCTAATAACACACAGTATATTGTCGCTGGGGCCACAGAATTTGGACACATGTTCACCTCGCTTTTGATGACCAGAAATGGAGACGGGAAGAAAGGGGACAACATTTGGACTGGGCATTCACCAAAGGGAACAAGATGAAAAGGAAGAGACAAGATGGCAAGAGAGGCCCCCTGTCATGACCGACAGAGTGGCCCATTCATCTGCTCTAATTCAGGGCATTAGAGCCTCACAGGCTCAACAATGTCAAAGCTACAAATAAGAGTTGTTGTTGACTTCACTGCTGCTGATCCTTTTTCATGTATCCCGCAGCATTCTTTTCGACGCTGTATTTCACAAGTGTGCCATTGTAAGGTTATTGTGGGCACATCAAACTAGGGACCTACTGTAAACTGTAATATAGCACACGCAGATGCAATAGATTGGATTTAACAGGATTACCGCTTAAAATTTCAACTACTGCCTTGTGTGTATTTAGCAAGGATATCAGTTGCCTTTCTGCAAACCACAGAAAGCAGGAGCAAATACATAATGAAATTAAATTTACGAACATGGCAGTAGGGAACCCTTATTGCAGAAATATTTTTTTACCTACTAATACAGGATAGATGTGTGGGCACGCTTTGCTTTTCAGAAGATTACGGATGTGAAATAAATTAATTTCAGAAAATTACCAGGATATTGCCATAAAAAAAAAAGTTGATGCGCTGCCTGAAATCATACACTAAAACAAGACAAATATTCTGTACATTAATGAAATCATTGCTGTGCTCACTCTTTAAAGTAAATGTCAAGGGGTCTTGCAATAATGAAAATGTAATTGCAAAAAGTGCATTGGGTTGCTGGTAATATTGTAATAATACAGATTATATGGATCATTTTGATCAATATAATTGTGATATTCAATTTTCAAAATAGTTCCATCTCGATTTCAATATGGTGTTTGGAGTGTGATGAGACCTCGAAAGTCAAAAACGTGTTGGAATGATGAATGACCCTATCCTTCACAAATTCCTGGCGGACTGCTGATATTCCTTGTACAAATATTCTATTGATTCTGATCAGTCCGTGCAAAGTTGTGGCATGACCTTTCTATGCAATTCCCCCGGGCCCTGTCTCGGCCAGCATCTGTGTCTCTCAGCAGCTGAGAGACTCATTAAGGGTTTGGTAGGTACCGCTACGGCCCTGTCTCATCTTTGAACCTGTGATTTATTGTTGACACCCACAGAAACTGGAAAAGCTCTTTGCTGAGCTGTGATTTGCTAAACACCTGCATAGTATTCATTGCAAAGGTTACCCGGGTCCCCAGTAACTTCATGTTAGAATAAACAAGGCAAAACTACAGTTTAAAACAAGTTCCCTTCATGCAAAGTGTAGTATTCCGTTTTAGAGATGGGGGAATATACTGTCATTTCCAGACAACAAAGTGCATCTGACGAAAAGCTGAAAGGGATACATTTAGTCATAAAACCAAATATGTGCTTTATTGTCTGTAAATCTCTACGCATGTGGCGAGGGAACTTCGCTGACATGAATATTCAGTATGAGAGCAGTCTTAGTTTCATTAGTCCATTGTGATGTGTTCGGTAATTTCATTGGTCAGATGTGACAAGACTACCCTTAAATCTGCAGGCGGCGTAGAGCTCATCAGAAATAATTGAGAATAAACTGCATCACATTTTTTGTCGCAATGTTGAAAGCGTTGGATAAAAGTAACAGTTTATAATCTTGAAAGTATGGTGGTATTTTTAATTTGCTGCAAATATCAACGATGGTGATATTCAAAACTATCAAAGCTGAGTGTCATTTCACTCTGTAATCAGTGCTGCCATTTTAATTAAGTGGTCATATTTCAAATGCCTGTTTTAATAACTGGTCTGGTTGATGACTCATATGCCATGGTATCTTCA
The DNA here is from genome assembly GCF_059441095.1 of Idiotropiscis lumnitzeri. NCBI lineage: Eukaryota > Metazoa > Chordata > Actinopteri > Syngnathiformes > Syngnathidae > Idiotropiscis > Idiotropiscis lumnitzeri. The sequence goes on along the minus strand of NC_142396.1, from coordinate 11,039,440 downwards.
TGGTCAGCGTCAATAGCCAATCATTAGCAACACAAAGTGTCAGAGTTTATAATTATACATGAGAGGCTCAAAAACTAATTCTAACAAAATAAAAAGAGGCAAGGTTTAATTCTCACTGGACGAAATTCAGAGCTTTGATCACAGATTTTAAATTGTCACGTGAATCCATATAATAAAATATATATATATAATTTTATAATATTATTTTTTAATACATTTTACACACACTAGCAGACTTTCATTGCTGCACTCATTGATATGACTCGAGTAAACATTTTATGCCCATCTCTAATTGAATAAATTATAAACTATCAAACATCTCCAGCAATAAGCAATTTAATTGAAGAGCCATAATCTTAACAAGTCGCTCATTTAGAACTCTGAAATCAACTCTTTTTTTTTCTTGCATTTTTTTTTTAATTCGTTTAGCCTCAGTCTACCTTAATTTCACTTCAGTTAGATTCTCTTGTCTCCTGATACATGTAATTCATTAACTATTGATCCAATCAATGCTGTGTTAGGTCTCTTTTTCACACCAAGTAATTAATACAGTTAAGGTCAGAGAATTTTTAAAGAATCAACCACAGTAATCCTTCAGATTCTGCGCAGACTGCTGCAAATGTACTGCACACTGTCAGCAAACCTGAGCAGTGGTTCAATTTATTTACTCATGTAGCTAATTTATTAAAAATGAAAAAAAAAAAATAAAAAAAACTTTAATGGAGCTCATTAAATTGTGCCAACGCTTCAGATGTGTCCTATGATGGTACCATTGAGGCCATTTATTTGAACTTCACCCTCAAATAAAATCACCGAGCATCCCATGTGTATGCAAAGAGAGGAACACCATCGATCCTTTAATCCTGTCCCAAAGGTTCCTTTAGAGAGGTGCATTAAAGAAGCCCTTAAAATCTGGAATTGCCAATAATGAGCAGTCATTACTCAAATTACAACGAGTGCTGATTGGGTTTAGGGTAACGAAGAAAACATGATCAATCATCATCACGGCTTGGTGTCGTCATGTCAGATCGCCGGGCTTGCATTGTGACTGGCAGGGCAGAGCTCCACCTACCGGGGGCCACATCCTTTCAAATGAGCCTCCATTGTAGTCTAACAACAGTAATCCCTGCAAATCAAGGGGGTAAAATCCCAAGTACTGTCACAAACAGTGAGGAGAAAATAAAAATACCAGTAATTGATAATCACCTCGCTTATATTCAAGGGGAGTTGACTCACGATTTTGTAATATCCTGTTAGGGATTAACTACAATGGAGTCCCGTCTCTGGATTCTGTAAACGTCCGGTCATCTTCTCCCACTTATTTGCTATTCAATGGTTCACCTGCCCTCAATCTCTCGAGGCAGACATCGCAAAAAAGGTACAGAGCAAAGTTTTATTGCTGATCCAATCCTAGTTGAGATCCAACGTGCACCAAAGCTTCTAAAGTTGCCTCCCATCAATAATGAGGTCTCATTTACACAAATTACTCCGAACGCTGATTAGGTATTATCTAACAGCGAGGGCCACTCCGATCAATCATCATCAGCCTGGGGACCGTCAATGGACATCGAAAGGTTAACCCACATCTTAAAAGGGCCTGCCAGTGTCAGCAGAATGCAAGTGCTAGGCCTCTGTGCTGTCGATAGAGCAGCCCGACAATTAGGTAATGATTAAAATAGCAGCACCTGGGACTCGGTGAGAAAATGAGCCATCGTGGCATAATTTCACAATGATTTGTTTATAAATCCATAAGAGCAAGTAGATAAAAGTCACCTTAGCGTTAGGCGGTGATATGAATTGTTTTGCTTGTCACTGCAAACTTTCTTTAGTGGAAGCTGGCAAACAGCAGTTTGATATTCTAGTTCAGGGAAGTTCGAATTTACTGCACATGTGGTCAGAAACTGAAAGTGGAAATGGATTGTAAATACATGACAAAATATGAACGCTAAAAACGTGTTCCAATATTATTTGCACCTCGGTTGACTGATCTTTCGTATTATTTAGGAATAATCAAGCGGAAATGGCCATTCTGTCACACCGTACGTCAATCTTTGCATTCAAGATTGATTTGCCTTGTTTCTGCAGACAACATTTGTTCATGGTCCAAGGGAGTGTTGATTTTGAATAAGTGGATTTAGCTTTCTCAGCTGAGAATATTAGTTAGGGATCCTTATGATGGCGCGATGACAGGGCTAAGTGGCATCCGTTCCAATCCGATCTTCGCTACATAAATTTGCACTGGCAATTCCTTTTTTTTTTTGGCAGGATGAAAAAAACAAGAGCTTTTGAAATATCACTTGAAGGTTGGTTTTGTGTTTCTTCTTTCCAAGTAATGATTATTTATGACAGAAGAGGAACATCTATGTCAACAACGCCGGGTGTTTACGATTTGATTCTCAAAATTAAACAGCACATTTTCTGTCTTGGTTCCATCTCGCTTATCATATTCAACTCACGTTGTCATATAATTTGACTATTTCTTTTTTTTAAGTTTCCGGATTTTTGTTGGGAATGTGGCAAATGAGGCGATTTGATCCTTTAGAAACTCACTCATTAAAACATGATAAGCTGCAGAAATATATTAGTGTCATCCATAGAGATGACCATGTTTGACACCCAGTGGCTAGATTTACCAGCAGGATGGTCTTGACACAAAGCTCGGAAACAGGACAAAGTCCCCCGAATCCCGACTACCTATGAATTACTCCTCATTCGGTGCCAATTAAAGGCCACCTTTAGCCAAATGTTTGCTCATTGCAAAACCTTGTTACCCAAATCAGCTGGTGGCCCTCGGCATACGGCTGCCCCATCAGGGTTGAAGGCCAGAGCATGCTGTGTGCCTCCTCTAATACAAATGAACTTCTTCAGATAGGTCTGACTCTTACAGCGGTGAACAAACGCTGCAGTCTTTTTATGTAATGGGTAGCAGTGGGGCACAGAAGAGAGACAGTGAGACATAAAGGGCCACTGCCTCTGGATGGGGGCGACTGCTTATCAGGCCACTGGGATTATCGCACGTCCCCCGCTGCCAAGTCACATGCACTTGCTGCTCTCCTACAAACAAGTCACGTTACAAGTGTTATTACTTTCACCTTTCATCGGGTCGCTTTTGCTCGCGAGATCATCAAATGAACCACAGGGCACCAGAAGTACATAAGCCACTGAAGGGAGGCGGCCGTCTTAACATGCTCGTATAGGTTGTCCTCAAGAGAACCAAAATGACATGGAGGTGGGTCCACGCTATAATGGCGTTAGCCTTTTGATCATTATGTGCTTAACACCGTAGATCTTCATTGCAGGTGCTATTTTTCACTGAATTCACAATGTTAGTCCTCAGTGACCGAGTTCAACTGAATCGACAGGGAGCTCTCAACTTCAAGATGGTCTAAGGTAATGCAAATCTCCTGGCATATGTTTGAAAACATAGGAAATGATTGACAACATCCATTCAGTGGACGTGCGCGGAGCATTACCATATATGTCCGATCCCGTGCATTGGGAGAGGAAGTCCCTGTCAATGCTTCCAATGAAGTGGTTCTGCCTGATCATTGTCAATAAATAAATCTGATAATTGTCAGCGCAGACAGCTGTTTGTGACAGCTTTGTTGTCTTGACTCGCTGCATCCTGTCATTCCTGCCGAGGAAAAACCGAGTCTTATATACTCTGACTGCCATCCAGAAAGCGGGAACATTTGCACATGAATCAATTGTCAACATCACTGTTCTCTGACAACTCTGACAGCTCAGATATGCCGACCGTGTTGTTGTGCACATTTCTTCTCAGCAGCGTACAAAGTTTCCACGCATATTTTTTTTCCTCATCATGTGTGATTCAAGGAATCTGGAATATCAAGGTTATGGCTATCATTATAAAAACACAAGTGCGGAAATCTTCAGAAAAATGGACTGGAGCATAACGGGCAGAAAAGTAGATGAAACATTCTTTTTTAAATAAAAAATAAATAAATAAATAAAAAATTCCTCTTTCAACGTCTACTTGAAAGTGAGCTTCCCCGGTTGTGATTGTGGCTCTTGTTGCTCAAGATAACTGCTTGACATTTGCTAAATCAGTCGGTGTCAGTTTTGCCTACTCTACTTGAAAGCGCTCCCAACTTTGGCATTTGGCAATGTTCTGTCACTCAAGTGCGTTTTTACTCATGAAGCAGATAAACAAAAACTGAGAGCATAGCAAACAACAATTGCTATTTCATGAATAAATTCCAACGAAAGTCCCCGTGAGTAATCTTTTAAATCACCGGTATAGTCCGAGCAGAATGCGTGGATCACCATACATGGGATCAGCCACCCATTTTAAAGGCAAGATATTTTGGCGAAATAGATTTCTAATTGGTTGCATACATTGTGCATTAGTTGAGTCTGTGGTGTGCCTCCTCACTCAAGTCTGAAATCAAATAACCAAATTTGTCTTTTGTAAGGTGCCTACTTGCTCAAACGCATCTGTGTGCCAACAGGCTTCAATTTTGTCAAATAGTGGTGTAGCTAAAAATGCTATGCCAAGGTTCTCTGCCTATAACTTTAACAGCAAGGCTGGGCAATATGCATAGATTAGCAAACTAATACGCAAATGTCATTCAGAAGATTGAGAGAAAATACCAATTAAGTGTCTATGGGGGCTCAAGCACATTTCGTAGTTTGCGTTCAATTTCTTGTTGTAATGGTAATGTAAACAGCACTTGATGTTGACCCTGCAATGTCGACTGGATTGTTGGAGGCGGGGTGGGGGAAATCGCTAAATTTCGAACTTTCAGAAAAGCTAGAAAGAGGAAAAAGTGCTATCATTGGGTATTTTGAGAAGAGCATGTCGCAGACTTTTTAGGAGACCTGGGAACGTTTTCATTTGCCTGTGTGTGTGGGTGTGTGCATGTGTGTTTAATATATCTCTTTTTTATATCATTATAATGAATTAATTAATAATTAATATTCAGGGACAAACTAAGTGGTCCAACAGAACCTCTGATTGATGAATCCGTGTTCAGTAGCGCAGTTGGCACAAAGTAGCTATTCTAGCGCAGGGGTTAATAAGTTTGGGGCAATGAAGATGAACCTGAGCCAACAAAAAGCCACTTACACTGCGAGGCAGCGACCCATTGATCAACGCTGGTGAGAGGAAACCCTCTCCAGTTGCACTTAATCCTGCGCATCTCTTCAATGTTTTGGCAGTGTCAGTGCACTCAGGGCTCCTGGTGCAACGATAATCACAACGATCAGTGTTCTTTGAGGCTTGACCAGCCACAATAATCTGTTCACGTCAACGATTGTGCACGCACTTGTGCCTAATGGCTCTTAAGTTCCTCCATCCTGCAAGCTTCCCCTGCACCCTCACAGGCTGCAAAGCTCCGGGGGTGATCAATTAAAATCACTACAACAGTTAAAGCCCCATCAATAAACAGTCCCCTATGGCTCAATGCAACCTGTTGAAGTGTGAATGGATTGGCTCACGTTCACAGAGCACAGTCAATGGATTGAGGTGTCATAAATACAATCATGGACAGTTGGATCCGTTAAATAAAATGGAAAATTGATTTTGTGTCGTTTTCGAGAGCCATGTCCCCCGAATGATTCAAATGAGAGTCATTTCAACAGGTCTTGGAGCATGTTGAAATGATGAAGAAAAAATGTAAACAAATTCCAAGTGCTCACTGTAATCATACGTTAATGTCTCATTGATGAAGTCACTGCATGTTAAGGAACCGGTCTTAGATGGGCTCCCTCTTCCAATGGGTTTCAGTACAGAATGACATGAGTGGCAAAGAGTTGACCAAATTTGGGGTGAGGACCCAAGGCAAACCAAATATTGGAGTTAGAGTAAATGTAATGAATTTGCATAGTGGCTATTTTATTTGATTGCTTCATATCTCTCTCTCTCTCTCTCTCTCTCTCCTCTCTCTCTCTCTCTCTCTCTCTCCGTGCAAAGTGCATTTATACAAGCACACTTGCAAGCTTTCCCCTAGCGAATTATTTAATCAAACACGCATCTGACATGGGAAATTGGAGATCGCCTTGAATACCCCTTTGGGCCTCTGTGTTTTTTTTTTTTTTTCTACAGATGCGTCAGGTGAGGTTTTTTGGGGGGGGGGGTTAACAGCACCGTCCAATGTGGTGCAACGTGGTCCCAAAAAAACCCGGACATGCTATGGCACAGAAATAAAAATGCGCCCGATTTTACGCAGCGCGCATGAGTGCCTGTCTATGAAAATAGGCCCCTTGGGGTTAGGTCACCGCCGGAGGAAAGGGACTCTGTCACAATCCACGAATCCCTGTATGTTAGTGAGGCGATACTCTACATAATAAAATCCAGTCCACCGCTAACATTTACACACAGGAGGTGTAAAGCATTTCCACAAAATGATTAAAGTCTAGATAGAATTGACAAACATAAAAATGGCATTAGTAGGACAAAAGCATTTTCATGAGGAGCGTGGCTTTATGGACATCTTTCTGTTGTTACAGAAAAGAGTGAAGTTGATGCTATAAATGGGCCGAGGAACTCCCTCAGGAGAGAATCAGATGACACGAGTTACTGAATCTTATGGAAACACCATCTGCCACTGTATTGGCAAGGGTGACCTCTGCCGACATTTATAACTGATCAGAGCCCCAAAAAGCAGACTCAATTTCAGCTGTAAAATTGCAGGTCAATCTGACAATTGTTTATTTTCCATCAGAGTTGAATGTCTCTTGAGCCAAGTTTAGCTACCACAAACTACTGTCAGTACATATGTGCATGTGTGAATCTCTTACTTGGAGCAAGAACTGCAAAAACTTCCCTTCTCACACTCCATGAACATACTTACTGCCCGCAGCGATGCAAAGCGTTGGCTAGTGTTTATGGTGATCAAGTCCAGGCCGTGTTACTGACACTATGAAGTTGGTTGTGGGTGGATACGATCGCCTGCGGCGCGGGGTCGTGACACTGACGTAGCAGACTTTCTCCCTGTCCTTAGCTGAGAGTGACACGATGAGGCCGTTCACTGATGCCTTTCACATGGGAATCGCAGCTCGGAGCAATACCGAAACGAAATCCGTCTGCGAGGCTGTGGGAAAATTTAATTTTGAGTTGTAGAATCCCTTAATGTTTCCTCTAAAGTAAACTGCAAGTGGAAAGTTTATTGTTTTAAACTACTTTTTTTTTGTGCAAAGAAAAGGAGCAGCTGTGTTTAGAGTACTGCCCAGCAGGTCACAAAATCGAGGCCAACTAAAAATAAATTGACTTGTAAAGTCTTTGGAGCCATTGTTGTGGATTCAGGGGGCAAGTTATTTGCTATCAAACATGTAAGGTTTTGCATTCACCGCGGAGTTATTTTGATTTAAAGAGTGGATTCTTAATTGGCACCGACAGTCAAGACGCATTAGCGCCATCATTTGGTTAAATATTCTCAAAGGAGCAGCGTTTGACTGCAAAGGTGTCAAAGTGTCTGCTTTGCTGCGCTAAACCTCTGAGCAGTGCTAATCAGTTTGTGCGCATTGGAAGTTCTGACTACTGAGCCATACAATTTCCACACCTCAAAGACACCTCTCCTATGGAACAGCAGGGGGGCTGCTCGCTTAACACTCGGCAAGTTCTTTTGCAGAAGTTTTGCAGGCTTATTACTCAAGGGGGGTCTCGACTGTTTTTTCTTGCATGTCCCATGGGTGTCTTTTCCAGCTGTAATGAGGCCTCCTAGACCAGAAAGCTCTCTTTAAAAACAGGGAGTAATGAGTCCTTGTTGGCAGAGAATAAGGATTTGCCGTACTCCGTGGAAAGGGAAGGTCACAAAGAGGAGATTTATTTTGGGAAACTGTCTTGTTTCAGAAGCAAACACGGCTTGAAGGTAAAAACTACAAAGTCCTCGTCCAAGAACTGATTGTCATGGTCTGATGCCATTTCAACACCTTTGATGCACCAAGGTAGACTTGACAGCTTGTGTTCTATACCTTATGTTTGGAATTGTTGGCAAAGAAATGGTGCTTAAGGTGAAGTAGCTCTCCTTCCACGATGCATTCATTACAGTGCATGCGAGGAAATATTTTCAGGTGACAGACAAATCAAAGCCAAGGGCAAACATACAGACAAGCGTGGCTGTAATCTAACATGGGATGAAGTTAAACATTGCATTCTGTCAAATATCATTACAGTCATGTTATGAGCTTTCCAAAGTCAGATTTATGTAGGATTTTTTTTATAGGGAATGCATACCAAGTGCAGTGCAAGCATAAAGAGTAAATGCATGTATAGCCTCATGTGAGCCAATACAAACGCTGACATTTATAATAGTGAACTTGAAGCAATCACGTAAAAGAATAAATGGTCATTGGATACTCCATGCATACTTTAACCTGCAAATAGGTTGTAGCCCTACAATGACCTTCAGCAGAGGAGACTGAGTTCAGCATGTGCTAACCTGCGCTTGGGTGGAGAGGCCAGGCACTTGGTGGCAGTCTCACGTCATCCCTCCGTTTCCAGTAAAAGCAGCCGAGCCGCCTGCCTCCATGACACATCCGAGCATAATTGGCCCTGACAAGAGGGCAAATCATCAACGCGGGTCTGATAAGCATTACAGCCCGATGACAGCACGCAGAAGTGTATTAGCAACAGTGTGACATATCGCATTACCGCCGTGAATACAATAAAAGAGATACTAAACATTATGGCAGCTTCAATGACCGTCCATTTCGGCGCTCTCCCGCCAGGCCCATTACGTCCTATTTTCCATTGCTAATTTGTCGCACCGATTTGTGTCACCTAAAGACAGACTAAATGGGTATTATAGTGAACATCAGGGTGATATTGTAGATATGCAATTAATTCATGAGCCTTAAAGATATTTCTTTTGTCACACTTTCACCTTTACTTGACTGCGGCACTGAAAAGATCATTAGCGTGTGCTGAATGAAAACCCGGACACCCCCTGTGGAGGTTGTGTTTTCATACGCAAGTTCGTCTGTCTGCACGATTACAGAAAAAAACAGCATCATTATTTGTGGCGATATAGAAAAGGGACTAAGGATGTATTTAGTACTCGTTTTTATTTAATGGATTTTACACTCTAAATTTAAACGCCTAAACTCATACAATATAGAGACCTGCCCAAATTTTGTTTGACAAATAATGCAAGATCTCATCATACTCGGACCTTCAGTTCAGTGCGAAGCCAAAGGTTTGTTTCTTGCATTTTGGATTGTTGGTGTGTTTTGAAAATCTTCTACAGCGCTGTTGGGGGGAGCAGAAACCAATCCCAGCTGACAATGGGAAAGCGACCAAATAAATTAGTGCCGAAATGAGTCACCAATCAATCTTAAAGCACATCATCAAATCATTCACATTCACTTCTATGGCCAATTTCAAGTCTCGTTTGAACCTGGAAAGGGATGGCTTGGGGATATGAGAGGTTTACAAGATGTTTCAACACAGATTGGAACTGTCATGAGCTGTTTTTGTTTACACTGCATTTAGTTTGGTTTTGCATTATCTCTTGCTTGGCCGTCTGCCCTTTCCTATGTCTTTGTCGTTGGATTTTGTTGTTTTCATCAGTCTGGTCCCTTGCGTTAACCAATCAACTCCCTCCAAGCAATCGTGTCTTGTCCAGGTGCTTCCGTTCAGTCTTTGACAGATCATTGCTTCTCTTGATGTACGTGTCGGTTCCCATTTGTGAGTCCATTCCAAAATTAGTTTGTCATGTAGTGCAAATTTGGAAAAATAAATAAATTTTCTCTTGATTTTGTGGTGTACTCTTGCCTTGGCTTCCTGCACTTGGGTCCACCTTATGCCGCCCCCGCAACACATGACAGGAACACAGACGTCGTGAGTGAAAGGCCAACATGCAAGTCACAGTTTTTGCATGTTAATGTTTTCCTTAAGAGTAAAATCATCTGCAAGCGAGTTTATGTTATCAACGTTCCAATAAAATTCAGTCTATTCTTTCTCTTTTTGTAAGATACAAGCGATCTTTTGGTTTACAGCATTTGTGTTCCTAGACTTGAGCGCCTTCCAATTATAACACAAGATGCATATTTTTGGAATACCCAGACAAACTGTGGATAAACGTTCACAGGCAATGTTAAACACAATTCCACGTAGAGTTGTCGAAATGCCGACTTGTGATGGTTTCATGTTTTCCTCCAGTTTCTGCTGTGCGATGGCTGATTTCTCATCTGCAGACAGTGGAAAATCCATTTCAGTAGGGCAGTGAACAGTGTGTAACAGGAGCCCCAGGGTACCGCGACGGGTCCTGAACCTGATAACTTGGACATGTTTTATAGCTGTTACATTATAAATTATTTCCACAGGCCACGGTCTTGTGGGAGTGGGGTGATTGTATTCTCTCAGCTTCAGTTACTGGTAACATCTTTTAATGACATTAACAAATTTGCCATTCTAGTGTTACAAATGCTATCTCGGAAATCTTAAACGCCTCCACAGTAAATATGAGGTTATGATATTATCTGGCACAGCCTATTGTGCGCTCGGTGGATCATATGGCTATTAAAAGTGGGCCAGCAGTGGTAACAATTACGCACATGAATACCCCGCGTTGCCGCCTAACAGCCTGTCTGCATTTCCTGTTGTAACTGTGAGCTATGCGCCTGAAAACACCCATTTTATTGGCTGCAAACACGCCTTTTTTATGACTTAGTTCTACCGTTTTTTGGTTTTTTTCCCAACTACTCATTAACATTTTGCTATTCCTGCTCAGATTGCTAATGAGGCCCTAAGAAAAGCATTTGTCCAAACTAATGTGCTTTAGGGCTCACATATGTGCCTTTGTACATTCAGTTAGCCTTAGGTTATGAATACTTATTGTATGGATTCATGAAACTTCATGAAGCCGGTTAATGTGTTACAAAGTGAGGATAAACAGTACATACATTAGTAATGGGGCATTTTTTCAGGCATATAATCGCAAATCAGGCGCCCGTCCGTGTAATGTCTTACGTCATGAAGTAATAAAAGCCAGACAGCCTAATGTAATCCAAGCTTTGCCCTTCGCATTTGTCAATGTAAGAGCGGAGGCAAAAACTAATGGCCCGATAAGACGATGGGACGCTAAAGGAATTATAATATCATTTAATTTAGCCGTGGCTTGTGTTATATTTTAGTTTGTGTGACATTGTAATCTAGACAAAATAGAAAAAGAGATAAGAACTAGAATTCTGGATCTAATATCGAAGTCTAGGAAGTAATGAGCTGCCAGATATGATCCTAAAACGCAGTGAAGACTTCTTCTTACCAGTGTGGCCGCACGAGACAAGACAACTTTTAATCTTAGCGCAGAACTGTGCCAAAGCTCGTTTTATCCCCAAAGACAGCGTGAGGGATTTGCGAGCACTAATACAGTTCATAGATTGGAGCATGTCAGATAAGGAGTCAGTGGAAGTGAGTGACAATGGTGGTTTGATGACTCTTACAGCCGTTTTTCTGCAACAATGCTGACTTGCGCTGTTGCGGCGCAAGTCTTGCTGCATTAGAGCAGCGCGAGTGCAGAGCGAGCCGACAAGATATTCATGGGCAATGACAGTTTGCAAATATCTCAATCTGGCGGGAGCCACTCGGGGTGACAATGAGGAGCGCTGTGAAATTGGAGGAGTCAGCAGCCAGTGCTTATTTCATCAGGCCCTTTTCCTGACGAGGTGCAATTGCCTGACAGCTGGAGGTGATTGGTGCATATGTCAAGACTCCCACAGGCCCGTTGTCACCGCTCATTTCTCTAATGAGAACGTGCGGCGGCGAGACAAAAGAATGGCAGTTGAGCACATTATACCACGTCTAAAAGGTCTGAAGTCACATCCAAGTTGTCATGTGGCATCATGATAGGGAGGAATGGAAATTTCTGTGCTGAGTTGGAGCAAAACTGGCAATAATGGAGCCCATTGTGCTTAAGTGCTGGCTTAGATAGATCGACATTTTGGACGCTATACCCGATAATCTGAGAAAGAATTCTCCACATTTGAGTGTTTTTAGCCATTCATTCTTTTTCTATAGCATTTGTCTGGGTGAGCTCAAGCCTATCCCAGCTGACTTTAGGCGAGAGGCGAGGTACGCCCCGGAATGGTTGCCAGTCAATTGTCGGGCACGTGCAGACAAACAATCCACAACCATTAAGACTTTTTGTGTGGGAGACGTGTTGGTTGGCCGTGCCAGAACCAGCATTGGCACGATACATTCATAATCATCACGCTAAATTTCAAGGATTATTTAGCATCTTTATTATGTATTATTTAAGACTTGAGAAAATATTGCTTTTGTGTAGTTACCATTTTTTTCGGGTTTGTTTTAGCAAATCGTTTTTTTCCCCACCGTTTAAAATCTAACTGAACATTTAACATTAAACATTTTCTTCTATCTTGTTCAAGCCTGGAAGGTTTTACCTGATGCACAAAATAAATTTGAATAGCACAGTAGAAAGATCAATGATGATTGAACAATTTAAGTGTCTATAACTCAAAATATTGAATATTTCATATCAAAAAAGCAAGAAAGTATTTATTTCATGATTTTTATTCATGAATACTGGCTCACCAGTAAGTAGAACTCCGGCCACGGATGGGCAATTTTGAGTCTTCAATGTAACTAAAGTGCATGTTTTACGAGAGGGAGACGGAGTACCCAAAGAAAACCCACACAAGCTTGAAGAGAACATGAAATCTCCACAGAGGAGTAAAATCATGATTGTTATTTAATTGTAGCTGTGTTGGTAGAGTGCGGTAGTACTTAGCACGTCTGCTTCACAGATCTGAGTTTGACTATCAGACTCTAAATTTCGTTTAGGTGAAAATATGAGCGTATGGAGTGGTGACCAGTCCAGTGTGTACCTCACTCAAATAGACTGGTGTCAAGGGGAATGACTCGCACTAGACCTTTTATTAGAAGAGATGGGAAAGTAGTTAGCCAGGAGCTATGCACAAACAGCTGTGCCAACAACACTCAACAAACGAGGAAAATATTTTCAGAAGGAAACGGGTAATTCTCCCCCTAAAATCAAGGGCAAGGTGAGGACGAAGACGCCACAAGTGAATTGCTAGCACCTGAGCGTCCACCCCCATGACCTGTGTCGTTTCCAACTTGTTCTCCCCATTTGAAAACAAAGACATTTGGGTCTTTGTGCCGCTCAAGTGACACTTGCAAAAGTAAATATGAACTCAGATCCCCCCGCAACACCGCCCCCCACCCCATCAAAATGTAATTACGTTAAGTGCAGGCATATGTTGAATCACAGACCTGGTGTCACACAATTGTCATTTGAGTCAACTCTGACCTTTCCAATGAGGTCTGGAACAAACTGATTTCATCTGCAACAGCTGCCTGTTTTTTTTTGTTTTTTTTTACGTGTGTGTTTTATTTTCATGACTCGTGAAACGCTCAAGATCCAAAGAGGGTCACGTTTCTGTCCACTTGCATATGTCAGGACCTTTCTCAACACTTTGGGTTTCAACTGGTATTATGTTGACCCGCGCTTAATTGAGCGTGGCAGTACGTCTGAGGCGCTGAGTTTGTCACGGAAACATTATATAAACACGCAGCCAACTATTTGCATCACAGATATATATAAAAATGAAATTGGGCGAAATATAAATGGCAGAGCCAAGAGCTCAATACTGATTTAATATTTATAATCCACCCAAAAAAAAAAAAACTGCATGATTGACAGCCAAATTGCACTTAACCCAACAAGCATTCACAACGAGCAGTGGCAATAACAAATAAAAACATCCATCCCCACAACCTTTATCCATCGAGCTTATCCTCCCTAGGGTTGCGTGTGAACTCAAGCGGTTGCGTGTGAACTCAAGCCGGTCTCAGATGACATTGGGCGAGAGGTGGGGTACAGCCTGAACTGGTCGCAAGTCAATCACAGGGCACCTTTAACATTCGAAGAAGAAGCTTCCATATGTTAGCATGTTATTGCTAATTAGCATGCTAGCGCTGATTAGCATGCTAATTAGAGAGTATTTCTCAACCATGTACAACTTCCACAGCAGTATCTCCAAGTGAATTAGCCTTTGCGTGCGTCCTTAAACACTTAGATATTTAGAGTGTCTAAACCTTTTAGTTGTATTAGCAGAGCCATGACAGAAATGTATGAACAAAAAAAATAATAATAATGCCGGCAATAGTCGCGACACCTATAAGCACAGCAAATTAAGGACCCCTGAACGCACGTTTGAGGGACGCAAGTGTTGGTATTTGTATTGGGCCTTATACTGCACTAAAGAGCACGTGAGTCGGCCTAATATTTTCTGCGGATCTGGTAGAACATGCCAGATAAAACAAAGTACCTGAATAATATGAGCATTTTGAGTAAGTTGGTTATTGTGCAAAAAATGCACAAGGTGCATTCTTGCACTTAATTTGGGGTTTTAGTAGTTGTGAGCCGTCCTTGAATGGTAATTGTGAAAAAAGATTAAAAATTAGGATAGTATGATCATTAAAAAACAGACATACATGCGTTTTGTCCAATTTTAAAATACCATTTTGTCATCTGGTTATGAAGTGCTGGGTACTATGTGGCCCTCCAGCAGCGTTTAATGAAAACTTGTGGCCCCCTCCATAATTTAAGTTGTCCAATCCTGACCTAACATGACTAGAGGCATTTCATAAAATAGTATTGTAAATTAAGTATTCATTTTTAAATTACTTTGTTATCTGCATCAATAGCAGTATTTGTGTGTGTGTTTTACATACTTTAAGTCTTGCTGTCATTTTGTTTGCATACTGAGTAAGGCTGGTATTCTTGTTTCCATGGTTAAAAGGGGGTGGAAATAACTGTGTTTGGGAGAGTTCTAGGAATTGTGAGCTCAGTCTAAAAAGTTCATTGGCACAAAGAATTGACCTGCGACTTAACATCAGCTCTGAAATTCACATTGACTCCGACTCACATGTGCCTTGAGCATCACTCCTGATACTCTTACATGATCTTGTAGTGCAGAAGGAGGCCAACCTTTCACAAATAAGTGGCAACATTTTTCAGGTCATGCCTTGACGTGGTAGAAAACCTTTTTAGGGAGCAAAAAAATATATATATTGATGCACCACACATCGCGCATGGGAGGATCCGCCACTGACTACTGTGCTAGTAGGGTCATGATGATGATATAGTGTCTTGAAAAACAGGCTATGGTAGTATCATAGTCACATAACTTGAGGGCCCCTGTCATGAAAGGAAAGCATTATTTTTTTTTCTCAGAAATCTTACTGAGATTTAAGAGGCCGATTAATGTGAAATACAGGTACATGGAAAATGAAAGTAGCTGGCACAATTTTTGTAGGCAACATCGGTGTGGTATTTTTAATTTGTGCCTTAAACTCTGGGAATGCTCACGTTAGGATTATTGTCGTGAGCACAAAGTTAATGGATGGCTGAATCCTCATCAAAACAATAATCCATATGAAAGTGAAAAACAAGTAATCATGTTTAATCAATTCACGGCTGATGAGCAGTTTAAAGCAAGGTCAAAACGCGCCACCGGCGTGCGTGCTTTGCAGTCGGTGAGACAAAAAGCGGATGTAAAGCACACCATTTAGAAGGGACTTGTGAGGTGATACTTTTTAATTGCTTCAGACAAATTTGTTTGGAGGCGGCGCTCGTCAAATTCAAAAACATGAAAGTGGATTTCAGTGGGTGAATGCGTAAAAAGGTGCGTCCTTGGGGAGCGCTGTGTTGTGTCAGTAATGAGTGGTGGGCATAAAGACTCCACTCCGACAGATGTATCCATTTAAAAAAAAGGAATGGCTGCATTTAGCGTGGTGCACTGAACAAATTGCATGCAACTTTCACTACAGCACGTGTTGATTTAGACTCATGAGGACGTGTCATTCTTATCAGGCCCCTCCGGATGTTAGAGGAGACTCCCATTGGCCCCACAGTCTAAATAAACCGTGACTAGTATTCTACTTTTTAGACAAGCTGGCCAATCTGTGTAGAAATCATAATTGGGGTGACATGGAACGGAATTAGCTTTGGGAGTTGCTGGAGATGTGCCAGTTTACTTCCCTTGAGCAAGGCGGATCATATGTTCGTGGAAGGTATGCTCATACTGGATGTAATAGCGACTCAACGTGGAATGAATTGAATTCCCCCTGACGCTAACTATTTGCTATTTCCTTCTCTTCTTTGAAGCGACTTTGTAACAATGTTCCCTCTCATTTTCCATGTGTCGAGTATTCACAAAAAGTCCCTGAGCATTCCGTAGACCACAGTGAGCAACATTTGACATGCACACGGTGGCCAAACCAGTATTGCACATGTCCAAAATTTACATGATGACGGTATGTAAAAAAAAAGTCAATTGAAATAGAGCATTTTGTTTTGGTGAAAACGACACAACAGACCTTGACATTATAACAACCAATTTACCGGCAGCATCATCATCATCATTATCCTTGAAGGAAATAATGTAAGAAAAGAACAGGTGTCGTTTCAATGCGAATTAACCTCGGCAAGCGTCCAAACATTGTGTGAGAAGAAAGTTGCTACGGAAGCCCAATAGCAGAACACAATTTGCAGCCGCCGATTACACAGAAAATTACGAAATATAAATAAATAAAAATAAATCCCCACTATTACAAAAATAACCACGAAATCATCCTTTCAATTAAAAAATAGCATGAAAAACAGTAGTTTCATAAATTGTAACTGCTTACACCTGCAACTTGCAAGTAAAAAAAAAAAAATTGACTCTCAAACTTCTTTCTTTAAACAACCTTTTGACAAACTAGTCACATGAAAAGGTTTATTAAAAATGTTATGTAACCGCCAAATCTATCTATCTATCTATCTATCAATCAACTACAAGCCGGTACACTAGTCATTATCACGTCTTCCATATTTCAAAGTTTCTGCGTTCGAAACTCAGCTCTGGGCTCCCTGCGTGGATTTTGAATGTTCTCCCCATGCTTGCGTGGATACTTTGATTTCCTCCTCCATTTCAGAAACATTCATGGTAAATTTCCCATAGGTGCAAATGTGAATAGTTGTTTGTTTGCCAGTGCTCTGTGATTGTCGACCAGTCTCGTCGCCTCTCGCCCAAAGTCGGCTGTATTAGGCTCCAGCTCACCCCGCCCTAATGGAGAGAAACGCTACTGAAAATGGATCGGTGGATGATTACCACTGCCATGCAATTGGCAGGTGACCAGTCGAGGGTGTACCACGCCTGTCGCCCATAGCACGGTCTTAGCCAAAACACTGAGCCAGATCTTGGTCAACATATCCCGAGACGTAAACGCAACAGACACTTATCTCTCCAGTCTTTGTGTGGGATGCATTCAGGGGAGCTTTGTTTCTCAGTATCTTGTTGTACTTTCTAATTTGTTGACAAGGTCATTCCCAACTCGAGGCTGCATGATCTTGCACGCATGTCAGGTACTCCCTGACTCCCGGTGAACCACAGAAGGTCAGCAGACTAAAACGACAGCACTGACCACTTCTTCATCCTGCTCGGACAGGAAGTTAAAGAGTTTCGTTCCACTCCTTACGCGGGCAATTATTTGTGCCATGATTCCCCTCCCCGTAGGCTCGGTGACACAGATGTGGCTCCGGGGGTGATGGATAGTGCTCTATTGAATGAAGATGAACCTTTTCCTTCTGGCGTAGAGAAGGTGTTGACACTGTGTGCTCTTGGCTTCCTCCACTCCTCCTGGAGGGTGCAGTCATTTATCCTGATTTAGTGCAGAGAGGTACATCAGTGCTTCCTCTTAACACTGGACAAAGACAGATACCGTGGCTCTCATGGTACAAACCTCTGAAGGATCCAGTTTGCAGTGGTGGGACGTAATCAAGCACAAATATTATCTTACTGTACTTTGGGAGGTTTTTCATTTACCTGCATCTTACTTGAGTATGACTTTTATTCCCTGCTTTTGAACACATACATTTGTATTCTATACTTCTTACTGTGTCGATACAGGTTAGTTATTATTTTCAACCGCAACAGATGATGGGACAAAGTGAAAATGGGTGTAAAATAAGGCTGACCGATTTATCGTTTTAGAATCGAAATCGCGATCTCAGACAACGTGATCTCGTGATCGTCAAAGCTGCGTTTTTTTTAAAGAGCTTCTCTGCCCCACACTCACGAAGTAAGTCACACTAACCAGTGGGATACTGATTAAAAAAAAAGAAAGAAAAAAAAGTCGTCCATAATCCCGGAAGTAATTTAAATCGCTGCTGCTTGAATGCTTGTTACTGAGCTATCGTGCTCCGCAGCAGTACGGACTTTGTAAATCTGTGCATAGCAGCAGCAACGAGCTTTGTGATGCAGATCATCTCCTTCGTCCTGACAAATAAACGACCCCCTTAACAAGTAGCATTTTAACCAAGAAGCATGCTAATTGTTAAAGTAAAATACAGAGTCGGCAAAGACCCCAAATAAGTGTATAGGTGTATAGTCGACTTTTAACAGAATACTATAAAATAATAATAATCATAAAATATAATATAAAAACTATTTTTCTGAAGAGTTTAGAGATTTGTTAGATGTTGTTGGCTCCATGAATGTTTTGTGGTGAATGTATTAGCATTTTTTGTTAGTCAGTTACCAACAGAGCTGGGCACTTGACCCTTTTTTGCCAGTCAGTCCCCTGCCTTGACGTTTCGCCCTCGACCCTGCAGCCTTATTCATAAAAATTGTCGCCCGCCTACCCCGTTACGTTTTTTAATTCCAGAGGTGGATCTTATGCTATAGTTTCAGCAAAGACCGCAAAGCCCAAGGCAACAGTCAGCGTCAAGTTGTGGGGATGAGCCAGCAACAAGTATGCCCACAAGTGCATGACAAACGATTGACACCTTTTCAGTCCCTGTCTCTCTCCGATTGGCTGTATTTCCTCCTTAAAAATCAAATTAGAGGTACAATATGGGGCCAGAGAGGGGTGACTAAATGTACTACTGTCAGTTTTGATGACAGCTGACAGGTGTTAAAAATTATGTTGTGTTTTTTTTCTAATTCTAATTCCCCTTTTAAGCAAAGGAGTCAAACCTATGTATGTGTGTGGGGAAAAAACATGATGACAAGTTTGTTGGTAAAAAAAAAAAAAAAATGTTGCCAGTGCTTCCCACGCTGCTAATGGCAAGGACGTGGAAGTGAATACCTCGCCGTGCAGTGGCAGCGGAGGCAAGGGATGTGTTAATTGAAAGTTAGGATCACTTTGCGGCCATTACGCAAGGATACCCGAGACGCGTTAATGCCAGCGAGTTAGGCGGCACCTGCTGTCACCGGCTAATTGCGTTGGGCTCGGTCATGTCTGTCACAAAGCGAATGTTCCCATCATGCTCTTCGTCTACTTACGGGGTGTATTACCAGCTGAGCTGACATTACCCAGGCAGCCACGAGGGAGCTGGAGCCAGTCTGTGACCTCAAAAGCCTATATAGATCCCAGTCATATCATTATTCCGCCATTTGATTGCTTTCTTTGCCGTAGTTTTCCCTCCCACATGCTTCATACACATTTCAACTTATTAAAACACTCTTTTAAAAAACTGTATAAAAAAGATTTGAACACTTTAAATATTGCAAATATAAAAACGTAAGGAACAATAATGTACATATTGTAGTACGAGCTGGAAGGAGGTTAACTGGTTGTCTCAAATGATGGAGAGTCACCGTGTGAGTGTTTGGGTGTGAGCTGTGGCCAACAGCAGCTTCTTTTTAAGTGTGCTCACTGTGATTACGTGTTTTACTCTTCTCACAGCATTCGATAAACAGCTCAAGAGTGGCTCCCGTTTCCTAGAGGCAAGGACACGACGGTAAGTAATATACTTAAACCATAAAAAATGCTTGCTATTAAGCCCAGATTTATGTGACCAGAGATTGCGGCGATAAATATCTAGATAGGCTCCACCAAAAATCAGAGCCGTGGTACATGAACTGTGAACTGCAAGAAAATGTGCTTTTTCTCTTATATCATTCGATTGAGCGACGAGCAGCGTCAAACATCACATTAAAAAAAAAAAAACAAAAAAAAAACAAGCTGGGTTTCCTATTCATCCTCACTTATATATGCATCAGTGCCAAACCGGGGTGCTGTGCAGATGACTCACCGAGGAGCCATACTGTGCTTTTGAGGACCCTGCTAGGGCTTGCAACGTATAATCTGATTTAGACCAGAGCACGCTCCTATTTATTTTTAATTGTCCCACTTTAGCATTTAAGAGCTATTGATCTCCCTCCCGGAAAAGCATGAAGTGACAGAATCACTATTGTGCTCCCTGCTTGGGGAAGGTGCATCAAAGGACATTTTAATGTCACTGACTTTCTGAGGGAATTTGAAGAGCCAATTTGAACAGCACAGAAGGACACATACAGTATTGGTTTCAGGCTCAGGCAGAAATATATGTGACGGTCATTTGTAGGCAATCAAAATCGCTGATAGCTGATTTGACGTATAGTGCAGAGATTTCATCCGATATCGTCTTTTAAGGCCTTTTTAGGTGTTTCTGGTCTTAATTATACTCTCTGCAAAGTGAATGGACGACATCAGATCCCTATCAAAATCAGCCATAAAGGTTAGGTCAGGTTGAGTTTCTTCTTCAACATGCTACAGGTCTTATAATACATTTACTCATTGTTTAAAACAGGTCCCAGGTGTCTGAATAACATGTGTGACAAGCTTTTCATATTTTTAGAGTCTGTCTGAACTCAGCCGGTTTAGTGGGGCTGGACTTTCTCATGCAAAGGAGTCACTGCTCTGCCCTCGCCCTCTGCTGCAGGGCCAGTGGATTACAATGAAGGCGAGGAGCAAGGGATTGGCTATTTGTTGAGACCAAATTCTCAAAGTAGAAGATTCACGTCATTATTAAACCGGTGAATTACACTAGTCAATTTACGTGCAGATTCTTTTATATGGTGCATGCAGCTGACATGTTACAAAACAGTCAGGTATGGGGCCTATTATTAGCCAAAGCAGATTTACTAAGCTTTGAGCTTCGACAATTGAATTTTAATTCTGTTTAGACTGTGCAGTCTGACTGTCGATCTTCGTCCAGCCTAGTTGACAAGTCAAGGACCTCGAAAGTCAGTGTGTGTACGGTATTATAAAAAATTTGCCTAATCGTTACATCTCAAATTGGCAAAATTAAGAAAGGCTTTCTGACAGAGACATTTGTGTATTAGTGAACTCACATTTATTGACTTGGTTATGGATTTTCCTACTTGAACGTTGGTCAGGAACACCAGAGACTCAACTACAAGCAATAATAAAAAGTCAATTTGCCAAAGTACTTCCTCATAAAACCTGTTTTTCTCAGTGCTTTAAAACTATTGTGGGTAGATAGTTAACCTCTTTATAGGACAACACAATGATTTATTTGTACACTAACTGTGTAACCTACCCAGCGCTCTGTGTTTTTCCCAAAATACATCCAAGTGAGACCTCTCCATTCCTCCCTCGTTCTCCCACCGCCCACAGATGTTTTGATTAGCAGCAACTCGTATGCTGGTCAGATCCTGGGATTAATGATGGATAATTTGCCTAAGGTTGGCACGGCACACCATCGGACTGCCAGATTTTAGATGCCATATGGGCAGAAGCAGCTGTTTTCATTACTCTCCCTTGCCCAGATGTGTCAAACAGGATGCCGACTTCAATCCGCAGTCTTGCTGGCACTTGGTAGGGGGCGGCTTTCTACTAGCTTGGCAGCTAATTACTTTAATGTAGCCTAGGATGGAGGCCCTGTATTTTTTTGAACGGCCTTTTGCAAACAGCCGAATGCCAGCTGTCACCTCTGTGCACAATGAGAGAAGATGGATAGGTAGTCGCCGTGGATCTAATGAGGTTGGCCGCGGGCACCAGACTGAGATCAGGGGCCGCCTCTTCTCAGGAACGGCGGGAAGGTCGTCGCGAAACATACGCGCCACTCGGCACACGTTGCAGTTTCTCCGTGACTTTTACGTCCCTTCTTGCCCGTATCGAAGGCATTGTCCACGATTCGCTCTCACTGTTGAATGGAACGGGTGTAAAAGGCAGTAATCTGAGACGCCCGGGGTAACGTGCCAAGACCACACACAGGAGAAGCTGGCACGGGAACAGAGAGTGGTGAGTGAAAACAGAGGAGGATGCTGCCAGAATGTCAGCTGGGCCTTTACATGGAGTTGCACGCACCACGGAACATGTGTTGGGCGTGTTCCCCGTCCTGCTGAGCAGCTCGCTTTTATTGTTCGCCGATAAGTCCGCAGATTTGTCACAAATGCAGCTCTTTTTTTTTTTAAAATATATTGTTGCTTCTGTGCAGCAAGAAGACCTAGTGGAAAACACGTCTGCCTCAAAAGGTTTTGTAACAAGCTCTGGCTCTGATTTTCTGCAAGTACTCCAACTTCCTCCCACATTCTAAAAACAAAAACAGTCCAAAAACATGCATATGTAGACTTGGGCTGAACAATTCATCAAAGTCAAATATATCTTGCAATTTTTTTACATTGCAATTTTCAAATTGCAAAGGCAGCAATTTTGGGAAAACAATGCTTCATGTGTATGTGCCCTGTGATGGTCTGTCAACCAGTCCAAGGTTTACACCGTCTCTTGTCCAAAATCAGCTTGGATGGACCCCAGCACACCCTCCACCCTCACGAGAATAGAAAATGGATGGGTGTAACTCTTTCTTTCAGCATAGAGGTGATTGACAATAATCATGCCTCTCTTTTTGCAACATTGACACGTGTCAAAGTGGCTGAATGATCCAAATAATAGCTTGGTGCAATTCAATCAATCCCATCATCACGACAGCGCGGGGCATCAATACGTTTTCATTATGTTGAGATGCCATGTCTATATTTGCACTTAAACAGTGCCCGTTGGCGAGAGTTTCGCTGCGACACCGTGATGGAGGGGTCAGCGATGCCTGTCTGCTGCCTCTCGATACTTCCATCAATAAGGTGTAATGCTTTCACACCTGCTCGTCCTCCAACGAGAGGCCGCTGTCAGTCAATAGGTCGTCATGGTTCCCGACAAAGGCAGAGCGTGATGGGTAGCGTCAAGGGTGCGGCGTCCTCATTCGTAGGATTTGACATGCAAAATAATGCTTTTTGAGCAGCACGCTGAAGCAGTGGTTAGAAAATGTGCCTCATAATTCTGAGGTTCTCAATTTGAATCTCAGGTCGAGTCTCCCTGTGTGGAATCTGTATGTTCTCCCCATGTTTGTAGAAGTTGTGGTCCGGTAAATTTGGTTCTTTGAAGTCTCGGATTCGAAACACAAAAATAGAAAATGAGAACACTTACAAGGAGCTGCTGTAGGCGACAACTCACACCCGGGCGCTCACGCCACTCCAGCTCCTCAAGTCAGTCACGAGGAAAAACCCTTAACTCATTCAATCCATAAAACGTATATATACGTTTTGAAAGTTGTTGTCCTCGCCTCCCAAAGACGTATTTATGCGTCTTTGTCTTTTGCGTAAGAGCTCCATGTTTTTATATCTTTAGAACACAATATTATGTAGGCCTAAATCAGTCAAATTCCAGAAGAAAAAAAAAAAAACCTTGTGATCGAGGTGTTTCCTCTCGGCTGGGATTCAATGAGTTAAAAGGCACACATTTAACAAACAGATACTAAAGTATGGACAGTAATTACTAAGGCCAGACCGATTCATTGGAAATCTGATTGAACAATATTAGTTCTTTTAAAATCAGCAAAAAGCTAAAGATTTTTTTATATCGTAAAACATTAATGTAACTTAACAACAATGTAAGACAAAGATAATAAATAAAAAAAAATATACTTAAATTGTTCTTAGTTAAACTAAACAACGTATTGTAAAATAGTCAAATGTTCTGCCTGTAAAGAATACGTTATTTTAATATTTATATATATTTTTTATTATTTGGCGTATCATAATTTTATTCAGCTAGAGATCAGAATTGCTATCCCCCCCAAAAAAAAAAAATCCATACCCATCACACACTTGTAATTACACTTTATAATACGAGTTGATTTATGTCCTTTTGGTTTTGAAAAATACAGCTTGTTTATTTAAAAGGCCTAACAACAAATTGCAGGTGTTTTTCAGGGCTGGAATGAATTAATGGCATTTCAATTCACATCATTGCCGAAAACTGCTTTGACATACAAATCCCGCAAAGTCACCAGGGTGTTGTTACGTTTGCAGCTGTCTGCTTTTGTATCACTATTGATCTTAATTTGCCGCTTCATCTTTTGGTGCCCATCGGGGGGAAGGATGAGCAAAAAGAGCATTTAGCAAATCAAACAACATTTTTAGGCATCTTTTCCTTTTTTTTTTCCTCCACTCATCGTGCTTTGACTGACATTTTGCTCAAATTACCAGCAATGCCTGAGGGAAGGTGCGCGTCGAACCTTTAAACTGTTATTATTCCATACACAAGGCCTGTAATTCAGTCGGCCGATGTTTTATTCAAAGTGGTGTTTGTTCATTGGGGCTCCCGCTACACTTTTCCGTGTACATCCCGTTCACAACACTTTTTATCGTCCTGCTCACTTTTGGGCCCCGAGTGGCTTCTCCCACAGGAGCCTATTATCCGTCTTAGCATATGCAAAAAAGCTCGTCGGATATCGTATCGCACTCACTTGGGGACTTGACACCCGTATTATGAGACCGCTACTCAGCCGGCAGCGTTGCAGGGGCCACGTCTCATTTAGAAAAAAATTTCCTGGCGCGCTGAGAGGGCTTCTCACTGAGAAAGTCACTTAGCGTTTGGCGCAAATTTCCCCATTGTGGGACTAATAAAGGACATCTTTATCTGTATCAAACACGAAGGGTCGCACCACAACAGAGAGGAGATGCGCTGCATTCTCGGTTTGATCAACTCAGAAAAGCCAACATTTTAATGACAGCAGAGTTGGAAGCTGGAATTGATTCCATCGAGATGGGGGCCGTTCATTTTGGTGTTGATGTGTAGTGCACCGTTCCAACGTCTATTGAGCCAAAGCACATATTTGTTAAAAGTCAAATCCCTCGGCACATCCCTAATCAATAATGTCACAAAAAGTACATACAGTGGGACTAAATGGGTGTTTGTAATCATGAAAATAGCACTGCATTGAATAAATGAATGAATGCTTTATTTTGAGCATGCGTCAAGTAGAAAAAAAAAAAACTACACAGACAAAAACACAAGACTGAAGTACTCCTGCCTCGCAACTACAGTATGTGGTTCTCGGTTTGAATCTTGAGTCGGGACTTCCAGTGTGAAATTTTAGCGTGTGTTTTCTGCGACGACTTTCTCCTTGTCACTTATTTTGCGGCGAATGACTTGAGGTGACCATAAACATACGCATTTGCCACCATAAACAGGCTACTTAACAGGTTTAACTTTTACGTGTGATCGGACTGGGGAGGGGAAAGAAAAAAAAAATCACACACCACAGCACAGGAAAATTGCGCAAGATATTCTTTTAAGAGACACTGGTCCATTGTCACCTTTGATTGGAAGGGGATGATCAAAATCGTCAACAATTAATTAAAAAATTAATGTCATCCTTTTTTTTTTTTAAGTTTTGATTTCTCTCAAAACTGCCTCAGTAGTCTTCTCCCAATGCCAATGTTGTCTGCCTTCCGTAGGTGACGTACATGAGTAGAAATGCTGTGATGTCATTAGAAAAACTGCGGCTATTTCACCAAAGATACTAAAGAGGAATGTGAAAGGCAAGCTCGTTTTGGCTGATTCAATTTCGGATGAACAGGGTCACCTCGCTCAGCTATTTAGCAAGTTAGCCGCTAATATTAAGGTCACGGTTAGTGAAGCTCCTTGCATAACGATGTGAACGCTAACATTAGCTTAGCAGTTTCAGTGGATTTTGCACACAGGTCATGTGTAATGTAACGTTCTAACCACAGATATGAAGTTGAGATATGCCGGCATGCTGTAGCAGCCCAATGAAGCAACGTGCATATGTGGTGGCCACATTGGTTCCCATCAAAATCAATTCATGAGTTTTTTTTTTTTATTGTTGTTGTTTTTGTAATTTGAGAAAAGACAAAAAAAACTTCTTACCTTTGAAAGGTTATTCCAATTCCCTTGTTGTGATTGTGCTTTGTACATAATTGGGCATATTTTTGCAATTTTCAAATCTAACTTTGTCGGTCTACAGCCTAAACTGCAAAATTGGCTTGTCTAAATTAACTTACTCAACATCCCCCACCCCCATACTCACTGTAAACTCAAGTGTGTTGAGGGTGGGCTGGAGTATTGGCACAAGGTAGTGAGAAAAATGTGTCTGGGTATTTTTTGGGGGGATGCATAATGCTGGTTTGTACAGAGAATGAGATGTTTTGTCCTGGACTCCTCCCCCCCCCCCCGCCCCACTCCATTCGGACTGCTTCTTTTTTTTTTCTTTGTATTTAACTGGCCCTGTCTGCTTTCTTCTCTGTGTTGTGCCAGCATCAGCCCTTGAGCCTCTCGCCGGGAGAAAGCTTTGATGTGTCCCCGCTGCTCCTAACCCCCCCAACCACCCATCGAATTCTGATTGGTGGAGAGCCGGTGGGGCTGATGGGCCCCGACGTGGGAGTGGGACGGGACGGGGGGGGGTGGATGAAAGCTGGCGGGGCAGCGAGGGGGCACCTGTACACAGAGCCTGGCCTGTGCGCCTGCTTCATCTTCAAGCGTTCGCCTTGACCGCCGGCTGAACTCGGGTGTCAGCGACCATCACACGGTCGCGGTGACCTCCCTCTCTCTCAATTTATTTCCTTTCTGTCTCACTCCACATCCTCCTCGTTTTTTTCTTTTTTGCCACTTTTGTCTGTCTGCCTCTTGCGTGACAGGTGAATCTCTCTATTAACAGGGATGAAATGAGATTCTCACGAATTTTAAAATGCATACAATGTTCAACACAAGTTGGAAAAAATGACCAGTAAAGGGGCTTGTAGAATACAAAGCTGTTCTCACTGTTCTGTGGGAATTGGATTAAGCAGAAAACGATCCTTGGTGCCATTTAGACTTATCCAAAGGTCATAGAAAAAGCGCCACCCCTTCTTTTTTTTTTTCCTTCTAAGATGTCCCAGCAATAAGAGTACTGTTTAAGCATGAATGTGCGTCTCTGTCGTCTTATTTCCTTTGATTTGCAAAGAAAGGGGACTTTTAGTTCATAGCTAATGTATGTGTGGTCAAGGATGTTGGTGATGGTCACATACACTCGCCGGATAATCCATTCAAGTGCACCTGCTCAATCTAACAGGAAAAAAGTGTTGTTAAAAAAAAAATTTAATAAACAGTATTTTTTTTTTCTACACTTTAAAAAATTCATTCATTTAACCTGTGTTTAATGTGTATTAGTATAATGCTCCAGTAAACTGTATTATATCGAAATTCTATTAAAAAAAAAAAATTCCATCCATCCATCCTTTCATTTTCGCAATTGAAAGGGCACGCTCCACACAGGAGTTTAATTGCTCATGATATCCCTTTATACATCTGATAATTGGACCTTTTCTGACTTAAATCCAAAGGCGTAAGTAAAATACTAAAATCCAGCCTGATTGGCGGTCTGTGTGTAGCCAGCACTAACTGACCTAAGGCCTCGCGTGCCTGCACTGTGTATACACATCATTCTTCTGTAAAGATGAGGGGTTAGAAGAATGATGTATTTTATCGACGCTGTCACCCCGCTCTCCAGTGTTGCTGATGTGCATCGTGTTTGCGCTATTAGGAAATGCTGCATGATTAAGACGCCTCGTAGTTTGGGAGTTGTTTGTGAGCACAAAGCTCTCGGTTGACCCTGTATAAATGCAGTTGTTGCAGAGGTGACCTGCTTGTAAATGAGGGTCATGGTTCAGGTGCTGGAGGTCACCACCATTGGCCCTTTGCCGCGCACGGGGGCACCTTAGCGGCCCGCTGCTGTCGACCCCCCCCCGAGTACTGAACGTGCATTTGATTGCGTTAGGGCCAATAAGGGTGGAGCTGGGAGGTCACCTCTGGACTCATTGAGATGTGAGAGGTGACAGGCAGCGAGGTCTAAGCCAATAGAGCTCAAACGGCATCTGTCAAATGCGGCGGACAGGAGTGTTTGCTCAGCAATCACAGCACATTCTTCTGAGGGGATGCAAGTACTTGATAGCCTGTTTTAAGATACGGACAAAATTTGCAATAATGCTTCCTGAGAGTTTACATGCCCAGCACAAATCTAGCGGCGAGCACAGTCTAACTGTGTACATAGGTGGAGTTTTCTTTCTTATGATATTTTCATAGACGGGCGCTGGGCCATTTGCGCCGTTGAGGGAGAACACAGTTGATTCATAACCAACGGAAGCCAAACCCAATAGCTGTGCTGTGGCCCTGAGTGGTCTAAAAATATATATAATGAAGATGATGATAATGATGCGTGCAATGAAATTATTTCTAGAATTGCGTTAGGAAATGTATCTTGTCTTTTTCGCACATTGCCGACAGTTTCGGATGTCATATCAACCTTCGTCAGAGGTGTCTTAAAACACCTGATTGTCAGCAGTTTTTTTGCTCTCCATTAGAAAAAAAGTTTTTGTCAGAAAAAAAAGAAAACTTGAAACCTGATTTTTACAATGATTCAAGCATTTGTTGCCTGCTGTTGACAAATTAATGATATACGATGACATCCATTACAGATATCATTAGAGCTGGCAATCTACGTTTACACCACCTGTGCCACATTTTAGATCTGCGCCAGGCTGGTTTAAGGTAGAATTTACTTTGAGACACCAAACTGTCAGGTGAACCGGGTAAAAGAAAATGCCTCGGGTCCCTCAGAATGCCCATCATAACGCAGCCCAGGTCTGCCACATTCCCGAATACGTTAAACTAGACTAGCCTCAGCACGAAAATGAAAACGCGCCAGTTTTTACTCCAAACGCACATGCACAGTCTATAAAAAGAGAGCCTTGGCATCCAACGCCTGCTTTAACCAATAAAAATTATTTCAGAGCAACCAGTTGGAAAGCTCTTAATTTGTGACCATGACCACAAAGGACCAAACTTCCCCAAATGTGATGAGGCTTTTTTTTTCATTCCCATTACACACACTACAACCAGGTGTTTGTCAATGACGGTATCCAGCACACTAAGGAATTTATAAAACAATCCCAAGAGCTGATAACATTTAACAGACAAGAAGCATCTGCAAGGGGCTCTCCTTGTCTTCACTTTCAAAAAAGCTGCAAGGAATTATTACAAAAAAAAAAAAATAGAAGAGGGAAACACATGTAAAAGACTTTCAGGACGTTCTGCTTGTGTGTGTGCGCCGGAGAATGCGGGCGCATCACAGCACCACCATGCACATCACTTAGACTAAATCCCAAAGGCCGTGACTGGCGCAGCGTGTCCCGCATTAGCTCCACCGCAGCTCGCTGAAATGCACTCGCCTGAGTGGAATGAGAGCCACCAGGCACCATACACACCACGCCGGCGGCTTTGTCAGACACAGATCAATGCGCGGCAGCGCTCACTCAGAGCCAGCCGCCGCCCCTGCCTGCCTGCAAGGACAAATACACTATCTTGAGGGGGGTCATTGATTCGCCTTGGATGTGAATGTCTTTGTCTCGCCGTCTTCCCAACATTTCCGGCGAGCCATGCGTTGACTGGCCACCAGTCCAGGGTGTACGTCGCCTCTCACCCAAAGTCAGTTGGGATGGCACCAGCTCATGACATGACTGTGCACATGGCAGTAATATTGGAATGAGTCTGCTTTCTATGTACGCTCAGTTGTAATAGAGTCCGAATGAAGATTTGCATAATTTGGTAAACGCTTCAACTAATTCCAAGATTCAGAGAGGAGGAAAAACAATAAACATGACTTCTGTCTAAGCACGGAATGAAAGTGGGTCATTATTGTGGAGCTGAACTCCGCTCCAGCCGCAAAGCAGCACTGAGAACAATCATTTATTTATGAAGTGGCCTGAGACTTGAGAGCTCTTGAACTTGGATCCATGGATCTCCTGAGAGGTTTACTGTGCATGCTGTAACAGAACTGACGTGCGTTTAACACAGCGGAGGTCACCAACTTTGAGCCAACATGCTGTTAATAATATTCATTTGCTACGTTTACTCTGCAATGTGCAATTCGTCTTGAATGGTTGAACGGGGCATCACACTAATGTAGGGTTTGGCAAACTTCAGACATCTACTGTATAGTGCTGGCCCTCATCATGGTTGCGGTTGAACCAGAGAAGTGAGAAGCGGGATACAGCCAGGGTCACATAAAATTTGCTCTTCACCACTGTAAACTCTTGATGATGTGCATTTTTATCCTTGACAAATCAACCCAAATTTGCATGCCAAATTGTGGTAAAACATTAACACAGCATTTAAGTCATAATTTTAGAAAATATTTGGATAAAACTATCCAATCATCCATTTTCTGTTGTACTTATGTTCATTCGGGATGCATCGGGAATGTCGGGAAAATATGTGAATTTTCCTGAACAGCCGGTGTATTTCCAGGCTGTTTTTGGCCTGAATGGCCGCCATCAAACAGTTCAATGTCATTTCAAACTCGATCATACAACAAGATAAATTTCACAAACAACCCAGGCTAAACATAAACGCCTCCTGAAATACAAGGCTTGTCTCAATATACTATCGTGAATGTGAAATTTAAGATTTTCAGATTTAAGATTAAGATTTTGCCTCTCAATTGCTTCTTCACACAGCCGCACATATTGCTCTCTCTCTCTCTCTTTTACTCACTCACTCGCTTTCTCAGTTGAGCTCTCAATTAACACTAGAACAATCCAGAGACTGTCATTTGACACGTCTAGCTACAGATACTGAAGTTCCGTCCATTGGCACCACAGCTTTAAGCTAATATTCTACATCAAGGTGTGAAAAGGCACTTTTTTTGCAACTGCTGCTTTGGCAAGTAATGTTCTCATTCACAAATGAAAGGAGGCTAATCGTAGTTGTTTGATATGAATCTAGGTGTCATTTGACAGTGTTCCGAGAAGAAAAGGACTTCATCGTTCCGTCCCTGGGACGAAATGCCCGTCTCTGGGCAACAACTATCACTCAACACCATTATTTCATCGGTGACAATTACCGAGGTAACAGGGCTCAGATAATCAAAACAAGAAACTTGTCAGTAATGACGTTTTCTTCAATCGGTCAAAAGAAAAGTTTGGTGGGCGGGCACAAGTTTCCGCATCACACAATCGACACAAAGTATTGTACTGAATGTTCCGGCTTTCCCAAGCAGATCACATTGGAGCAGTCCGAGACTGATACTGTGGAGAACTCCTTTGAGTGATTGACGTGTTTGCACTTGCTAGGTTAGGGGACTGGTTCCATCATAACAACAAAACACACACACATAAATGGGTAAATATGTGACCGGTGAACCGTAAATAAGCAGGTGCTGACCGTATTTGTGAATAGTCTCGAATTAAAACAGTAGGCCATGTGTCACCAAGTGTTGGCAATAGGAACCTTTATGGAGGCAGAGTTGAGGTGCGATTGACACAAAGGGGATCATCCGTCATCACCCGTCGTCACCCGGCCATGTTGTAGACGTGATTGGCAGCGCCGGCCGCTCATCACGGCTCAAGGAACTGTGTCGCAGGAAGGAGTGTAACTTGGGACCTATTGTTTAACAGTTCCCAAAGACAGGAGGACACAGAAATTATTCTGGAGAGCAGGAGGCACACGCGAGAAGGTGACCTTTAACTGCACTTCCTTAGCTGAATCTCATCCAATTAGAGGACTGTATATTTTCCCTAATAGCGGCTGATGAGGCCGGGCGTATGAGCCGGCACGCCCGGCCGGCGTTGCTATGCAGCGAGATGGCTGCTTAGCGGCGGAGGAGCGCTGGGGAATAAGTGAGCAGAGAGCTTTAATTTGATAGGGTTAGAATCCTGCAGGCTCTGGGGTCGCGGGTCACCGGGAGCTCGCCTCGTGCCCAATATGAAGAAATCACAAGTAAATTGCTTACATCTGCCGCCGGTGGCTGCGACGGCTGTGATTGGATCCCCGGAGGTGAGGCGCTATCTGACGTGGGACTTCTGCGGAAGGGGGGCGCCAAGGCGCAACGACGCCCTTGTAATTGGAGTAATTGGGAATTAATTGTGTGAATACTTGGAGAACATTCACACATATGTTACTGTGAACCAAAGTTCTTTTATCTCTATTTATTATTATTATTCCCATATTTCTGTCCTTCTAAAAGGTTTCTTAACCAATATAAGTTTGAAATGTTCCCCTCATTCGTAACATCCTTGCAATTTTCACATTCAAAAACCTCCACTTTTCCCATTATTGCATATTTTCCACGGCATTTAAAACAAATTCACCCACCCCAAATTCTCAAATGATTTAAAGAAGTAAAGAAAGAAGTTTCCAAATCTAATCGAATAAAACCTGAATGTCTCAGCTGATTCAAATCATTCTACTTTTAAAATGCTGCACTAAGCAGAAGTTCGCATTTCATGCAACAAGCGTTCCTATGGTTTTTAAATCCACATTTTACATTGTAAAACATTTACTTCAAATAATTTACACCATTCCACTGTCGAAATATTCATTTGAGTCAAAAGTATTTTAAATTTTAAAAAATGGCCTCTTTTTTCTATCATTCAAAATGAACAAATCCCATTCAAATAATGATGTCAAAATTTTGCAAATTAATGGAGACATTTTACTTTTAATAACTCTAAATTGCAAGTCTGCTTGTTTCTTTTACCCACATTTCACATTCAACATTTGAAATTAATTGTGCAGCGTTTCAATTCAGCGTCAGCTTTACAGCATTCATTTTTTCTCCAGGGATCGCACTTCCTTGTTGATGTTGAAAAATGCTCTGAGGGAGAACATGGACAAGCCGTTGTGTTGCAAACCCGACAAGTAGCGGCAAAGTCTCCAGAATGAAGCTGACAAATGAGGTGCAACAAAAGTGCCACGTAAAAATGACTATCCATCAACAACGTCCCCAGTCTGGAACACCGGCAATAATACAACCAATGAATAATCTTATATCAGGTCAAAGTTGGAGACGCTCCATATTGCATCCTCTGCATTCCCATCCGACACGAAGCGCCTTGTTTGTCTTCTCCTCATTGTGATTAGACCTCGGCCATTTTGCCTACACGTTCCTCATTCCCGGTTGGCCGCCCGGCGTTGGGATACGGTCCAACGTAAAATGGGCCAGGCTGTGAATTATCGCAAAAGCTCTGGCACATGACACCTCATTGCAAGGTCTTTGTCACCAATTATGTGTCTATTAAGAAACAGTCAATCAGTCAATGTGCAAATAGGCAGGCCTCGGAGGGCCGCCGCTATTGACGGCATGCTGTCAATAGTCCATCTGATATGATTTAGCCCAGGAGAAACTGTTTGCTCCACACACATCCCTTTGCTTATTGACCAACAATTACTTTAATAGGCCTTTTTAATGGACGTGAATTATTATTCGCATTGGATTTGCAGTTTGTCACCCTTTTACGTTTCACTTCATCAGCAGTACGCTTGTTTCCTTTCTGTGCATGTTATGTAATGTTTTGTCCGCTGGCCGCATTGGACTACAGCGCACCACAAATTGGATGTCTGGCTGGCTAATTTGATTCCTCCCCACCCAAAATCCCCTGAAAGGAAATCCCTGTTAGCTGCTTCTAATGATGGATGCTAATATTGTGATTTCAGCGTGCTGGCGCTGCGCCTCAGCCCACCGTCCCATGCTAATCAAACCAGTTACTGTTGCATTCTGGTGCCATTTTGGCTTAAATGATTGTAAAATGGTTTGTATAATTTGCTTCAGAATGAGAGCTGTACAGCCTCAAAGAAGATGAGACATGTTTTTAAGCATTTACATATGAAAATTCTTTAAGGAGACAAAAAAAAAAGACTTTTTAATTGTCCGTTTACATAAAGTTGGGCCTCGGGAGTGCCTGCCTAACTCTGAGAGTGAAATTCCACAAGCAAGTACATTGTGAGCTGCCTAGTTTCCAAAATGTGTTTATGAGTGAGCTGTTCTGAATTTTGATCACTTTAGCTGCAATTAAATGTTTTTGAAAGCACCGAGTAGTAGCAAATGTTAAATGAAGCTGCAATCATGGCAATTTAGCGTCACCCATCTGTCTAGGATACCTGTTTCCGATTGGGCCTGATCCGGACCAAGTTCCTAGCTAAATTTTGACAAACTACCTACAAGCCTAGGATTGCATCCGAAATGGCCGCTTTATACCAAAAATCGTCAACATTGTTTAATTTTGTGCACGTTTTTTTTTCATATGCTAAATAGCCTTTCCCTTGTTTAGCACTTTTTCACTCTACCACTGAGGTATGTCGCCCCCTTAGGTTCTCTTATGAAACCCCACACCCACCCAATTTCATGTCCATTAGGTGTTGTATGCTCCAGCACCGCTGCTGTTGAGTAACTTTTGGCATGTCATGTCAAATTTTCACCACATACACATGCTTGCCAAAATTGGTGAGTTTACAGGGCGATACCCACGTCTTACTGGGGCTCATTTGGCTAAATTCCCCTGCGTACTTTTGGGTAATTGCAAACTAAAAGCATCAAGTCAAGGGGAGACTAAATTGTCTTAGACCCTTCAAATCCAGGTCACCACCTCTTCCAGCTCCTTCCCTTGGTTAGGCGCTATTGAACTATGCACTCTTAAGCAAGCAGACATTTGTCCACCCACAAACGCTGCAACTCATCATCAGTAGGGTAAAACTAACACGACGGTCTAAACCCAGCAAGCCCTGCAATAAATAGCAAAAAAATTTGCAAATGAAGCTCCCGGTTGTAATATGCACTACTTATATATATATATATATATATATATACTGTCGGATAAAAAAGCTCCTCCACTCACTTCAACAAACCACAAGATAGTGCCAAAGCATCACGTTTCTCGTACAAAAGACGTTGGCACCATTTTGTGGTGCATTTCAGTGGTGCCATTTCACAAAGACTACAAAAACAGTCAACAAAGGAGGATAGGGACCAAAACAAGTCTGCATATATATTAATTGGTGAGAAGATGCTGCGGGTTGGATATTGTCTTATGACATGATCTTGGGCAAATGTGTCTGTATTCTCATCAAATGACCAGAGATATGAATCCATTATTGCAACATTTGAACTTTTTCTCCTTGAAAATCAGCAGTTTTTCTTCACTGTGACATTCAGCGGCGCACATTAAACCGATTTCTCGAAAAGTCGCTTGACCCAAGAAGTTTTTAGAAGCAATGACTTACATAGCGTCTTCTAGCCGTCCTTCCACTAGGGAATTGTTTAAAGACCTACAGGGATTATCTTAATTAGTCAAGGATATCAACGCCGCCTTTCTCGACAGTGCAGAAACAACAAAAGCAATTGGGCTAAAACGAGAAATTAGTTTTGAATATCAACATCCCTGGAGGGGTTCTTCCTATTTCTGACATGACTTGTATTGGGAAAAAAAACAAACATAACAACAGGTCATTTTCAAAAATCCATCAGAGGTGGCGCAACGAGCTGTGCTGTAAACACGGTCACATGCTAATGCAAAAGATCCAGGGGTCAGTCAGGGTTAGGTGCTCTTTCAGCCTCTACATGTTACCTTTGTGTCAATGACTTCAGAATGCCAATGTTGGCTATCACAGTATATATATATATATATATATATATATATATATATATATATATATATATATATAAATATATATATGCATGCACAAGCCTGCTTTCAGAAATCAGGGAAGCAAAAGCATCAAATGAATACTTTAACTTGCGTGCAGCTCACTCCAGCCCAGACATTTTGATCACGTCATCCCCTCTGGAAAATTGCAATTAAGTTCTGAGAGATAAAACATGCCAACTACTCTGCATTTCAAGGCTTGATTGGCCTATCAGTGAGGCAGCGCACCGCCGTGATTTTTCATCACTGTTAATTGATCCTTTCTTTAATTAACGTGGAAAGGAAAGCCCATATCTCGCACGCCTCGTGTCTGTCTGTCATAACACAATAAAGGCCCTCTTCCTCGCACTCTCGTCTCTCCGCTGGCTGGCCGGCGGCCAAATGGACTATTTATGGCGCGGCGATCTCACCACGACGAGTTCAATGGCCGGCTTCATTAACGCCGCTTTTCGCTGGCAAATTCTCATTTGCATGAGGTGGCGGCTTGCTTTTAATATGCATGTGAAGGTTAGTGGTAGGGCCAAGCCGCTCTTTCTACTACTATTGCCCGTACTATTGTTTCTTTGGCTCCTCCTTGTCCCCCCCAATGTCACCAACACTGACACTTTTTCCCTCTGATTCAATTAGACAGACTCTTTTTGTTTTTTCTAGAACATTTTCGTCCCCCTCAGCATGGCGGCTTGCCTCAATTTTATACAACACTAAAGAGCAGAAATGTCTAGGATACCTGCTGCCGATTGGGGCTCATTTGGGCCAATTAAAGGTCAGAGTTAGTCAAAATACAAATTCAAGAATTCCCCCAAAATGGCTTTTTCAAAACAAAATGGCAGATTTGTTCAGATTCGTTTCAAATGAAAATGTTGATTTTTTTGCTTTGTTGGGGCCTTTTTTTTATTTTGTGAGCGAATAAATTTGAATAACAACTAACATATTCACAGGGTAAACTTCTATTGCACCTTTTTTTGAACACTTACTTGCATGTTAGTTAAGAATGTTGGTTGGCTCTTTCGTTGGCTAATTGTGTTTATCGTAGTACAATTGAACAATTGAACTACATTATCACTAGTCTTCAAAAGAGGAGGAGTTTTACACTATTTCATTTTAACAGTTTCATACTTGCGTAATCTTTAGAAATGCTGACTTGCTTTTTCTTTGGCTCTTTTGTGTCAGTTACCAATGGATTTGAACAATTACTAATAAAGGATGATTAGTAATTCAAAGGGCGATTTGTTTTACTTTTATTAGATTTATAGATTTCACACCCCTATGACAGCCAATCATGTTCGCTTAGGAAGTTAAAGGGAAATTTTGCAAAGAGTAATTTTTTCTCGGAAAGTAACTGTGATTAGAGGATAAAGTTATGTCAGCATTTCAAACACAAACATTTTGCTTTGTCATATGCAGACACCTTAGATATCTCTACTTGCCCAAATGTAAGGGCATTTCTGTACTTTTATTTCAATTTCTTCATGCACTGATATTTGAGCAGCAGCATGTCTTTAGCTTGCTTCTCCTTCGAATCTTGGAAAAAAACTATCAAAGGAACGCTTGCAACGTCTTAATTATTATGAAGTACCAACCATCAATTTAGTACATTCCTGGTTTATTCCAATGTCAAATTCCAACTTTTAAAGGTCGCAGAATTTTGCTAACCCATTAAAAAGTGACTTCAAACAAAGTGTTGGTCGTCTCCGCATTGTGGGTGTTACCATGCCAGAGTTTTCTTTGTTGAAGTTTCCTGGGTGTGGTCCTCAAGACCTATTTTTTAATACTTGCCTTTTCCCCATTAGAGAGTATTTTAGTAGTTAGCCTGCTATTCTGACAACTCTACCTGCTTTAATGGCCGCCTCCAGGAGGTGTGAAGCTGGGTCTTAACACTTGGCCTTTTTCACCGAGCGTATGCGCAGTTGCCATTGGAGCGTAGTGTGTTTTTCTTTTTCCTCCCTTCCTCAACAGAAAGGCTGCAGAGAAATGAACATGTGAGTATCTGTTTCTGTCTAATTAAATCCACTGAACAGCCCTCAAGCGTCCTCTGCCAACACAGACCTTCTGTGGGTGCACACTGCCACCTATTGACCAAAAATAAAAAATAAAAATAAAGAGCCACTCCATCCTCTCTAGGCCATCTTACTGCCTTGATTGCTGCTAACTGCTGATGGTGGCATCAGTCACGGCGTGCCAGGATAAAACAACTCTTTTAAGATCACATATCTCTTTTGAAGGCTTCTTTATTACTATTTGTACAACACGCCGGGGCCGCCTCTAATGGCTGCAAATCAGCCAAGCCGGGGACGTAAATGCAAGCAAGCAAGCGCCGGCGCTCTTATGTGTTATCATTGTTGCGAGGTGTGTTTTGTGCAAAAGGCCTCCTCATTTGCGGTCGCATGGTTGGTGTTGTTGCTTTTGGAGAACAAAGCCAAGAAGCAGAAGTGGTGGCTGGAGGAGCAATTTTTGTCCATCAAGGGGGCTTGTTGAAGAGTTCAATTATTTGTCTTGTGAAGTATTCCGAGGATGTGGTCAGCTCATCAGCAGCAAGACGACGAAGTGTTCGGCGCATGGACTTGAAGGGATGAAGTCCTTTTGTGGAGGATATGATGAATTAGAATAACTCTGTTTATCGTGGGGGATGCGTTAGGTGACATTTTGCGATAGAGGAAGACCATAATACAGTATATTTAAACTTGCATCCCTCCCACACACCCTAAATGCAGTTATAGTTCTTAAAACACATTTTTAAAAGTAGTCTTTAGTGCCTGGTCTCACTTTTATAGTTCTCCAAATAAGAAGTAAAATGTTGGCTCCAAGCTGCTTATGATAGGTTTACTGCATCTCTTCCAGTAGTGCTCGGTGCTACCTACCATTTTGTGGCACAAAGTGGTACTACATTGAAAGAGCACGGCGATAAAATTAATTTGGACTTGCCTGCATACTGTAAAAATGCTAATGTATTAATATGTATTATTATTCACTCTTTTAAAACTAACTTTTTAGTGTGCAGTGAATATATATATATATGAGTACCATAGCGCAATGTATCATGTGTCCGTAAACGATACGAAAAATGTGTATCACATCACAGCTTTTCATGCAATAGCTACTAGCAAATATAACATACAATAACAAGCCTCATAGAAAAATCCCATATAGCCACTGGGTATCATCCTTTCTCCGCAGTTTACAATGAAAGCCAGCAATCTGACTACAATCAGCAGACACTGATTGCTTCTGATTGGCTCTGAGGAGCATTTTACAGTCCGCCCGCCTCAGATTATAGGAAAAGGGAGCATAATTTTAGCCACACACATTGGAGGCAAGGAAAAGAAAGAATTGAGAGCCAGTGGAGTTAAAGTGGCTGTTAAAAGTGAAATCCATCACCAGTTTGTCTAAAAATGGATCACTTTCAGAACTCCTGATAATGCCCATCCATTTCTGGCAGTCAAACAGACTCGGGAGAAGTGACTGATTTTACGGCCAACTCAATCTTCAAGAAAGCGCATGTAGCTTTAAAGCCGCGGAGCTCCAGTGTGCGCATGTTAACACCATTAAATCACCTCAAATGTCTTCATGATTCAATCTTTCCCACAGCCGACGACAAGCCAATTGGATTTCCCCAAAGTGGCTGTCCATTTCCTGTCTGTGTGTGACGAGTAGTTGCCCAGCTGTGTGTGTGTGTGTGTGTGTGTGTGTGGGGGGGGGGGGGGGGGGTAGGAATACCCACTTGCTCTAGTCCCCCGATTTTACGTCTAAGCGTAAAGCTCATGGAACAAATGATGATTTGTCAAGAATAACAAATGCTACAAACAAAAAGTTGAATACAAATATTCACCTGGTAATTTTTTCTTGAAAAGTCAGTCCCCAGAAGTCAATCAGCAACATGAAATGTTTTAGACAACTCTACAGTCTGTCAAAAGTAGACTCACCAACAAGTGTCAAAAACCCGTGCCGAAAAGGGACAGAAAGTCTGTCATATTGGTGTAAAGTGGCTATTTTGGGCCGGTTTCGTCTATTTCCAGGAAACCTTCAAAGACGAGATGACAAGTGGGCGGTCCAAGGAAGCAAAAATATAAGACTCAATTTAGAAGACAAATGAGTAGCGCCCCCTGGAGTTTCTTTGGGGAAAATTCAGCCCCGAATGCCAGTTTCATTTCGCAGCATGAAACTTGTTCGACATTCTTTTCTCATCTCCCCCAAAATCACTGACTGTAGCAACATGAAATTTGGTAAACATTTCTAGCAAGAGGAACACAAAAAAAGTCTCAAGAATCCATGCTTGACAACACACAGGAACTCTGCCATTCTATTTTGAAGCAGTTATTTTTGATTCACGAGCACGGACGGTTTACCCTGCAAGCGGTGCGCTGCTCACCAAAATTTCTACAACTGGACCCATCTCCCCACCCATTTGCACAAATTGTAAATGTGGTTCAGTACGGCTGCAAAACAACACGTGCAGTATATACACATCACCTCCATGACCAGGTGGCGGTCAGCCTCATCTCGCTTGTGCACAAACAGCAAATAACCGTGCGTAAAATTATGCGCTGTATTGCTAATCAGATGTTATCACGGCCCTGTTTTAGAATCACTTCGAAGTAGGCTCGATTATAACCATAAACCGAAGACAAAGTGTATAATTGAAAAGTGACCACACGGGATGGAGGCATGCTGCTAATTGGAAAAACGGCTAAAGTCACTCTTTCTGCAGATAGGGAATTTTATTTTATTTTTTTGAAGACGCGTAACAGACACAGTTGCCCCTTTAACGCGTCATCCCTCCACCCCACTCTCCAGGCATGACCCACGCTTAATCCAACTGTGACACTATCAGTGATATTCATTCCCACGCGCCACGTAGCATTTGAAAATAGTTGGAGATAAATGTTTGTTTAGTCTTTGATACTCGTTCTTCATATTTTGTTTTAGTGTAATCATAGTTGGATGTTTGTTGTACTTAAATGTAGTGCCTCATTTTGTTGCAAACTAACACGCCGCTGTTTGTTTCACAACAGGTAAAGACTAATTGCGAGGTTGTCAGTGTTTGTGGCATGCGTGTCTTCCTTGAGCAAAGCTGAGACTCTGCACAATGCAACTCATTATCACCTCAAAATGATTCATTTCAACGCCCTCAGAATTAAGAGATGGGGCCGCGAGTGTGCAAAAGATCCTGAATGTCGTGGTTCACTTTCAAATCGATATTGACAGTGGACCACAAAAAAAAAAAAAAAATCCTTATTTATTTATTTTCAAATCTCAGCATGGGGCTGCATGTATTCTGACCGGCGTTGCTTTGGAGGATTTTACATCAACCGAATGGGCCAGGTCCTGAGAAAGAACCACTTGCTTTATTTTATTGAATTGACTTTTGTGCTAGGTGATTTTATGCTTATGTGATGTGATACTGCAGCTTGCTTATCCAGGAAGGGGGATCACTCCATGAGTGCTCGCTTCTCAGGAGGGTTAGGAATGTTATAATGTTGCTGAAAACATGCCTCTATAGTTAATAACTGTTTTAGGATGGTTACACATTGCATATTAACGCACATGAAATAGTATGCAATGACCTGACAGAAGCAAATTCATAT
This sequence comes from Idiotropiscis lumnitzeri, assembly GCF_059441095.1. Lineage (NCBI taxonomy): Eukaryota > Metazoa > Chordata > Actinopteri > Syngnathiformes > Syngnathidae > Idiotropiscis > Idiotropiscis lumnitzeri. Next base: position 10,998,323 of record NC_142396.1, on the reverse strand, counting down.
TAATCCTCTGACACATTTTCGTTCCTGTTCTTCAATGTTGGATATTTTGGTATGGCCTTCTTCTTTTGTCACAAGGATATCTTTGTCGGCGCCCCATTCTGGTCTCCAAATTTTGGGGGTGGTGCACCCAGATGAGACCGTGGCCTTGTGGAATGCTGTCAGTGGCACTCTATAGCACAGCGGCTCTTAGCGGCCATGACTCCCATGACCTGCTTTCCCGCTCTCTGCTGAATAGCTGCTGGCACCTCTCCCTGGCCTGTCTACTAGATGAGACACAAGTTTAAAGAGATAGCGCCCCTTCCTTTCTCTCACCCCCGCCCCAGCACCATTGCATTGTGTCCTTGATTATGTTATTATCCTCCGCGTGCTGCCTGCGTGAGGTAATTGGAGAAAAATCACACGCCAATGAAATAAAACTTCCTCCAAGGGCACACACTGAAAAAATGTGATGAAAGTGGAACAATTATGCATTGTGTGGATTAAATGCTTTTGGGCTCAAAAGTTACTCAAACCTTTATGAGGTTGGGTTTTGGGTTAGACTTAGTTGTATGATTAAAAAAAAAAGAGAGAGAGAACGAAAGGAAGGAGGTGAGGGGTTGGAGTCGGAGTGTTCGGGTGTAGGTTTAGGATTTGTTTTGCATGGGGGGTGGGGGGGGGGTTGTTATGCTGATATTTGGACCCAAGTGTAGGGGAGCAGGCAAGTGGGATGTCAGGGGATCTCCAAAAGTGATTTGGTTGCAAAAACAACAAAGAAAACTGAGTAAACAGGCGTCCGCAGACGGACAGGCATCACGACACGAGAGTTGCATTTGGCAGTCACAGGAAGAGTTAATGGAAAACAGGGAACAAAGTACTTTGTATAGGAATAGACTGATGAGACAAGGACAAGACACAAGGGATAACGAGGACACGTGCAGACAAAAACTGGGAAGACACAGGACAACTAAACAGACCTGTACAACTATCACGTGACACCAAAAACCGAAGGATGAACAAAGCACAGTTCATTAGTCTGTTTTACACAACTCGAACAAATCATGGGATTAAAGAAAAAAAAATCGGCAGCTGCTACTATTCGCTCCAATAGAGAGACTGGACCAAGTTTTCTACCTACTTCATCCTCAGCTTATTTAAACGGTATTTGGCATAAACACACGGAAGGGAATAGCCAACTTTCGATTGGCAGGCCTCGTCAGCGGCACCTCACTAAGTTCCCTGCCTGAAAGAAAAATTTCTTCAGCGCCACAATCATGATAAACATTATCACAACAAAAAAACTACAATTAACAAGAAGCATGAAAAATAGAGTGATTATTACATTATTATGACTATTATTATACTGAGGCTCATCTGTGGTCGACAGTGATGGTCCTGAGAGACACGTGTGCCCATCAGCTTGTTTTTTTTGTTTTTTTTTAAGTCTTAACCTTCAACTTTCAAGCATGTCAAGTACCAAAAATCAAGCAAGTTGACGTTACTAAATTTAAACATAGCTTCTTATATTTGTCACTTTGAGCAAATAATGTGTTTTTGCGTTATGTGCATGGTTATTCACTAATCGAGTGATTTTGTATCTCCACAGCACTCAAAGCACTTTAGCACAGTCTCCTCACTCACCGACTGCTGACCGCATCAGGAGCAACGACGTTTTCAGTATTTTGCCCAAGGACACTTTGGCATAAACACACACAAGGGCTGAGGTTCGGACTCGCAACCTTTGTGGTGGGAGGCGACCACTCTACCGCCTGAGCCATAGTTGTACAGTGGTTTCACATATTCACTTGAAATTTTTTGTAACTTCATTTGTTTTTAGCAAAGTTAATGTATTGTGACATCGCAGATTATTTGGCACAACACAAAAAACAATAATGGATGAAAAATACAAAGAATGTCACGGCTAAAACTCCGGAAGTAGTTCAAATAAGGTTGCAAGATGTGTCAAACCCTAACGTCTCAAATAAATAAATCTAGCATGGACTCGCTTTCCACCCTAAGAAGCCAACTTCTACTTCCACATCGGGTTTCGGAATGATACTGGAGTTAAGTGACAAAAGCACCGAAGCCAATTCCAAACAGGCAAGCTGCGAGCACGGCCGTTGTTTTTATTTGATGTTGTTGCTTCAAGGCGACACGCAGTAAAAAGCCCACAACTTTTAGATGACATTTCGAACTTCCTTCTTCCAGCTAAGGGCCGTGCTGTCATACCGAAATAAATACATTTAAAATTAAACACCAAGGACATTTTCTCTCTAAGTTGAGTTTGTTTTAGTTAGTTTTGTAAATAATGTCGTTTCAGTTAGGTTTTTTTAAGGCATTTAATTTTTTTAAACAGGTGGCTTTTTCAGCATTATTCATATTCTACACGCACAATATTAATCAGAATACGGTGTTTAGACTTGCGGGGCACATAGATCATGTAATTTTAAAGACATTTTTTTCATTTGACTTTGCCTTTAAGTTGTAAAGAGAGACCAAGATCCCACTGAAGGCGCAGGTACCAAATAAACTGGCGGGTCCTGCATTTCAAATATATATAAAAAAAAAAAAAAAATCAGTAAACATGCCACTCACTTTCACTTTTATCATGCGTGGTGGAGGTACAGTAATTGCACATTCAAAGAGGCGGGCTTCACTAAATGAGAGCGTGTGGCTCTGGTGGCCACCGGGTCAGCTAGCAGGCGGGAATGAGATGAAGCAGAGCACAAAAGAGCGTCGACGTAACATGTGGGCCGCATTAGAAAAGGTAACCGCGGCGGTCCTTGGGAAAAAGCGCCTTTGAGGGCGCGGGAGGCCGAGGAGCAGCAGCAGGTTAGTGTGTCAGCGGGGAGTCCACGTATGAGAATGATTAGAGGAGCAGGTGCCGCTTTTAGCACTGCTCAATGCACCCTCATTAATCTTACATTGTCATAAGGCATTACAGCAGATGATACTTTACGAGCGTGTCACATTCCTCCTCCTCTCGTGCGTGTGTGCGTGCTTTGTTTCATATGGAGAATATTTGGAGCGTCATTACCATTATGGAGCGGTCCTTCATTACAGCCTTGAATGTGCACAGAGAAGAAAGAAGGGGCCTCTTAATCACTCTAAGTGGATTACCTCACCTCGCCCATGACATCATGCTACATATTACATACATCATGTATATTGTTTGACATTATCACAGCCGAACCATCATCTGGGCTGCAGATTTAAACGTGAAGGGATCAAGGGGAGCTTCGTAAAGTAACCGAAAAAATAGACAAAAGAGAGGCTACGATTTTGGACATGTTGGAGGTTTCGTCGTACCATGTCAGCGTTTTTAGTTGGAAGTCAATTCACTTGAAAGTTAGCAAACAGCAGTTTGCACGTCCGCCTCATAGTTTTGATCTTTGGGTTGGAATCTCGGCTTTGGCCTTCCTGTGTGAGTCAGCATATTCTACCTTTGGTTGAATGGGTTTTCACCAGGTACATTTTCTACTGCATGCACCACATGAAAGTATCCACTACACTATGTGACATGATGATGAAATGCTGCTTCCATGAGTGAAAAATAAATTCTTACTTTTGCTGTCTTCATGGGGGCTCACATTTTTTTCTTCCCACGCTGAGCCTCACCCATCCACTTTCAATCCAAGCCGCACTCGTTATTGGCCCCGCAGTAGAAGGAGGCGGGGTGAACCGTGGCTCGTCTGCATGATTTAGGATCACCATTAAAACAGGCTGATTTCAGCAAAGTCTCCTGTAATTCTTGACCTAAACATGGAACAGACGTTGTATCAGTTTTAAAACAGTGAAAAGAATTCAAAACAGTGAAGAAAATCTCAACTCAGCTTTGGATACACACTACTGATTCAAGAGTGCATCATCTGATTTCACTCTAAAAATAACAAAAATAAAATTACAAAGTGTGATACAATAATTGATACTTGCAAAATGTTCATGACATGTTCCTTATTTTTGATCCTTGAAGTATTTTGAGCAAAAAAAAAAAAAAAAAGCATTTTATTAAGATATATTCGGGAACTGTTTGGACTGTAAAAAATGCACAATATGACTTGTCTTCAAATATTTCGACGAGGTTTACAATAGTGCAGCTCAGGTTGTGAAGCTGTGTTAACTTTTAACACTTATATAATGTGCTTCTCCCAAACTTTTGACCGAGCAAAACTCTCCACTGTGAGTGGGTGGCGTCGCCTCAGTAATGATTTACAAACAATAAGTGGAGGAATGAACAAATCAATAAATCACAGTCTCTCTAGATATTCGCAAGGCAACCTTATTTATTTATTTTTTGTTTTACCTGACTTTCTTCATCTAAGGTGTTTTATTTGTTTTGTTTTTTTCCGCCTCTGCCAGGCAGGAGCCAAGGAATCCCAAATTATCCAAGGGGGTTAGGGGGCGCCATGCTCCCTGAGCCCCGAGCCCCACAGTGGAGGTAACGTATTCAATGGCCCGCGGCGAGTAGAGGAGAGCGGGCGGCCTCGCTGCATACTGATGGCGGCCAGAGGAGCCTCGTAATTGGAGCTGCCGAGGAGAGGGGAGAGGAGGGCAAGAGCGCTGAGATGATTGCTTTGTTTTCTGGCTTCCTGTCGGCGCGCCTCAAAACTCCTCCCCTCTCCCACATCACCTCCCCCATTACTCACCCCCTCCTCTCTATTTTGCTCCAAGTAGTGCCATGGAGAAATTGAATAGAGATACTCGCTAATTGGTCTCTTGCTGCTTGCTTAAAGGACCATAGACATTCTTTTTCATTTGCCTATTGCAGTTTCCCAACCTATATTGAGCCAAAGACAAATCTCACAGTACACTACCCAAAAATATGTATCGCCAGTCAACCAGTTTTTATTGAGGGAAATATATACGTATGTTTCAGACCCACCTGCGATATCGAGAGACCATATAAACTATTTTTACAACATATTATTTCACTTTAAACATATACTTGAATTGATTTGAGCATGTTTTTAAATATTCCAGAACAAATGTTCTCATTCGCTAGTTCGCGAAGTTGTCTCAAAATGAGGCAATATCTGCTTGCGTGAAAGTGTCTGTTACTCCTGGTTTAAGTTTCCTATGAAAGTCGCACATAAAAACGAGAACTGTTTATTTAAACATGAAAATATTCAATATCTAACGTAAATCAGCTAGCTTAATGCTAACATATAATGCGCCTAACCATAGATGGGCTAGAAGATATTAGCATCAGCGTCAAGGGAATTACTGCCCTTCAAACACCTGCTACCAAAACGCACTTGAAGCAGCAACTCATACAAGCAGAGGAGACAAAAATAGTTACAGATCTATTCCCTGCACGGTGAGAACGGCAATTGCTGAAGCTTCATTTTGGACCTTCTCTGCCTCTACTTTTTGCAATTAATTCCACTGCATCTTTAACAGTGGACCTCAGTGCGACTTGGCGGGTTGCGGTCCATCGGGCTACTACATTGAAGGCACGCAACTCTTAACTCGGGCTTGCCTGTATACTGCCAAAAGCAAAAGACTTTAAATTGTTTAAAGGTGAGAATGTGATTGTGTTTGTCTCCATTCAAATCAATGGAGAGAGAAATCCTGCATTCACAGAGCGGTTACAGCTGCTCACATCTGGTTAATTAGGTGCGCTGGGACATCAGCCTGACAGTGACAATTGCTTTTAAACACAAAAGGTGCGTAGCCGGTGATTCTTTTGGAGATAGTACAAGCTACCAAAGCAAAACATGATCTGTGATTCTGTTGACTTGGTTTGATTAGATTTTTTTTGTCAAGTTTTCCAGGTGGGTCTTTTTTAATGCATTAGATTGCTCATTCATGTTTTTTCCCACCTGCTTTTGTGTCAACCTATCAGCTCCCTCCAACCACTTGTGTCTTGTCCCGGTGTAACTTGCTCTTTCGTCAGTTTGCTGGTATTCACTTCCCTGTTATCGTTAGTACTCCACTACCCATTCTTGAGGACTGGCACGCTGCAAGAACCAAGACAAGGGCCGGCAAAATTCTCTCAGAGCCTCCACACCACCTCTTCCAGCTCCTTTTGTTTGGTATTTTTCATAATTCCAAAATACCTTAATGTCTTTTTTTTCTTTGAATCAATACTTTTCTGAGGTTACTCTTTCCACCCGGTCGTGCCTACTGCTTCACAGCACTTTGGTAGTCCACACTCGTCTACATAAACCACATATTCGACCAACATGCATGTTTTGAAATGTGGGAGGAATATGGGGAAAAAACAAAAAAAACAAAACAAAAACAAAAAAAAAAAAAAACCCCACGAGCACAAATGTCAACCCAGGAATGAAGGTCTGCGGTTCCTGATCACAGAGCAAGTTGTACAAAACTTGAATTGATTTATTAGCGGAAAAGAACCCAACCTACTCAACGAAGAAACTTCCCGCTGATCTGGGAGTCAAGAGTTGTTGGGACTGTTTTGCCAAGTTGTTCTACACCGGGTTATTTTTAATCACTGCCTCACATGCAAATATGGAAAAATATACAAACCACCCCCGGCTGTGAATTACAAATGTGTCTTGTACAACTAATAACAATAATGTACTTTTTGTCTTGTGTGTAAATCAGGTCCCGACTGTCATGTTTGCGTTTCCTTCCTGCTGCTGAGCTGTTAATTCCACCCAGCGCGCATCTTCCTTGGGACCTGGCATATCCATATTCATTTCCAGCCTATAGAAGGTGTCAAATGGAGGCGTCCTAATTGTGTCCTTGATGAAAGCCGATTAATATTGAACGCGAGTGCGCGGCGAGACAAAAAGCGGATGTGTTCACGTCTCTAATGATACCTGATTCCCTCGGGTCGTGTGGCCAGACTCACCGCCGCTGCTGCCGATTCATCACGCCAAATAAATAAATAAAAAAATAAAAAAATAGGCGCCGTTTCTTCGGGGAGGCGGAGAATCACGTTGTGTTATGTCATTGTTAATTATAGGAGGGAATACCAGTGGTGGGAAGTGTGAATACTTCAATACTGCTCTTTAGGATAATTTTTCAGATTCCAGGACTTTACATTTACTCACTATGCTTGATTACAGAACTTTTATTCTCTTTCTATAAGGAGTTGAATCACTACTACGACTGGAAAATGTTTTTCACACAAGTATCTCTACTTCCCAAGTATGAGTACTTTTCCACGTCTGCGTTTGGCATTGTTTTCTTGTATTTAGGCGGCTCATCACATTCACACGCAGCAGAGGTTGCTGTTTTAATTCCAGCCGACTGGCAAGTGCCTCCCATGTGACCTCGTCTTTAAGTGAGCCACTAGTGGTCCTCGGGTGTCAGGGCCGGCAAACCCCTGATCCCGGATCCGACCATCCCAGCTGTTGTCTTCATTTGAATGCGCTGGGAATAGTATTAAAGCAAAATCGGTTGAATTTATTAATGAGCGGGGCCCTTGGAGAGGTGCTTTTAAAGGCCAATGATTTCATGCGGGCACTTAAAGGCCATCGTCGTCTTGGAAGAATTATGGTGTCGTAACATCGCTGTAAACTGCTATTAGTCACCATTTTCCCTCTTTTGTTGCCTCTGCTTGGCCCTATTCCCAGTGTGTGTGCACCAGACACAAAATAGGACAGCGGCCGATGACATCCCTTACAAAATTCTGCTACGAATGCTCACTTTAGCTTCATGAATAGAATTTTAGTTCTAAACATGCTGTTATGTTGCAGGTCAGATTGAGCCATCAATCCATTTTCTGAGGCTGTGGTTCTCAAAATGGGGCCCGCAAGCTGTAATGTGGGGGTCTGCAAAAATAATTAGTAATACTGTTCATTGTATAGACACTGGCATGTAAATAAAACAAACATAGTCAATAAATTACTCCTCACTTGCACTCCTGCTATACACACACACGCACATTTTAAACTTAAAGACAAACTTGTTAACCCCCACTTTTCAAACAACACATTGTAAATTTATGTACAAAAAAACCAAATTTCAAGCATATAATATGAAGAAAATGTGCCCTTCGGAGGCAGTTCCTGATGAGGTGGCATGTGACAAGTCCGCGCGTGAGTGTGTGGGCGTGAGCTGTGGCCGCCAGCAGCATCTGCATGAGTGTGCGTTACATGTTCTACGGCTCTTCCGGAGCTCAATAATTGGAGGAAAAGTGCATCAGCGAATGTGATTCTCCTTTCCAAATTGCAGAGCCATTCATGTAAGTAAGCATAATGTAAAAATTCCACCAACATTGGAAACATGATATAGTTGGGGAACACTGCACACCCTTGACTAGTTGCTAGTGAATCACAGGGCACACACTGACAGACAACTTTTATCACTTTGTTCTACTGCGAGAACAACGGACACGCAACGATGACTCAGCATGTGCCGAGACTAGGGGGACATTTACCATTTCTCTCTCTCTCTCTGTCTCTCTCTCTCTCTCCCTCTCTCTCTCTCTCGCTCTCTCTCTCTCTTTCTCTCTCTCTCTCTCTCTCGACTCCCGCCCTGGGGCTCAACATCAGAGGAACGTCTGCATGGAGTGGAAAACAGGTTGTATGGGGGTCCACACACTCACACACACAGAATGCCTGTGGTGCTGCCTGAAGGACTGCCATGGAAACAAGCAGTGTGACAGGCTCTGGGGGTGTGTGTGTGAAAGGGGGGTGGTCCGCAACAGCTGCAGGCGCTTCCTTTTTTGACAGCCAGATGAAGACATCACTGCCACAACGTGAACAACAACTACTGGGGAGTTTCAAACAGTGGTTCTCAAAATGGGGTCGCCGCACCCCTCGGGTGCACAAGATAATTTGCAATAAATTATTTTGCATCATTTAAAAAAGTGTATACATTCATGAGGACTGGTGTGCAAAAACAAACATAAACAAGAAAGCAATTTAAAAAATGCTTCTGTTGTTGTCATATGTCTGCAAGAAATATAACGACATTGACGGATTACCTGCGCCTCCAATCAAATTCACCAAAATCGCTTTAGATCCGCGGTCTGCCAATTGCATGATTTGTTTAAATATGACTTTCTTCCCTAAACGTTGACTTTAACATCATATTACGTCTTTTTAATGAGAAAATACAACTGTATTATTGGAACCATTTCTTTCTAGAATATGAATTTGTCACCTGATTTTTTCTAGAATTACTATAGAACTCAAAGTTTTGTTGAATTGGCATTTGGACTATAAAAAGGTCCAATTGAAAAATCCCCCTCAAAAATACAAACATGCACACGCACTCACACAAACAGTGTGATTGATCAGGCCATATTACCTGCTGTGTGGTTCAAATGTTCATTAGCAAGCGTGTATCCAGGGACCAGCACTGAATTCTTGGACCATATTGCATTCTGGGACTTTATCTTCCCCTTTGGGAGAAAACACATTGATAAATAATTCTCTAAATATAATGGCATGTCTTCACAGTCTACAAGCACCAGTGCGTGCAACAACTGCCGTAACCCTGCTGTCACACTCTTCTTCTTGATCCGCTGGGAGGAGGCAATTGAGTCCTTAATAACTGCAGTGATGCACACTGCACACATCTGACAGCTTTGCAAGCACAACAACTAATTCACATTGTGAACTGTTACCAGTTGGCAGCAACCAAGTGAGCCATTTGTAACCAATTTAAGTCAATATATACTGGAGTTATCTCACGCTATTTCGCGGTTAAAATAGAATATTGTGCAAAAGTTTTGCACCACTAGCTTTATTGTTGTTTGATTTGTAACACATGAAATACAGCATTGAGTATTTTTGGTCCATGGTGATTTTTTACAACAATTTCAAGTTGAACAAAACACCCCAAATATTATAGTGGTATCTCAAAATGGTTACTCCTCTTGGGGACGCATCTTTGGGTATCCGTCCAGTGATCTGATAGTACACCCAAAGCCCATTACAGCCAATACCATCACCCCCGGGCCCGTGCAGAAGCACCACCCGAAGGCGGGTTTTGTGCGCCAACGTGTTGGTGTGGGAATCTAGCTAGCCAGAAGCTCCGGGGTCACCTCCACACCTCCCCCTCATGTTTGAAACGGACCCCTGGTGGCAGTTCCTGGGAGAGCCAAGTGATGTCTCTATCAGCCTGTCAAAAAAGAGATAGCCCGGGGCTACACCGGGGTCCCCCCCGAGCCAATCAAAGTCTTCACAAAGCACAGATGGATGCTCTTTCACCACTGGGCTACAACTGAGGAGAAAGGGGGGGGGGAGTCGTCCCATTAGACTCCCCACCCTCCACCCATCACATAAACACAAACAGCCCCCCTCAAACCTCAGATCAGCTCTGACTATGTTTATTTTACATTGTCAGCGATTTTTTTTTTTAACCTCCTGAATTGAAATACCGCAGTGTTGCCTAAGCTTTACTGAGCCAACGCAAATATTTTGCATTTGAAAAATCTCACAGTACAAAAGAAAATTGCCACAAAAAGTGTATATACAGAAATAACGTGGCTTCTCATCACTATTCATTAAAAATACTCATTGTCTGCATGTCAACAGGTGGAGCCACAGATTCATTTGTGTGCCGTTTAGTGGAAGAGCATTCTGTTGTTCTGCCTGTCGTTATGCATCGCTGGCATAGATCAGATGAACAAAGATGCATCATCGTTATTAAATAAATAATTGGGCAGGCAAGTTAAGATGGATTTTGCAGATATTAATTAAACTGATAGCATTGCTACGACATCCTTACCAAAAAAGGACAGCATTGCAAAAACATAGATACGCCCCCCCCAACTCCACAATACTGACGCTCCTTGGCTTTTAATGATATTAGCGCATGGATCAAGAGGAATCTATTGCCATAGTTTGTTTTCCATAAATTGTTAAGTCCGGCATTAACTTTGGCTTGGGGCGAAGATCTGACAAAAAAAATAAATAAAATAATAGAGGATATCTGAGGTAAGCCTCATTCCTCCTCTAAATTATATCCAAAGCTGTAGGCACTGCTTTTTTTTTTTTTTTTTAAAACTCCCGGCTGGTGATTGACGGGGCCGTGAACTGGCCTCCTCCTCTTCCTCCTGCTGCTGTCAGCCGGGGAGGCAAACACACAAGTCAGAGGCCGACGTGGGGGCCGAGGGGTGCCGAGTCGAGGCGCAACGGTGGAGCTCGGGTGGCACCGGTGCGTTGTTTGTCAGGCGGACTGGGTCGGACCCCTGCTCTCTTACTTCTTCTTGCGTGGCAGGTTGTGGCCGGTGGGCGCTCTCAGTGCGCTGTAGTGCACCTGCAAAAACAACCAGGAGTTTTTTAGCGGGAGGCAGGTAATCCGAGCTCAGCCGAGCGCACGGTAATGGCTCCCCTGAGAAGTCAGTGCAGTGGGGATAAAAAGCAAGGCGGGCTAGCAATGTAATGAATCATTTTTTTAAACACGAGAGCAGAGGGGATTAATGACGCACAGGAAGGATTTCAGGAATCAAGGGTTCTGTACTAACGCCTCATTCTGCACCCCAATCAAAATATTAGAAGCTGAGATGAAATGCAAAGCTACTGAAACTTACTGTACATCCCTTAAGAAAACTAAACTCCAAAGTCCAAGTCTCATAAAAACATCAAAACTGAAGGCCCTCGCAGCCCATTTCTCTCCTTGAAAAGATCATCAAACTTTGACACCGAGCTCCGCCCACATCAGACGGCAGAAGCAAAAAAAAGCTTGGCCCATGTGTCTCAGATACCCATTTCTGATTGGCCAACTTTTTGTTCCGTTTCATGCATGGGTACTTTAGACTTTTATGTGTGACTACTTATGTCCACCAAATTTCATGAAAATGAATGAAACTGGAGTCAGGCTTATCTTTTTGATTCCTTTATCATGGTGAATAATAAAATGATTATGAACTATGACACTTTTGTTCCGTACACGTTTGTTGGCATAGGTAAAAAAATTTAAAGCGTCACAAATTATCCTACGCCCGAATCTAGAATTTCTGCTTTCGATTGGGGCTCATAACGGTTGAAGTGAGAGTGCTGGAATTTGCCCAAAAAAGTCTGCCTTCTGACAAGCAGTGTTGTGAAGTGAAACTGGTGTCCGGGACTGACTTTCTAACTTTCCAGGGGGCGCTACCTAACCACCTGTTGAGAAGGCACGAATGATTAAAGACTGCTTAGGTTCATAATTTTCCAGAAATTCTACATATGAAATGCAGTTTAATATGTAAGAGGGAAATAGATTTTGGGCCATTTATAAATCAAGCAAGCATGTGTATCCTGGTGACAATGTTTGGATTTTCAAAGGCTTTTCAATGTGACCCCCCTAAAATGAACCATTCGGATTTGGAACAGCAAATTTGGGCAAATCACAGAGATTGACCCACTTCGATTAGAAAATTCATCCTATTGAGAACAAATTGGCAGCAGGCATCCTTGACTGATGGGCAACACTAAATTGTGAAGATTTTTAATTCTTTGACAATGGCATTTAATATAAATGACGCATGCGGTGAAATTTAGACCAACATTTTGAGTATTTGCCTTGAAAAATTAAACTCCTGGAGAACAGTTTCATCCATTGGCGCGAAACTGGGTAGAAATATGAAATGAATAAAAAAAAAAATTGCTGTTGGCGCCAGTCAAGATGCTAATCGTCTTTGTCACATTATGCTAATATTAAACACACAAGCTCGCAAAATGAGTAACGATAGCACGAAGAAAGCCCGCTGGTCGCATAGAGTGGCGACCGCTGTGTACAGCTTTAATTATGATAACAAATCCTGGACAAAAGACTTATGGAAGACGTAAAGGACATTCACAAGTCTGAAACATGTTTACTGAGGGGGTTTAAAAACATTCAATTGTTTGATTTTGTACATGAGTGTTCAAATGTAGATTATTCTTCAGTTTAGTACATATGTCAAATTACCCGAGACACACCTAAGTTTTCAGCATCCCCTCTTTAAGAATTTTCGAAAATCATTCTTTTCTTGACAGTCAAGAAACATGATGCGCTGGTGCACATTTTTCAAGTGATCACGGGGTGTCGAGATTGAGGAGCGAGCAAAAAACGTGCTAAAAAGTTGCTTTTGAAGCACGGCGGCAGGCACGCGCTCAAACAAGGCGGCAAATCTGTTGAGTAAAAAGGTAAGGAAACGTTATGCTAATTAGCCGGGCGGGCCACTATTAGAAACAGGAGATGGGAGTGTGGGAACAAAGTGGCAGCCTGGTGCATCACAACATGAAACTGCGCTCAGAACTGACAGATGCTTCTCATTTCTGCCTTGTCAGAAGTCCTGTGTTTGAGGACGACTTTGTAGATTTGAGCGGCCGCTAATTGCCAAGTCACATTTGCAAGAAGGACAGGAGTCCGTTTGTGGTGGTTTTTGTTGCATCCGACAATTGTTCTAAGTCAACAAAAACAAAATATGTGCTTTCTTACATGAGGTCTCCTGGGTATATGATGTTAAGGTTATTCTACCCCCCCAAAGCAATAATAAAAGGCGCATGGGACGAATCTTAAGAATGTTGGAGCTGTTTCCAACATTTACTTTCTCTCAAAAAAAAAAAAGTATTGTTTTCTTGTGTGTGCTATTTCAAAGCTGAAAAAAAATGTTGTATCCCGACGGGGGAGGAAGACGGACAAAAGGAACCGGAATCAAAAAAAGCATCCGCCACCTTGTTTTGCCAACTGGGCCGTCCAAATCTCAAACGAGACAGGCTCCAGCGACATCACAGACGAGTTGGCTATGTTGTTGCTGCGGGAGGACATCAAGGGTGAGAGAGTCTCGCCTGGATCCGCACTGTCAGGATTTTTTCCCCCGGGATTGCGTGAAGGGGTGCGCTACCTGGGAGATGAAGGGAGCGACGTGCCACTTTGTTTCCTAGCAGAGCAAATTTCTCGACTCGTTTACGGAAGCTCTGCGATGACGGCGTCAATGACGCGTCGGCAGAGGCTAACGTGTCATCACGCCACACATTCTTTATTCCTTGACCTCTGCCAGCATGCAGCAGAGGCAGTGGTGGGAAGTGACAAGGTGCAAATACTTTGTCACTGTACGTACGTTGATTTTTCAGCGGTCTTAACCTGATTATTTATTTTTCTGCTAACTTTATTCAACCTCCGTTGATAGATGGCAGGACAGAAAAAAAGATGTTCACCGAAAGAGGTCACGTCAACTGTGCTTCTTGCTTCTTGATTGATGGAATAGGAACTTGGGGACTCAAAACATGGAGAGCAGCAAGGCATTAAAAAAATTAAAGTAATATTCCCCATCCATGATCAAATTAAATCCAAAAAGAAAAATGTAGTTTGAGTAGTCTTGTGCCCGAAACTCAAAAGCTTGTGGAATTGAACAATTATTAGTATAATCTGCAAAAACACGTCTACTCTTTACAATTATGATTGGCAAATCATGAACAAAAATATAATTTAGCCAAGTAATTACAATTTACCAAGGATAATATGCCATGATCTTGTTCAACGTCATTCGCCCTGCATCCAAAATAACAGATGCTGTTCCTTTCGAGACACTAACTCTTCAACATCTCCATGTTTTTTGCTATACTTTCTTCTCTCGCCATGACTCTCGCTTGTTATTTCGGCACCTTAATGAAGCCTTAACCATAAGTTTGCCCTCTGGTGGTTGGCTGAAGACAATTTGAGAAACTACTTGATTATTATGCGGCGCAGGCCACATTTTAAGTGGAAATATCATCAACGATTTGGCGAATTTAATCATGGCAGCCAAAATTGTGATCATGATTAAAATCTCCTGTTTGAAGTTAGAATGTTAAGGCTGGAAACATACTTATGACTTGCACAAACAACATGTGATTTATTCACCGAGGCCGCATAGCCACCTGAATGTCAGCGCTCCCTAATCAAAGCAGACAAATCTGAGCATCGCCTCATTGAGAATAATCGAGCCGAGGGGCAGCTTTAAAAAGGCGTTGGTCCGTTAATAATTAAAAACAGAACAGAAGTTGCATTTCCGGCACGCTTGGGACTTTGCGTACAGCAAATAACGTGAATGTCTTGTGGGAACTAGGTCCCTATTTGAATTTGAAAAGTAAGGTCCTTTACCTTCTGAACATCAGACGGCATCCTCTTGAGGAAATCCAGCAGCTCATTATTGTCAATTGCATACGGGTTGCGCAGCTTCTTTGTAAATTTATGAACACCTGTGAAAAAGAGGAATGTTACAGAAAGAAAGTTACACTTTTATTTGATTTTTTTTTTTACGGTAAAACTCACTAGAGGGTGGTTTAAAAAAAGAATCCAATCGGTTTTCCTTTTCATAACCCGATATTGATGGATAATTTGACACTTTTATCAATTTAACGCGCCATCTTCTTGTGTCACACGAGATCTCGTCACCAATCAAAACTACTTGGCGGAATGACTGAAATCAGCATCAACAAGCTTGAAGGCATGTCTTAAAGCTTTGGGGTTTTAAAAAACATGAAGACAGCAATGAACTGAAATTTTGGAAGACAGTCAAAGGAATGTCAATTTTATGAGTTACAGTTTGTTTTTGCCAATCATTTACATAATCTGCTCTGAGATTGGAATTGATTTAAACTGTTATGATCGGGTGATGTTCAATAAAACATACATGATTAAAGGAACTGAATAGGGTGAACTAATTTACCAAGTATGAGCAAGAAGTTTCCACTATTTGCAGAATTGCTTCTTCTGAGAATGTCTTCCATACGAAAGTAAAATTGGAACTATGTGAAATCCTAGTCAAAAATCAATCAAAGTGAATTGTGAATCGAATTGAATTGATCATGGAAATCTGAATCGATGCACAGCCTTAAACAGACCCCCTTACACACTGGGCCCCGAGAAGCGGGCTACATACATCACAATATTTGGGCCGAACCTGCCCAATTATTTGATGTTTTTGAAGATTGTCCTGAGTGCGTATTCTGCGGTGGGGTCTATGTGAGGAGTGACCCATCCTCCCTGATATGCTCAGAAAACAACCAGGGCTGAAAAGCAACTGAGTAAACAACAAAAGCCCTCATAAACTGGTTAATCAATATGTATTCAACCCATCATTTTTATTTTTGAAAATGATTTGATTTTGAAAACGGCACCAGAAGCGCATGTGAACTTTGAGCTGCAACTTACACTATCTAACCAGGCTAAACATACCGTCACCCTGACATACAAAGATGTGAGTCTCTTAGTGGGGTGTTGCAATATCAATAATACTTCCTTGACACCAATTAGTACAGTCCTATTAGCTAGGGCTTTGGTGAGATTTTGTTGCATCTTAGAGTGGTACAGAGAGAGCACAAAAATACACAAATGGGTAAGGTTTTCAGTGAAAAGATAAGGATAGGTTCCGCATCATAATATTGAAAAAAAAAAAAAATCAAATCATAAATGTGAACAGTGATAAGAAGTGGGTTCACTGCGTTGCTTTATTTTGGAAGGACGAGCCACCTTCTGCTTACTTTCAACTACAACTCCGTGAGACGCTGCGTACAAATGAGTGAGAAACACATCTCAGCGGTCTGGTAATGGGACTATTATCCTGGCACCGAGCGAGTGCCTCACCTCAACGTGCAGACAAAGAACCCCAGGACCTAAATATGTGCACGTAACTTGAAAGGCTTGCCTTGAAACCACAGGGATGGAGGTTAACAGGTGAGGCAGAGAAGCGTCTCCGTCTGCGTGTTTTTGTTTGATACGATGGGATTTTGGTATTGATTGCGTTGAAGGCTGTGTGGAAACGGAGAGCGGCTGTGGGCTGGCGAGCTGGTGGAGGAGAGCCCGTGGAGGGCAACGTATTTCCCTGACCACTGAGATGACGGCCTGCGCTGTATAGCCACACTAGATAATGAGAAGCCTTCAGACCGCCCAAGGATATGCTGTGTTATATACAGCTCTGCCGCTCTCCTTTGTGTTCCCGACAAACCCGGGGCCTTTGCCTGCAGTGGGCTCCACCATCGCAGCCCACACGGAGCCCAGCGCACCGCTGCAGATGTCTGATCTGGTTGCATGTGCAGAGGTGTAGGGAGAGATCTTGAAAGGACTTCACTTCATTTAATGATGGGTGTAAAGTTAGGTTGGGCAGTGAAATCCCGCAGAGCGGTTCTCAAAACAGAGGTGCCCGCAAACCGTAGCGTGAAGCTCCACAAAATAATTAGCAAATAATTATTTGGTTGTTTCATTGTTGGTTAACAGTTCGGCTCCGGCTATGTGACATTTTTGCATAACAGCGTGAATGTACTTACCCCATATGAGCACTATGTAGCGCAGCGGGATGAAATATAATAGCAATGTGGCCGCAAAGAGTACCAGGCAGGCCAGACAAGACATGAATGGAACAGACCAGTTGAATAAGCTGCAAAAGAAGAAGAAAAATATCAACATCTATTCAAAATATTTCTCACAAATGTGGTCCAAAAATGGATTTGTTTACTTCTTTGTCCGCTCCCCAATATTTGCAAGTTCTTCCAAAATGGTCTGGACGGTCAGCACGACTTCCTGCACCATATGTATCTTGTCCATCAAACGCTTTTTTCCAGGTTCCTAAAAACAACAACAACAAAAAAACAACAAATGCTCTGATGAGGTCAACTTTTTGGTCATTGGGCGGCTTAAACAAAGACTGTGAAGAATGTGTAGTGAGCTATCATGTGTGATTAGTCTCTTGAATGGACGTAATGAGCAAACAACATCCACTTCAGATTGTGCTTGTCAAGATGAGATGCACAGAGGGAAATGTGACCGAATGCCAGACATGCACACACACACAAAAAAAAAAATTGTGTGTGCAATCCAATTCAATCCAATCTAATACAACAATCAAGGCTCTCAGTTAGATGAAAAGTAGTCAAAATGATCAACTGCAATCAGGTTCCACTTTGGACGCGTTCCATTGTAGCAGCCTGCATCAGGCACGTTCCAAAATACAAATATCTCTCCTTCTTGGTTCAATATGTCAAGAAAAATACTTTACCCTTTGTCAAGGCGTTATTTACGTTTAACGCACTGACATAATAATTGAGTGTGGCAATGCAGTAAGTCAGCATGTGCAAGGTAGAGGGGAGGGGAAATAGAGGGTTTGTCTTTTTGATCACATCAAGGCACGAAATGGAGGACGCGTGTGAAGCCTTCCAGAGGGAGAGGAGTGCGTCGAGATAACGCCGCCTAAAGAGGCCTGAAAAGGCTCACATCAAAAGGAGGAAATAATGACAGGAATGAGGACAGAGAGGGAGGAGGAGGAGGCCAGTTGCAACGGAGGCTGGAGGATGTCTGCCATATATGTTTATGATACCAGACTAGCGCATTGACGTGGTCCAGGCGGGACGCCGCTATCGCAGTTCGGTGAGGCTGCCCATGGGAACGCGGCGTCTGCAAGCGGGGAGAGAAGGGAGAGACTCCCCGCTGTCAGGCCCACAGGAAGAGAGCCATTCCCACACTAGCATGTCCTCCCCCACCGGGCGTCGGATCCTGGCTCCGCACTGGAGGCTTGCCGCCGGCCAAAAAAGGCAAAAGCATGGCAAATATGCTTTCGTTGAGAGGAACATCTCACGCTCTCATCAAGGGGACTATCAGTGTTTGTACTTTAAGAGTTCACTTTGGTACAGTATGCACTTTTGTATTGTGAGGGGTACCAAACCACGACAGTGAAACACTTGTCTACCGTGAAGAAGACATTCCAGATCCACCTGCAAATCCATGATATGGAGAGACGCCATAATTGTTTAAGGTTCCCACCACATGCTTCTTCAATTTAATAACACAAACTTGATCTGAATAAAACTTTTATACTGGGCAACCTTGTCTGTGGTAAAAAAAACTCATACAGTCAGTCCTTAAAGTGTAGCACGAGACATGCTGAAGTTTGTTGATGAAACAATTGGCATGTCCAGGCGACAACAGGAAGGGAATTGTGCTTTTTCTGTCACTAAAGTGTCACTGACCGTGTAATGGTTCACTCAGCTGACATTCGTGTAACACGATGAGTATGAGAACGTAAACATGAATGAATGTACCACTCATGACTACAGCTCGTATTTTGGCGTAGTTAAAATTATTTTAAAAATTACCTGTTAATATTGGTACAAAAATGTTCTTTTTTTTTCTTGTGTAAAAGGCTACACATTACAATATTTAAAATCAAAAGGAAAAAGATACAATTGCTGTAAGCAAATTCTCCAGTAAACGCAAGACCTCAACTAAACAAAAAGTTCACAGGAAAATAAAAATCACCTTTGTGGTGACATATCGTATTCATGCATCAATCCTAATTATCATACATTTGGTATTGATTACCCGCCCCCCAAAAAAAAAAATTGCCAATCGCACTAAGTAGTGCTATCATACAGCACAGACACACGCACACACACACCACATTCAAATGTGATACGCATACTTCTTCTGCACCAAGGAACACAGAATTGTTAAAGCAACCCAAACAAGTAGAGATATAATGCATGGAATTATAGATACTGCATGTATATGGTGTATGATAAGCTCAGAAATTCATCATACAACTATGGCAGGCGGGAATAAAGAGCAAAAGTGTTTGCTTTCATATGTGAAAGAAAGAAAAGAGACAAATAGATGCCGTCTGAAGTATAAATAAATAGGCGGCTCACTGAAGATGATCATTATTCATTTCCTTCCACGTAAAAAAAAAAAGAAATCATGAAATGCTCCATCTCCTTGGTGACAAGACATGCTTTCCATTTCTTTCTTCCTTCATATTGAAATAAAACCATTTGAAATGGACGATGCAAATCCAAATGTCTACTGATTAGAAAAAGGTGCTAAAAGCACTCAAGTATTCGACTGCGTACTTGAGTAGAAGTACAGATAATTAGCGTCGAAGGACTCATTTGAATAATTTCATTATGTTCTACAGTCAGACATATTCAATGACATTTGTGAAAACTTTGCAAAATAAAAAAAGATGGAATATTTCTAGCTTTTTATTGGTGCTGTACATTGAGAAAGAAAAACTAACTCCCCACATGTCGCAGGGTGTTATTTGACTTATTCAATGCCTTCCATTTTCAGAGAGGGTGGCAGCCATTTTGAAGTATTTTTATCACCGAATCCATTGCCGTTGTCATTTATGCTCCCTGGTTTACGTTCATCCAAGCCATTGCTGCCTTGTTTTGTTTGTTTTTTTTCGGCTTATAAAACCGCAGGATCGCAGTTTTATAAATGAGACCTCAACTCAGGTTGATTTTCCCTCCCTATTTAAGTCTTCTTTCATTGTGTCGTCATCCACAGAGACTGAAATAAAGTAAGGATCCTATTTCGACAAAGCAAGCAATTAAAAGCTGAGATATTTGTTTCCAAAAACACCAAGAAAAAGTCAAGTCATCAGAACAGCAAATTCTCAAGTAAAGTACAGATACCTTAAGTACTTTAATAAATTACAAATACTGGTACTTCCCGCCACGGAGCAGATTAATTCAAATGAAATGAGTTTGAAAAGCAATTCTTATGGCATGACCAGTCTGGCGCATTCACGGAGACCCGGCGATGACTCTCCGTTGAGGCATGAAGCAACTCGGCAACCCCCCTGGCCCAGTCTAGCACCCCGGCAACCATCACCTCTGCACCCCCACCCCTTTTTTTTTAACTCCCCTCTGGGAGCGAGTTGAGCCCCGGACCAGCTCACAGCCCGTTTCATCTTCCTCTGTTTAGTTCTATTGGAGATCTGTGGACTGCATTTGCCTCTCCTGTTTCTTTGTGTTATGATTAAATAGCGTCTGTGTGCACAATTGATACCTAAGGCCAAAGGGAAGTCACTTTGCCCACACATAATTTGTAAGCTGTTTCGTCCCACCCCTGAGGACAGATTTGTTCACAGGCCGAGGATCTGTTGTGTATTATCCTGCTGTAACACTCCGTCGCCTTTCGTCTCTTTTTAACATCAGGCCGTAGCATTCCCGCGGTTCGCATATTTCTCTCCTCGGGGGGAAGAAGGGGGAATAAAAAACATATTTTGGGTGGTAATCACAACCTCCTTTGGGGAGGGGTCGAAGGGGGGGGGGGGGGGGGTTTGCATGTTAGCGGATAGGCTTTGAAGCCGTCAAACTTAAAACTGATCACTCTTTAACCCCAAATATTTTAAAGGCAGACTTTGATAGGAGGTGTAAAGCGACACGGGCTTGATCTTGCCGAGCGATATCGCGCTCAAGTGACAGCGCAGACCATAACACCACTTTCAAATAAGCCACTTTAAATTAAAGCTGACAGCTTAAAACAAACACGGGCCGCTGCTTAATTAGTAAATGAAAGGAGATATTTCATTTTTTTTTCCCTTCGCGCAGTGTGCGAAAGGGCTTAGGAAGGCTCATGGAGAGGGAAAAAAAAACATTTCAGAGAGCTTTAAGATGAGAGGGAGACGCTCGCGTTGGACTTTTCATCGACTAAACTACAAAGACCTTGATCATAAGCGGAGGTTCAAGGTGAAGACAAACGTAATAAATATCCTCTGAAACGTTGCTATTACATTAATTACACGGCGTCAATCCAGTCACATAGCTATAAAAAACATTTTTAGTGCTATTTTCTGTTAACTTGTGTGTGTGTGTGTATGTTTGCAGACATATCATGCGAGTTTCATCATTCTTGCAGACAGGATGTGCTGGTGTATATGGTTTTTTTTTCTCTTTTCTCTCTCGTAGCCCGCGGTCATCACAACAGAATATATTGAGCGCATTATGGATATGAATGCCGGGCTTAGACGCGCAGCACAAGGGTCAGCGCTCGCAGGCTTTGCGTTGGGCCCGCACTTCATTGCCATAAAGCAATAATGCGCATCGCTGTTAACGGTCCCTTCCTTAAACCAAACGGGGGAGGATGAGTGTAATTGAATGTGGTATTCCGTGGCATGGGGAGAAGTCTAATTTTTCAGGCTCCTTAAACATTTCCTGTTGTTTTAGTTTTCCTGCAGACAGTAATAAAGATGCTTTATGATTTTTCTCACCAAGTGAACAAGTGGAAGTGGCTCGTAAGCCCTTTGGGCAAAAACGCAAGTTTTTACAGCTACTTTGGGAGTAAATATCACCCGCTACTATTCCATTTAGACAGGAATGACACAAGAGATCTAAATCAATCCACAAAATGCACTTTAATAGGCCAGAAAATGTGAATGTATGCGTTATAAAAAGGGTTGCGGGACCTTTGTGAATTTTTTTTTTAAGAGACGTTGAATACCGCAAGTTATGATTGGTAATGCCATTCACAGCGACAATGCAAGTAAAGATTTCTCGTCGTTGACAATGTGAACAAGCAGCATGGGGGACAACCTCAGTCTAGCGTCTGTCTGCCTTTTCTCCGATTTCCTCCCAAATTCTAAACATACACGCCGAGTGATACGGCAAAACTCGAGCGCACTGGAAAATCATGAACAAATTGCAGGCAGTGATTCACATCGGCACAGCAGGAAAATCACCCTTGGACACCAACTCGCCACAACGGAAAAACTGCAAACTCCGGTGTTCCTATCGGTGGCCTTGTTGAAAGCGTTAGTCCCATTCGTGGACTGCATTTATCTATTTTGGCAAAAGATTCTCCACGCTTCGCTTTTTAGCCACAGGTACATATTACTGTTAACACAATATATGTATACTCTATATGGTGATAATGCTGCGTCTTGACAGCGACTAGAAACTGAAGGAAACTTTTCTTGTAACCATATTTTGATTTTTCTTCAAGGCACAGACAGCCAGCGTTCAAGGTAAACGTTAAAAGATGCACATGGAGTATTGAGAAAACCTCAAGACGTACCACCAAAACACATTATCCTGTAAAAATGTTAGAGCGAGACGAGATAAAATACCTTCTCGTCGTCCTCTTCATCATCGCCCATGTTCATGTTCACCTGGGAGAAAATAAAAGGGCAGAGAGAGATTCAAGTGAATGGGGCATTTGTTGGACGGAAGCATTTTTAACAAACACTTCGTAATGAAATTTCCTTTGAGCACATTCACCCCTATTGGGAGCGGCTTGTTCCCATAGAGACGGCATCATGAGGTGACCTCACACAAAAGAAAGAGGTGAAAGAGAGCCTTCTCAACGTGAGCACTGTCACACCAACGCAATCTCGTTTCTCCACAACGTAAACACACAAAAAAAAAACAGGGGATGGGGGTAAAAACATTTAATTTGGATGTTGTTGCCGATATCACTTTATATCAAGTCATCCCTGACCCTGCTGTGACATTGCCTTAGAACAGCGTTTTTGTCATTGCCAGCCGGAGGGTTACGAGAGGGTCTCGGCAACTGGATGTGGAGGGTGAGCTCGGGCTTTAACATTGCCCAGGGATGCAACCTTTTGCCTGCAACCACAAACACGCTCACTGCTGAGGGGGCACCACTTTGGGAAGGATGTGCGAGCGGGCCAGGCTTCTGGCAGGGGTGGGAGTCGGAAGTGTGAACAGCATTAACCTTCAGAGACATGTGTAGGGCAAACATCAAGCCCACAGCAGTAGACAGGGTGGAGGACGCTTGCTACGTGATTGTGCGATAGAAAACGGATGGATGGATGGATGCTGCATGTATGTTTATAGGCTCCAAAAACAAAACACACACACACTCATATATATATATATACATATATATATACATATATATATATATATATATATATATATATATATATATATATATATATATATATATATTCATGGTTTCAATTATTGCTTCTTACTTTTTGTTCTTTTTTTGTGTATAAAAGACATGTACAACATTTTTCCAAAAGCTGACCTTTCATTATTGTCTACACATGGTATGAAGTTCTGCATTTGTTTGCAGTGTCTGCACAAATTCAAGTCTGAACATATCAGAGATTAGTGCTAGTGTATGCACAATTTAAGCACAAATGTGTTTAAGTCAAGAAGGACCATTGAAGGCTGAAGTAAAATCAGTCACTTATTGCCCCTGACATAATCTTTTGTGATTTTGGCAGGGTGTTTTGGTTCAAGCTCTTGTTGCATGACAAAGGATCACACCAGTTCAGATCAGTTTTGTTGCATCGCTCTTGAAATTGAAAGGCAAAATGTTTCTGTAGAGTACTGAGTTCATTACTGAGCTGATCATTTCTTTCTCCAAACTTTAGCCTTTCAATGACCTTGGTAAAGATTTTTCAACTCATCAGACTGGAAAACAAGAATTTTCTCTTCTCTTTTTGTGGCAACTTCTGCTTGCTGTGTCTTTTACAGGTTATATGAAAATGGCCTCTAGTGTCTCAACTTAAATCTGAACATTGATGACACATTTCTGCATGGTTTCAATGTGCATAATACTTTCTTTTCGTGCTTTCTCTCCGTCTGTCGACTTTGTCTAACACCCTGCGGGCTTAATTTGAACTTGTTGCACTCCATTTTTCTGTTTGGAATTACCGACTACCCACACACGAGACTGACACTTTGCCTACCCACACTTTAACTGCAATTCAAATAAATTATGTCAAACTGCCCACTTTTCGAATCTCCGCCAGCACAAAGATACTTCTGGTATGAAGCCTAAAGACAGACTTGTAATAATATGTAAATGACAGATTGTGTAGGTTTCAGTGTCTTCGTAGTGCAGCGTTACTTACGCAAACTGCAATGACAATTTCACTCACCAGGTCCTGGTTGTAGCTGGCGTTTTTGCCACAGAGCTGAAGGTAGTTCCAGCTGATGAGCAGGAGCAGGAAGAGGGGAAACATGAAGAGCTCCCAGTGCCATACTGTCACCAGGAAGATCTGAGGAAACAGGATAGGACAGGACAGATTAAATGTGATGGAGCTCAAGCAACCTCAAAATCCCCATTTGGCCGTAACTAAAACAAAATCCAAAATTAATATAAGCACATTTGAAATCTCTCGAAAAAGCACTTCAGACTGTAAAGTCTTTTGAGAGTTTGGCAGCAGATTATGTCTTTAAATTCAAGGGACAACTTTTTAATACGTCCAAATCCTATTTATACACACGGCGATAGCGCTGTGTTGGCATTGAGCAGTCTTGCTAAACAGAAAGTATGACGGATAGATGCGGTATGCCGTCTTTCTTAACCTGCGCGTCAAATCCTCTTAGAGTCAGAGCTGGTGAGAAGCTCTGACGAGGCACATATGGTAACCGGAGGAGCATTGGCAGCGTTTACCCCCTCGGCTGCGATGATACTGACCCCCGGTAGAAATAAGGCGGATCATGCTGAATGCGTAATCCCTCATAATTCGGTAAAAGGAGGAGTGCGCGAAATGCTGCTGCATTTCACAGCGGAGTGCTAATTGGATGGTTGCTTTTAAAGCCACTTAGCAGCAGCCTTAATGAGTCTGCCTACAAGCCAAATGATCGGTAACGTGTGAAAATGATTTTACCAACCGCATGACAAGAAGGGGATGGGAAAAAATGTGCCTGATATAAAGTTAAAGTCTATATAAGCTTGATTAAAGCATGTATATGTATTCAGTTATGATTTTTTTATTAAACAGGGTGCAGGCATACTGACAAATGCGGCCTTCAGTGAGAACAAACACAGGAAAGGTTTGATTGTCAGATGTCGCCGCCTGAAGCCTTCACCCCGGAGGCAGGCCCACGACCGTCGTGCTGGCTGACCACCGAGGGGAGCCTGCGCTGCGAATCTCATTCAAAGAAATGACAGGAGTGAGTGCATGCGTAATATATATATATTTTTTTTAGCGTGAAGTTCAATATTTTTTTATAAATATGGTGAGTGTCAGACCGTCTTCACTAGCTCCTAAACAGGAAAGGTTGTTTTGATCTCGTGGGCTATGCAGCTCGCTCTCGACGCTGCTGGATACGAGAACAGGAGCGGATTCTCGAATGGACTGCTTGTCTATGAGTGCTAAAAAAAATCCAATACAATTGACGCCTCTACTGATTGTGTCAATAAACCTTGGTTTGCCTCTAGAAAAATCCATCCATTTTCAATAGTGCTCAATCTCTATAAGGACACTGATGAGATGGCATCGTGAAACACATGCATTTTTGCTGATTGTCCTGGGAAAAAAAGAATACACAGAAAATTAAAAAAAAAAAGGAAAAGTGTGCCAGCAGGCATTAGTTCGTAAAAATAGTCTTGCATTTGAGAGAGAGTACTTCAAGTACTTCAAACCTAGTCTATTTCCTAGAAACAATCGCTACAACCTGCACCCATGCTATGCTAGTGCCTTAAAGCTAGAAAATAACAACAGGCTCAAAAGAGCTGCAGGCTGCTTGGAGAGTGAACAATATGTTTGTGTTAAAGCTCGAGACAGGACGTAAAACACGTAGAGAGCGAGAAACAGCTTGAGGCCTCGGTATAGTGAGGCCCCGCAAACAACAGACTGCTTGTGTCACAGTCACCACACGTGGCGCGTGTACACGTCAGCTCCCGGGGGCCAGTCTACCTAGAGCCGGACCAGAACTCACTGAGTAAATCAGACAAACACCCCCGAGCCTCTTCACTGCACCACTTAGTAACCTTTGACAGAGCAGTAGGTGAGCTGAGACGACTACAATGAAGCGGCGCAGTTCGCAGGGGGATAAAGCCTGAGCCCTGCTGCAAATTATGGGGAAAAACTGAATAAAGACCACCCAATTTTTATTAATTCTTTGAAATCAATGCTTGTTGTAATAGATTAACAGATTCACCATGTGTGGTATAGTGCATGGTGTATTCATTGCAAAAGTACAGTTTACTTGTATGTAGCTAAGTGTTTGAGCATCATGATGAATTCCTTCTCGCTCATTCTGGCCACCGGGGGGCAGTAGAGTATAGTTATGCAGACACGAAGAACAGTCTTTTTCTAATGTGAAATGTCATTGGACTGGGCGGAGAAACGTCTTGGCCATCTCTGATTTGATCATTGTGTATTATGGGAGGCGGAAGCTCACAAACATGGCAGATCTTTGGAAATTCGATCATTACAAGCAGCTTGTGATTGATCAAAGTGTTTGTCATGTTTAATCTACTACAAAGATTGTCACAAAAGAAAGAAAAGATGAGGATTATTTATATTTAGAAGTAGAAGCGAGAACGTAATGTACTAATGTACATGCACGTACACACACACACGCACCCGCACACCCCCCCACACACACACATAGAACGCACACACACTACTAAATACTACTAGTGCTACTACTACTAAATAGCGTGCAGGTAGTAAAGTCTGCCAAATATAAAATCGCTGCACTAGTTTTATTTGTAAATACATTATTTTTCCATCAAAAGCACTTTTTTATTGTTAGTGCTATTTTATAGAAGGTAATGACTGTTAAGATGTTTGAGGTGTCATTCTAGCAAAAATGGTTAGCATAAAAGTCACTGTTATGCATAAAATCTATCTTTTTACAAAAATCTTGATTTTGTTCTCTCATTTTTGCTCCATTATAGGTGATTTGAGTGAAATAAATCCATGTTTTACTGTTTATTCTTCAAAAATAGAATAAGGTGGATGAGCAAAGAGAGTCTAATGTTCCATTGGTAGCAAGTACTGTTTCATGACACAATAGTCTGTGAGACTTGAAAGATCTAAATTGCTAATTGGTCGAATTGGGTGGCACTCAATTGGTTGTCTTTTTTAATGGCGGACATTGCAAGAGTTAAAGGACTATAACACCATCATATTGATGTAATTCTTTAGTCCGTCTATGCCGTTTCCCATTGTGTGTCAGCATTAAGCTAGTTGACTCCAAGGCAAAGTTATGTGGCTCTTTTGCAACTTAGCTGAGAAGTGTTCCATGTCACCAAACAGTACTCGTATCTCAATGTTTTGCTCTCAAGTCAAATTTAATAAATATATATATTTCAAGGCACCACGTGTAGGTGTATTTGCAAATAGGTTGGGGTGGTGGGGAGAGGGGGGGATTGGTTATCTGTACAAGGAGCTTCACAAATGGACAATATGCTGCTGTTATTCTCTTAATAGCTCATTTGCATTGCAACGACAAACTAGCACAAGTGGGGGGTAAGGGGAAAAAAAAAAAAAAGGTAAACAATGAATATTCATGGGGACTCCGTTATGAATAACCTGCGTCATGTGTTGCCACCTCAGCTCCCATGGGACACTCCCAGAGCAATGCTCAACCCCTCAACCCCCCAAGAAATTCAGCTGGCCGGCCGACTGGTGGCTTGTCACATTCCCCCCATATTCCCATCATATAAATAAAAAAAAGAGAAAAAGGGAGGAAGGGAAAAGTGACACGAGCCCAGCAGGAATGTCGCACCTCCTTGCTTTCGCCTGGCGAAAGCTGCCGCATTAACCACTAAAAGTCTAATTGCTCGGCCTCCGTCTTGCCGCGCGAGTCAACAGAGGAGGCCAACTCATTTCCGCCCAAAGGGGGAGAGAATCTGTCACAGGTATTCATAATCGCCCACTAATGCAAATTTCTGCTCGCTGCGTTCCGGCTCAGCGGACAAGATAAAAGCCTACGGGAAGACAATGCCTGGTGTCGGGAGAAAAGTGAGCGCCTAAATGAGGATAGAAACCAAAACTGTCAGACATAGCTCCTACATTTCTCCCTCACTGGTGCGTTCTGCCTTTACAAGCTTTCTTTGGGATGGAAAGTGAAACATCTGGGTGGTTGGACAAAAAAAAGAAAAAAAAAAACCAACTTCACTCAGGTGCTGTCGTCGTCAAGAGTAACGAGCAGAGGCAGGAACGTAAGAACCCCCCTCGCCTCGAAAGGAGACGAGACTAATTCCCCCCAACTAAGTGGCTTGTGTTTTATTAGCAAGCGGCTGAGTGATTAAAGGACACATTGGACAAAGTGCAACTGTAAATCTGTATAAAAATAATCCGCGTTTTAATTGCCGTCAAAGACGAGCGGAGGCGCTTTTCAAGTTCTCCCTCCACACCTTCCTACCATCAACAAATTACATGCGGTGAGTGAAACCTCGACCTTCTGAAACATGACAAATGTGTTAAACGCAATAGACAAAACAAAGCAAGGCGATGAAAAACAATCTAGTTAAGCATGTGGCACAAGAGGGTAAAACCCAATAAGCAAATTATGGACTGCGGGCCACACATGGTCCGCTCCTTCCTTTCATTTGGTCCAAAAATAAATGACAATTGGCCAATTATACTATATTTATCTCACAAAGTTATTGGTTATTGATTTCCTGTAAAAAGTAAATAAAAAGCAATAAAATGAAAATGTAAAAATAATGTATTAGTAAAATATACAATATGTCAGAAGCAAATTAAACTATAAATTTCATCGTATGTATTATTTTAAAATTAATTGCAGTTAAATATAAAATAACAGTTAAGAAAAACTTTATTGGTGCCATAATGTGGAAAAGTCTGAATAAGGGTTAAATAATGTGGGAAAAAAGGAAGAAAAAGGAATGGATTACTATATTATTATTCAAATAAACACTTGGGCATTTACATATCAGAAATACTTAACTACAAATATTTGTATTCATATTTATTAAATTAGGATTAATTATTTAGAATTAAATGAAGTATAAATAACGTAATAGAAAAATGTGAGTGAATTATGAGTCACACTTGATTTTTTTTTTTTTCATGTTAACCTCATCTACCAGTGACCTGCCCCGACTGTCCATATGAAAAATCAATTACA
This sequence comes from Idiotropiscis lumnitzeri, assembly GCF_059441095.1. Lineage (NCBI taxonomy): Eukaryota > Metazoa > Chordata > Actinopteri > Syngnathiformes > Syngnathidae > Idiotropiscis > Idiotropiscis lumnitzeri. The sequence continues at coordinate 10,968,888 of NC_142396.1, read as the reverse complement.
ACCCTAAAGCACAAAGGATTGCCTACCTCAGTTAACAAATGCCTTGTATTTGAACAAGTTTTAGCTCCAAGTTAGGGAAGAGCGTCTCTACCAGTTTGCTGAGAAATAGCTGCATAATTCCAAGCTGAGAGCCCGGGGAGGAGACGAAACAAAACAATTAGCACTTTGAGGAGTATTAATTCTAAATATGATGGAGATGCACTCTCCTTAGCCACCTGTAAGCGATGGGAAAAGAGGGCAAGCAAATCTACCAGCGGGATTAAGAACAGCCTGACAGAGTTGTTTTATTGCGCCATTAATATTATTCCACTAAATGTAGTGTGTGGCTCCCCCCAAACCACCGCCCTTTGCTTGGCTGCGTGGAATTGGGCATCTAATAATGAAGCACACGATTAAAAGTGTGAATAAAACAACTTCAAGCTGAGCAAGCACGGCGGCTCCAGTGCCACCCAGGCTCTCCCGAGAGGGAGCGGGGGGATAAATGATCTACAAAAGGGACAAAGACATCTCGCAAAAGAGTTTCTGACATCCTGTAAATTGATTAACAAGGGGAAGAGGCAGTGGAGTGGTGGCGAGTTTAGCCACGCTAGTCGAGTGACTGGCAAGCGTAGCAGCAGATTGGCAAATGCTTCCTTTTACAAGATGGACTCCATCATACTTCGACTGTGAACGCCCACTTTTTCACAGTCTGCGAATTACGAATTTACGTATTCCACCACTCCCCCTAAAAAAAACTCACTTGTGCCCTAAGATGCCACAAGATTGCGCCGAAGCTCTGACAAATAGGAAAGAAGCAAGTGATGACAGGTATATGTAGTACTGTAGGGAGGTGATACATCTCAACTCCAACACAATTTGGAGGACCAGGAGGACCTAAGCCTGAGTAGTTACTGAAAGTTCCAGAGAAGACACGCGCTTTTTCAGTTTTTCTTTCTGAAATCAAATCTTTGATCCATTTATTTATGAGTCCATTCTTATAGCAATCAAACATTGTGAGCTGTTTCTACACATGACTGCAAAAAAATTTGGGACACCTGTATTAAAATAGGCCAAAAGGTATCAGACTGATTGGCTCATTAAGCACAGTATACAACAAATTGATGAATAATGAGTTTTGAAATTAGAAGCCATTAAAAAGTGTTTGCTCAAACATGATTGCATTTATTTTTAAGAGGGAGTTCCTAACCAAATATGCTTGAAATATAGCAACTTTTTTAAAAGTGAAGACATTTTGCAATTGTGGTATTTCAGCAAGAAACAAAGTCAATACGCATAATTTGTTAAAATGATGTGGCGTGCCAGATCTGGCCCCCGGGCCTTGAGTTTGACACCAGTGATATAGACATATTGCAAACATTTTTGAATGAATAAACATCCATTAGTTTTTACTTAAAATTAATAAGAAATCGTTTGTAATAAAATATTTTCTGTTTTGTATTTTATGAAATAATGGTTGATTATGATGTAATTAAAAAAATTAAATAGTGTTGTCATTGTCATCATTGTTGTGGCAGAGAATACAGCCGACTTGTTAGCCTTCCCATGGTGCGTGGTCACGATGGCGGAAGGACTCACTGGAGTCTATGCAGGAGCACACGCAAAGCACGTTCAAATGGAAATGCAAGATTTCCACTGGTGGATGATGTTAAATTGCCGCTGTGGAGCGAGAACTTGCAGACCACCTTCGTGCGTCCGTGTGTGACAACCTCACCTTGTGAAGCGTCGTTGTTTCACGGGCAGGGGGGGTGAAAAAAATAAATAAATGGAATTTAACGTGATAGTAATATTAATGGTCTGCCAAATTTCCCAAACTCACTAGGCTAGCCTCTTGGCACATAAATGAAGAGGCAGCAATTTTTACACCGAGTGTACCTCTCTAAAAGAGAACCCTTTAACTTCATTCTGTTTCAAAAATCAAATATGACTCCTGAGCTCAAAAGTTTGTCCACCCCTGCTGCTTAAACCATTGTTGAACATACAGTTGGACTTTAAAGATGATGTTTAAAGGATCAATTCGTCCTTGCGGTGTAATGAATTAACTTGATTGGAAAACTGAGACAAATCTAAAGGCACATGCACACATCACTGGTCTTGAAACCATGGAACGTCGGGGCTCTCAAGCAGCTGTAAACGCAGAGCAATGAGACATGTAATGTGTGTTGAGCTCGGGCCAGTGTGGGGACAGGCTTTCAGGGGTGGGATGGGGGGGACCAGGGGGGTTTCGAAGGGGGGGGGGTTCGGCAGGCAGGCGGAGGAAGCGCAGATAAGATTTCTCTTCGGGGCACGCAGAGAGAGTGTGTGTGGGCAGCCGCGACGCTCTGAGCAAATTATTTCTGAATAAATATTTCACATACGCTCAGCTCACGTCGTATCGACTGAGGAGGAGGAAGAAGAGGAGGAGGAAAGGGAACATATAGACTGCTTGGTGTGAGTATATAAAGGGAGTGGGGGGCTTCTTTTCAGGTAGAGGTCAGTTGCACTTAGAGTGCGATTCCATTTACAAGGAATGAATGGACGTGTAATCGAACGTTGTTTTTCGGTAAATTGCTAGTATCCGTTCTGGTTAAAGCTAAATTTGCAAGGGATGTTTGGTGCTGTATAGTCACCAACTTCGTAGCATTTACTTCCGGACTCAATAGACCTGTCCTATCCTATTTATTACTCGCAGTGTGCCTTCCTCACTGTTCGAGCATGAAAAAAACCATACAGCCAGCACACTGTTTGACTCAGCAGTGGAACAAGACAAGTTGGGAAAAAAAAACACATCGAGCACTGACTGTCCCACGAGCATTGTCCTGTCCCATCCTGTCCTAATCGCTAATCCATTTATTACAAGTAGCACTGCCTTGCCAGCTCACTCGTACAGTAGATAAATTATTATGATTGAGCTGTCTGACAGTTTCCCCAAAATATCAATTTCAATCCAAATTGAAGCTGCATGCAACCAGGCCTCACATCCAATTTTTCATGGTGAATCTCATACCTTCCATATGACTACAGCGCGGCCGATTAATTGAAAAATTGGCCGATTGCTTTTTGCTTTAAGTAGCCAAACCATTAAAAATGATATACATGGGTAAACATGAAACAGAAAAGAGCATATGATAACTTTGACTCCTTCAACATGTATACATTAGCAATTATTGTCTGGGAGTTGAGAAGTCAGAAACTTTGATTTTTGCAAGCAATGCTTGGGTGACAAAGAAAGTGGAAAGATGGCCGCGAGCATTCACATTAGCAGCTATCTTTGTTACACCGCTGATCAACGTAAGTGTAAGCCTTCGATCAACGCGAAGTGTATCACATTGGGTGTCACGTAATGAAAAGTAACCGTTAACCATTTGTAGCACGTCCATCTTTTTCGGACCCAAATAATACTATATTGCTCGTGAAAATTGAGAAAAGAACGTCGCGACCCAAATGAAATAGCACATCAACGATAGCGGGCTATATCATCAGTAGATCATTTTGGATCACACTAAACTACATATACTGTAGTTTGTTTCTTTTAGCTTTGGCCCAGGGGAACTTGGCGTGCAAAATTTACTTTTTCAACTTCATCCCTGACCATATTTAAAGCTCTCCTTTTGCACAGCGAAACAGTTCTGGCATGAAAAGGCATACAAATCCACTACACTGCTTGACTGACTGAGAAAAAAAAGAAACAAAGTTTCGCCGTGATCAGTCATTGTCACTTAACTTGTGGGCAATTAAAAATAAACCAATTTGTCCGACTTGTGAGCACAAGATAAGAAAATGCTCATAAGGACGTCTGCACAGTCTCTCCATCGACAAGCAAAGCATTAGCATGTGCTCCCAAGGGCCAGATCTGGACGTCATTCCCCCGCATCCTCCCCCTCCCTGCCTGTCTGACACATGCCAGGGCCACAGCAGCACCAGTGCGAGGGGGGCTGGTCAGCAGGGGGCCCCGTCGTGCCTGTCAGCGGCGGCCACGCTGACCCTGCACTCGGGCGCTGGCCACTAGTGTTTAATCCGTGTCGGGTGCGTTAACACTGAGCGACCTCCTGGGTGACAGATCTGCCATGTGAGCCTTTTCCCCCTACCCAAAGGGTGGGGGTGGGGAATAGCGTGGACTCGCTGTCAGCTCCACTCACACATACGTTAACACACCAGGGCATGGAGCCCATTCCTTCGCTTCCCATACTGGGGCAAAGGGTGGGTCAGCGCCTCAAGTGCCTGGGTTGAGATGTCCACTGTGGCAAAGTAAGGTGGCGAGTAAGTCATTAAAATACGACACACACGGTGGGGTTAAACACAGAGCACTCCCTCATGAGGGGCGACTTGTAATAAATATTTGAGGGGAAAAAAATTGCGGGAGAAGTACAGGCCAGTTTCTGGATAATTCTAAAATAAATTATTCGGGGGATAAATAAGCATGCGATTCACATAGGTTAAGCATTCAGGTCTTGTCCAAATTCAAAAACAATATTTATAACAGCCCATTTTATATGCCTTACTTGAACCATTATCAACAATTTGAAAAAGGACCTCTTCCCTCATAAAACGTCTTTCATGTCCTTGCATTTTTACAATAATGGCTTTTATTGTTTTTAATGTTAATGGAATTTTCTGTCATGTTTGTAAATTTCACTGTACATTGTGAAGAAAAACGCAAATAAAATCAAAATCGCCGATATCTGTCAGAAAAATCGCAACACAACTTTCTCCTAAAATCATTCATTCCTGACGGATACATGCATGTGTAAATGTAAAAATGAAAGAAAAGCACGTTGGCCCTCTGGGTGGGGAATTAAAAAAAAAAACACAGATGGAACAATAAATACACAGGTAGTGATTTGCACTCACGGCGAGAAGGAATTCCAGTTCCACCACAGCTATTCAAGTTTAAATTACCATTGCGACGCAAAGCATGCGTATGTACGTATGAAATATGGCCAATTTTTGAGAGCGTTCAAATTGCAATTAATTACGATTCATATTTAAGCTGTGATTAACATGATTAATTTTTTAAATAGCATATATATATATATATATATGGTGACGAGTAAAATGCAAAATGTTGGCCTTGTATCAATAAAGATTGGGAAACGTTGGTGTAAATAACCACCCGGCGCCACTAAGTAAGGATATGTGGTGTATTGAGAGAGATTTAATACAATGAATGGCACTTCTAGAAGCCAACAACAAAATGGGAGTGCTCATCATTTTCACAACCCCAATGAGCAGAAAAGTTGCTCTAATAAAGAGGCTGTGTTTCAAGGTTGCACATGGCATTCATTCAACTAAGAGAGCAGGCGCTCAACACCGTCGTCATAATACCACCTTAAATCGGCAAATGCTGTCGGTGTATTGTTTCATAATTAATAAATTACCAACTCCAACCGGTGTGAGTGCACACATTTCATCGACTGGGCCGTCGTCGTTTTTGTTCCCGCTCGACTCATTCCCACCGCAAAGGCTGTGAGAACTCCCACAGCTCGGGGAAAGCTAGAGAGCATAACCCCCTTGGGAGTGAAGAGCGGCTCTCCTTTTGAGGCCTCCAACTTTTTTTTTGTCACCCCCCCCCACCCCAGAGGAGAGAGAAAACAGATGCAAAGCAGAAACAAGGAGACGATTAACAGCCAAGCCGAGTTGATGGACTCCCAAAGTCCCCACTTTTCAGGGACGGGTGTTGACAAGAATAATTACCACTGAGTCTGATTGCGTCTTTGATCTGGGGTGTTCTGGGAAACGGTGCCAAGGGTTCTGCACAGGTGGTCACCCGAGACCTTGGCAAGCCCGAGCTGAACCCAGCCCTCGCCTCGACGTCGATTATATCAGCAGTTATTAGAGGTGGCAAAAGTCCTCGGACTCTTTCGTTATGGTGAAGTACAGATTCTTGTGTAAAATAAGAAAAAGTAGAAGTACGGATTGAACTCCTTTACTTTAGTGAAAGTTAAAAGTATAGACTCTGAAATGTAAAAAGTACATACGTATGAAAGTAAAAATGGATTTTGACTGTTATGTATATATTGGACAATACCTGTTTTGTGGTGATAACCTCGGGAATATCGTGCTTCTCCGAATCTGCCGTCATCATCGTTAATGATTCACATGTTACTGTTCCTGTTTTTCCACCTTATAAATCCCAACATTCTCAATCAATTTGTGAATGTCTTTACCTCTCTCTCTATTTCTGACTTTTATTTTTACACCATGCAATCATCCACTGAGGTTGAAAAATGTAACAAGCCTATTTTGACAAAGTAAGGAGTACAACATGATGATATTCAGTTTCAAATGAAGGGAGTAAAAGTAATATGTCGTCAGAAAAAAAATACTCATGCACAGTACCATGAAAATCTGTTTAAGTACAGTAACTACGTACTTTTACTTCCCACCACCGGCGTAGTGGCTGGCAAATGTATTTACCACTGTGCCACATCAAATATTCATCAAATGCCATCTTTACAGTGTATGATGTCAGCCAATCAGCATTTCACAGGCCGTCAAAAAAAAAAAGCAGCTGGCAGGGTCAAAAAGAGAACCCACTCGAGTTATATACAGGTTTCCCAAGCAGCGCTCACGTTGAAATATTAATTCTCCTTAAATACTTTAAGCAGTTCTAATGACAGCGCAGTTCCGAATCAGCTTTCAAGTGCAAATGATCCCTTTTCTCTTTAACTCTCAATCAAAAGTTGAACTTCTGAAGATGATTAATTTGCCTGGCTAATACGTGCTAATTTAAGATTTCTATTCCAACTTGTCTTTTCTGCTGCTCACAAAATGTAGGATCTCACAAATAACTTGTTCCCTAAGAAAGGCTTCTGTGAGGGAGGAGGCTGGAGTGGGGGGGTGTCAGACGGCCCTCACTCGCTGTCTCCAGCAGTGCGATAGCGCCATCTAAAGGCCGCATACCGGCGTACAGCAAAGAACTCTTCGTGACCCCCTTTTGGAGGATGTATAGCGCACTCATCTGTCTCTGCGTCTAAGCAGGGAAGGGAACATCTAAAGGAGGTTATTTTATGAAGATTTTTAGCTGTCACACTTACTCAGTGTTGTGAAAGTCTTGAAAAGTTCCAATCCGAGGCTCATTACAGCAGCACAAACAAGCTGAGGTCATCCACTTGTGAAAATGTTTAACTTCCAAAACTTCTCTTTTTTTGTTAGTTTTTTTTAGACAATGTCAAGATCAGATTTCTTTTACATGATTAGCAAGACACCTAATATGTCCGCAGAGCAGTGGTGCCAAAATAAACTCAAATTTTTTACTACTTCCAACATTCAGTGGCATCACAAAGCGTGAAAAAACAACTGATGGAAGGCAACTGCACACTGATATTCCGACTGAGATCCAAACAGGGAGTTCTTGACTGTGAGGCTGAGAAGCTAACGATTCCACCACGCTGCCAGCTGGGTCTACAAATCGCAAATTCTTGTTTTTTAAATATATATATATATATATATATATATATATATATATATATATATATATGATGAATGGATTTTTGTGCACAGTAGACAATTGCTAACCTACACTAACAAAGGATGAATATTCATAATTCAGGTATGAAAAATACTTGTAGGGGCACGCGCATTAAAACAAGTAAAACCAAGAATAGTAAGATGCCAGTAACTGGGTATGCCGTTTTCTACTGCGTGACCACGTAGTTGTAGTTCAGTGTACAAATTAGGTCACTGATTGCCACTCAAATTGACATATGTCAGTCCCCTTGTAAACCAGGGGGCCCCTGTAATTGGATTTTTGTTGTCCACAAGGAATTAGTTTGTTTGTCTGTCGGCATAAAGCGAGGACAGCCTTAATTAAGACAGCCTTTCCGAAATGTAACACTTTCTCTTCAAACTCCAGCAGAAACGCTAGCTGTACAGTTGACATGTCTGTAAAGACGACCTGCCACGCTAGATGGTGGTATCAGTCATGAGCAAAGGTAATTACGGAGCCGCACCGTCACACCTGCTGTTGTCTTTTTTTTCTGATAGAAAGGCCACGACACAGTTCTTGCTTTACATTGGTGCCCTAACCCAAATTTGGACGCAAGTAATGAACACAAGCACAGCAGTTAAGTCTCATTTCCATTAAATACGTGTATCAAAAACATGCGTAGGACATACATCCAAAACAGCAACTGAGCGTGCCTTCTTATTACCAACTTCAACATTCATTGCGAGAGCAATGTTACCATCCTAAAACGTTCCTTTTTCCATCCTCTTTGTGTACCAGGAGTGATCCGTCATGCAATAATTTGAATACCTTATACACACCGCACGGCAATGAGGTGCTTCATAATGCATACATGCATCTCCATAAACAGGATAAAAATGGAGGCAGCATGCCGCGCCGAGGTCAGAAAATTGGCCTGCGGGACTGAGTGATATAATAGCTAAGTATTTCTGGTAAAGCACTAGGCGAGGAAGATCCCCGCGGTCCCAGCAGAGGCCGCGGCGGCGGTAATGCATTACAGGATGTATGCGGTGTAAAAAGGCTCACGCCGGTCCACCCGGCTTGATAAATAATGTATTGTAATGTATATTGAAGCTGCGACGCAAACTGCAGCGTTTCCTACCGGCGTACCCTGAGAAGCAGACACTCGTGGTGTAATTATGCACATCGCAGAGGCAAGCAGAGGCCATCTGTCAATGTCGGAATCAGTTACCTTATTACCACTGCCTAAAGATATAAAGATAGGAGTGGGAGCCGCTTTCATTAGAGCGCACGGACGGCGAACTACATCGTAGACGGCTGCAAACACTAACCTAATTGCAGATGATGACTGGGAGGAGGGGTCGCTGTAGAGAGCCTGGCCTCGGAGTGGGCAGGAGCACGGCCCGCCGAGGCCGACTCGTTAGCCTTTAGAGCTAAGGTGGTCGTTTTAGGTTAGATTTTTGTGAATGATTGGTTCAAAAAACACAAATCGGATTTAATCCAACTAAATATCTGTTCTGTATGGCATTGTTCCTCCCAAAGATTTTGATTGTGTTGAGTAGGGCTGTGCACGAATAGGTGGAATTAAGATAACGTATCTACGTATATGTGGAGTCGTCGAGAGACAACCGGAAGTGTTTGTACGTGTATGGGAATGTTTAGCTGATAACAAAGTGTGTATAAGTATGCGTAGTGTATCAACGTCTTTGTTGACCTCAGACGCCGTCCTAGCATGAAGTACGATGGACCGGAGAGACAAACTCTCTCAGGGTTATTCTAGTGCCGACTAGAAGGTACCACAGAAAATGGATGGATTCAAAATGATCCAAAAAGAAAAAAAACACTCAGGGTTCTTCCGCAGGCCAGTGTACGAGGGGGAAACTTTGAGGTTAAAGTAAGTTATTACTATTGGTCAAGTGCTTTGGACAACATATGGTGCACTTTCAATAAGTCTCTATATAAGAGCATGTTAACCATTTGCGATCAAATTGGATAATTTCTTTTTTTTTTTGGACTATGTTGTGTTTTTGGCCAAAGAAAAATTAGAAACCTATTCGAGTTGTTCCTCGATTTGCAGCTTAAACAGTGAATAAATGGCGAAAGTGCATTTTGGGTGCGAGCCGGAGCTCTCATGTTGAGTGTTTTTGATACATGTCTCATAAGTCGTTCATCACAAGCAGCGGCACTATACATGGTTACAAGATAAGCTAACAGAGAGATTGGCATGTTATGTGTTCTTCTACTATTGTCCTGCAAAAATTTCCCCGCCGCGGCAACCGGCCATTGGCCCAGGGCGAGAAGGCTGCCTTGCCACCGAGGACTGCCTCTCCGATGGCAATGAAAGCGTGCGTTTCGCTCTGAAGGTACCAGAGCACTGACACATCCAATTGAGGATTTATTTTATTTTTTTTTAAATGGTATTATAATTTCTTTACGTTTTTGAGTTACGGACAATAATTGTTATTTTGGTACATTCCTAATCGTTATGTATGTGATGTGCTGTGTGGGGTCTCTCACATTTAAAAAAAAAAATTTAAGATATTAAAAAGTGGTGCATCCTGCTTTAAAAATATCTACAGTATGTCTGCAATCTAATAAGATTGTCTGTCCCAATACTCGTATGTATTCCATACCTTAGTGCTTGGGTCTTTTCTTTGACCCGTCACCTGTCAGCCTGCACATCTCCAATGATAAACATTTTCCTCAAACCTGCCTCCCACTCCTCTTCTTATACAACCGCATGCATTGTTCTCTAACTTCTTATGTATCTATGCGTCCCCCTGCCTGTCTGCGCGTCTTGCCATTCCTGGCGAGGCTGCGTTACGTAGGCCTACAGCCTAAGGGCGAATCACTCCTCAGGATCAGCGTGAAGGGCTTCACAAGATACGCCAGGTACGTGTTGCATGTCATCCTGAGACGATGCAGATGGAAAGAAAGGTGGCGAAAGGCTAGCTCTTCACTACACGCCCCGTCTGTGACCGCCTCCTCACCCTGACGACTGTGCGCTCTTAATCATGACATTACAGCGTGCCGCTCGGAGGGGGATTCACGGGGGCGGTTCGAGATTATTTTAGCTTAGGACCTCAGATCACGTCGCCTCATTAAAAACAGCTAAACAGAGACATTTAAAATGTCGGTTCACATTTCGAAGGCAGGCCGTCGATCCTCCGCCGTGATCCTTCCTCACACCGTCCCTCGGGTTGGGAGGCTTAGCTCACAAGTCAGACGCACAAACACCGCAAACTTCGACTCTAAAGTCATCAGAATTGAAGGAAAGCCACGCGGGGTTTGACTGAAGGATGAATCGTATACACGTGGGAGCAAAACCGAAGGCAGAGATTGTTTTTCATGGGGGGGGGAAGAACAAGTGGGGAGAGAAGCAATGATTCTCCCCAATAGGACAAAAATGTTTCACCTCGAGGCTCAAAGGCAAATCATGAACGTGAGGCAATGGCTTACCAGAAAGGCTATGAGGCTCCGTTGTGTGCTCTCCCATTGAAAACAGCTCTTAATGTACTGCAACGTGTACAGAACTGCTGTGCTGATTTTACGCACCCGATAGATATTGTGGGCAAGAACCTAAATGGGGAAGAATTGCAACAAAAAAAGCAGATTGTGTCATTGAATATAGAAGACATGATATTTTGTGTTGTTTGTTTGTTTTTTTATGTTAATGCCTGGAACTAAGCTTTATCAGTAGAATGGATTAACAAGTATCTAAATAGTACTGCAGTTACTTAAGCGGATAAGAGATTAAAAAAAAAACAGTAAATGTTTGAGTGAAATAGTTACATTTAATAATGAATCTGTATCATTTTGAATGACGGAATTTATAATTAAATTATAATTTATTAACTACTTAGTTAAATAATTATTTTCCGTTTTTATTTTAGGGGAATTTATTCCTCTATTTTGTCGTTTATTAACGTGGACGACACTGGCGACAAGGGAAGATGCTGGGTCATCGCAGCCAATCATCTAAAAGGATAAATTCACTTCTCATTGGTCGATCTCGTGGCTGGGAACCAATCACGCGCCTTGTATGAATGCCTGTAGCTATGTACAAATACTGCGGGATAATTCATCTTTTTGAAACAACACGTCTTTCCGCAATATGGCTGCCGATATGGCTGTATTTATTTATTTATTTATTTATGTATTCATTTATTTATTTATTTATTCATTCATTCATTTATTTATGTATTATATCATGAATATTTTGGAAAAACCCACAAAGCGTGAATTGTCAAGGGAACGCTGTACTATCACAAAAAAGTAAATACAATTTTAGAAAAATGTTCAGTGTGCCTAATTATTCGTTTATTTGGACCCCCCACCCTGCTTTATTATAACAGACTACTAGTGTGATACCTTTTTCGAGAACTTTACATTTTCCTGCATAATTTTTTCTTCCTTTGGTTGGAAACTCCTAATACCAGCCCGGACCTAGCAGAAAACAGAAGAAACTATTATTATCACATTTCAAACTATATGATGCATTATATTATATATTATTTCTGCTTACTTTATTATATATAACTTCGAGCACAAGTGTGATGGTTCCTTTGGCGGAGCCACTCAAGTCCTCTTTCTTCAGGTACAGACAAATCTGCTGCTCATTTTGAACCTTTGAACAGAGACATATTAAGCAAAATGGACTTTGGAATTGCTTGTATACAAAAAGAGTAGCCGCACAGTAATTGGTGATTTCACGGCTTGGCGATGAAGTGTTTACCGCCATGAGAGAAAATAAAATCCATGCTATTACAGTCTTTATGGTACTCTCATTGTGTTTTGCTTTTTGCTGTCAGAGCTCAACAAGTGGCCCCTCCCGAAAGCCATTCTTGTGTTGGCATGCGTAAGTAGACATGTAATACAATTGACTATTTTTTGGGGGTTTGTTTTAAATGAGCTGAAAATAACTGCACAATAGGTCTCTTTAAACAACAAAAGTTCAGGACAGAAACGCAGCTGCCGACACGCTTCACAAACTTACAGTCAGTAATGGAATGGCCACTTTGCCCAAAAAGCCCCGTGCTTTGTCTCCATTTTCATCCAGGATGGTCAGCTCCACCACGTCATGAATGTCCTTAACTGGGCTGCAACACGACAGCAGCACACATGCTTTGATATAAACCATGAGGGGAAAAAATATGCCATTGACCTTCTTACAATGTGATTACTTTGTTCCACTCCGGATTGACACTCTTGTAGATGGTGTGAGTTTGAAGTTTACTATTTCCCAGTGCAATCACACAATAGGGGTTGCTTTTCCCTGCAAATGGTAATGTTGTGTTAATAATTACGACATCAAATCATTGAGGAAAAATGTGGCATGGTGAATGGTTACCATTGATGTCAGTAGCAGGAAGCTCATTTGCTTTTAAAACCTTGACTTGGAGGAAACCAATTTCTCCAGTGGATTTATATGAGTTACGAAGGCTCTGCAGGAAGAAAAGAAGAGACACGCAATTAGGTATAGATGACACCCACTTCAATCAAAGCCAGCAAACGTCCTGATAAATCCTTAACCTCAGCTTTTGGAGTAAATACCATTGCTATGGTTTCTTGTTTACGTCCAAACTAAGCTTACACCCGACGTGAGCGATGTCATGCATATTGTGCACCGCCTATAACTATTTTCAATGGAGAAGACATTTTTTGATTGGTTATTTATGATTGTGAATTATTTCTGCTTTGTGGACAGTGCTTTGTTACAACTTTGTTTTCATGGGAGCTCACTTTTTTTCTTTCGACTCTGTGGTTCAAATTCCAAAAGTAGTCGCCAGGTTGTAAAGGTAACAAAGGTCATGGCTTTGGCCCAACATTAGAGTGGAGGTGAGCCTTCTTCCCAAAATGTGCCAGTGAGCAGTGAAATGAATTTTGCTTGACTGTGACATAACCGTGGAGCTAATTTGCATAATACCATTGCAATAAAATCTTTCCACCAAGGACATTGCATGTGGGCAGGGGGCAAATCATCTATTTTCAAGCAACTTGTATTTTACGCTGCTCAACACCATTATGCTAATGATAGCTGTGGTCATTTTAATAAGACAAATACGCAGTATGTTTGACATATCAATGACAACACACATCCAAAAATGTCCCGTTAGAATAGTGCAAAGGCTAATACTTACAAATTTCTCCACCACAGAGTCTCTCTCGTCAGGCTTCTCAAAAGGCGCGGTCTCCATGTCGGAGACTGAGACTCCCCAGCAGGGTAGCAGTGTAACCAAAAACACCAGCTTGCCCTTTCCTGGATCCAGCATTTGCGTGTAGAGCTGCCTCTCGCTAAACACAAGGTTGGATAGGTCAACCTCAAACCTGCGACACATAAAAAAGAGAGAAATGGTTGCACTGGGAAGGTAAAGGGCTGTGCGAAGGGGAGCTAACATTACCCAGCAGGAAGTACTCACATTCCCCACGATTCCTCACCCTTCCTGCCTCTCTTTAAATGCACCTGCACCTGCAGAGGTTCCTGGTTATCTGCAAAGTGTTTGAAGTCAAACCGCTCTCTCCACTGGGGATTGGCTTGAACGCAGAGGTTCTGAGGGGCAATACAGACAAACTCATCTCGTACACGCAGACATTTACATTTAACACGTTATCAAACCGAACAGTGCCTGCATGACGGTGGATTAAGTCATCATGCAGGACAACCAGCAGAGAAAACGAGGTGCTTGTGCACTCGAGTAGCCACGCTGGGAATTGTAAACACTGACAGCTCCCAATTAGAATGGGCTTTGTTCGACAAACAAACAAACAAGCGGAGAGGGACGGCTGAGAGGTTTACAAAGAAATGACACGACAGCAGCGAGACGCCGCCGCCGCCTCGCCGCGTTGGGGAGGGTGGGAGGAAAAACAAGTCCAGGTAGATGAACAGAGGCGTGCTGCGTATGCAAATGAAAGAGGCAACGGAGCCCGGCAGCACCGAGTGAGTGGCAGCCTGGCCCACTCTAATGAGCTGCCTGTGCCACGGCCCAGTGAGCCAAGGTGGAGGTGAGTCACAGACGAGTACCCGCTGCGGCGGAGAAACCCCCACCCGCACTCACACGGCAAAAGAAAAGACCAAGTAAAAAGAGTGTGTCACAAAGAGACAGGAGAGCGTGAGAAACCGGGGAGGCTTTTTTTGAAAGTCTAACCTTGCTCTTGTACTTCTGATCGCCCAGACGAAAGCGGACATAGATGTCGCCTTGGCCGAACGGCGGCAGATCCTGGCCCTCCACCAGGGTGATGGCCAAAGCCCCCGTCCACAAGCGGCTCTTGGGCTGACTCCTCTGCATCTCGGTACTGCTCAGGTACTGTGTAGCCTTCTGTGCAATGCAAATGTGTTGTCACCAGAGATGGGAAAATAGCAATTTTTTTCTCCAGGCATCTGGACTTTTTACTACTTTGATAGTTACCTTTACCAGCCTCTGCGAAGGATGACGCAACACAAAACGGCAACAAAAAAGATGTAAATAGAGAGAGAAGTGGAGCGCAGTTAAGATAGTTACTGATTGATTAAGATGTTGGGAGTGGAAATGTGGAGAGAGCAGCAAAGAAATGTAGGATGATGTACTAGGAAGGATTAACAAAAACATATTGGGAGAAGCATGATTTCCTGCATCCAGAGCCTTATATAAGAAAATTGTTTGAGGCTGGTTGAAACTACATGAATATGTGAATGTTCAAATGTTCAAATGTTTGCTTACTTGGTACAATTCATTCGCTACTTTTTCCTTTTGTTTAATTAAAGGAATTGAAACAGTGCTTCTACCAGCGAATTTTTAACACAAGTATATGATCTGCTACTAAAGTACGGAGTGTACACCTCAGATTATAACGTTGGTTTCAGTTGTGTCTAAGTTAGTTTGGCACAAAATACAAAAGCAAAACAAACTGCTGTTAAGTTGAATACAAACAAAGATTATCGGAATAAAGACGCAAACATCATATGGAAAAATATACACATACAGTAAATAGCCACTATTCATAAATGTACCCATTCACCCCCCCCCTTTCTGTGGAGTTCTCCTGAGCTATTCACTGAAAAACTCACCCATTTGCACTTTTTGTGCTCTTCCTGCAAATGCTCTAGCAAGTAAGAAAGTATAAATTGGTGTCAAAGCATTTTTTTTGAGGGGGTACATCCTGAACATTCCAAGGTCATGACAGGGAAAAGCAAAATTTAGCCTGGGTTGTTAGTGGAAATTACAGATAGTCTTTACCATCTGCATGTACAATACTTTAAGCGCATTTTTTTCAGGATCCAATCATTTCTGAGCTATTATTTTTTTAAGAGCATTGCAATATGTCAAATCAAACTCTTTTGAGATTGTGGCATATTTAAGGTTGAAATTAAATAAATTAGGTTGGTGTCAGTCATATGCGTTCCAACGTCATAAACCGAGGATCCCCGGTATGCCATTTAAACGGCTAATGTGGCTAAATAAGTAAATAATGTACAATGTGTGTCTGAAAAATGTGTGCTACGTGCAGCCGCAACTTATTTTATACAATTGTACAGTAGTTAAGAATGTTAAAACAATGGCGCCGCATTTAAGTGTTGTACAGTTCCAACAAAATTGTTACAAATCGGCGGTTGAAGAGGGTCCCGGAGGGAAATTATATTCCACCTTTATGGTTCTACTGTACGTGCAAATTGTGCACTCTCCCCACCGCGCACGTGTTCCCGCCTCAGCCTGACACCTCGTCATGTTTCGCCGAGCGTTTTAAAAGTAAGACAAGGGTTTACACTATGCAACACATCTCTGTTGGAGGACATTAGCACATCTCTTTTTTGACAGGCAAAGCTGGCAAGGAGAGAGAGAGGAAAGCGAGCAGGACGACAGCGAGCAGCCAGATGTCCCGGGCTGTGACAGTCCCACTCATCACTGGCTTCCAGGCTGAGTGTTGGGAGTCAGGACACTTGGCACGCTGCACCGGAGACAGCAGGCGGCAGTGAGTAATGATGCACAGCTCGCGCACACACAGCTCTCTCATCAGCATATTATGCAAAAAATGCAGCATGTATGGCCCACATTACAGCGTGTTCTTATGTGGGTACATCCACGAGATTCATATACTCAACGGTCACAACATTAGGGACACTTAAGAGATAGTTGTATAAATGTTGTCTTTAACAAGAAAATAATACTCCATTTTGAGCGTGATTACTTTACATTTACTGTGATTTAGTAGAAGGGTATTTTATTTATCATTTTTGTTTTGTGTCACATTGATTTACAGTATCTCACAAAAGCAAGTACACCTTTCGCTTTTCTGTAACTATTCTGTTGAATCTTTTCCTCGGATGTCACTGAAGAACAACAACAACAACTGTAAATTTACAGTCCCCTCAAAATAACCCAACACACTACCATTAGTGTCAAAACCACTGCCAACAAATGTGAGTACACCCCTATGTGAAACACACACACACACAGACGCACACAAAGTATCTCCACTCCTCCACCACTACGAGGATCTGCCATGCATCAACTGAATCATCAGGTCAAAGTGAAAAGGTTAAGCAGTCTTTTGTCCGATGCACAGACTGAGAAAGGTGATGTGGTGGACAGGTGTGGTGCATATTTGGACTAATGCGCACGTTGTATATTATCATTTCAAATTAATTTTACACTTGCCCTAAAACAAATACATACTACGTACATACATATTTGATGGAGAAAAAAATTGCTATGAAGACTCTCTCCAACAACCCAGGCTAAAACGTAGCTACCGCTGCACTTTCTGTACAAAGCTTGTCCCTCAGTATGTAACATGTTGAAATACCTCCCAAATGTACTACTTTCCTATTTAGACAGGGCTCTGGCATTAGCTCCTGGCATCTTAGCGTGTTTTCAACAAATAATGGAGGATAGGTTCCAAAAAAAAAAATTTAAAATAAGCCAATAGGTGAAGTGGTGAATAGGAAACTGTAAATGTGTTGTGGATGGCTGTAAAATAATCTCATGGAAAAACATGGAGCACGCATATGTCTGGCCTGTCATGAACATATAGGATGCCTTGTTGTTCGACAGTGGTTCTGCAGGACAACAAGTGGGGTTAGCTGTCAAGACAGGACCGGCACCTCAAAATGGGCGTTATGTAAGGCGTAAAAAAAAAAGGAGTCTAATTCTTGATCTTTTGGGTATTTTCATGAAAGCATGTCACAGGCATGTTATTAAGACACCTGGGGTTCTTAATAGAGAAAAAAAATGATGTGTCTCCTTTCACATAACATATGTTCACATGCTTTGCATTAGTCTACGTGTCGGAAATTGAGGACAAGCTCGGCAAATGGACTCTTCCCACCCGGCACCCTAGAGGGAGTAAGACAGAGCGGCCTTGATACGTTTCTCTGTTAGCGTTCCCGTGAGGCTGCTCAGTGATAGCACGGTGTTGTAAAAACACAAACAGCAGAGAGGTTGCGCCAGGCCGACGGTAATTAAAGAGCAGGACCGCCATCCGCTCAAGCCTCTTTGATTGTCCGGCTTCTCGGGCTCGAAACAAACAACTCCCCCGCCGCTTCAGCCCCTCCTGCTCCGCTACGGAGGTCACAACCTGCTTTGCCACCCAATCCGGAGGGGATCAAAGCTCATCTCGAGGACCTGAATTAACACGGAATACAGCAGGCGAGGCCCTATAAATATCAGCCCTCTTCAAAAGGAGAAAGAACAGAGGGAGTGGAACGGCGACAGAAAACAGGCCTCAGCCAAGTCGTCCCAAGTGTTTATCTTGGCCACGTTTCTATCTCAGCGGCCAATAAAACAATTCCACTTAACTGTAAGTGGCCCCCGAAGAGAATCTATTCCTGGTCCTAAAAAGGGCCGCGCGATGGCTTCCATATGGTGAGACAGCATGGGGACAGGCGCAACGAGCTCAGACCCGGGTCCATTTGGCCGCCGCCTCGCCACTGTCCGTCCACAGCTGCGATATTACTCCCTAACATCTGGGTTATTGCCCACTTTGCCTGGGAATTATCAACCGTGCCGATCTTAGGCATGTTGCTCTGGCAGTGTGCCGCCTTTGCCGCCAGAGCCTCCCGACACGTTTGGAAACAGAGTCTTTCCTCCCATCTCCGTGGTGAAAACGCACACAGGGAGAAAAAGCACGTTTGCAAAGACGGAGGGGGAGTGGAGCTGTAAAAGCTGGCGATTCAGCACTTCCAGGATAGGTGTTAAACGCAGTAAGATATTGTCAAAAATTATATGAGGGAGGTGGGGACAGTGGGGGGGAGGGGGGGGTTGCATTGTTACATTGTCAAATTAGCACTATGACTTAGGCAGAGGAAAACCGTGCAGAGTCCCATCGCACATTTTCCATCTCCCTTTGAGTACCTTTAACCATCTGTAGTGCATGAAAATGGCTTCATTCCTTTGTCATCTCATTTCAAATTGAGATTGTCTGCTGGACCATCAAGAGACGGAACAGTGGCAGATGTAGAGACTGCATAGGTGTGAATATAAACCCACTCGATGCAGTGCTAGTCAGTCCCAAACAGCGGCACAACTGTTTCACACTGAATCTAATTACGCCAGCAGGATACCGAAAGCCACTTGAGAGGCGACGCAACTTTGTTTACTACAAAACGCAATTACCGGCCTGTAATATTCATCTAAGAGTCCCTTTCAGGACAATTTACTTATTTTGGTTTTGATGAGAATCTCATATTGTGCCTTTTCTGCTGATAAATGATAGGCATTGCAAATATTATGGCGCACTGTGAAAACCACCATAGTGCTGCTGAAACCAAGGTTAGAACACTAAAGTCCACAGTCCATCCACCTTGTTCTTTGTTGCACCATACCACAGTCAGCTACTGCCCCCTTGTGGTTTTATCGCAAACACCCATCAAGTTGAGGACACACGTTTTAAATCTTACCTTTGTCTTTTTGGCTGGCCACCTCTGTAGACATAAAAAAACAAACATAACAAAACAAGAATGAACACAGTTTTCATTGCCGGACATACTTTTCATACCACAAATACTCACCCAGTTTCGTTTGATGGTAGCGTCTCGAAACATTAGGCACACGTCCACGGAGATGACTCCCATGTCGTCTTCTTTGCTTTTCGGATCAGTGAGGGGCAAGTCCAATTCATATGTTCTACAGAGAAAGGTGACTTTTCATTATTATAATTTTTTTATAATCTCACACATCCCTAGAAAACATTTTATTCTGTCAAACCCCTTTTTCCAATTTCAGTCAAATCTTTGCATTTCAAAATCAGGGAATTATTAGCAAATTTGAGGTGAAAATATTTTGAACAACATGTATAACAGGATTGTCAGTATCCCCCTTCAAATACGGTTAAAACTGTGACTCCCTGAAAATGGTATTATAATAGGAGTCCATTTTATTATTTTTTTATTTATTATTTATATTGAGTGAATCTCAAGAAATTACAATATGATGGAAAGGTTCTTTCCTGTTATTGGCTTAAATTAAAAAAAAAAGTGAAACTGATATATTATGAAATTTCATCAAACACACTGGTGTTTTCTTTTATTTAAAAAAAAAAATCCTACCTAGAATTAAAAGAATTTATTTTTGGGATTGTAAAGTATGGGATTTTTTTTGCCTGTAACCTATTACAATTAAAATATAAAATTACCCTTTGGTTGGTACATGTGTCACTGTTTTAATTCAATTCTGAATGAAATGAACTCAGTCAACAAAATTCACATTGATTTAACTGCACCTACTGTATATTTCCTCAACTAGATTCTAAAACAGCAAAAGTCATGTATAGCATATAGCAAGTGGTGGCTGCGAAAAGAATGGTTTATGTCCACGGTGCTAAAGCCGTCCAATAACATTGATGGGGAGATTTTATGAAATACTTTTTGCTGTAAAACACATTTTATTGCCTGCAACTGTCTTTTATTGTTTTCATAATCCACAACACAGATGTAAAAGGGACGCCACTCACTTGTAAAGTTCGAGATTCTGCAGCGGAATGGTGCAAGAACCCATGAAGTCATCAGTAGTCAGATTTTTATCATAGACCTGTAATGACATTTAGGAGATAAATTGATCACGTGAGTGTGTTTTGCCTGCGTGAAATCACGTATTTCCATTCAAATCAAAGGTTTGAGGACAACTACGCCTACCCGGACATCCACAATATGCTCTCTGTCCCGCAGGGGATAGGAGAAGAACTCATTCCACCTGGGATTCAAGTTCTTATAAACCACTTTGCTCTTGTAGAACTGCTTTCCTTCCAATTTGAACTTCACATACGGGTCGCTCGTACCTTCAAAGCACAATGGGTACATATTAGCATAATGTATCGCACCGCAGAGGTCGTTGAATTGTCTAATAGAAGAACACGCACATGCACTGATTTCTAAGGAGGAGGAGGAGTAGGAGGAGGTGTACCACACACACTGCCGTGTAGCCGTTTAATTGTGAAAGAGCCGAAACACTCGCCAGCATGAGACGAGCAGAAAGCGAAAATCTCGAAGCAACCAGTGTTAATCTCCCAGGCCTGTTAATAAAGTCTGGTCCGAGGGTATGAGACGTCTTTGTTTCTGCAATTGCGAGAGAAAAAAAAAAAATGAAAGCCATTTCCATGCCTTCATTTGTGTAGAGGTGGGGGATAAAGGGGTGCTGGAAAGAGCCTGCAGGGATGCTTGAATCACATGACAAAGGCCCTGTGGGGATGGGCTGTCAGGCCTGTCAGCTCCCAACTCCAAATGAACATCTCGCAAAAGGCAGGCAGGACCCACAGCAGCTCCACCCTGCCAGCCTGTGACAGGGAAACCTCCAGGCAACTTGACAGGAGGAGAATGTGGCAGCTCACGAGGAGAAAAGCTCTGGCACAAGCGAGGACGGTGACGATGGAAATTAATGGGGGTGAGGTTGGAGGGGAGGCAGAACCCAAAGAGTGCGAGAGGGGGCTGGTGGCGTGGGTCCTTTTCAGAATATGTAATGACAATGTACGCCCTTGGTGAGCCTTTGGCACGTCGCTGATTGTTGGGCAAACAGGGGCGAGGCACGGAACGTGTGTGGGTTGCATCATCACGGTGCCATCTTGTCAGCGAAGAGGGCAACACGGCGCCCTTTGCTATCACAATGAGACGTGTAACTCCTATACAGTGAATGGCGAGGAATGCATTCCAGACCTACAACTAATTGGTCAAAAAATTGCAATCTGGAAAGACCGCATTCTACATTTAAATTGCTTACCCCGCTGAAATGTTTTTAAAAAAAACTTATAAGACAATTAAATGTATTCAAACACACTTTCTAAACATATTTAACCAAAAACAATTACAAGCAAAATATGTATATAATACTCTAAGTCGTTGGGGAACTTTGATAAACCTCTTGCCTGTCGCCCCCATCCAATTATTTTTTTTATTCCAAATCAACAAATGTTGATTAAAAAGTAAAAATACTTTTTTCATGAAAAACGGGGGGGAATGGGAGGGGGACTTTTTTCCTAGATTTTGAACCATGCAGTTAATACAACGGAGCAGCTTTTTTATTTTTATTTTTTTGTGGATTTTTCTGTCACCGATTGAGGAACTCTATCGCTCAGAAAATACGCTAAATAAATCTTGATTTTTTTATTCTTTTGGGTCTGTTCTGTTTTAATTGGCAAAGTTGTTGCCGTGTTAAAAGGCACAGTTTAAAGAATCTGTGTATGTACCTTTATGTGTATTCACAGTACAAAATCATTCTTTGCGTGCAGTAAACAATTTTTTTTTCAACATAGAAAATCTGCGGCTTATGGCCTGGTGCGGCTTGTATATCGTTGTGATTTTTTTGAGTGGGTTGCTGCTGCTTATACAAGGTTGCGCCTTATACTCCCGAAAATGTGCTTTATTTTTATTTTATTTTTTTTCAGACATTTTTCAAACGTACTAGCAGTACGTCCCCACTTTTTTCAGAATTTTTACGTTCAGGAAAAAAAATCTCAGCGGCTGTGCTAACTGTAAGTCCACAACACTGCCTGAACACACTTTCTTTTCTATATAATTGTGTCATTTCTTTACATATTAAAATGTTTTTTAACCGTGTAACTTCATCTGTATTCCAGTATTTTCATTTATACATCCTGCGCTATAAAAGCTGCTTATTTAATTTGTGATTACGGGTGGTTTCAGCATGACGAACGAATGGAAATCTCTAGACTGCAAACATGATTTTGTTGGTCAGTAAACAAAGAAGGAGCATGCAAGTTTGCAGATAGATGCCAGTTAAATTTAACACCACTGGATGTCACTGCTTTCACAACTCCAACACCTAACACCAAAATAGCTTTCTGAAAGCACAGCACAAACATGTAAATGTATGATTAATTTCAGACAGTTAATTGCCAGTGGGCGTGAATGTGAGCATGACTGGTCGTCTGTCTTGATGTGTCAACATTGAAATTGACAGGTGATCAACCACAATAGGCCCAAGTCCGCCCCTGTCACCGTGATCAGGGTAATAATTTCCAGAGCATGATTGCATGGACTTGTGAATACAGTTTCATCTTAATGTCAGTTTGAATTTGCGTTGTTTCTATATCCTAGTGAACCGATTCCTTTATCACATTCTTTGCGCTCTCATACTGGTCTGACGGCATGCTTCTCAAATGTGTGAGTGCAAACGACCACATGCCGGGACAGAAGATGAGATCCTCGCTAGCAAACATCACACACGATGCTTTCGAACACTTGGACCCTTATAAAAAAAAAAACTTTGAAAAGGGTCTTATTGGCCAAAAACAAAGCAGTGAAACTTCTAAAGTACTCTGACAAGAATTGAGCAATTGGGATCAAGTTTGGTCTGGTTCTGATCAGCCAAAGTATTGTCCATCTACCTCGTTTGTCTCGGATGACCAGGTTTTGTCCATGTTTCAAGCTGATGCAAAGCAGGTATCTCTGGACCGAGGCCGGGACTTGGAGGTCAAACCCTGATGACGGAAGCTGCCCGCAACACACCATTCACATTTATATTTGTCTACATATCATATCAAGTGGTTTGTAAACTTTTAATTATGGCAAAGCAGTCAGGTGGGTACTCACTGAAGATTCTAATGGGTCAAGAAGAATTTCCTCAAAGACTTCAGATGGCTCACTGGACATCTGTATTCAGAAAAAAAACAATTTGATTTCAGGAAATGCAAATGAACTGAATGCAAAGTAAGACAATGTTTTCTGAACTCGAAGACTGCAACGTTCCAAACTATGGACCATTTAATGCGACGTTTCCGTTGGTCCAGAGTTGAGTTGGTCGTCGGTTTACAGTGGCACAGGCATACGTTTTCAGGTTATTAAAAGCTCACGATGAACTAGATCACATAATTTGCATACTTTTGAGTCAATGAGCCTCAAAGTAACACATTTCGACCATAATAAGGTTCCACTGCAGTTTAGATTGAAGGCATGCACTACATTTTTGTTTCAGTATATGTCATTGATCGGCCTTTTTCGATGGCGTCTGGCTCACACTGACATGTTCTGAGCTGCGCATTTTATTCATATCTGAGTTTTATCCATGGTTTAAAGAGGCCTCGGTAAAGATAGGCTAGACCTAGTTTCAACTACACAGCCAAATCTCAGGTGGTCACGTAGCTTGACAAGAATCGCATTCTTGTTTCATTAGGTTGCACCAACACAACACACAAAGTATACACTGCCGATGAATTAACTTGATTAAGTGGAATGAACACTACTTAAGTGTAATTCAGAGCCTGCTATCTATAACGTGTATATGTATCAATGAGTGATAAATGTAGAAATATTGTAATATTTTTAAATGCATTCTGCAAATTAAAACCCCAAAACTAACTTTTTTCCATCTTGGATTTTTAAAATGGAACTAAAGTATTTATTAGTCAGTCCGTATCCTCCGAGTTGTTAGTAGTCAGTGATTTCGCAACTGTATGTATGTCAGACTGACCTCAATTTCCTCCTGAGTGCCTCCTTCCAGCGAAGATTCTTCAATGCTGTAGTCATTCGTAATGGAGGAAAGTATAACATCCGGGTCCAGTCCCTCCATGTCCGTCAACCACGGCATGGCCACCTGCTCGTCGCCGGAGCAACAATACTCGCTGCCACTGTCTGCGCTCGCCACAGGTTTACTGAGAGAATCAAACATCACAGGTGTTTTTTCTCTCTGTTCTGAAAGGCTGCCTTTTCCAGACGGCGGCCTGTCCTGCTTGATATGCGCAACCCTTGAATGTGCGTTGACGTTTGGTTGTTCTCCCATTGAGTTTGCTCTGGCCAGTGCTTCACTGACCGTTGCCCCATCGGATGAGACGTCCTCGGGCAGCCAAGATCGTTCAGAGGTCATTGCGGGATTCAGCATTGGTGAACTGGCTGGTGCTTTGGTAAAAACGGATCGAGGCATTGGAATAGGATCGAAGTTGAACATAGGTCCTTTCTTCTTGGCTTGCCATTCAGCCGGTGTGTTCATTTTCTTTTCCATGGTTACCAAATTATTAACGTCCTCATTGAGGTTTGGCGAGTTAATTGGGGAAGTAGTTCTATCGGAGCCCAAGTCTGCAGGAAATCGGATGCTAATTTGTTTATCGAAGGAAGTTGTGCCATCTGGGATGGAGCCGCTCGCAACAGAATCGCTATCGCTCAATCCAAAAAACGTAGCCTCCGACGTTTTGCACAAGGCGCTTTTCGGAGGAAGCGCGTCGTCCTGCTGGATACTCAGGTCTGGTACAGATATACTGCGCCTGACCCCTACTTTTTTTTTTTGCTTGTCTGCTGCCTTCTTATTCAGCTTCATCAGATTGATGAGTTTTGTTTTCACGCGAATATTGTCCATTAACTTCTTTTTCTTGACTTCCATTTTGAGTGGTTCCTTGGGAAATGAAACATGACATCATGATTTGAAATGTGCACATAGCAAAGAACACATGCAGTTCAATGACGACCTGGTACAAGTGACATACATGATATCTTAAGCTTGAATGAAACATTCTAACAATTTTTATGAAACCAAAAAAAGCCAGTAGAGCTGTATCCTATCCTGAAACAGAACTACAATGTCAAGCAGCAGTAAAAGTCGTAACATAATTAAGAAATTATTTAGTTCAATTAGAAATAGAAACATAGTCATGCTGACTCTTAAGCATTATCTCAGAAGGCCAACATATTTCACGACAATCAGAAAGCTGAAATATATTTCTTCATAAACTTACTCAGCTGGCGCATTGAAGTTCAAAACGGGCTACCTGCTGTGTCGAATGTCGTCCCCAAATTCAAGTTGCTTTCAATGAGACAATGCTACCATATTATTTCTATGATGTAAAAGTACATGCGTCAAACGTGCCAGTCGGGAGTTCGGTCATTGGTGGGAGTGGCCCCATTGGCTGAAACTGGCCATACCTGTCTTGCGAGGTGAGTTTCAACACCTGTGAGAATGCAACTGTTTCGTTCCACAGCCGAGCCGTTAAAAGGTACCTCCCCAAGGTTTGGAGGTGTGATGAAATGATTCCTTAAATGATGTCACAAAATCAGCTTCGGGACTGGGGTCGACCTTCACTATCCAACAAGACGTCACGGAAATACATCTATACCATTCCAGATTCAAACTGTCGCATCCTAACATATTTTTTAACTGTTCCAGCAATGTTTCTATGAACATGTTAACATTCTTAGCTATCCTAAATGTGAGAAACTATTTTTTTGTTGTTGTTGAGTAAGCCATATCGTGCTGAGAATCCAGAGCACTAATACATTTTCTCACAAAGGTGAGCACATGATGGCGAGTCAATTCATGGGACAATAATGAAGAAATGACACTTTGCTAGAATCAGTTTAGAGACTGTATAATAGCGCAAATCTACTGTCCCTCAGGAGGATCATCAAACGTTGACTGGTATTGTCATGAGAATAAAGTCCTATTTTTAGGTTTAAAAAGTAATAGAACAAGAATAAAGACACATATTGATGGTCTTAAAAGTCATAATCCGATGAGAAAAACATTTGTTTACTCATCATTGTGTTTGCAAAGCATAAACTATGTCTTTCCCCGTCCACACAAAATGTGACTGCGAAAGACCCAGTGGTGTTCAACTGTGTCTCTCCCCATTCTACGCCGGCAGTAGAGTGGAGACTGTATGACAACAGATGCGTTTGAGTCTGGGCCCAAGCTTGTTCAATATTTGCCCAGGTCTTAACGGAGGATCGGGCCCACACGAACGAACCCCGGCTTGGCTCCTGGATGAAAGGCGGGATTTGGGAAGATTGAAACAGGGCAAGCCCCTCCGGCAGGTGGCCCATAGCCCCTTCTCGCACAACTCAAACAAGGCCGAAAGCCCTCTTGGTTACTCTACACATGCACACTGGCCCGTTTCCCGCCTGCTGCACAGCTGGTCCGAGGGACGGCGAGCCACGGACACGCACCTGATGGCACGAAATAAAAGTTCTGACATGTTAAATACACAAGGGATCTTTATAAACCCCCTCTTTTCCCTCTGCTTTGTATTCTCAAGTTGAAACTGATTGACGCATAACTGCAGCAGCATAGTACAGTTTTGGTGGCAGGTCAACGCTTAAACTAAATGGTCAATTTATTCCCCGTTTTGAGAAGAACTACATTTATAATCCATTTTCGATAGCACTTGTTTTTCGCTAAATTATTTCTATTAAATGATTACATTTTACTTTGACAACACTATATTGAGGACCAAAAAGGGATGGAAATCCGATATTTAAATAGTGAGGACATTTCTTTTTGTTGTTTTCCAACTTTCTGGCCATCCATTTTTGACTAGGGCAGGATACATACAGATAAGTCAGACACACTTTCACACGTACGGGCAATTTAGTCTTGTCTTCAGTGAACAAATGATAATGTGCTTATTCATTATTATTTTTAACATGTGTGGAAGTAGAGTTACGTACCTGGACAAAGTCCACGCAAGCAGGATTAAAACATGGAAACTCCACACAGGTAAGACGGTGGCCGTATTTGAAGCAGTACCCTTACTACTGTGAATATATTTTAGCACTATACAATGAAAATATAATGTTCATCATCTTCAGCGTATGCTTCATATTACTACTATGAAATTATAGTAATACAGTATCTGCTCGTGTTCTGAAATAAAAACAGTATGTACAGTAAATTCTTCTGCTTGACATTGTGCTCATGGTGGTTCTATCATTGTTGAATTTAGAACATAATTGACACAGTGCACAGTTTATTGAATTAAATTCCAAATCTCATGGCTCACATTTCGATTTAAAATAAAAAAATAAAAAATAAAAAACAAAAAAGCTACAGCAGTTACCTAGTTTGGTTATCCCGAAGTAACCGCTCGTAACCTTTCTTCTTCGACGTCATCATTTTGAGGTTGAAATGGGAACAAATTATTCATGGTCGCGTAGCACCACTTGCTGGGCGTGTTGTGGAACTACAACAAGCACAACCTTCTCCCTTGACCATTTAATTCTTCAACATGAATTGATGTAATTAAAACATTACAGAAAGTAATACTATTTTAATTAGGTGTTATTTGCGTTGGTTTCTATTAATCACAAATGGATGTTATTTTTAAAAGCAGACTTTTAATTACTGAAAATAAATTGATTTTGGCTTTTCTCACTCAAGTACATTTTAATATTCCACAAAACAATAAATCTTAGACATTAAATACAGAGGAAAATATAATATATTGCACTACTGAGGCAAATTATTCTAATTTTTTGAGCTGCTCCAGGAACTGAGAAAAGCATTCGAATGGAGCTACAATTGACTATGTACAAAATACTAACGCTAAAACATGAATGTGATTGAAATTTAAAAACACAAGTAGAAAATCTTAGTGGTTGCAGTTACATGACACACAATGATAGTGCTTCAGGCCAATAGTTGCATTTAATGGGCAAGTCAAAGATGAATTACGTCCAACCTCAACATACACTGATGTGTTATATCAAGTTTGTTACTCAGTGTGTGTTTGTGCGTGTGTGTGTGTGTGTGCGTGTCTTCACAACAAGAGAACAAATGCCATGTCAGCGTTTGTCATTTGTTTTATATATATACTGTATATACACAGAAAGAGAAAGATATAACCTAAATGACACATTAAAAGCCATTATTTGTACTTTTCTGAAAATACAAATTTTGTACAACAAATATCTAACAGCATAGTATTTGAACTGTTCAATAAAAACTTGACTTGAATATTCATTTTTTCATGAAAGGATGAAAATAAAATAAAACTCAGTTTTAACTTAATTTCTTTTCTTTTCTTTTCTTTTTGAGGGGAAAAACAAATAACTTCATCATTGGCAACAAAGTCCAGCTTGTGCCGCCAAAACGGTCTGAGCAATCAAACCGAGAAAACAGCTTTTCATCGAATAAATCAACTAATTGGGACTACAAACACTGAGCAAACACACACACTTGTGTTTTTTAATATATATATATATATATATGTAAATATATATAAAAGCCAGCAAAGCAAAGCAAAGTGTGATTCCTTTCACATTCGTCATCCAGAGAGGAGGAAGAGCGTGCATCACTGTGTATTGGCTGTGCGCTTTTTCTTCTTGAAAAGTGAGGTGTGATTTTTACTGAGTGGTGTCGTATTTCTTTGGGATAAGGCATTTCCTACATGTGCATATAGATACTAGAAAATTCCCTGATAGAGTAAAATGGCATGAAGTGTTAAAAAAAAATGTACCGCTATGTTGGGAGTCGCTTTGTTATTGCTAGTTTTGCCTGCTATGTACTGTTCAAAGCTGCCACGAGCAACTCGTAATGACTTGATGCATTGCCGGAAAAAAACAAAACAAAGATTCATTTACTATACTTAATAAGCATTTATGGGTTAAATCGGTTCAGGGCTTTTAATAACAAGTAGTATTGGAATCAGATTTTTGTTTGGTACAAACGTACACGTGTAACTAGTGGTATGTGGGCTCCCTCTAGTGGTACATCAATGAATAACTGCCCCACTATAATTTAGTTGCATTTAACTTCTAAGTTCAATAAATTAGCAATTAATATTTAAATACAGTTTTGAACAATAATGATGATATAATTTTTATCTTTTTTTGTACAATCCATTAATTCTGTTTTCTATATATTAAGCATGATGTTAATGTTGAAACACTCATGCACTCATTGTTACAGCGGCTTACATTTAAATTATCTTGGGATAAACACCATCTTGCTTTTTGAGGTGGTACTTTGTGTTAAAAAAAAATAAGTGAAAAATATGTGGTGCCAGTCAAGTTTATTAAGGGCAAATTTTCCCATGTGAAAATTTGACTTGAGTTCCACTTCTATCATGACATGAGTGTAATTGTGTATTAAATCAAATTATGCAGTGGGGGGCACTTACAAGGCTAACAGTCTACCTGTGGGTCTTGCTTACGCTTTGACATCATATTTGTGGATATGTGGCGTGTGAGTTTAAAAACTGCATAGATCACCACGGGGCTGTGTCCTGAGGACGAATGGTGGGGAGGGAAAAGCGCACGGCCAATGCACAGCGACGCCTTCTGAGAGTGGCTCGTTGACCAAGGATGTTGATGCCGAGTCATATGTGTGCTGATAGAGGCGAAACGAGTCGAGGCTGTCGCACGGGATCTGTTTGTAATGATATCAGAGCCTCAGTGAAGGAATTATGAAATTAAATAGGTCGAAAATTTATTTAATCAACCCAAATACAGATTTGTATCTTTGCATCTACAGTGACCGAGCAGCAGAGCAATTAAATGCTCTTCCACTCGATGGGAGCTGTATACATTTGACCTCTTTTGCCATTCATACGTCAGAATAAGTTCTAATTCTAATTCTAAATTTGTGAGTAAAGTAAGATCATCATTATCGCTGTTTACCGTATATACTTTTTGTGACCTTTTGGTTTGCCATGATTATTTTTGTAATGTCAAATACGTGCCTTGGCTTGATAAAAATTGGGAAGGACTGCCTTTGATTTTAAGTCAATGTGCGGTTGACACATTTATAACAATGTAAAATTTGATCAGCCAAGTTTAGAATTCAAGTATGGCGCAACACGTGATAGCTTTTTAGGTTGAACACTGCAGTAAACTTGGTGCCCAGCCACAAAAATGGAGCGACTCATTTTTCTCCCTGATAGCAGCACACACTCCAGCAAAAATGATTGTTAATGTGGCTATTTACACAATAAAAGCAAATGTTTTGTCTCAACACATTTGCACGAAAAAAAAAATGGCTTTTAACTGGAGATGGCTTGACGCGATAAACAAATTTGACTGTGACAGAAACGCAAAAGATGAGCTTTGGCTTGTGACGACGATTGGGCAAGTTGACCTTCATTGTACGCTTAACATCCCAATTTCCGACTCTTAACTTTAAAGGAGACATAATGTGGATTTTTTTTCAACCCAACGATTAAGAAGAACAGCATTTTTTTTTTTAACCCTATTTGAAGTTGGAGGTTGTTTTGTGCAAATGAACCGCCTCTCATCCCTCTCCCTATGTGGGGTAATAATATAAAATTACTTTTTAAAGGAAATGTTTTAAGATGTGTTTGAAGTGAACTGAACAGGTTTTAGGTTTTTTTTGTTTTTGGTTTGTGGTATATTTACATTTTAAACTATTAATATCGTCACTTATTAAAACATTACATTTCATTCATCTCAGGGCTCGGTCAGTGAATAGCGTTAGGGATTACTGTTCAAGCAATTCAAAATTGTGTTTCCTATAATATGTCCCCTTTAACAGCAACATGAACACTACGTCATTTTTTAAACCAATTCCTTCATTTGATATTCTCCCTCCATTCCACATTCTCAACATCAATAAATTAGAGGCCACTTGACATAACTACAAGTACATATACGCCAAGTTAGTGTGCGTGTGTGTGTGCGTGCATGTGTGTGTGTGTGTGTACAGCATGATTCTAAAAAAAAAAAAAGTGTCCCTCAGCCTGCTCTCTGATTGCGAGCATAACAGCGAAACAACAACGACATCATATAATTGTCAGATGACTACAAACAATCTATTGTAACGCGTTTGTCTCTGAACGCCTTTCTGTTCCCACCTGACAGTCAGTACCTGCTTCATTGACAAACTGAACCCGGGCTGTTGAATAATGATATATTGAGCTAGAAGGACCCTTTGCTCTTGCCTGCTCCACGCCCGCCGGCCGCTCTATGTCACCCATGCATCCATGCGCAAGCGCTTGACCGAGGGGCTTTCCCGGTCGCCGGCCACCGGCGCTCTGCCCAGGCCGAGGGGCGAGTGGAAGTCCGCCCGGTGGTCCTCACGGTCGCTGCCGTCGTAGGAGCTGCAGGAGGAGCTCAGGCTGTCGGCGGGCGAGCGTCCCAGACCCTCCTGTTGCCGGCCGGGACCCTGATGGTGCTGCTGCTGCTGCTGTTGGGGGTGTGGCGGCGGCGGCGGCTGTTGGGGTGGGAAGCCAGAAGGGGTGACTCGCTCTCGCGGTGGCGAGATGGGTTCTGACTTAATGTTGATGCTCTGGCTCGTGCTGATGGAGAGGTTGGAGCCCTGAGGTAGGTGCCCTCCGCCACTGCTGAGAGGGGAAACATGTTAACAACTTGTAAGAGTGGACTTTCAAGACTTGTTTACACTCTCCTCGTCAACATGTGAGGGCATTGCAGTACCATAAATGTTAGTTGTTTTTCAGCTTGTCACAGTATAAACACAAACAGCATCTTATCTCAAAACTCAAATTATGGCTTATAAGCAGTGACTCAGATAGATAGATGGAGTTTAGAACATCCATGAGTGGACTTATTATTGAGATACATAATAGCGGGAAACTACTGTTGCAGCATGCTTTGAAAAGGGGAAATATGATCTAGTGGACTTAAATAAAAAGGAAAATTTAAGTTTGTCACTTGTACCTTGTTCTTTTTGCAGCAAAACCCACTAAGGATGAAATTAACCCGTTTTAGAACCCAGCCCCCAACTCCTCAAACATAACCCACACAAAACTCACACATACACACACACACGCACGCACACAATTTGAATTAGGGGTAAAAAAAAAAAACAACACTATTTTTGTTATTTTCTTTGTTTAACTACACGTAATGTATTTTATTTTTTTTAAGATTTAATTTTAGCTTATGAATAAACATCTCCGCACTAAGCACTGCCATGTAGCTATTTCCAGCATATGAACGATGTAACAAGAGGGTTAACGGCCCTCCTTAAGGAAGAATGAAAGGGACCACCTCATGAATCCCCCCAAGACCCCGCCAAAAATCAAACAAACAAAAAAAATTGTTGGACTCCCAAACCTGAATGCGTAGTGCACATAGAATTTGGCATTTTAGATAAATATGCCTTAAATAGTCTGAAATGCTGATATTGTTTTGCTTTGTACACTGCCACCTTTAGAGCCTTTGTTGGGTCGAGAGTTACTCACACCAAAGAATTGAGCGCCGCTTGGCCCAGTTGATGCTGTTGCCATGCTGACATGGAGCCCAGCGAGAGCCCAGGAGAGCTGAAGCCCTGCAGGGATGAGAGCTCCGCACTGCTCAGGGAATACTCTTCAAAAACAACAAACACAAGTAGAAAATCCTTAATGATGAAGGCAAAAGTCAGAGTGAGACGTTCAGGGTATTGGTGCAGGCTTACCAGCAGGGTTGTAGGAGGTGGGCATGCCTGAGTAGACCAGACCTTGTGGAGGTAAGCTGGGTGTGGTGACAGATACCACCGGAGTGGCCAGTGGCTGGGACGACTGGGAGCTGCTTATCCTTTGGGTATTCTACAATGAGAACAACAAGACAAAGGTTACAGTTAAGGGACAGGAGCAGTCGTAGTCGTATTTTACATGCATGACTTTGACGGTGACCATGTTTTCATTACTGATTGTGGGTTATTATTAAAAAAAAAAAAAAAAGTGCAATTCGATGTGGATCATTAATATTCCAAAAGTTGTTACTTTTGGACATTTTTCCATTAAATATATCAACATTTTACATTTTATTCATTTATTAATGTCATATTCATTAATATAAAAAAATAAATATTTATTTTGTCATTAGCTGAATTTGTAATTTGGTTTCATTAAAAATTTAATTGATATCAATTAATAAATATGTATTATAGGTATAAGTATTTATTATATACTTGTATTTATTTATTAATTAATGTGATTCAAATTAAAATATTAATTACAATACACTGTATATTTATCTGAACGGTACATAAAACATTGGCAACTACAATAACACCAACAATTATAACAATAACAACAATGATTAAATAATAAACAATACATTTTACTAACCTGGTATCGCAAGGGTAACAAAAAATATTACATGCCACTTTACAAAACATATTATATCATGCTTGGGAAATTTATAAAATTCACGGGAATTGATTTGATGTAAATATAAAAAGATTTAAAAAAAAAAAAAAAAAAAGGTAAATCTAAGAACTATCAAGGGTGAATTATGGCATGGCATTATTCAACTGGATTCTCGATGGATGTAATATCTGTAACCACACGGTGGTGCTGCAGTCCTCTAGTTTGCTATGTTCATGCTCTAACTTGATCCAAAACAAATATCACGTTTCTCAACTTTTTTGTTTAAAACATCAAGTACAAAAGGGACTCGGATGAAATGAGTGGTATGGAATATACATCTTGGGTTGTATTTGTGTGATATGCATTTTAGGTTGTATTTTAACACAATGTCGTGAAATCTACACCAAATGGCATACTGCAGCTGTACAATCAATAGCAGACATGATGGCCAATGTGATGTAACAAACGTGTGCAAATGCCATAGTGTCATCATCATCATCATCATCACCATGCTGTCAGCTTCCTTGCATTGTTCGAGCACTCTAAGGCCAGATGAGTTCAACATGTATCTGACACAATGACCTCATTCTAGATGATGTCACATCTTCCTGATGAAAAAATATATCTACCATTGAGTGTTGTTCTGAAAATGCTTACACCGAGAAACGAGCCAGAATGCCAAAACATGCAGTGAGGGAAAGAAAGTGACTTCTTTCTCAACAGCATACTAATGCAGAGTATACACGTGTCAGTAACCTGTCTGATTTGGAGCATTTTCACATCTTCCCAACAATGACAGCAAAGGCCTGCTTGTCAGATGTCTTCCTATTCACCATACTATTAATTTAAAATGACTAGATAAAAGGAAGAAGAAAAGTTGTAAACCCAAATCTGATTGCTCGATGCTCGTCCAGTTTGGAATTTCCTTTTGATCGCATTTTCGGGAGGAAAATACTCGTCTTCTCTGAGTCAAAGTCTTGGTAAGACAACATTTTGTTCGGGGGAGGACACGAGTGATTGTCTGTGGAAATATGGTATGTGTGTGATGTGCTGTTTTGGACATCTGGAGTACACCACACACTAAGACCAGTAAGAACACACTTGCAGATTTTTTTCCCGGTCATAAAACAGTTTAGATGTTGAAAATGTCTGTACCATGTTTAAAAATATCTCGAGTCCGAGCACTATGCCTCAAAGTCAGCCAATCGCCCAGGAAAAAACTCACCAAATCCTTTTCCGCCTCCTGTTCTGACTGCCCTCGACAGAGCAAAGGATGGGAGAAGAGTTACAAGGGGGAGGATAACAAACGCACCAGTTGACAAAAGTGCTGCAGTAGCCATTTTGTTGGTTCCGACACTGCCAAAGCAAAAAGCGCCAGATGTGATGCGTCTTGACTTCACACGCGTGGCCACAACAATGGAGCGATGTGTGAATGGCTTGCGAGGGTGGTAGAGTTGCAAAGTCTTTTGGAGGCCCGCAACAAAGACAAGCGACAGCACAGATTGCAACAAGCGAGCACACAAAGTGGGCCATACAAGTAATGTTCTTTGTGAGCATTTTGGTACTTTTGAATTTGTTCTATACATTTTATACGATGATTGAGTCAAACGTATACGATCAGGAAACGAATAACAGGCAGATTAACATTGGAAAATGTATTTCGTAATTCATAATTTAAACCACCTCTGAAATCCAGTAGTCACCTTCAAATAAATGCCAGGCAGATTCTGAAGACGACTAAATAGACATCGGAACTCTGTTTGAGGAAACGCTACTTCTACTTACTTCTGTAACGTGCCCGAGTCCATTTCTCCCCGGACCGGGGCTGCCTTAATAAAGGCACTCAATCAATAGCATGAGTGAGACGCGACAAGGGCGACAAGATATTATCTGGCTCACACCCTGGGCCCCCTGATTAAGTCTTCATCTACACTCTGTCAAGCCAAGATGTGATTAATTTAATACCATTACGGTCTAATGACAGGCTGTCTGCAGACCTGCCACAGCCGCCAACCTCTGAAAAGCTGAGCGTCTGAATGGCTCAGACATGACCGAATAGCCTGCTTCTTAAAACACATCCTGCTTCTCTCCAGTTTGGAACACAGAGGCTACAAGCAAATATGTATGACTAATTGGAAATCTAAAGTCAATTAAACTCCAACCCTAATGGACAATTCTTAAAATGAACGCATGTTTTTGAATATCAAGCAGGATTCACATGGCATGGTTCAAGTGACAATTCTTTTTTTTTTCCGCTCAATGGGAACGTGTCAAGGTAGCTTTAAAGAGCAAAAACATTACTTATAATACTGCTAAGTATCCAATATCTGCCAAAGTGACTGATTGATCATATAATCTGCATTTGAGAATTAAGTATCTATAAAAAAAAACATTGCCAATGTGCCCACTGGTCATTGGAACAACGTGGACTCTCATTTAAACCAATTTTTATTATGATTGACTTATCAACAAATTTTATTCATCAAAATTTTATCTGTAATTAAAAAAAAATCATTACTCGTCCACTGATTTCCTGGAATTAATCAGTGCCTGTGACTGCCTTTGTTTCTTGTTGAGTGAGCTTTATCCAGCATTTCATTAATTGAGTATAATCCCAGTTGCATCCTCGACATCCTGTCAGAAGTAAGTCAGTCAGGGCTTCAAAATAAAAGGGCCACAAAAATTGGGGCGGAACTGCATTATTGTAGTGACGTGCAATTTTTTTTCAAAGCCACAGTTTTGACAGGACGTGTTACCGGAATGTTGCCTCAGCTTGAATAGTGGACTATGCCTTGCCATCTGTTGGTGCCCTTTTTACACATTTTAGGAGAGAGTTCAAGAGGGCCAACCATGTGATAAAGAAAATGAGAAACATAATAGAATTTAAGACCAGAAACCATGAAATCTTCATTAAATGTAAAAGTGAAGTTGAAATCTCAGTCATCCGTTCCATTTGTCATTTAAATTTAATTTCTACTTTTTCAGTATAATCTTATTTTTTGTTATGTCCTGTATCAATGCATGTGGCAATAGATAAATACAGACATTAAATCGGGTATCTGACACTTGGACCTGAGGTATAAATCCAGAATAAAACAATCAAGTGAAGCCCCAGGTGTTCCGTGTGGTCAACTTGCGCTACATCTTCATTATCAAGATTAGACAAAGCCTGGTGTTTAACTGTGAATAACTGATTAAGCGTTATGGCACTTGAGCAGCACGCCGTCCGGGTAGGAATCTTTCTGACAAAAACAGATCTGTTAAA
This sequence comes from Idiotropiscis lumnitzeri, assembly GCF_059441095.1. NCBI lineage: Eukaryota > Metazoa > Chordata > Actinopteri > Syngnathiformes > Syngnathidae > Idiotropiscis > Idiotropiscis lumnitzeri. The sequence continues at coordinate 10,931,986 of NC_142396.1, read as the reverse complement.
ATCTCTTAAATCTAATACAAAACAATAAACAGAGTGTGTCACACCTGTTAATCAATGAATTTTGGCATTGCACAAAACATGGGATGCCGGAGCACAGAAATGGTGAAAACCATGCATCAAAAGCACATTAATAAAAAAAAACAAAAAAAAAACACATTAATAAAAAAAAATAAAGTTGAATTGAGGTCGTATATTTTGAGTCTCATGTTTTCACTTCATCAACTCACTATAAAGACGCAGGACTTCCATTTGCTACAGCCTGTAGCTGTAATCGCCCAATACTTTAGTCAATGTGGTGCATATTAAGAGCCCATCTACTCACCAGCGGGGGCATCATCCCTTTGCTCGACGGAGGGATGACAACCCTCAGGTCCGGCTTGCGGCCTCCCATCCCCATGCTCCCTCCGGGGGGCGGCGGTGACTTGGTGGGCATGACTTTACCCAGGCCATTGCCGCTGGGCGCACAGAGAAGGCCCGGGGAGCCCCGGGAGTTGGTGAAGCCATTCCCTGCAGAGGCAAACACAGCAACAGCCACACATCGTCAAAAAGCACAAAGCGTGACCGGCAACCATCGTCGTCATCAAGGCGACCGTGCGGCTCGACTTGTTTTGTTTTTTTTCCACGCGGCGTTAAGTGTTTTCAACCCTCTGGGAAGTTTTAATGGACGTGGATAATTATCCCGAACAGTTACAAAAATAAAATGTCCATTTCAAAATTGATGAGCCTTTTATTTTTTAGTGTGAATGATTACATTAAGTGGCTTCTTTTTACGTCTGGAGACAAGGGGCAGTTTCTGGGCAAATGTACCGTGACCGCTTAAAAGAAATAGCTGAAACCATTATGGCCGGATGAAAACAATTAAAAGAAAAAGACAATGAACACGCACACGCTGGACTCTCATTTTGACGCGCACACATTTACTTTTGAAGACATTCACTGAATAAATACATTTACTGTGAAGTTAGCATTGCCAAAACATTGTAAAACACGGTTGTTTTATCTAAAACTGAAAAAGTACCTTTACGTCTATAACGATGTTAATAGATTCCAAAAATGTTGGTTTTGGTTATATTTAGCATGATTTTCGGAGTATGAGTTGCATCAGTCAAAAAGTGCATTATCTCGAAGAAAAAAAACTTGCACTGGACTATAATTCACATTTATTGGGGAAATGTATTTTACAAAAACCGAAACTAAGAACATGAGAGCACGTACCCCCTCGTTCCCTCATCGTGTTGATGACAGCGAACAAGTTTTGGTTGGATTTGAAACTTCCGCTTCTCACTACGGAAAGCCAAAAAAGAACACGATGAAATAGAAGAAGAAGTTGTCGCTTCGTACGACAACTAACGTAGGGACCGTCTGCCCATATTATCACTGGTTTAAGAAGGGAAGGCTTTACTCAGAACCAAATGGCGCAATAACTGCCCAGGAGTCTACTTTTGACCGCAATGCGACATGGAGATTCTAGTTAAGGTAAGCCATTTTAAACTAAAAACAAAACACTTTTATGTAGTTAGGAGCAGAAATTTCAAATCCAACCCATGCTACTGTTTTGCTGCCGTCAACATAATTAGGGAACAGGGATTTTAGGTTCCAGACCGAGCTCAAATTTTAATATATGCAAGTCAAAGGACCCGCCAAACGATGAAAATAAATCAAGCGCTTTGTACTCCGATAAATACGATAGATAGGACTTTAAAGCCCCTTTAAGTCACCCAGAGCCTGGAGTAAAGCTATCGTATTACATAAAACTAAAGGGGAAGAAAGAATGAATGGTATCTGACACTGCATCAACAGATCAGTAACACTTCACCAAGTCGCTGACTTTTGACTTCTATTGTGTGTGCGGCACGACCAACTGCGTGTGTGACCGCAACCGGGAGACTCTTTTGCGTTAGGAACATAATGGAACAATAGCCGCACGATAAGGACCGCGTGACAATTCCCGCTCAAATAAACAGTTATGAAGACCATAATGGTATCTCACAGCTGAATCAACAGTATGTACACAAGCAGCTGTCAGCTGCGACTTTGATCACGTAAGAATTGACTGCAGAGTTTAACTGCTGTGTAGATGGCCCCTAGAAATAGCCACGCTCTGACAAGCGGTGAAAACAAGCCTTTCAAGGCAAATCAATGAGCGGCGCTACTTGGTTATTCAACTACGAGGCTGTCAACAATAAAACTGCATGAGTGATACAAGATATGAATTGTATCTGTATCAACTTGAATAACCTGAAGCCACCATTAAACAGAAAATTTATTTTGATGCTGCCATGGATGCGCTGGCGTTCTACTTGAAACCGGCAAAGACTCGTACGCACCTTCGTCATGAAGACAGATGGCAGTGATTTGCATTTGGCACGCCTGTGCTCTCTTCTGGGCAACTCTCAACAAGCTCTTTATTTCCATTTTCAAGGGCCGAAATTGTTTACCATTAAATTGTGACCAACTTTTGTTAGTATTATTATAGTTGAATAGATCTGTATTCCTGTTTCTATTTAGGGGTGTAAACTTCTTATATGATATGCAAATAAATGCTATGCTGTGCAATCCCATTACGTTATTATGTGCACAGTGCATGTGCCGTGGATGAAAAGTGAAATACTCACAGAAATGCTCTTAGCATCTCTGCATCACTGGTATTTATTCCGATAGGGGTCAGAATTAAGTAGCACAACACCCTCAGCCTTTTTGTTGTTCACCACAGGCCAGACGGACACTCCTTGACCAATTAGCAGGTGCATTTAAACACATATCAACATTACATTATGACCTTATCATTATATACACATTATTACATTAGTAATATGCATACAACAAATGTACAATAGTTCAAAATTAAAAAAAAAAATGGATATGGCCATTAAATTGGAATCAGGCATGCGAAACTGCAGTGTAAATCATGTTTGTTTACTTTTGACTTTTTTTACCCCCATTCACTGACTTGACTTTTTCTTCCATAACACCAAGACTACAAAACATGCTCTGCTCCTCTCAACTGCTGAGTCACCGCAACTTGCATTTGAAAACGACAGGGGTGCAATTTAGGGTGTAATCGTGAACATTGTTGAGCTCCATTGGTGAATGGCTCACTGGGGTATTGATATAAAATTAGACAGGAGCTGCAGCAGATGGCTATTTAGAGAACAAAAGAGGGAAATATATTTGTTCCCCGACATTACGCACGGCGGCTTGTGAGACGACGACGTGGAAGAAGAAAAGCATGTCCCAGTAATTAAATGAGTCACCACTGCTCCAAACAGGGAAGCTGCTTGAAAGTGGACATTAGTCCAGCAAAAATCTACTGATGGTGAGGAGGGACGACCATTTGGCACTCCAACAATCGCGGGCTGGTAAAGGCTTTTGCTGTGGTTATAAAGTAAATCTCTGCCGAGTCGTAGATCCGTCTTCACCTATTTTCTGTGAAATCTAAACTCAGTTATTTCCTGAAAAACTCAACTACTCAGATAGTTGGGTACTCGTTCATGATGTCCTAAAGCCATGGCCCAACATAATCAGAGATTATCAAGATGGTCACTTTAGCCTATTATGCCAGTCCATCCGCGACTTGGGCACCTTCCATCATAAAACTTTCATCCTTATTAAAAAAAATTATAACCTCTTGTCGTCCGGCCTCCGTCCCGGACAGACGGATCAGTCCATCTCTGGGATGGAATACTGTGTCATATTAATAATTTCCAACGGAAGTGTGTTGGGGAGGGGCTCAGGGCAGATCAGTTCACCTTTTGGGAATTTAAGTATCATATGCCATTCAAACTTCAACCATGTTTGGAAGGACAACAGATCATTTATATCGAGTAAGGCTTGGTTCCTTTGCCCCGTAAATAGAGGGGGTTTACTGTATTACCACTTGTGAAAAGGGGCAACTATGTCAGGAATGGTCATTTGACGGTGAAGCCGGAGGGAGACGGCACTTAGTACAAACAACAGCTGCAAGTCGCTGCCTCGCGCTTTCGACCACAGCGCAAAACATGCGCAAAAACAGCCATGATGTTGTTACCGACACAGTGTTGAATTGTAACACCACAGCAGGGCTTCATTGTCACCTCATAATCATAATGTAGGAAATAAAGCACCGTCTTGTCGCTACACATCACACACTTGCTCGTAAAATTGGTCTGAACGTTTGCCGGTTAAAAATAAGATTAGCATAAAAATACATGAAAAAAAAGTTGGTCATATTTATACGTTAAAAGACATGATTGAAAAAAAAGAAGAAGGCCAAATTCCCCTAAATCACACAGTTTGAAATAAAACTACCATAAAAACTCCAAAAGTTGGGCATGTGAAAATAAGAAAATCCTACTAGTTGCATAGGTTAAATTTACATTAATGTAAAGTCACTGGTGAAAATATAAGTTAGGTAGGTTAAAAAAAACGGCTTGCATAAAAACCCCCAAAGTTGTACAATTGTTGCTGCCCCACTAACCTCCCTACTCATGTCATTATCTTGGTGGGCAAAGCTGCATGGGCGGTGTGCACATGCACTTAACCAACAGCATGCACTGCATCATTGGTCTAACCTCTTATTACATCTGTTTGATCGCTGGAAATTCAATTTATCCTGCGGTTGACCAGCATCCTGAAACAAATAACATCTTGACCTTTGACTTTTTTTGCCACTATATAATCTTATCTGCACTAAGACGCCGAGGGTCCCTTATGGCAAGCTGAGTGGCAGGGAAAGAGTTAAAAGCCCACCTGCCACTGCCCCTCAAACAGCACATTGCAGCCATGACAGGCTGTCCGGTCATTGTGTACCGAGGACTTAGAGGGATATCGTGGCCTGAATACCACCAGGGTTATGCTGGTCTGGGCATCTTATGGGCCCTGGCCAGCCTTACAAGGCCTGTGAGAGTAGATGCACCTGTCAACGCAGGGAAGGAAACACCGTGGGGGGATTCGGCTGGGAGTTGGGGGGTGTTTTAAAGGAAATGCTGTATTCATTAACCACGTCCAAACTCTCACGCGTGTGTACAACAAGCACATCACAACGCAGTCCCTGAGTATGTTGTGACTCTATAGCCAAACAAAAAAGCCCCCCCAATCCATGGCTGAGTTGTCTTGAACCAATCACAGATGGATAACAAAAGCATCCAAGCTCAAGTGCTAAGCAGGAGGTCCAGTGGGCAGAGCTACAGAGAGCACATAAATCTCTTCGGGAAGGACTTACCCGCTGGGCCGGAGCCCACGCCGCTTGGCACTGAGAGCTCGGCGCTAGCAAGCAGGCCACCTAATGAGATGCGCAGAGTGATATGATTAACCATCTGCATGGCTCGTGCACACACGCACACACACATGCACATGCACGCAAACACATACACACAAAAAGAAAGAGCAGCGCATGTGTCAAGGGTTCTCGACAAGACAAGAACATCATGTCGTGTAGATCTATCCTCACAGTCTGTAAAAGGCAAGGTCTAATATCAGTCTCTGACGTGGAGGGGGCAGTTTTAGAAAACAAAAGCGGTATTGAGAAAGGTTTGATAGGAGATATGTTTGGATTTATAATAGTTCCCAGGTGTCTTAATTTAAATAAAATTCATTTTGTTAAATATACCCCAAGGATGTCAAATTCTAGCAGACTTTACATCAAGGTTCTGGCTCACCAAGTATTTATATGATCAATACTATCTAGTAATATTTGTTGTGTTAATTTCCCGTATTTTTCAGACTATACGTCACAGTAATTTTCAAAGTTTGTCTTATCCTATGATTTATACTCGGTTGCAACTTATATATAATAATATTAACCCAAAATCTCCATTCCCCAATCATGTTGACTCTGTACATTACCGCCACCTTCTTCCCACCGGCGGTAATGCACCAAAAGTATTTGCCAAATGCCAAAAGACAGAAGAATAAGAAGAACAAAGTAGAACAAGGCGGACAAACTCATTTTTGTCAATGGCCGCATTGTAGTTAACTTCTTTCGCCGGCTGTTATGACTCTGATACCCTTCATTCATTTTCCGAACCGCTTAGTCTCACGTGCTGGAGCCCATTTCAGCTGCCATTGGGAGAGGGGCATGGTACACCCTGAACTGGATCAATAATAGTTTGTTCAAACTATTCTTCAAGTTACTATAATAATGTTAACAAAGAAATACATCGTATATACAACGTCCCAATTTACAATCCCATTTACGACGTATGCCAATTGGAAATTTTGGCATAGTTTTTAGCAAGCATTATGGAAGTTGGCATGCTTTATTTTGTTTCGCAGACCACATAAAATACTGTGCTGGGCCAGTTTTGACCCGGGGGCCTTGAGTTTGAAACGAGTGAAGTAGAAGTAGTTGTGGTAGTTGCAATAATGGCCATCTTCTTTATAGCATTCATAGAAGGTGGCGGTAATTCACAGAAAGAATATGCCAACCACCAAAAGAACGTAGAAGAAATAGCAGAAGAGGAAGAACTAGTAGAGTAAGAAGAACTATGACATGGCAACTTTTGTGTGATGCAACTCTGCTGTCGCCATTAGTATGTGGCATCAAGTTGATTTGTGTCAAAAAGACTCCATTCAATTCTGATGCACTTGGATTAATTTTTAATTCTGATAAAGATTTCAAGCAGTGCCAATTTTACTTATATGGAAGACATTCTCTAAAGAACCGACGTTGCCAACTTCTTGCTCTAACTTAGTGCATTAAAAATTGTGAATATTCACATTAAGAATACAGCCCAATGTAGTTATATTAATTATTGATGTTTTTTTAACATGACTTGCCAATAAATATTAAATTAAATAAATTCCAGTGACAAAACACACTGTAAACTCATGACATGGACTTTCCTGTGACTGTCTCACAAAGTTTCAGTTCACTGCTGTTTTTGTGTTTTTCAAAAACCCCAAAAATTCCAGATATCTGCCTTCAGGGTTGTTGGTGCTGATTTCAGTGCTCCTGCCATGTTGTTTATCTACGCTTCTCTCGTGTAGTGACAAGATCGGACGTGATGTGAGAAGTCACATGAATTTATGGGCAAATACCTATTAACTCATTTAATACCAGCCGTTTCGCAAGAAGAAACACCTCAATCACAGTACTATTTTTTGGATTTTGACTGATTTTGCAAGGCCTAGCAATATTGTGTTCTAAAGATTTAAAAACATGGAGCTCTGACGCAAAACGCTAAGACGTATAAATACGTCTTTGGGAGGCGGGGACTCGGTAATTTGAAAACGTGTATATACGTATTTTGGATTGAATGAGTTAAAGAGTCAATTTTAGGTTTTAGGAATCAATATTGGGTGATGAAAAGTAAAATCGATTCTTTAAAACTAGCCTTGAAAATAAAGATTATACAATAAAAAATGTTTTTGAAGATTTGTTTGTTGTTTTCATTGTGTCTTCAATTCGAACCAGGGAGGCAGATGAGTTAATCACTCGTTCAATGTGTGACATCACAATTAGGATAGATATAGGATATTACACAAACACGTTTTCAGAAACGGGCTGACAACCAAAAGAGTAATTTGTTTAAGTTCTGACTTGTTAAGAATATACATTTTCTATAACAGGACCCCCGTCAAAGTTTACAGATAGCAAAGTGCAGCATACTGACAATGTTGCACTTGCAGCGAGCCACCAATTATGCACTACGGAATTAAAGCATTCATGCGGGTTGCTCTTAAAAGTCTTTTAAATGTTCCAGAGTCCAAGAGTTAAAGCAAAATTAAAACAGCAGTCAACTCAGTATCAGAAGATACCTCGTTTAGACAACGCTCAGATGGTAAAGGTTGCGAACGAGAGAGAGAAAAGAAACAATAACACCTGTTGAATGAATGTGGTGGGATATTCACTCAACGGCAGAGAGCATCAGGCTCTTTTGGACAAATGCAGGACTCCGCCCAATTATTTTTTTCCCCCCAGTGAATCTCTGTTTTCATTTACCAATTCATTTTGGTTACTGCAAAACAGCAGTAAGATCATTGTAACTCAGTCAAACATCATCTTTGCAGACGTCCAGACCAAGTCTGGTTGCCAATAGAAAATCAGTTCCGTTTCTTTCCCTATTTCAATTCATTAGTGTCAATGTTGAAATTTGTATGTTATTTATAGAAACTTCAGCTTTTTAATTACCACATTAGCTCAATTTCTTAGGGACAAAATTTTTTTTTTAATTAACCCCGCCTCCAACCTTCCCAATTATTTCTGGGTCAAATCAAATCAGCACTTTCCTATAAAACTCCACCATAAATTCCAGCTTTAAAAGATGCCGACTAACTTCAAATTCTTTGGGGCTAGAAAACAAAGTTTTGTTTTTTTCTGGCTAATCTTCTCAATTATATACCAGTTTGAGTGTTTAAATCATCACTTTTGCTTCCAACTCCAAAGTCAATTTCCGCTGCACAGATGGCATCTGCGCACAGTACTTGGAACTAGAAAATCAGATCATGCTTGCATTTAGTATTTTTCCCTAATCTTCAGAATTATTTCCAGGTCAGTGCTTGACGTAGTATATGCACACGTATTCTTTCAGATTACAAAATCAATATTTTTTAATTACTGTACCAGGAATACACGTGGTGGATATGATTACCTGGCATTATGATTGTGAGGGGGCACTAGGAAAAAAAGAAAAAAAAAAAAATTCTTCCTTTAAGTGGTCCCTGGATACAAAGATTCTTAGAGACCCTCGTTGATACAGTTCATAAATCAACAGTGTCAATCAGTGTCAGCATTGAACGAGACACTTTGATCAGCCACGTTTTTGACGGCAAGGTGTCGTCCACCAACTCACCTGCGCTGGTGGGCCTCTGGGGGCCTCCGCTGGAGCCCACATTCCTATGCAAGGACTGCGGAGGGGACAGCATCCCGTTGTCGCTGAGGGAGGCTGCGGCCGCCCCTAAGCTCTGGTTGCCCAGAGTCAAACCTCCCGGCTGGTACATGGCATTGGGGTTGGACACGGGCACGGCCACATGCATGGAGAAGTTCTGCTGAGGCAACGCTGTGGGCTGCGAGAGGGACACCAACACACACATCCAGATAATTACACACCAACACAATTAAAGGTCTGATCATTATGATCAGTGGTTTTCATGGTATTAGCAACAGAGAGCTACCCCTTGAGGGTTTGTTATATATAATAAAAGGACATTGATTCAAAAAACAGACTGATATACATGTGACAGGAACAATAATAGAACAGAAACAAACATTTGGAATTTATGTATCATCAAGGTCTGTTCAAAAATGTATTTGATAATAGTTATGATATATAAAAACAGATGTCAGACATATTCAGTCAAGCCCTGAATGATTCATCCGCTAGCCACAACCTATCTACGAGTACCGAATTTTTATGTATTTAATTCCACCACTGCCTTTTTTCCCCACCACTTTCAATGCTTTTAACAATCTTTTTAAACAATTTTGAGGATTTTTTTCATTATAAGAGCTGCAGGTAGCTCAGCGCATGAAATACTAAAACCATTAAAATGCTAATAAAAAGTTGTGTCGATAAAAAAAAAAAAGGGGAAAAAAAGCTACAACTATTAGAAAAAAGCCATAAAATAACTAAAGTTGTGCAGGGAAATACCAGACAACCATAAAAACCCAAAGTTGAAAAGGTCAAAATTATAGTACACTCAAAATATTTTCACAGGTTGATAAAACAAAAGCCCAGAACTGTGAAGATGAATATAAGTCTACCATGAATAAAACCTTGTGGGGGTTTAAAAAAAAATAAAAAGGAAAAAAAAGACAACAGTTAAATTCAGCAAAAAACTGCACAGGGAACATTTTAATCTACTGTAAAAACCACAAAAGTTGCACATTAACTAAGACTATCATAAAACCCCCACAGCTAAAGTTCTTTTAGTGTTTTCTTGTGTTCTTTCCAAAAAAAAACAAAAAAACACTAGAAATTCACTTTCACTCAATATTAGTCCAGCGTATGAATCATTCTGGGCAACAAACACACTAAAGAGAATAAATACAATAGACAGAATTTCAATGCTAAACTAAACAGACAAATCTTGGAAGAAAAAAAAAAAACAACAACATGCATTCAGGTGACCACTTTGACATTGCAGCGGTCAGCACAGCAAGCGCACATTCTGCCTTTTAAAGCATCTACGTGTGCATTTGTCAACATAGCAAAGACGGATTGTGACAGCTACAAGAATGGCGACGCATTTAGTGACCACGTGCTGACTGCAAAGCGGCAATGACAATGGCACATGTCAGTGATTAAATAAATGAATAAATAAATCATTACAGCCTATATCAAGTGGGTCAGTTGGTGCGTTATTGTGACTTTTGTTAATAGCAAAGTGGTGCTCTTGATGTCAGGAACAAAGAACATATTGTAAGCACATGTGATTGGATCACACAGATTTAGTCACGATCACACTTCAATGTTATGTTAAAAAGCTTTGCTTATATACTGTATATAACCCTCTTGGTATGTTTATTTTGTTGCCATTCAAGAAAAATGTTCATGGGTCAACGTGACCTGCATCATCAATCAATACACAGTATATAATATCGCTAGTTTTTTTTTGGCGAGGAAATACTGGAAAACAACAGAATCAATGAGTTTTACATAACCGTTCATACTTTCTATGAAATAAAATATCAATATAACGATGTCATTTGTGTTTCCAAAATAATAATGAAAGAAATACAAATCAAAAATATTTTTAATATAAAAATATGTTTTAATACATATATATATATATATATATATATTTGTAATTTGTTTTTTCAATTATCATCCATTTAACAAAATGTTTGCGAAACAATTTGTAGGAGACACCCTCTGTAGGGATCCTCGGAGCATAATCGAGAAAGACTAGCACCGTAACTTCTCTTAAAGTTGAGCAAGTTAGAATAAGACAACGTAAAAACCATACAAGTTGTTTAGGAAAAAAAGTAAAACTACCAAATAATCTCACAAAGTGTTGCAGGTAATTTATGAATTCAAAATTTACATACACACGGTACAGTGTGGTAGGAAATAAAATAATAAATAAATGATATGATATGATAAAAAGAACAATATTGAAAAATGGTCCAAAAAAGTTTTTTTTTTAATTTTAAGTTTATTTTCTAGATTTGTTAAATTTATTAAAGAAAGAAAGAAGAGAGGGTCAAATTTTTTTGCGACATAAGGAGTGTTTTATGACTAAAAACTGCCATATTTGTGGAATGAACACTGCACTCATGTGCTGTAACAAATTAATGAATTTGGAAAATGTATAAAACTGGACAAATATGATGTGATCTGATCAAGGTGCTCTGCAAATCATTTGCGGCAAAAATCAATACAACAATCCAGGAGTAGAGGCGTTATTCTTAAAAGAAAGCAAATTTCTCAAAGAGATTTTTGGCAGGTTAACGAAAAGAGAATAATGTTAAATGAACAAACAATACAAAACATATCAAGAGAAAATTCTTTGTGGCACACAAAGCCAAGCCAAAACAAAAAAAATTTAATGTTTCTTTTATTTTTTTTACAGTACTTACGATTTTATGATTTCTCATCATATTATCAAACTCCTCATTAATTTTTTTATACTTTTCTTCAGTGTGAGGAGTGAGGACATACGAGGCATCAGGGTCCGGGCTATCGCAACCTCTGTGTTCTTTCTTGTTTAGCGCCTGCAGTGAACATCGACATAGAGACAGGCATCAACACAAAACAGCAGGGGACAGGAGGAAAGTACTTACACCGCAGCGCTTGTACATTAAATCGCTCTCTTCGCTTAGTTTGCCGAAATGGTCGTCGGTGAGGGGGCTGTGCCCGAAACAGTCATCGGGATCGGGGCTAGCACAGTCATTATGGCCTTTGTTTCTTAATTTCTGAAAGGAAGATGCACAATTGGGAAATAAACACAAAACAAGACAAGTCATGTCTCTCGCTTTGGAGAACAACAGAGTGAACAGTGTGTGAAATGGGCAGCTTAAACACCATGCGAAGCTAATTGCAGTTTTCATCCTACCCCAAATTTCCTAGACGAAAAACCTCAACATATGGAAGGGGGAAGGGGAAAATGACCCCCAAACTATGCCCATTTTACGAAGAAAAAAAAAAAAACACAAAACAACAGACATCGAACAATTGCACGAGGGATGAAGAAGATACACTTTTAAGAATATAGGACTCCTAAAATAAGGTTTCACTCCAAATTGAGGAAACCCACAAATAATTTTCAGCTTGTTGTGGCAATATTTAATGGAATGAATGTGCTTTTTATTTTGAACATTTAGTACAGTCTTTAAAAAACAAGAATTGAAAGAATCTATAATAGAAACTATAATACACCATATACTGTCAGCTTTGTGTTTTTTTCTGCATCTCCTGCCCTCCTCACTTTGAGCCGCTCTTGTTTTCTCTGACTATGGGGTCAGCATTTTCATTAGATTTCACTTATCAGAGTGCAACCCCTCTGTGTTTAAGAGGATCCCACAGAAGAGTGTTTTCCCCACCATATAACCCACCACAGTGGGATCTTAATCCCTGCGAGTAATAGACAGTACACTGCATCTGTAAAGCAGTCACAGTGCTTCAATTTTTCCGCATTTCATGTTAAGGCTTTATTGCAAAATGGCTTATTTGCTATTCTTTGCCTCAAAATTCTACACACAAAAACCCTTATTATGACAACATAAAAGTTTTGGATATTTTTGCAAATTTACTATTGCAACAAAACAACAAATGTACATCATTATAGGGTACAGTTTGCACAATTAATTCCAAAATGAAGATAAAGTGAAGTACTATGAATACTTTCCGACTGGAGAGTACAACTCATCAAATGCTGCAAAAGATTAGCAGTGGTTAAATTGTGCCACGAATATGAGCGACGCACTCTCACGACAAAGTCAAAAGAAAAAAAAGTCATGCGCTGCACTGCTCCTCATTACCGCACTGAATAGCGGCGCTAACAAGGCAGGCTGACAACATGTGACAGCTTGTGATACGGCAGCGGACGCACATCAAAACATGATTTATGGCCACCTCTCAAGGCCCCTCTATCGAGCGGCTACAGGCCTTTAGCGGCAAGTCGTTCGTGCCAGGCAGCCTGCCGAGGTGGCAGGGGCAGAGGATGTAGGCCTCGTGCGTGTATAGTGAGGTCGCTGACTCCCGCACGTATCGGGGTCATGGTGAGACCACCCTTACACACACTAATGAGACCTCACTCTCGGCTTCTTGTCTTTATCACCCGACAAAATGATGAAACTAGTGTGCGCGTGCGTGCGTGTCAATGTGTGTGTGAGAGACACGCAGGCGGAACAGGAGTGAGTGTTGTTTTGGGTGAGAATGTGCACGTTTGGTGCGAAATCAGCGGGGAGGAGCGCCAGTGCACTTGACAGAAACGTGACAGCAGGCCTCATCTGTGCAGACCAGGCAGCTAACCTCTCCGATGCTCGCCAAAACCTCACTTTTTACAAGTATTTCCGAAAACGCTCAGACATGGTTTGATGACATTCCTGGAAAAATATTGAAAGCAGATTTCATAGGAACTCTTGCAGCTCTTTCTCGCTGGCTCTCACTTGACTACCTAGAAAAAGGCTTTTGAAATCTTTTTTTTTTAAAAAAAACAATGTGACCTACAATTTTTAAAATCCACTGAAAACAGGCATTGCAAGCTGAACATTGCTGTTGCAATAGATGCAAACTTTCATTGACTCACTTCCAGGAGTTTATGACCCAAAAGCAGAGAAAACTTTTACTTTTTTTCTTTCAAGAACAGTAATTTTGACATAACTATTTGTTACTTAGGTGACGCCTGAAACTATAAATTTTGTTTACACCTTCCATATACATAATCTGGTTGTGTGTGAGGTGCCTCCTCATGTGCGACTTCATACGTCCTGGCATTTCTTTCTCTCATAATCGACGTGACGAGCTGAGATTTACTGCTTTCATCCTCTCCTCAAAAACTGTGCTGATCTCAAATCCAAAGCGACGCAACACTGCCATCTTCATGGGTCTGATAGTCATGACAGGGGGTTTATAAGCCTCAATTTCATGGACAAGCTTCAGGAGAACTTCTTCCCCAGCAACCCGTTGTGTAGTGTACTTCACAAATAACGGTAGCCCCCTAAATCTAACTCTTAATGTCTGAAGGTTATGCACGAAAATACTGCTATAACCCTAACAAAAATAACAATACTGTTTCTGTTCAATCTTGGATTCCACCAACAATTTGAGGTCTACAGAACTCGAGAGATTCTGCAGATGAATTGATAGGTTGGACGAGGATGTTCCCAATCCCACCCAGTTCTTCCCGACTTGCGTGGCCACAATGAGAACAAGAGACAACTGGCCCACATAATGACGGGTTCTCACTGAACCACACAAGCAATAAGACCACTATGGTACAAAGCGGTGACATTCCTCTGGTTCTAAGACAACGCCTTGCTGCTTCATTTCCTGTTTACCGAGCAAACGCTCTCTATAGTCAGCCCTCCTTTAAAGGTCTGTGTGTTTTTCTGGCCTTCCACTATGCACTTTCTTCTCCCGCCTGCCAAAAAGTCTGATGTGAACCTGCACATTTAAAACTCCATCCTACTGATTATGGGAATATCTTGGTTGTGCTGGTCCGGGCTTTCACAACAGCATTGTGCACACACCCACAGACCTGAGCCTTGTAGGGAGGACTTCACAGCAGAGCAACAAGATACAAGGACAAGCAGTTGTGCGCAGGCATTCAACATAAATCACGGTAATACATATTATCTTTTAAAAGGCTATATAAAGCTGTGATTCAAGGCACTGCATATGCAAGACAGCTGCGGTGCATTAGTTCATCAATGAAAGAGTTCCAGTTAACTCTGCTGAAGCATCCTCATGCATGTGAGTGACTGACGGCTGCAGAGAAGGTTGGGGGTGGGGTGGTGAGCGTGCTTGTAAATCTTTGCCGAATGACTTGGCATGTTCTGCATGTCGCGCAGTGACCGCCCACAGTTCCCAGTAAATGGATCACTAAAAGAGCACATGGCCAAACAGGTGTTGCACCTCCGAACACCTGCCAGAACCTGGCTCCCCCCACCCCAATACTGTCCAATCTAAGTAAGCTGTGCAGAGACATAACCATATAAGGAGCAAGTTACAGACACCAAAGGTTATCTGACCCTCAAAACAAATTGGATTTGACACGCAAATGTGGCCTATCAGCACCAAAACTTTTTACAAAAGGTATGAACAAAAGGGTAATGTTTATACATCAGCCAGTCTTCCCTCAAGCCTCTCCAGTTGGTCCAAAATGCTTTTTTGCCGGTCCCACCCTCTCAAATGATCTTACGGAAAACTTTATCGTGTTGTCCATCTTTCAAACTCGCCTTAAAACACATTTCTACTCTTTGGCTTTTGACTCAGCGTTGTTTTATTGGTTTATTGCGTTGAATGTTTTTATGTTATTAAATTTAACTAATTAAGTAGTAAAACTAGTAGTAGGAGTTTACTAATTACTAGTATTTACTAGTATTAATTTTAACTGTCTTTGCTTTCATATAGCTATTTTTGTATTTTATGTACAGCACTTTGTATATAGCTATTGTTGTTTTTTAAATGCTCTTTAATTAATTGAGTTGAGTCACAGGTCTTAATGCGCCGTAGTCTATCACTAACCTAACAGAAGCAAAATCGTAATTTCACTCAATATTTGTGTGAAAAAAAAACTTCTCATGACTATTAAACAGTGAATTGAAAAACAGTATGTACGACAGTGACTGAGCATGCCTTCTTTTTCTCATTTCTTTGCAAATTAAAGAAGGGGTCTTGGTCATTGTAAAGCGCCAGTTAGTGACACCACCAGCTAAGATCTCTAGAGGGAGCCCTCAAATTCTGACAACATTCCATACGGTGTTCGTTCCACAGTGGTTACATCACCTGAATTAAAAATAATTGTATTAAAAACTCTTCTGCACCGCAAATGGGAAACAAATGCAAACCGGTAATTACTGTGCCATCTTGTGTCATGACCATCTATTGTAGCATATCTATATTCATATAAAAAATGGTCGCTTCAGACCAAAATGGCAGACAAACTGTGGATCTCCTCATGATAGCTGTAGCGACCTAATGTCAATTTGCTCCGTAAAACTGGTTTTGGGGGCTGAATTTGTAAAAGATTTCAGGGACCACAGCCAGCACTACAACAATAACAGCAGTAAAAAAACAACAACTCACCTTCTCCTTGAGTGAGGTACTTTAAGAGCATTTCACTCAGATGCTCGTCCTTCCCTCATGACAAGAGAGCTTTTATCACTGTAACTTATTCATGTACTGTACAATGCATTGAAGACAAGAAGAGGCACATATACATTAATGGTTGGGTGATAAAAGGTGATGATTAGAGGCCAGAAAAGTTCAGTCCATGAAACAAAAGTTGAACTGACAAAGCCACAGATTTGCTTTGCATTATTCTTGTAGTCTGATTTATGACTTACTGGCTTGTGTTTAGTGAGTTAACAACAACTGAAATAGATTAACAGTCTCTATTAATGCATGGCCAATTTGCCTTTATTTTAATGCACAACTAACCAGTAAAACAAAAAGATTTATGTATAATAATATAACTGATAATTTTATTGCAAATTAAGCTTTGATGTGAATGAACTACTGAAAAAAAACAAGCACTCTAGTGATAGCCTTCTGAGTTCACAGAGTTTCAAGTATGTGTATTATAGACACAGGCTGATGTTCCACAGTCTTTAACCCAACAGTGCCGTGAATTGGCCCCTGGCACCGGGACTCGCAAAGGTAGCACGCTAATCCTCATGACATCACCATTGTGTCCAGGCGGTTCCATCTAATGGGCTTATCAAAGGGCTCCTTTGAATGCGAAGGCACTCGGAAATCAGCAGCTCGGGAGGCAGCTGATAGGAGACTTTTATCTTGCCAAGGAACATTGCTGTGCTTATATAACACCTTAAGAGACTTTGACTAGAACCATGTTTCAAATTCCCCTCGCGGCGCTGTTGTCCTCACTTTGGGGAATAAAAAAACAAAAAAAAAAAAAAAAACAAAGCCAGTATTTTAAGAAATCTTTTTTGGGGGTGATGTCAGGTCTCAGCATATCAAGGCCAACCTTAGAAAAGTTTGGCGATTACACAACAACAACAACCACAAAATTTCAAGAAACATCTTGTTCACTCTCATAGTGCTTACGGATGACTGAGTGGGCCGATATCAGGATATGAGACTAGAGTCATATCCTTCCTTTTGACTTGCTCTATTGTCTCGGTCGTTAATGGCAAGGAAGAGCTAAGGGAGGGGCCAAGTTGGGAGCGCGAAAGTTTCACTTTTATTTGGACGTAACAAATGATGACTCCAAAATTCAATGACACACAATTTCGGTCCCTTAAGACCTAATCTTTGGACACACCGCAAAGATGATCCGCAAGCCAAGGCGATATTCAGGTGTCTATTCACAAACTCACCTGTTTGCAATATTTATTCATTTATTATTATTTTTTTTTGTGGTGAAGATATTTGTACCTATTCACAGTAAAACTTTCTGTGTGCTTTCTGCAAAGCCTTAACTCATAAGCAAGCAAACCGTTGGCCAATAGGAAAGTAGTAATAGGTGTCACGGAAGTACAGTATGAAGTGATAAATCTTGACTGTTTTAAGATATTTACATGTCAGGGGGTGAGAGAACTAAGATTAGCGCCTATAAAAAAGATCAAACTATAAAATTACCATTCCGGTTGACAAAAGGGACATACACGCCGGTGAAGTACAGTTTGGAAATTATATCAAAGTGTTTTGGGATCATTATTTAAACTTGAAACGATGAATGGATGCTATTATAAATATTTTTAGGGAGGCATTCAATACTCTGGCTTTTTTTTTTAATTTGTGGCAGGGCTAGGTCCCTATCTGGCACATTTAACGGGGGTTTATCGGTTTACCTGGATTTGATCGACAGGATTGCCAATTAAAATGCAACTGATTTGACTGAGGACTGCGAGAGGCTACGGCTGTTCTGAGACCATCGTGAATGATGACAAAGCTATTAGCTCCCGCAGCCGCTGAGAGTAATCATCGGCCCGCATATTTCCAGTGTGAGACAGGAGGGAATTCAACTGCAAATGGATGAAAGACACACCAATGTCATCAGGAGAATGAGATCACGGACTGTGCCAAATAGAAATTACAACAAGATTTAGTTCCTACAGCAGCGACATAACCTGAACTCGAACGCAAGTTGGAACAAGTTGCTCTCGACCACTAACCTACGCTTACGCAGTACTTAAGTCATAATAACAGTCAACATTTATATGGGTAGACCGAGAGTATAAGATAAATAAAAACAGTAAGTACGACAGTAACTAAGTGTGCCAGGTGACCTCACATTCCTATGCGAGCTCATACCACCGTTAGTAAACTCGATATGTCATAATTATCTATTTGTATAAAAACATTTGAATATTAAAAAATTTAATGAAAAAACATATCTACAGCAATAACTCGCATACTTTGTTGTGCTGCTTACGCCGCCTTACTGCCATTAACCTCGAAATGACGCACTGTAATCTGGGAACGACATATTTCAAAACAGCAACATTTATCATTTCAATTTCAACCTTTTTCCTTCATCTTCCCTCCACTGGTCATTGAGTGTATCATTAGCTGCCAGGCCCCTTGAAACCATACCCCCCGCCCTGAACTCCAATCCTTGCCGGCCTCTAAAATATTCATAAGGACAATTAGGAGTTCCGATTAAGTGAATACGGTGAGCGGGTGTTGGGCAGCAGAGAGGGCAGGAAATGCCAGCAGGACGTCTGTTCTGCAACACTCTACACCCTGACCGCAGAACCGAGTCCTCATCAATCTCAGGCGACCTCCGTTCACTGGCCCCAGTCGGTCCAGGTTGTTGCGACGGGGAATAGGTGGCATGGCGCCAGCCCATCCCAGCAGGCTTTGCTCTGTCCTCGCCCCTGGGCAGGAGGAGGTTGGCTGCACAGTGGGAACACCAGGATGAGGGGGGCACAAGGGCGAGCTGGTTGTTGCTAACTCAAAAGACGCCGCTGTGTATTTCAGCCCCTCATTGAAGGTCGCCGAAGAACACAAGGGTGGACTGAGGGCTTGTGGTTTAATGATCTTGTAACAGCTTCGCTAACATCGCAGCCGCCCGACTAGATCCAATCAAATTAGGTCAGCCCGATCTTGACCTATTTCATGTGGTTCATAACACTCGGGTTTACGACTGGAGCCACACTGCTTCTAGTTACGTTCAAGACTTCACAGTGCTGTTGTGGCTCACGGGTTGCTTGTGTATGTGTCCTGTGTTTCTGCTCTGTAAACAATACTGAACCACAGACATCCATCCATTGTCTATACTGCCGCATCCTGTTCGGGGTCATGATGTGGCTAGAACCCATCCGGGCTGGCAGAGGGTGAGAGGTGTTGTACACCCTGGAATGATGGCCTGCCATTCACACGACAGTACTGACGCATACAAAGTCAGTGAACTGTAGTTTGGGGATCCACAAAATTATTTGCAATAAATGTTTAATTTGAAAAGTGCATACCTGTGGTACATATGGAGACCATGTGTGCGTGTGTGTGTTTGTGCGTGTGGGGGTGTGCGCGTGTGTGTGTGTGTGTGTGTTTTCAGAGAGAAAAAAAGCTGTATTCTTACAGAACAAAGTCTCAAATGGGTCAAGAAAAAAAGGTGTATTCTTTCAGACAAAATAGTCACTTTTTTCAGAAAATATAGGGATGCTTTTACGAAACGTATCTTGGGAAAACAACTTTATTTGTGTAATATCGGACCCATGCCAATAGAAAATGCTGGGATGTCAGAATAAGGATGCTAAAGTTTCACACTAGACTACATACTCTGGCAACTGATATTTACACGTAAACGTAATCCAGGTATTATTCAACCTGGTCACGGATAAGATATTTTCCAAATATTACTTTTAAATTGCATGGTTTAGACCATGTGTCTCATGGAAATCAGTTATGTAGTACTCCCATCTTATGCAGAATAAAATAACCTATGTAAAATAACCTGACATAAGATTTTATTTTATTTTAAATTCACCATTCGGTGTTTGTACGTATTGTGCATTGTAAATACAATCTCACTAGATCAGTGAAATGTGCAAGGAGACAAGAGTGATATTAGTTCCATATTTGGAGATAATATAGACCCTACTTTGTACTTGAAGCATTACTGCTAATGTTTAGGAAAAAGAAACACTTTGACTTGTGCATCCTTTCATTCTGCTCTCTGCAAAGAGACCCTCAGTGTGAAATGAGACATATGCAATATAGTTGAGAGGGTGGAAAAGAAGCACTGACGTCAATGAAGCATGATGTGTGCCAAAAGCAGAAATCTCTTGGCAGTAACCTAGTAACAAGCATCGTAATAGAGGGCTGGGACATAACACCGAGTGAGGCACTACTGGGTTAAAAAAAAAAACAACAACAAAAAAAAAAGAGAAACTTCACAAAGGGAGGTAGGCAGATACTGCAACGTAGCAATAGGAAGTAAAAGATGCATTTTCTCCTTTCACAGGCTGCTTTGTGGGATAACCACATGAACAATCCAATGACTGTCTCATTGCCCTCAGATAACTACATGGGAGGCGGATGAATCTTCTTTTTTTTTTTTTTCACTAAAAGCCCAAAGGGAAAGGAGTCCTTGTCCTATTAAAAGTGACATTCGAAAAAACTTGGCTCACGACAGAACCATGAGCAAAGCAAAGAGAAAAAACACAGCAGATGTCCGTTTAAGACGGTCCTCATCAAGCTTTTTAACTACTTCTTGGGTCCAGATTAAAGTGAAAGGTTTCCAGTATGATCCACACTTCTGAAAAAACACATTTGGTCAAATGACTGACTTGTACAGTGGTGCCTTGAGATACAAGTGAGTTTTTTTGAGCAACAAGCCTGTCTTGCTTTGACTTATGTGCAAATAAATTACATATGAGCACTGGATGGTGACAGTGACCTTTGATTTCAATCAAAAACCCCTAAATAAAAGGGTGAATCTTCAATAACCATATTTTTCGGACTATAAAATGGATCAGAAGGATGAATGATCAATGTTCAATGAACAGGTCTAATTCGGGAAAATATAAAAATATAATATAAATGTAAAAAAAATATTCAATTGGTTTAAATAACCCAGACGATTACGATTTTCAGTAAAATATGTTAGCTGCCACAATCAGCCCACAGACTGCAGACCTTGACTACAGTCCATCAAATGATCCATAAGCCATATTATAGCAAAAACAAACGCGTTAGAGATGTTCTTGTAATTGCTTTCATGCCTTATGTTCGACACAAAATATATGCTTTCAGTGATATTGTGTGTCTGTGTGTGTGCGTGCGCGTGCGTGTGTGTCTGGGTTGACTGACTGTGGCAACTAACAAGCTAATATATTTTCACTAAAGCTTGTTTACAAAATTCAGTGTCATGTAACATGACCAATTGAATAATAAAATCAAACTAAACCAATTATTCAATTTGATATTTCTGATCCGGCCTAAAATTGATGAAATATTAGAGGGGGAAAAAATCAGTAATGTGAGGTTTTGGATTTTTTTTGTTAGAATAAAAATTTAAATTATTATGACCCAGTTTTTTTTCATTAAAATTGATGACTTCCAATTGAAAACATAAATAACAATGCATGGATTATTGATGATTAATTTGGAATTTTGCTGATATTACACATTATGAATGACTCTTGACCAGAAGATCAATTGGAAATATAAATGTTTCATCAAGACAAAAAGGTATTTATGATTTAACTGATGTAATTATTTTTAAATGATTGTTTGCTTAATGTGCAATAAGACACTTTTGTGACATATCCATCCATCCATTACGTGAACCGCTTCTCCTCACGAACTCTACACAGGAAGGCCAGAGCCGGAATCAAACCCTTCACCAATGCACTACGAGGCCATTGTGCCAACCAGTCGACCACCGTGTCGCCCACTTTTGTAACTCTTCAGCGTATCACGACATTGAGGCTAAATTTATACTGCAGGTCCAGTTTCCCAATGACAGCTTATTGCCCACGAACATTTTTTTGCTGTCCATTTCCAAGTACATTTCAAGTGACACGTCATATATGGCTGGGTTGACAATGACAGAAACTTTGAGGGAACATTAAACAACTTGCATGGGTCGGCGCCCAGATCAGACGATTTATACAGATTTTTTATCACGAATTGTGCCACTTGAGTTAAAAAAAAAAAATCTGAATTGCATCACTTGAACCATGTAGTATAAATATATTCCAACAATCAAAATATTTTACCTATACTTAACCTCTTAAGATCATCAACAACCCTCAAAAACACAGATACAATATTCAAAAATATATTAAGTTCCTTTAATATCACTCTCATAAATCACAGGAGCCAAAAAGAAGATTAAAAATGAGCCTGTAGAATATGTCACTTGTATCGCAAAACTCGACAAAAACAACATCAAGGCACCAAGCCCATGTCAACAGCAATATTTGGTTTTGCTTAAACAGGCTCACCATCATTGTGGCAGTGAGCTTTCCAGAAGAACACAAAAAGAGGAAAGTTCCAAAAGCAGCAAGAGAAGGAATCTGACTAGAAGCCTTATGAAATATAATACGAAATAAATGTCAGTCTTATTTTGACATTTGTTTAGATATAATATATCAATGGTAGCCATCATGGTGGTAGTGGGCACCAAATGCTTGCCAGCTTTTCATCATTTTCCGTGAATTAAATTTTTATCCGTGTTTTGTGAGATTTTTTAGGGTTTAATTGTCATATGTTTTTCCCAAAGCAGTTTAATGGGCATCAATTTTGGCTATTCGTGGGCTGGGTCAGTCCTGATTCCTAAAGCCTGTGTGTAAAAATTGTACTGTGGTTGTAAATGGCTCAAGTGTGGGTGTCTTTGCCTGCCAAAGTCCACATTTAAACAGCTAATAAGTTTGAGGAGCATCTGACATTCATCAAAGGATGTGACACAAGTCATAATGTACATATGACGTACAAGACATACAGTACGTATAAGTAAATAGTCCCCTTAACCTCCATCACCGTTCATCAATAAATGATTTCAATGCACAAGCAAAACACATTGCCAAGTGCATCTAGAAAAGAGCCATTTCTAACTGTTTGAAAGGCTTCCATTCTACTCTTGTCAATGTATTTCTTGCTCAATGTTTTTCATTCCCACTCTGTTCCTTTCATTTTTTTCTTCATGCGCTCACCCACTTCAACCGCCTCCATTTCCGTTGAGCCACCAGCAGTACGATAATTGATCAATCACACTAATTGAAGAGTCCGGACAGCTAGCCTACCACAGCAGATGTGCCAATTTGCATTCATTAAGATAAAAATGAGCCTTAATCACTGTGGCGCTCAGGTTTTGATTGACAATCTAACCCCCCGCCCACCACTGCCAACACCACAACCACGACTTCCAACACTCACAATGATCATTCAGTAGCATAAGATGGTTGGGAAAATGTTTTTTTTTTCTGTCTTACAATTAAGAAGTGGCCTAATACAGATGTAAATCCCGCCCAAACAAAAAAATTATAATAATATTCATAATTTAGAGATTACTAAATATGGCAACAAATATCAATTTAAAGACAAAATTCAATATATTTTATGCTAGTTTCAGTAATTTTAAACTGACGTCTACTTGAGCAAACGGTAAGTAAGGCGAGTTCTCTATTCATGTTTGTGTTGGATAATTATAGAGTTTAAATGTTATGAATGTAGCAAGTAACAAAAAAAGGGGCTCAGTTCTTGGAAAGACCAAATGTGGCTGACATTCTGTAACGGTCAGAATTTACATTTTGCCTTGAATGATTTATACAAGTCCATTCATCACAAAATAAAATAGTTGATATCAATCATGATACGAAAGCTAATGGAAGATGCCTGATAATTGTATGCTCATTTCCTCCTACTGTAGAGGTCATGTGAGAAAGAGGCTGTTCTTTCATGAAAAGAGAAAGAATTGTCCATTTCCCTCCCAAGGAACAATGGCCAGCCCTATTTATTATGAAGGAAGATAAGCCAAATTTCCCTATGAATGATCGCCGTTTGTTTACGTTCACAATTCATCAGAATAGAAGACATGCAAGCGAGCCATAAAATGCTAAATTCTTTAAATAACAGTGAAGTTCATTTATCACAGCAGATCATTTGGTATTTTACTCCTTTTGGGTTAAGATTCATTCACTATAGCCTAATTTCTATGTAATTACCATTAATGTTGAGTATGTGTGCCTGCAAACTGGATTAATTCAAGATGCAACATCTACCTCAATGGCTCTGAGCGTCTTCTGAACAAACCGAGTCAGGTGTGCAGCACAATTTAAAAGGTTGCTCCTTGACGTACAGGCATCCCTCTGTGTCCACCATCACGGTGTGAGGTTAGAAGTGGAGCAAGGGCAAAATCTCATTAGCTCCACACGGGGAGAGAAAGCGAGAGCGAGTGAGAGAGCGAGAGAGAGAGGGAGAAGGAAGAGTGAATATTATTAGATTAATCTAATGACTAACTGCAGCATATTCATTTGTGCATAAAAAGAATTCAATAAGAAACACAATTGGAGCAGTGGCGTTAAAACCTGTCATGAGGGCTTTCCTGCTTTCGGGACAACACCGAGGCAAAGAAACGACTCACCAAAAAGATATTTCTTGAGAGAAAACTGCCTACCTACTTAAAAATATTCAAATAACTCATCCCCCACAAAAAAAAAAAAAAAAAACACTCATTCAGTTCGCATTCCTTAAACACCGACATAACTCTAGAAACAACTGCCTGACCTTGGGTTGGCACATTTCACAATACAGGTTTTTTTTTTAATCCATTTACAAACAGCAGTTAAGCTTCTACCACGAGGCTGTAAGATCGAAAGGACATATTGACAAAAAAAGGACTCAATTGGTTTTATATAAATAACTGGGTCTCTGGAGTCCCTGTACACACCAAAATTGATTAAAAATACACATCCAAGAAAAGTTTTTGTGAGCGCTTCACCTAAACGTTTGTGCGTAGAACAATTTTGAATTTTGCCAGATTGCGATCTAATCAACATAACTGACCCTGTACAAAGCCTCAACGCACTTGCATCAATCCGCCATTGTCAAAGGACAGCCATACCAGGAAAATGTCATTCGTTTGTAGTCTGGAGACATGAAAAAGGCAGGTTGCCATCTAAAAACAGCAGTTAAGATTCTACCACGAGGCCCAAAAAGCAAATAATATTAAACCAGACGTCATATAAAATTGCCTCTTAAATTGTTTGTGAGCAAGCCAATCTGAATTTTAGCCAGATTGGGACATCAGAGTGCAGTTTATTTACTTAACATCGCGCCACAATGAGACGCTGCCCGTAACGTGGTAGATAGGTTGGACAAAAATTGGGCATTTTCAAGCAAAGGCCAGACAACAGAGAGGCATAGGCCAAGCAGATTCACAGTGTCACAGATTTGCAGCATTTGCGGCAAGCGGCAAATACTCAAAATGGCACAGGAGATCATTGAGACTTGCTGGTGAAGTGCTGCTTCCACGAGTGAAAATACGATCGCTACCTTAACTTTGTTGAGGGCTTTTTGATCACACTACGGGCTATGAGTAGAAGTTGCTCATTTCATCACAACACTCGAGCTCCGCCCTTTGTCATCATGGTAAGGAAAGATGCAATTTGAGCAAAAAAATAAATAAAAGAAAGAAAGAAAGAAAAGAAAAGAAAACAATCCCAAGCAAAGAGCCCGCCTGTAGTCCAGACTTTTCGGCCAAAACGTGTGTCTCATTATTTATTCGGGGAAAACAAAAAACAAAGTCAGGACAACTTTTTGTAGAACCAAGACAAAAAAGGAAAAAAAAATCTCCTTGTACTGTATTCCATGACAAATGGGCCAAAACCTGCAGTTCTGCAGCCAACTCAACTCTATCTATGCTTGTAGTTTAGTGAACATATAGACAGAGATTTTCCACTGGAGTGCCTGCGAGGTTACGACTGACACACGTGAAAGCACTCATCCATTATCTCTCACAAACGCGCACACAAAGGAAAAAGCCGAGCCGACTGCTTTGCTTTGGATTGCGAGCCAAGTCTGAGACAAAGTCCACAGTCCTCCACTGGGTTATCAAACTGTGGGCCAGACTCACATCCATCCATCTGTGGAAAACATGGAGACATGTTCTCCCACATTGTACAGTTATCGGCAAATGCAACTACTGAGCAGGAATGTGATCTTTTTGATTCGGTTTCTCACCGAAGGCTGATTATTTCTGTGAAATGTTGGGAGACTACGAGGATCGCATTGACCCGGCAGCCAGACAAACAGGCACATGATTGTTAACACCGCAAAAGTCTGCTTTAACGCAATAAAAAAATTTAGATAAGTGTCCAGAAAAAGTGCCCTCATGTGAGGCTCATTCTCTTGACAAACAAGGAAGTTGGAGTTCTTGTTGTAATTGCAAGTGGGGAGCCGATCTGAAGAGATGGCTGTAAAAGCTTACGTTTGGACGGCGGACAAAAACGTGCGAGGAGACTGAATTTTAACAGTCAATCTGCCACCTTTGACAGGGACAAACGAAAGGAGGTTGTGTGTGGTGACGCTCTGAAGTGGAAGGGCTGGGTTATTTCTGCTCTGCTTCTTCACTTCTAAGCGGTGACCGTGTAGCCGGTAGGCAGACGGGGGGGTGTGGGGGTGGGGGGGTGGGGGGATAGGGACGTTTGATTTGTCCGGGACAACGCTGCCTTGTTGTCGCCTTTTGTGCAGCGGGGAGAAGCTTCCTTGAGAGTAGCCAGAAGGACTGCAATCAGCTATTTGCTCGTACATGGGAAATCTTGGTGTGATGATTGACTTGGACCTGGATTATAAAAGCCTCCAAAAAAAGATGTGATTTGCCCACTTTTTACCACTCAAATGTCCAAATGAGATGTGCTGATGTGTTCATTTTCAGTAGATTGGACTATTGTGTTTTTACGGGTCTGAACAAAAAGCAATCTGACAGTTGCAACTGGTCCAGAAGGTTGCTGCTCGAGTTCTTTATGGTACCAAGACACTAGGCTACATAAAACTGACTTACTGTAAGATCTTCCTATTGGTTTACGGCAGGCGTGCCCACGCCAGGTCCCCAAGAGGCCCTATCCACCATGTTTTCGATGTCTCCCTCCTCCAACACACCTGATTCAAATGATCAGGACCGTTATCATGCTTCTGCAGAGCTTGCTAGTCAGCTGAATTTTGAATCAGGTGTGTTGGAGGAGGAAGACATCTCTAAACAGGCTGGATAGGGGCTCTCGAGGAGGGCACTTCAGCACTATCGCTCTACGGTCTTGGAGCTAAATACATTCAAGCTTTTTCAGTTCTCTATGAGACTTCCAGACCTCTAAGGTAATTGAGGGCAATCTGATTGAGCATTTTCCGAGCCAGAATAACTGTGAAGCAGCGTTCATTTTTTAATGCTCCTTAATTTTGGAACACACTTCCTAAACAGCAGAACGCTACTCAATTTGAATAGATGGTACAAATCTGGCCTGAAAACTTTATTGTTCATGTCTGCTTTTTCAAAAGGCTTTTTGCTACAGGGCCGCAGATGAAAGAGTGACTGACTGCACGAGTCTACTGGCTTGCCAGAGAGCACTCTGCTGCAGCTCTGCCAAGCAGGTAATTCACAAGCAGCGGCAGCAGCAGCATGAATAAAAGATAATGGGCCGCAGCTGACTCTTCTATGCTACATGTAATGTCTCTAATTTCACGGAGTAAAAGCCTTTCATGAGGTGCAATAGGCCACAGATTTCCTACCATAGAACCCTGATATCTGTAACCTGGCTAAAGAGAATTATTACAACAAAGCATTCGACATTTTCTTCAGTCCATTTTGATTTACGTTTCCAGGTTATGAGCGGCGTGAAAAAACTTGTTTGTGCATCAGCATAATGCGACCTCGCAGCACAAGAGTTTCGCCAAGTTATCGCCATACTGGATTGTTTTATACTTATAGCCTATGAGTAGACGTGGGAGGTATACACGGTGTAAGTCGTGTGCAGTCCAAATTTGGCCCAAGGTGGATATTTTCATTATCCCTGTCTTTCACAAAATGTTATGACCTCATCAAAATGAGAATTTATTAACACTCTAGTAATTTTCAACTTAGTGATTTATTACTTCAGCATAGAAGACACCTGTTGTTTTAGAAAAGTGAGGGGGAAATGTAAAGCAGTGTTTTGCACTACTACTGCTGAAGCCTATTCTAAATGACTTGGGCAAGACTGCTCGCCAGTAAATCACAGAAACTACAGAGTCACACTCAAATTCCCACCTTTGGGAAATTAAGTGTCTTTAATGAAACTGAGAATAATGTCTTTGAAATGTGGGAGGAAGGTGGGATACCCAGAAACTTCAAGGAGTAAGGCCGAAACTGACTTTCAAGCCCTCATTCCTAGAACAGTGAAACAGAAGCGCTAACCTAACCACTAGGGTGTGTATTTCTCCTGTAAATGTAGGACAAATTCACAATTGTTGCAATTACAGGACATTATCTTGTTAAAAAAGGTCGAGAATAAGATCTCACCGTCATTAATGTCATTTAGCTCACTGTTAACACTTTGGTAGACTATTCTCTGTGTGGACATAACAGTGCGGTTCACCATTTGGGGGGCACACAGTTGCTGCAAGAAACCTTTTAGAGGCACGATGGGAAAACAGTGAATTTCGACTGCACTGAACAGCAACCAAAAACCCAGGCTGAGGACATGTCAGCAACAACCAGGACCGTATCTTTCAGGAAACAGGTTCCTTATGGTGGTCAGATAGGTTTCCTCCACCAGTTAGTGGACATGAACTTATCAAACAGTAGAGACGTCATGTGACCTATACTGAAGAAGGAAACTTTCACATGTGCCTCATGTCTAACGAATTAGTAAAGCAATATTATCTGGTTAGCGGGTGATAATGAGCGGCTAGTCCAAGGGCTTGAACCCAGAACAAAAATAATTATTCCATGTTAAAGGCAATTTATTGCTTTATGCAACAGCTACATCAGCAAAAATATCGATGGGAACAAGTGGAGATGCGTGGCTGGGTTTTTTTGCAGGTGAGGTCAGTCGACGCAAAAATGCTCACCTCCACTATGTCGGAGTTGGTTCTGCTCTCGTGGGGCTCGTTGTACTCAGTGTACTTGAGCAGCACTTTGTCCATGTCCGTGCTGGCATACTGGAACAGCTTGTTGGAGCTGTTGAAAATGATGAGGGCTATCTCGCAGTCGCACAGCACGCTCAGCTCGTAGGCCTTCTTCATCAGGCCGAACTTCCTCTTTGTGAAAGTAACCTGATGGAGAACCAGAACATAGCGGTTGGTTGCAGAGGATTTTACAAAAGACACAACTCAAGTGCAACAACACTGTTACAGTTCAGAGGCTCATAAGGAAATGGGATTGGTACGGTGTATTATTGAGTTTAGAAGCATGCAGAGAAAGTATTCACAGTGTTTCAATTTCGCCACATTTTGATCTCCACATCAGCCTGTCTTAGGGGCTGTTCTGTTTTATAGAAAAGAGCAACTGCTTACCTAAGGGCGGGGCTTGATGCTACGAATTGAGTCTGACAAAAGTGAGTGCAAAATGCCAAGCAAATGCAAGCCCCAATAAAGATAGTAAAAGCATGGATTGTCTTTTTAATCATGGGGCAGTATTCTTTTTTAACACTTGTATTACATTTGGGGTTTTAAGAGAGCAAAACATCATTCCTATTTATGCACAAGTATTTCAAAATGTTTAAAAAAAAACACACACACAACATCAGTTCGTATCTTGACATCATAAACAGCTTTGATTAGCGATGTGACAGTAGAAACGAAGGTGTTGGTCCAAAATGACTAGTTAAGAGGTCAGGGAAAGGCGCGCAAGTCAGCAAGCTGAGTCAGAGGCGTCCATACATTACTGTAGCCACTGACTCCATATACGGAAAGCTATCTGTGTAGCGCAGCACAAGCCTTGTAACTTGAGCCCTCAGATGGGACATCAGGTCATACATCACTCCAGCTGGTAATGCAACACACACCACCCCAAAAAAAATGCCCCTCATGCAAAGTGACAATGTCCTGAATCTCTGCAATTCCGCTTCTTCATTTTGTTAGGACACCTTTCTACACTTTGCGACACTCACATCACAAAAACACACAAACTCAAATTCTGTGGTTGTAAAGTCCGTTCCTGGGGGGAATTAGGGAAGGACATGCATCAAATGACTTTTCAGTAGGGCACAACCGATATGCACTTTTCTTTAGGCTGATTCCGGTGCAGATCCACGCGTCTAGGGGAGGGGTGTCAAACTCTAGTCCTGGAGGGGCCGGTGTCCGGCATGTTTTCCATTTCTCCCAGCTGCAACACACCTGATTCAAACGAACAAGATATTTATCAAGTTTCTTGAGAGCTGAACATTTGAATCAGGAGGGTTCCAGCCGGTAGAGATTGAGAGCATGTAGGAAAGCGGCCTTCCAAGACTGAATCTTGACACCCCTAGTCTCGGCCATGCAGCAGACATCACCAAACTAATATCTTCAAATGAGAGGAGCCGAGTTTCTTAAGATTTATTTGTGCAACTGACGTTTTGAAAAACAAATTCTTTTCCTCTCCCTCATGCTGAGACACCTAAAAACTATAGGATGATAGCCTGGAGGCTTAAACAGGCTTATTTCAGCTGGAAAAAGAGGGTGGAAACTGTACTGTATTTCTTGGTCCTCGGGGTGGCAAAGATTAGAAGTATTCTTCAGACACCGCGGGAACTGTTCTAAATTGTGTGAAAAATACACATCTTATTTAAAAAAATTTACATAAGCAATCACTTATTAAGTTAATAGATTTTCATTGGTGTTTGTAGTACATGTTCTGAAATGCTCACAGTGAACTATAGGAAGGTGGTTTTTTTTATTTAATAATGTTCGTGCAATTTGGTCTTTGTGAGTGTCACTCGGATGACGGCCTCAAAGCGGATTACCATATGAAGGCAGACAAGTGGACATGCGCAGACAGCAGTATCAGGACATTTTCCACCAGCTGAGAGCACCTTCCACTCCGAACCAGTCCCACTGAGAGCGCCACACACGCTCATCTGTCAGTTTGTTAGCTCAACCTAGCGGAACGTGTGCATAGGGGAGGGTAGGGTGCTTCACATGAAGGGAAAAACTATTAACAAATTGTCCACTCATAGCAGATGAATGCAAGGCTTTAAGCCACGGAGAGGAGCATCCATTTTTATGTAGGAAGCATGCGGGCTGAAACACCAACGCATAGGGACTTCGTTCCACCTGGATGGGTGGCAGAGTGCTGAGTGCGCGGCTGCTGTGCCAGTCACTTCAATTGCATCTTGCCACAGACACAATGACACCACAATAATCCAACACTGTCATAAAAGAAGGGCTTGTATAGCACTTTGGTGCCACTTGTGGATTAACACTCTCCAGCAGCGGGAAATCATGAACAGGATTGGTGTCTTCACAAAAAAAAAGATAATATGATCACAATTATTTCAGAAGTGTATATCAAACTGGTAGCCCTTTGCATTATCAGTACCAATGAAGTAACTCTTAGTTCCGAAAAGTTGGTAAACTCCGGTCTACAATGTATTTAAGATACTAAACTATGGAGGTTGTTTGCTTGAAAATTTTGATTTTTTACATGTTGCCAAGGCAACATCAGGAGCCTTTCTTCTTCAAATGACCTGAAAATCTTTTATTTTTAAGCACAATGTTGTAAAATGTGTTTGAAATTATACTGGAGTGCTTTGGAATTCAAATTTGCATTATATGTATAAACTATTACATCATAGTTTGCATTATATGTATAAACTGTGACAAATATTTATATTGCAGGCGTCATTTGTAGTGAATTTCACTATTCAAGAAAGGATAGAATAGATGGGGCCCACTGTATCTATTTTTTAATATGGTGTGTGGTTGCTGCATTAAAAATCAAAATGTTTAAATGCATCTTATCTATTCATACATAAAGACAAAATAAGTAAAACCTTTACTATGAAATCTGTGGGGCCAATGCGGGAAGAAACACACACAGACACAAACATCCTAGGGATAAATGGGAAGAACAAGTCACACACACACGCCCAAACACACGCCCAAACACCCCCACACACACACAAAGATAACGAATGATATGCTACAATAGCAACAGTATTATCTGCCAAGGTCCATTAGTCTATTAATATGTGGATGGACGCAGTGGATGGATGGATCATGGATGTTACTACTTATTCAGTAACCCTGAAATATATTTTCGGCAAAAGGAGATTAATTGTCAAATAATAATAAATAATAAACAATCATTCCAATTCCTGATGCCAGGGACATTCATATTTAAACCTGATAATCATGGATTTATTCACACTCCCATCGCTATGCGCAGTACTTAGAGGTACACCAAAGCCACCACACACAGCCACCCACACTACACACACACAGACACACACTTGATGTGTCAGTCAAAGGGTCTATCAATGTCATTCCTCGGGCAGAGGCGCCAAACAAGACAAACAAGACATCTGGGGCCGTGATTGCAGCTGTGACTGGGCCATGGCAGAAGACGCCAGCGTTGCAAACACCTTCGAGGGGTGAGGAGCTGGAAGCCTTATTATAATCTCATGTCACCTGATGGCAGAGTGGAGAAGGAGAGGAGGATAAGATGAGGAGAAGAGGAGGAGAAGAGAAAGAGGAGAAGAAGAGGAGGAGGAAGAGGAAGAGGAAAAGAAGAGAGACAGACAAAGCAAGGTCTTGCACCAGCTGGCAGAGTGACCTTAGCCCTCTGGCTGCTGTAGTGCACAGTCCACCGTGGCCTGTCGGTCTGGATCATCTCTGTTGGAGACAACAACAAGCCCTCAGGATCACCATGTGGACAAATGAGGGGGCAAAGGTCTTGTCCTGGGTGGGAATGACCTTGAAACTCTATCCTGAACTGATCTTGAAAGGAGATGGATGCCATGTCATGCCAATTTGGAAATGACAGATCCATGATGAGAATGTAAATACGTGACATGTTACAAGACAAATAAGAGTCACTAAATGCCAAATGTACCTGGACTAAATACACTGTAAACTTTTATCTTATCCCAAACTTCTATTTAAGACATAAAAACGGGTGGAACATGAAGACCACGCTTTCCAAAAACTACTCAAATGTGACGATCAACCTTTGACGAACTGAATCCTGAAACCAACAACAGGTTAAACCAAAGAGCAGCTTTTAATATATTTAAAGTGAGTTTCTGACCAAGCCCAGATCGATAACAAAACTGACATTTCCAAAACTTTGGTTCTCGAGAAAAAAAATACAACCCTTCCCAAATTCAGGAACAGGTTGAATAGCAATTAGCTCTTCCTGAACTTGTCTTTCGAGACAAAGAAAAATGACTAAAATGTGAAGACCAATCTTTCCCAAACGAGGTCAAAAACAGGAAGAAGAGCCTTTCCCCAAATTGGAATTCAAGACCAACAAAGAAGAAGAACAGCCATTTCCACATATAGGTTCACGTTAAGACCAACAATGGCAACACCAACATTTACCAAAATTGGGTTCTGGAGCCAAAACGGATCAGACCGCAAAACCAACAATTATTGTCTGTCATGTTGGCACAATTCTTCCAATATAGAGCAAGTTGACAGTACATCTGCCTCAACTGGAATCTGTTCTACTTGCCAGTCAAGAAAAGTCAGATCACGTAACTTGTGAAGGAAAAGAATCAAGCATTGCAGATGCTTGCTGGACAGTCGTTATGTGACAATCAATGGCAATCAGTGTGACAATCTGGCTTGATGAATAGGGATTTGCTGCAAACTGTAATATCACGCATCAATATCTGTCAAGACCTTCAATGCAGCCTGCCATGTGTATGACAAGACGTTTGTGGCTTCAACGACTTTAAGTAACTCAAAATACCTAAACTTTTGCAATACACACAGAGATGATGGCATATGCTGCCATGGAAGGGCGCAGGTATCATGTTCAAGGACACGTTGAACAGGACAGACTGAACCTGCAACTTTCACTCTGCCATGTCATTGGTTCAGATCAATAAAACCAAGTCAAATGATGTCAATTACAAATCTCAGCTTGAGCCACAACCAGGTTCACATTCGGTATAGCGGCACTGCCATCTCGTCATACAGCAGAACATGGGACTGACCTTGACTCCCATCCTGAACTGATGTGAAGAATGTCATGGCCATTTAAAGTTTACAGAAGCTGCCTGAAGAGAATAATTCCTAATTGCTACATGCAAGAAGCTAAAATATAAATGTACCTACAATGTTACTACACCTTAAATTTTAGATCAGCCTTTCAAAATTGCAGTAGGTACAGGACAAAATTCAGCATTTCCCAAACTTGGGTTTGAGACCAATAAAAATGTACAACTATTAGACCAACCTTTCCCTAACTTATGATTGAGGAATACCCCCCAAAAAAGCATCGGCTGAGAAAACCAGTCGTCTCTCAAATAAAGGTTGGAGACCAAAACATGTCCAACGAGAAGACCAGGCTGTCCTCAAATAGTAACTTACAATTTGACAGTTTTTTAATAATTGAATAAGTCAAAGAAAAGCCAAACATTTTGTGCGATGTCAGTTTTGTGTGGCTATTCTCCAGAAAACATTGGTTGAATTAAATATGTTTTACAAATTTAGTGTCATTTGACTTTCAAGGTTTCACGGATAGCGATGCATCCCAACAATGAGGACCATATGCGAGTGGCTCGCCTTTGCTTCGTTTGAACGATGCCCCAGGAAGACAGTGGTTTGTGCTTTACGGTTCTCATACATCACTTCATGTCAACAACTGTATTCTACAGCAGCAGCCATATTGTCATCGCGCGCTGTCTGTCGAGTCAGCAGAACCAAGAAAATGCAAACTGCCGTGCCTGGGCACTGATGATAAACTTGGGAGGCAGCTCTTAAACAATTGCCATTCAAAGGCTCCCAAAGTAATGGGTTTACAACTTCACTTCAATGGGAAGTTAAGACAAAAATGTTCTATGCGCCCCCACTGGTCTAACAGCGGTTATTTCTTATTCATACTGCGTTTGTGGAATATGACTTAAGCAGAAAAACCCACCCTTTTTATCGACTATTTTTTCATGGTCTCTTTTTTTTAAGAAACAAGCACGTTGCGATTTGAAAATTGGATTCTACTATATTGAAATGTCGATTTTAGCCCTATTTAGATCTATGAAATAAATGTGAAAAATCGCTGTTATTCCATTTCAATGTCAATGTCGACCAAATAATATCCTCTCTATGACTGCTGACTATTCCTGGGTACAGTCCACCTTCAACCTAAAATCATGTGGGATAAACCCAGGTGGTTATACATATCGATATGTCAAAATATGATATATTTAACAGTAGAAATAGAATAAAGACACATTTTTTAATCTATAGTGAGTTGGGAACAGTCCAAGATGTAGTCTACCTTTCTCCAACAGTCACCTTGGCTAGATTCCAGATTGCGTGTGACCCAGAGCAGGAAGAATTCATCAGTAACCACACTCCAAGTTGTATATTCTTAAATTTAAACGAGTTCTCCTCAAAGAGTGACTGACCAATCAAGGGTGTTTTGAAGAGTGTTTGCTCGTTTATAGCGCAGGAGCCGAGGTAGTGAATTCCATCCAGCTCTGTGGCTAGGCCAAACCATAGCCAAGAAAGATGCTGTGCCTCCCACTGACCCGCCCTGCTGAATGAGAGGGTGCTGCGGTGTCGCGGCCGCTCCTAATTGCTACCTAAAACATTACAGAGAGGGGGGGTTTGAAGGGTGGGAGGGGTCGTATTGGAGAGGGGGAGGTGATTGGCACCCCTACTGCCAATGCCCAGGAAAGGGGCTGACTACCACTGCCACCCAGCACTCCTGCTGCCTCATCAATTTTTCGAGCCGAAATTGCACGGTGTCAGGGGAAGTGCGTCTGTAAATATGACAAAGAAATGTCACAGTCCTCGTTGAGCTGGAAGAGACTTGAGGGAGGATCGTCTCCCTATATCAATGCAAACAAAGACAGATGCTGGTCTCTGGATGCACGTAAGGCAGGAGGGAAAGCTGACGTGTATATAGGCATTTTGATGACGGAGATACTTTGGAAATCACTGATTGCAGACCTTTGTCAAGGCTCGGACAACTGAAATGATTGCATTTTGTCAGTTTAGATCAAGAAGAAACCTATTTTTTGTTCTTAAGATTCCATTTCACACTACAAACGACAACATTATCTGTCTTGTGACAGTTGACAACGATGCAGTGGCAATCAGGCCTGGGCACTGCCTCTCGCCCCAAAATCAACATGGGTAAACTTCAGATGACCAGCCACCCAAATAAAGATAAGTACCACAGACAATGTTTTTAAATTAAAATTCTTTAATCTGGATCAGAACTCGGGCTGCACAATATTGGAAAAACTTGTGACATGCAATATGGATGTTTGACGATAGCGACAGGTTACAGAGTTCCCTGCCTGACTTTGTTTCGTTTGCAGCTTTAGTGCTTTACAGGTTTTTCCAAAATGCTCATTTAAAAAAAAATACAGCCATATTGGCAGCTATATTGCGGAAATACGTGTTGTTTCAAAGCGATGAGTTGACTCTGGGACTCGACCAATCAACCAATGGATCATGTACCTCTCACAGCCTACAGCTTTGTATTCTTCATTTTGCAATTTTAATTTTTGTTGTGTAACAAGTAGTTGGAAGGGTGGAGCGTCCCCAAAATAAAAATCAACAATAAAAATAAAAAAATAAATGATAAGAATAAAATAAAATTAACCTCTACTTTGCACTTTTTCCACCTTTCATCAGGGGCTCTCGTCCCCATGAACAGCATAAAGGAGGGATTACTGTGTTGCGAAAGGTAACATTTTCCTAAAGAAATAATATTTTTATTATCTAGCAAGCAAGTTCAATGTGTTTTCAGCTAACTAATTGTAATTCCCATCAATGATATCCAACTATTGGATAGCATTTAAGTTTGCATCTGACTGCTCAAACCCAGATAGAACAGCACCCAACTTTGCATATACAGCATATTTTGTTCAAAATCAAGTGTACGATTCAGACATGCATTGTTGTTGTTATTGAGCAGCATGTGTGTTAGTAGTCAGCACATCCACTTCACAAAACAGGAGATCCAGGTCGCACTCTCTATTGGAACGCTTCACAACATTATCCGTCGATCCGTTTTCTATCAGGCTGGTCCTCATTAGGGTCTCACCTCTGTACAATTTCAGGTTTTCATTGTCAAAATTGATTCATAAGCACAAGAAGAACATGGCCTAAACCGAGAATTAAAAACCCCAATCTCAAAGTTGTGATGCAGATGTGCTAACCACTAGTTCACGGCGCAGCCCAAACGTCACAAAACATTTAATTTTGAACATGTACCTGTCTGTTCCTTTCATCCATTATCCGGGTGATCTGTATCTTCTTCCGCCCCATGGCTCCTCGTCCTTTTTCCCGTCTCTCTGACACTTCAATATTCCACAATCAAAAATATGCATGCACACACACACACGCATACACACACACACATACACTCTTCGCGTCCGACGCCCTCCTAGCACATTGTGCAAGTCCTTCTTCTGGTATGTGCACTTTCACTGGTCTCCACGCACCATATGCTCCTTAGCAGTCACCCAGCACAATCTACAAAAAAAGATGACCATAGCGAGTGAATGAGTGAGAGAGAGAGAGAGAGAGAGAGAGAGAGAGAGAACACAGTTAACATGACACTCGCTAATGTCTCCTTAGGCACTTCAAAGCACAAGTGTCTTCTGTTCTCAATGTCATTCCGAGTATGAAATCCACATGTCTGGGGCCTTATCTCCTCATGTGAGCCGCAGCTGAACTCAATGAAAGACAGCCTGTGACAGCGGCAAAATTAACAGACTATTACATCACAGTTTAAAAAAGAAAAAACTTGATAATAAGATGAATGATAGATTGTTTTTTTTTGTCCGGTGGCTGAATGGCTATTTACTAGAGGTTAAACTGCTAATGATACGTCGACAGCCTGTGAAAACTCCTCTCGCAATGATGAGCAACAATCTCGTCAGAATGGTTTCATCTAGGGAGGATACCGCCAAGTCACGGCAGTCCATCAAGTGCACATTTAGCTACACGTTGGGTTATAGATAACTTCTTATACTTTCTCTTTATTTCTTCAACTTGCAAAGCAAAGGAGAGAAGGAAAAGCATGACTCTGATTGGCTGTTGTTGCGCACATTTCTTCCATGTCTGATTGCTCGCTGATGTGTACCGTAATAACAATTCTTGACCATGTAATCACCAAAGCCTGTTTATAAGGAAATCAACAGAATGAGGGGTATTTTGGAGCTGATGTACACGCTCTGCATAAAAAAAAATGTTGAATTTTTTTTTTAAATAAAAAAATAAAAATAAATAAAATTATAGTCATATTTTATTAATTGGTTTGATGTTTTAGATCAGTTAGCTCTTAATAAGTATGTGAATATACAATAATTTAAAGTTTTAACCACATCCATAGAAAGTGTGTGTTTTCCACTCGCCATCAGCAAGCAGTGACCTAGTATTGACCTTCCCAAATTGACCACCATGCCAAGTTTGCTCTTAAGATGATTAAGACAGTGCCCAGTCCGATGCTGACATCGGTGCAAGTCTCCCGGGCTGCAAGGGAGATCATGAGGTGAAAAAGGTGGGAGTATATGTATATAAATATATATTCCCGCATGAGCATGTAACCTGGCCACTGTTCCCTTGGGAACATCCATGTCTGACCGAAGTGTTTAGCTAAAAGAAGAATTATGGCCCCTGTCCTGGAGCACATCAATCACTTCGTGTGAGCAATAAAAAAAAAAAAAGGTGGAGAGAAAAAAAGTTCGAAACAATTACATTCCCCCTTATGGGTGCCAATGTAGAAGGGTTAACAACTGAGACAATTAGATGCAGTTAGTAGTTGTGAAACAAGCAAGCCAAAGGAAGAATTGGCAGTTTCAATGAAAATGACCGCTTCCCAGTGGCACATACTCATTATGGCTTACAGATGAACTGAAATTATGGTGTCTGGCGTTCTGGACCGGGGCAAACCTGACTGAGATCAACCCGCGCTCAAGAGTCACAAATGTCTGTGCTAGCCAGGATAGGAAAATGTGTGAACTGAATTTTGATCTAGAGCCACTTTACTCAAAATATTACTAAGTAACATGCTACAAGGGCTTCTTCAGTTTATGACAGGGTTCTTTTCCTACTGCAGCGACATATATACAAATGAGAACACACCTATAGTCTTTAAATAGCCAATGTTAATGTAATACTAAAGTCATAATTACAGTAAACATTTGTATTACAAAGACTTCAGGGCCATAAATATAAAAATATCAAATGAAAGTCGGCAAGTAAAGCGACAGTAAGTAACTCGACATACCTTCTTGTGCTGCGTCACTATATTTTCTTGAACCTCTAAGCAAACTAGTTCTTAACCACAACCGGTCACACGGACAGAGCTTGGTAACTACAAGCATGATTGGAAAACAGCAATGGTATTTTTTGCCCTGAGCAAATTTGACTGAAATGCATCAGTTGTATTCAGTGGTAGAGCTCGGATCTCCTTGCGAGAAGGAGCAACATTGCGATAATAAATTAAGAACGACACAGAGGCAGTTACATGACAAGAGGTGCCAGGGTGAAGGCGGCTTGCCGAGCAAAGAATTCCTAGGAAGCAAAATAGCCTTAAATCAGGCGCCGTGAATAACATTAGCCAACAACATGCGTAGCGGTTCGCGTCCAAGTGACTCATGGGCTAATCAGCGCAGTCAGGTGAGCTT
This sequence comes from Idiotropiscis lumnitzeri, assembly GCF_059441095.1. Taxonomy (NCBI): domain Eukaryota; kingdom Metazoa; phylum Chordata; class Actinopteri; order Syngnathiformes; family Syngnathidae; genus Idiotropiscis; species Idiotropiscis lumnitzeri. Next base: position 10,892,163 of record NC_142396.1, on the reverse strand, counting down.
GATTAAGTGTCATTCCAAAAGTAATGATGCCATGCCAAACCACAACACTGGTTGCACTTCGCGGAAAGTTTCAAGACTAACATTAAAGTTAAACATTGAAACGTATCTTAGTACGGGTATGAAGTTGACCACTATAAATTATTAAATCAATTCTGACAATCTGATAGTTACGTTGTGTCTGTTAGGGTTGTGCCCTAGCCACCAGTTATCTCGCTTGTCAAGAGGGAGCTTGTGACTAGTGTGAGTACAAAATGTTAGCGGTCGACCCCCGGCAATGTCACAAAGAGTTTGTGTGAGGTTTTACTTAATCAAAATATTTTGGTACAATGTCCTCAGAAAACCCCAAATCCCAAAATATATTAGTTGTACAAGTTGCGAAATGTTTTTCTTTGTCCAATATCCTAATTGATAAAGCTTTTAGCACAAATAACCACCATATGTGTGTGATTTTAAGAATTACATGGTACTTTTGCATATTAATACGAAAAACTCAAAGCTTTAAGTAAGCACATTCGGTCAGTTTTCTATTAAAGGTAAAGCATTTGCGAACAAAATCTCACAAATGAAACAAAGCTTATTTGGGTAACTCCCAAAATATGTCAAATCTAAATAACTCAACTAACAAAATAAATAACCACCAAAAGGGTTCTTTGGTTTGGCTTTTTAACTATTACAATTCTCAAACTAATCCAACTAAATACGCAAAGTTTATCCAAGTTGTCAGTGTTGTACTAATACTAACACATTTTTCATACATAATTCTACTAAATAAACAATGTGAGTATTCGGGAAAGTAAAACAGCAACGACCAATTAATCAATATACTAAACGATTTACTAAATCCCTGTTTATACCAATGATGTTAAATGGACTTAACAGATGCTTCGGGTTCTGGTTCTGTGCCCAAGAGCCATCTTTAGCTTTGCTTTGGACTAAGTTTTGCTCAGCGTATGCAATAAATTGAGAGCGTTGCACACCTGCTGTCTGAATTCCCTCTCAGCTTGTCATTTCACATCTGTGTAAGAGAAATGTCATGGCAGCGTCCATTATGCCTCCAGTCTTGAGCTGTCCTGCTGTGACAGCCGGGATAATGATGTGCACATGCTTGCATACTCGATATGCAGGTATCGCTATTCTTGCATTTGGCATTTGGCTAGATTTCCTTGATCAGTCACCAGGGATAATGATTGATTAATTGACTAATCTTTAAGAGCCATAAGAAAACCAAAATTGCTCAATTTAAGGAATGGATGCAATAATCGATAAGTTAATTGATTCCATAGAGATTTGTTTGCCTGAGTGGAAACGGAATTGTGCCATAAACCAGGATCCAATGCAGTGGACTTTTTTTTCATGAAATGAATAAATGCATAAATAACAGACGGCATCACTAGCTGGCGTAATAATTCCCTTCAAAATAACAAATTCTACTACACCATAGATGTCTTTACAGGCACGGCATCTGTTTCTAGCGTTTCGAGAGGAAGTCTCGCGTTTTCAAACAATTTGGGTTACATAGCCACCATTTAAACAAAACTCCATCATCAACCGCAGAACCACTGTCCTGAAAAGTGGCACAGTTTGAGTCAGATATTTTGGATTTGTACCAGTATTGCTTGGTGGGAACGGGGCTATTGCAGCAGAATGACCTAAAAAATAATGTGTATGGAGGTGTGGGTTGGGGCAAAGTTTGAAGCCATTCCTGGGAGAGGAAATCATAAGAAGTGTAGCCAGAGAGCCTGGCTCACGTTACAGCAAGGATTCCAACTGCTTATCCTTACAATCCAATCGCAGGCCTCGGGTAGACAAGATTCCACTTCCTGCAGGTCCACTTCCTGTTATTCTTCAGCACGTCTGCATGTTCTCTGCAGTCAAAGGCGAAAGCTGGAGAAGAGGAAAGGGAGGGACCACCTCAGGGACTCTCTTCCCATCTGAGCACCATTGTGATGATTAGTGCGAGACTAAACAATCACAGAGGGGCTCATCTCTGGTGGCAACACTTTGTGCGCTTATGTTTACTGGGAGATTCATTAAACAGGCTCGATGACGTGCACACACTTACAATTGGTCGGTGGAGGCCTTTCCCTCTTTTTTACTTTCCAAAGTACTGATCTGGTTGGTTACATAAGAATGAGTCACATATATGCATGAGTATCATGCCGGAGGATGAACTATCTATCCATTTTCTATATCTCTTATCCCTGTTAGGGTTGCGGGTGAGCGGGAGCCTATGCCACCCACACCTCTGGGCAATTTAGAATCTTCAATGAACCCAACAGCATGCGGAGTACCTGGACAAAATGCATTAGAGTTTGAAACGGAGCTCTCAAGACCATGATCCAGACAGAAGATCTAGTACTGGTTGCCACTCATTTATTTATTTGAAGAAAATCATTTTATTGGTCTAGTTTTAGTCAGGACAATGATTTCACCCTTTCACAGCTTTTTGGTTACCGGATATTGACCATTTTCATGTTCATACGCACAAAATAAATAACAGGAAGTGGTTATTTTGTAGTTTAAACGTTTTGTAGTCGTGTTAGGATAGTGCATCATTTATACAGTACATACAGTGAAAAATGTATGAGCAAAAAAGAAATGTATTAAGAGCATGTATTTCGCATGTACATTATGCACGTATTTTGTCCATATTTAAAATAGCATTTTGGTGGTACATCTGGTTCGAAAGTATAGAGTCCTATGTGGCCCCCAAGTACCATTGATTTAATTGGCCATGCCTGGAATAGACAAACATTCCCCAATCACGGCGAATGACAATTTAGTCTTAATGAATCTGACTGAATAAGACAGAATGCCTGGAGAAAATAACTGACGCAAGAAAGGGAAGAACATGCAAATTCCACACAGGAAGGTTAGATTTGAACATAGAACCTAAAAATAATGTTTCAGATGTGCTAAGCAGGAGTCCACCATGCTACTTCTATACACAGCAATCCAAGTGGTAACTGCGGCAGTCTCAGTACTGGGTTGGTATTTTCAAAAGCAAAACTATAATTTCACCAATTTGTTTCAATGGAGCCTTGACACCAATGTGGTGGGATACAAGCAATAACCCCCACCCCCACCACCACCACCTTGTTCTTGGCTTTCATCAGGAGTTGTTGTACCTGTAAATGGGGCTGTTGGCCTGAGGGGATCGGAGGCGAGCCAGGCCTTTCACGCCACACATCACCCTCCTCTTTTACTCTCCACCTACCCCCTTTTTTGTGAGCTTATCTCCCTCTCCAGTGGTGAAAAAGCAGGATTGTGGCCCCTGCAGCATCACTAGTGTTAATGTCTCCTGATGATAATCTGGTGTCGGGGCTGATCCCTCAACAACAAACAACCTCTCCCCGTGCTTCTTTTCGGATTTGATTTTGCTCTTTGTCTAGTTCCCTGCCTTCTCTTTCTTTCTTTCGACAGGCTAATGTTATATCTATATCACCACCGTTTCCACAGCAACTAATGAGATGTAATTAATAAACGTCGCTGTGCAAGTGCAAAGAGCAAAAGTAGGGTGAAAAGGGAAGCGTTGACAGAAAAATGTAGAGGAAAGTAGAGTTTGCAATAAGGCCTGAAAATAAAACCTTGAATTTTCATTACAAAATTCACCTTTCCCAGCATAATTGTCACGTTTAAAAATGTAATCGTGAAACACCTCACAGTAGAAGATGAGATGAGAAGAGGTTCATTTGCATGAGACAGGTCCGCCCCCTCAAAATGGGCTGCTCACAGCAACAAATATTGGGAGTAAAGCACACTATCCCTGTGGTTGTTTGATGAAAGCATTTCACAGACACCCGGAGACTGGTAAAAATTGTTGGAAGGAAAAGCATGATACAGTTTTCTTCTGCCGCATCAAGAACCGAAGAGAAAATCTGCAGTTTATAGCAAATCTTATTGCGGGTTTTTATAGTACACTTGATGTCAAGCCCTCACATGTGGGAAAGGAGAGTAACACTGCACTTTTCAGCAGTTTTGTGTTTCTTTTGGTAATTTGTTTAAAAATTACTCAGTAGATTGTTGGTAAATCTGGAACGTATCAGCATGAGTTTAAGCTACCGCTCTAAATGTAGAAATAATTTTAATAGATTACAAAAAAAAGCAGGAAAAACTGACACTTTGAAGATTGAAAACTTGAAAGTGACACAAAAGGTCATGGCATTTCTTCCTCGCCTTACTCGATAAAGTAATATGTATCCTTCCCACGAGTGAGATTGAACCTAAAAGAAAATCAATCAAATGGCGTATAAAAAGTTATAGTTTAAGAGGAGAGTGTGACCGAAACTAGCGCACGCGCCCCAACGGCAGCCAAGCAGACAGCGAGTGGTTAACCTGCCACCATGACGACGGCAGCTCGGCACAACTCTCCAATGACCCAGCTGAAATCCCTCACTGAATCAATGCAAGTTCAAACAATCCTTCATGCTGCTCGCACCTTGCGCGAGCTGGGGAATGGCGAGACGGGAAGCTACTTATCACCTACCAAATGACATCAAAAGGAACTCAAGCCTCCACAGGACGTGAGAGAAAACGTTACACCAGTGGCCAAATGACACCGCCGTCTGAAAACCACGCAGATCTCTGCATCACCCCCCCCCCAAAAAAAAATAATAAATGAAAACGATGACAACGACAAACAACCGAATAGGACATACTGTAGTACACTGACAGTGTGAGTACACAGACACCTCCATCTCACTCTCGTGCAACTGTCATGGGGAGGAAGGACTATGCAAGGTGACTTTGACCGAGTGCCCTGGGGTTTCGCGAGAAGACGACACTACATTAATTTCATGTCTCTTTTTTAACTCACTTAGTACCAGGGAGCAGCGTATTGCGGGGGATGAAACAGACATGACGGCTTGAAGGCAAAAGGATGCAAAGAGGCCATGAAAGAAAGTGACTGAACCTAATTAGATTATTATGATATCAGATTCTATATTTGATATTGATTGATGATTTCTACCCTCTCATGGCACACTAATGTTCCACGGCACACTAGTTGGGTATCACTGCAGTAGATAACTTTAGGCACATGTTAAATACCATTATTCAATAGCCACATTTAACATACATATCGCGTATTGTTCCATTATCGTGCAACTCTTATATAATAATGACAATTACTGACATAAACAACTTGACTTTCTGCTTGTATCGGCAGCCTCCAAGAGTACCAGATGCCTTAAAATGTGGGCGTCCAAATCCGGTCCTTGAGGGCTACTATCCTACATGTATTAGATCTTTCCCTCCTCCAACACACCTGATTCAAGTTGATCAGCTCATCAGTAAGCGCAGCAAAAGCCGGATCACTGCAGTATACTGAACATGCAAGATAGCGGCCCTCGAAGACCACCGGTATTAAAATAAGGCCAATACCTGGCATCAGTATCTGCCCATTCATTAAAATAATAAGAGTAATAGTTTGCAATACATTAATTATAATAATATGTATGGTTTGACTTATTGACTAACTTTTTTGACGTGGCTCTTGTGTTTGATAGCAGATGTTCTGGGAAAGTGAGACTGATATAATATCATATAACTTACGCCACTTGATTTGGGCACATCTGAAGCTTGCTCATGAATAAAATTTTGGCTCACAACACAAAATTAATATCGACTGAGATGCCTCGTAATTGGAAAAAGAAGGCAACACTTTATTTTACTTATTTACACATTATTTGTTAATGATAGGAGGGGCCGACCGATGTAGATTTTTGCAAGGGCAATACAGATTCCAATATTTGGCAGAATAAAATTCCAATAACCACTTAAACAGACGTATAATTTTAAAAAATATATAATGACATAATAAATGAAGGAACTTTTTTTCTGGTCCCTTAACGCAAACAACAAAAAGGATCAATATTTAAAAAAAAGGAAATAAATCGGATTTGAAAAGGGCTAACAACGGCTGATTAATTAAATTGTGAAAATACATATCACTAGCTCATATTATTAAGAAGACAACATACTTTTCCGGCACACTTGTGTTTGATAGCAGGTGTTATGATAAAGTGAGATTCGCAGACTTGGATGTGGAAAAGATGGCTTGACTGAGTTAACGCGTGGTAGACGGGAAACCAGAGTAAAAGCAGCATCCCGCACCCATGCCATCCTACCTCAGAGGTAGTGTGTATGGCGGCGTGGTAATATAATTACTGCTGGGACACTTCTATTCCCAATGATCCATTTGCGTCAGTCAGGTTCTCGTGGCCCCAGCCAATGAATGCATTCTCAGTTTCTCAAGGATAAAGAGATGACCCTCTCTGAACAGTGGTATCCATTTCATGTGGAAGAAGCTCCTCTCATTCTCAAGGTAAATCCCTCGATGGAAACTTTTACCTAACTACCGAATGACAACTTCTTTGATGCGAGGGTAGAAGTGATGATTTATGGCTCATTAAAAATGAATGCAAATGAGAAGTCAGACACACAGCACACGCACAGCTTGTATAGTTCCCCAGCTGCCCCACTTTCTGCCTCGTATTTTAGCATCGCACAAAGCCAAGCGTCTGGTTTTCCTCAAAACAAACGCAGGATCATCTTCAATCTCTTTAAGTCACAGATCAACACAAAACTCTTCGGTCTATCCCGATGACCACATGCTCCGTCTGTCGCAGGATGGCAGTGATTTTAACTGCTATGGAGTTGGGTCTGTGAATCCATTCAAAGAACCCAAACAGAAATAATCAAACATGTCATCAGTGCCCCACAGTTAATCAGCATAGCCGCACCTAAAATAGATGTCACCTTTTACCATCAGCTCCAAAAAACTAGTGGTGCTAGTATGTTGCTGAAAATACCTGTACTATAGGACACCTCATAGCCATGTGTCAGTGGCATCTGCGAAACGTCGGCATTTTGGAGCAAAAGCTGCTAAACAGTTCTGTGTATGCAAATGAAGAACCAAAACGGAAATGATAATCACTTCATCATGCAACAACACAATCAATCACATTATAGACATAAGCAAGAGCAGATGTTGATTCTATAAAGCTAAACTTTATGGGGAGTAACCAAGTGAGTAGCACATGAAAAAGGATAAAAGAAAGCTATCAATGTGCAATATATTCGGATATATTATATGAGTGCACAATATGTTTCACTGGGGAGACAAGTGTTTTGTTTCTGATAATTAAAGTTTAAATGCCTGTTATTTAAGTGAGCTACATTTTATTCAATTGTAAATGTTCTAAGAGGTATATATAGCAAAGGCGTGTTAATTATTTTAATTGCATATCTTCAAACTTATACTACACATTTTCTAATGCAACATTTATTTTCATGTTTAATTTGAGGTAAAAAGAGAATACATTTAAATTTAAGGAGATCAAATTAAATAATTTTCACATGATCAGTTGCGTTACGTTCTACTTTTGGAGGTCATCATCAAGCCGATGAAAGGGTTTGGTGGTACACAAGACAAAATGGGATAGGATATAAGGTAAATCAGTAATTCATGACTTTCATGCTACAAATAGGTGGAAGCAGTGTCGTAAATACAAGAGAATTTGCATTCAGTTTGCCACTTGAGCTTGTTTGCAAACATTCCTACTTGTCATGCCATGTCCAGTAAATGTAATTGATAGATGAAGAGGCTACCGAAGCAAATCACGGTAGCAACATGGGAATGCCTATTTAGCAAGTTATTGCCTTGACATGGTACGCCAGAAATAAACTGTTTTGATAACTACACGGTGCTCCCACATTTACACGAGTACACAAGCGGGTTGGCACTTTATGGTGATGTAATATACAGTATTTTGAGATTACGAATGAATTAGCTTGCGCAGTGACGTAAGAATATGCGTATGTCCAACGCACAGTTACAGCTGAACTTTACACTTTTAGATTTGAATGTTCTATATTGAAAGCCTAGAAGTGTTTTTCAGACAAATGTTTTGTTTTTATGTAATTATGTAACTACTGCATTAGCATAGGCCAGAGAGTTACAACCCGACCAATGTAAAAATATAGATTGTGTCATCTTTGTAGAAATGGATCTCTTTCATAAACCTAGGACCCCATGGCGGGATTGTGATTGGCTCATCTGTCTTGCAAATAATTACTGTAATTATGACTTAACTACTGCCTAAGCATAGGCCGACTTGGACCGTATGTTTTCTTAAATTGGTTTGGGCCCAAGCCATTCCTTTGACTTTTGGCGGCCTTAACGTCTGAAAACTCAACAACATACAAATGTTGGTTAAATTGCCATGGCAGAAAGAGAACTGTAACAAAATACCACTGTACTGGAATACTCATGATATGGACAAAAGTGTTAGGACACACATCCAAACCAATCTGAAGGTTATAAAAACTATTCTTGAGCTATGTACGTTTGCTTTATTTTAATATGGGAAATGGCCTCACACACTTCATGGACAAAGCCCTGTTGTTTATTTTTATTTATTTATTTATTTTTTTTTTTTTAAATGTGAGGAGTAAATTCATCATAAAAATAAAAACTCTGACAGATAGCTAAAAAACTTAGTGCAGTAATAAAGTACTTGAATGTTGTATTATTTCCCATCACTCTCTTCCTATCAGACATCTTTTTACTTTATTGTAGTTAGGGCCCAAGATTTTTTTTTTGCCTTTTTGAGGACCTCCACATGCCGGAAAACTTTAATTAAAACTTGGGTTACGACGTAGATATTGAAATTTCGAGTGAGTACGCCTTCCCGCCCTCATAAACGCAAAGAGAAGTACAGTATGTCTGGTCCTGATAATCACCTTTTAGTGATATCCAAGTCGTACCTATACAGTATACAGTTCCCTTGAATTGCATTCAGTGCTGCTGGTTGCCGCATTGATTTGCATGGCTGTCTATCATCGGATGGACTTCTCATTGGGGAACAATGATAATACCAACGCCATAGGGAGCGACGGTGCCCGACCCTCCCAGGAAGCCTACGAGCTGTGGTAAGTGCGGCGGCAGCCTTTTGATGTTCCTGCGCACACTGCATGCAACTCCGAATTGGTAAACAGCGACGATGAACTGAGATCTTCCTCCGGGGGGAATCCACAGCGTAAGGATATTAGGGGATGTCATGCATAATGTGTCTCAGCAGCTGCACAGCGTTTACGCTGATCTCACAGCGTGGCTGGAAAACACTGAAGATCAAGATTAGACTCAGATTCCAGATATTCACTACTTCCACATTGTTTGAGAACCAGCAGGCTGTTTCAACTCAATGAAGAGTAAAGCGCCAGGGAAAGAAAGGCAACAGTTAGTACTATATGTTCCAAGAGAGTCTCTGTACTCTTAAGTGCATTTTTTTTGCCTGGTTATAAAGGAAAAAATAAAAAGCTAGTTATAAATATTTGATTTTCTCTTCCCATTTTTATCCTCCACTTGATGCCGCTTTCAACATGGCGTTGCATAAAAGCTTTATGCAATCTGGCCAACGAACATGGCCCATGAGTCACATCGACACTGAACTGGACTTGCTCAACCAGCAGTGATTTTTCAGTTTCTATAATATAGAGTGGATATAGTACGGTGCCGATTTTGTTTCCATGTAAGAGGCAGTGGTCATGCAGGGTCAGTTGAGTTGAGTTAGCCCTCCAGTTATGTTACGGGTCAACAGACCACTGTTAAATTTTAAAATGTGAAAATAAATATTGGCAACAAAACCCCATCTTTTGGTCCTACTTTTTGCTCTTCTTCTTATGAATATATATTTTTATGATTATTACTTTTTTCAATATTTTTCACTCCCCACTGTTAATGCTGGAGATAAAAATGCCACTTGTAAAATGGATTGATACATGAATTTTTTTTTTGTTTGTTTTATATGATCATACAGGTGCTAGCTTTTTTTCACTTTTTGTTTCTTTACAAAGGATTGTCAGATAATTTTTTTAATGACTACAAGTGACAACTGATTTTTTTTTCATTTATTTCAATTCATGGGTGTCACACTAATCTTTGCTGGAGGCGACATAAGTCATGGTCTTCGGAGGGCCGTTACGACAATAAATTGCACAATAAATTGATGAGTAATTGGTTTTGAAATCAGAAGTCAAGAATAACAGTATGTTCCACTTCTGTTCAAGTTACGAGGTACAGATAGAAGTAGAAAGCATCAAGAAAGTTAACAAGGTCGATTTGCTTTCGAGGGCTACATAAAATTATGTGGCGGGCCAAATCTGGCCCCCCAGCCTTGAGTTTCACACCTGTGGTCAAATTAAATTAACTATAAATACAACACAAGATGTGAATTAATAATTATATCAAAAGAACTATTATACATTGTGCTTTATTTTTATATTAGTTGTTGTAACAATCTATGAATGAGCTTGATAAACTTTGTATTTTATAAATTAAAAGTGTCCCTTGGGCAAAAAAGTATGGCGTCAGAAACGTGGCCTAATTACGTATGTTTTTGAGTGTAAAATTTTGGGTTGGATTATATTATATTAGAAAATATAGAATAAAGCGCTGACACTTTGATCCAGAGCAGGGAACCACCCTACATGCCTAACACACATTTAATTGGCTTCAAACATCACTGTTACACAGTCAAATACAGTGGGATACAGTGGGAGCGGTCGGAATTTCCCACCCAAATGTCTGCCTACTTTCAATTCTTTCTTTCTTGCTTACATCACACAAAAGGACCGTTTCATTTTGAAATGTGAACGATGATTTAGTAATTATCAGTTTAATGCGGCGCTGACTCAAATCTAACATCTGCGAATAGAATGGTGAGGGGGCGAGGGGGAGGGGTTGTCTACTGCCACAGCCACTGAGCATTTCTTGCACTTTCTTCCTCACCCCAAATCCAAATCAGATGATGCTATCTCACTGTCACATGAACACTGTGTCCAAACACCATGATAAAGAGAGATGCAGTGAGACAGAGACAGAAGGAGCCAAGGAGAGAGAGAGAGAGCAGAGACCCCCATAGGCCCTGCTGCTTGTCTCACCAGGAATCTTCTCCGTTAAGATGCTCCCTGGTAAACTATGGTCAGTAGCCCATAAAAAAAGACTTTTTGATACACCAAACTTTAAGGGTGGTTCTCGGTTTGACATACAACTGTTCATGGTTCCAAACAGTGATTGCCGCGTATTCACTGAAAGTAAATTTGGTAGTTTCATCAAGATTTTCAAACCTTTCCACATGACCAGTTTGTAAATTTGTAAAAGGTAAAGGAGAGAGGTTTGTTTCAAATAACCGCCATGCTGACTGACCACTGAGGCGAGCCTGCGCTACGAATCTCATTCAAGTGAATGACAGCAGTGCGTGATTTTTATTTTATTACCAAAAATTTCAATATTTTTGGGATAATATGGTAACTCCCAGACCGCTTTCGCTACCTCCTTTACAAGAGTGATTGTTTTAATCACGTGGGCTGGCTATGACCGCTCGCTCTCGACGCTGTTGGATACAAGAACAGGAGTGGATTCGCGAATGGACTGCTTGGCTATGAGTGCTAATATCAGACATTTTGGATGTAGTCTGATAAAACCTGACACCGTTTTTTTTTCTTTTCTGCTGATATCGGATCGGGCCACCCCCTAATAGTCAGTACATTGCACCCAATATCCTACAATTGATAATTTCACCAAATTTCTAAGGAAAAAAATACAGTTACAGGCAGACTTTTGTACACTCTTCTACACGTGCAAACCAAACGAACGCCATCTGATGTGATCGCACGCTGCCAACCACTCACTGGTGGAGAAGCCAACACCATTTTCACCTCGACAGGCAAGCAGCGGCACAATCAGCGGCACAATCAGCGGGTAGACACGACACCTCGTAACAGAATCACGGTCCCCCTCGATCTGGGGAGACGCACATTGGCGCAACAAAAAAATAAAAATAAAAAAAAATTGCTCTCTCTATATGAGAAGTTGGATTAGGAGGTGCTGATGCTAAGAACTTGCCCCTCAACGTATGAACTGCAAGTCAGACCCCAACCGTTCAACTGGAGTGTGTGTGTGATTGCGTGGGTGCCACTTCCCTTTGCTGTCGTAATGGTTGATGTGTTTTGCTGAATAAGACGAGGACTCAGCTCACCTCCCGCCGCCTCCAGCTGTCTTGGTTCACAAGGCTCCTCAGACAGACAGAAAAACAAGGATATCGCAGGCCGGGGCCTTTCCTGCGGGGCTCCAACTCTTCCCAGAGCTACTGGTTTAAACTAGCGTAGGAACAATTGGTTTGTTTGTCTACTGCCTGACAAATGTGAAATAGTGCCTTAATGTGACTAAAATAGGACTTTCAAAGGGGACGACTAATGGGTAATTAACTTTTTTTTTTTTTTTAATTGCTGTTCTGTCCCAAGTTACCATTATAAAATTTGTACTCGGTATTGACCCTTAGCGGTTAGGTGAGAAACTCGGTCATCCGGGAGGGGAGCAGAGTCAAGCCGCTGCTCCTCCGCTTTGAGAGGAGCCAAATGAGGTGGCTCAAAGATTCATTTTTAACCCAATATTCTTGGGGTATACTGACCAAAGGATGTCAGTTATGTTACTAAAAAACTTGAAACCACTGAAAAGAAAATGCCCAGCCTTGCTGAGACTGGTCAGTTGTGGGCCAAGGTCAAGCTTGGCATTTCCTACCATGACGACTAGGGGAGATATACTGCACTGTGCATATTCAGCATCGTGTCTAAAAAAATAAAAATAAAATAAGTATTAGCCCACATTGATACTGTACAATCACGGATTGTATTTTCACTCATGGTGGCAGTACATCACTGATACTGAATTGCACTCATTAACTAGCATAGCAATAACATTGCCAAACGGCAATACCTCCAAATAAAATGTCAACACAGCCTTGGTTGATTCATGACTCCAAAATATGCATGTAAACATTTTAAATGTTGCTCTACTTCTTTTGTGTGTCACATACACGCGCTAAAGTGAATGATCGTAACGCAACCAACAAGTGACGTGACCTTTCAAGTCACTTTCACAAGTGCTCGGCCCGCGACTGTCCATCAGTCAAAATCCAGGAGGACTTTGTAAAAACTTTTCCACGCTCATAACCAATTGTTTATCTGCGAGTACAATGTCTTTGGTTTACCAACAGAATACAAATCAGGAATACAAATCTCCAGTGTGGGATGTTTTTTAAGATCCACATAGTCGGGCATCAGGAATTCAATACAGCGGGGTATATTAGTAACCATGAGAATCTTTTGATGTAGTAAATTAGATTATAATATATTCCTTTGATTTAAGTTTTTTTTATTTCCCCAAGTCTCATTAAAATGCAGTTAAATGCAACTCAGCAAATAGATGTCTATTTTAACTTCTATTCCAAGAGTCAGTTTCAATGACATAACACTTTATAACTAAATAATACTCTCAGTCGCCAGTTTTTATGACAGATCTGATGCTTTACAAGCTTTGTTGTAGAAAATAACGGCAAACCTAACCACTAACACATTTGGGCTTGTTGGTCTTCTTAGTGAACCCACATACTCTTGCAATGATGCAGAGTGTGATTGTGCGGTTACTCCTGCACACCCCCAGAAAGCCAAAGTAAGTGGAGGTGACATCTCACAAAGGTGCTAAATGACTTTGCAAAGTCATCACCTCATGCTTATACAGTTTCCACCGTAAGTCAAAACAGAGAAGGTAACCATAAACACGGCAGAGACCGACCAAGAAAGGTACTCGCTAACGTGAACCCTACGAGATAAAAGTTGAAATTAAGTTCTTGATGGCCACAGCAGACCCAAAATGCCTGAAAATGTGTGGGATATTAGGCACTTTCATTCCTTCTTTTTTTTTTTTTACTCCATATACACAAACTGCGTGCCTTGTCAGGCAGACTATAGTACAACCTAACCTGTGATATCAAACCACGCCTAAATATTGTCATACATATCATGATTGAGCTCAATGTAAAGATTACCATATACGCGAGCTTGCCGTGATAACAGAAACAAAATACGGCAAAACGTGGCAAAAATGCACATCACACATTGTCTGTCAAGACAAAGCTGGAAAGCACTGTGATGCGCCATGGAAATACATAAGCTTCCCGTCCCACAATGGACAATTTATTTAACAGTTTAAAAAGTCTTGTGACAGGTAAGCAGGACTTCGGGCAAAAGGCGGACAACTCGCTGAACTGGTCAGCTGTCAGATGCAGGGCACAAAACGTTAAAACATAAAACATTCACCCTCACATTTATGCAATCACTGATTGGGAACGGAACCAACACTGCGTGTATCAAAGTCAGTCAAATGCACCATGGAGCTAAAAGGTCACTTTTCTAAGAAACTCCATACATTGAAACTATTGTTTTATATTATTGTCTATTCGTCATATAAACAATCGTCATATAAACAATCGAGATTCTCATTCGCCGGGTCACGGGGCCAGGAGCTTTCGCAGGGAAGCCCAGACTTCCCGCTCCCTAGCCACTTTGTCCAGCTCTTCTAGGGGAATCCCAAAGCGTTACCAGGCCAGCCGGGACATACAGAATCTTCAGTGTGTCCTGGGTGGTCCCTGGGGACTCCTCTCAGTGTGACAAGCCCTCAACACCTCACCGAGGAGGCATCCAGAAGGCATCTGACAAGCCATCTCATCTGGTTCCACTCGATGCAGAGGAGCAGTGGCCCAACTCGAGACCCTCCCGAATGACCAAGCTTCTCACCTTCGTATAATTAATTTATCATTTTCCTTTTGGGGGGATCAAAATTAGATTTTTAAATTATTTTCTATATAAAATCAGCAAATTATCTTGACTGATCCAGCACTCATTCAGCCTTGAAACCGTAATTGATGGTAATTTCATTACTGAATGGATTGATGGCAAAACTACAGAATACGTCACTACCGTGTTTGCACAACAGTTCCAGGGCACGCTTTCTAAATGTGTTACTTTGGGTCCACAATCACAATGCATGTTGACAGAGACGCAGATTAAGAGCAGATTCAGAGAGCGGTTCCGCTCCAGGATCTTCCTAGCAAGCTTGAAAGTGCGGTCCAGTCCAGACCTCTTGTCAGGATCAGTCGCCAGAGACAGAAGGAAAAGACAACCCCCCTTAAGCCGCTCTGCCCTGCTCAGCAGCACATGTGCTGAGTGAGCCAAACCCAGTGGCTTACCACCAGAGGTCTCAGTCAAGGGCAGGACAGTTGAAAGGTCGGCGCTTGCCGTCTTGCTATACAAACAGGGCCCCACTGACTAATACATTCACCCTCGGAGTTCACCTCAAGCCATTAATGGAAAAGTTCCTGCTTGTGAGATCTGTTTTCTTGTCCTACTATTCTTTGGGAATTGAATTTTTGCAAGACTTACGTCAGTCTTGTGGTGTGGTCTGCTCGTCTGGGGAGCGCCACAAAAGGATTGGTTTAAAATTGAATCATTTAATGATCAAAAATAAAACTACAGTTGATGAAGAATACAAAAGGTTTCTCTTATAATTATGATTGTTCCTCATTAGGTAACAAGAAAAATTGGTTATTTTGTGCTACCTAAAGCAACAGAATTTCTTTTACTCCCCCAATGGAAATGTACAAAATGTGTGGTGGTTATGGTTATGGTTTTTTAATTTTGGCAGCTCTAATTCCTGTCATTTTCTTCTTTTTTTTTTGTGTTGATTTTCATTTCAGGCTGGGCGGGGCCTCTTCTGGAGGGTGCTCACGCATTATAAAACCTGCAGCTGATCTCTAACTTTCACAATTTTTAACAGCATATCAACTATTATCATCTCCGCCGTCTTCGCTTTTGAGTCCACATAAAGTCAGCCGTTACAAAAATGTATTGTATTTTTATATTTATATTTATCACTTTAACTTGAGCAAAACATGAACCTGCTCACTTCAACGTGGATATCTATATATCTACAATCTAATTTTATAAATCTGAAAAAAAAAATATTTTGCATGAAAATACATATCGTATTTGTGAATTTTAAATTATGTTTTTGCATAAAAGCTGTGAAAACATTTTATATATATATATATATATATATATATATATATATATATATATATATATATATATATATATATATATATAAATAATGTAAAAAAAAAAGTGTACTTGTTACACAAACACGAAGCAAAAAGAGGGGGGGGGCAGACCTTGCTCTGAAATACCAAAGCCTATAGTGCTAGCATGGTGACACATTTAGCACCAACTCCAAATTGTAAATAATAAATATGTTCCTATAAATTATTGTGATTGTTTATCAGCAAGCAGCGGGAATGATTCCATATGATCCGATTAATTCATTTAGAATTTTTTTGGGGGTGGGCGATGGCGTCCAGTAAACCGCATTGTAAAACATTATCTGCCAGGCTCAAGATTCTGCATGTGACCTCCAGGTCTCACAGTAGAACGCTGGAATCTCCATATTGATGATGGAGCGCCAATAAACAATGACTCATGTTACCAAATGCTTTCTCAGTCAAAGGGAGGAGTGGGGGAAAACATGAACTGAGCGAGCTTGATATTGTTTCTAGTAAAAGTGACTTTGCTTTAAAGCAAAAAGAAAGTTAAGTAAGTCCATTCCACAAAGGTTTCAGTGGACTGTTGGAGCATTCTGTCCTTTTTTTAGGGTAATTTAATTGGCCAAAGAAAAATAACGACAAAATGGCCTTTGCATTTCTGGCAACGGGTCATAATTCTGGTC
The DNA here is from genome assembly GCF_059441095.1 of Idiotropiscis lumnitzeri. Lineage (NCBI taxonomy): Eukaryota > Metazoa > Chordata > Actinopteri > Syngnathiformes > Syngnathidae > Idiotropiscis > Idiotropiscis lumnitzeri. The sequence continues at coordinate 10,875,542 of NC_142396.1, read as the reverse complement.
CTTATCGGGAGACTTGTGATATAAAAACGCTGTTGGACCACAATGACAACAATGAAAATGTATCTTTTTCAATCTTTCACCAGTGCACACGGGCTTCCAGCTTCCTTTATACACCACACAGAGAACATCCTGGCATCAGAAAAACGGAGAAGAAGGTTGTTTTCGCTTAGTGTTAAACGCCCATTTTGTCTTTCTGACAACCGGCATTAATTGCAGATCCGACGCGCCCACGCACTCCACATTTGCGATGGAAGGAGAACGTTCAAGCGCCGAGATTAAAGTGGGGACTGAGAGTACGGTGAGAGGATGCTGCAGCTGCCCCGTTCCTCGCACACATCCTGTTTCTCCCTTTCAATTAGAAACTCAGGCAAAGATGCTGACAAGTACTAAATGCACATTATTCGAGACTGTCTTATGGGATATTCATAAATTTTCAAAAAGATTAATAAATAAAAGCTGAATATTTGCATCATGGAAAAGGCGGAAACATTGAGGGTCGCTGACGTTAGACCAACAGCTCATACACAAGACAGACACCGATGACAGCTTTATCAGACGTACTAACAACCTATAAATTGTTCACATGGTACTTGTACGCATATTACGCATAAAAGCTCACGTGATGCAGATCATGAGCAACATTACCACTGAGGCCCGGGGCAGCGCATGAGGCTTAATGACTGAAGATTGGAGGCTTTTTTACTGCTTCGCCATCAAAATTGAGCGACAAACAGCCGGTCGCGGGTGTGCTGTAATGGCCATCATGACCAAAGATAAATACCAGACGACTCCGATAACGCTGCTCAACTCCCACAGGGAACTGGGAATTAAACAGAGTTTAGCTGAAATTGGAGTTTAACCAAGACTTCCACCAAGACATTCGCGTAAACCATGAGAGCTCAGATCAAATGATAATGATGAACTTGGGTTTGTGTTTCGCTTTTTTCATGACTTATTCCAATGAGAATATACATTGCTAGGCATTTGAAATTATTAAGGATAGAGGATAGGGAGCAAGCCACAAATAGCAAATAGCCACAAGTAAGTGACGCCCCTTCTTAAAGGTTTGGTAACTCACTTTCACATACTTCCTTGACCACCACGTAAAAACAAAGTCCCTGGTTCTTTGTTTCCTTGAATTTTGAGGAAACGAAAATTCCTTGAATCCTTGAAAACTCAACTGTAAATGTAATTTGAAAGAATGACGAGATAATAAATTAGTATGAAAGCAAAATAAGAATATACTAAAATAACAGTAATTGGAAAAAAAAATAAAAACAAATACCGGTTGTTCTTGCGTGTTTTGGGCTGTTAGTGTGCTGTCATGCATGGATGGAAGAGACGAAAAGTCAATGCTAATTTCCCGTTAGCTTTTGGAAGGGATACACCATTGACTTAAGAATATTTAAAAAAAGAAAAAATGGACAGTATTTAACTATATGTATGTGTAATTATTTTAGTTGTGCATTTAGTTTTACACTAAACTCCAAATGGGGTGTCAGTAAACAGCTGTTTCAGGATGGTGGAATCACATACTTGACACGCTTGCTATGCAAGAAACATGGTGCATTTGGGGTACTTTCGCAAAGTCAGGAACTTGAAAACAACTGTGCCATTATGCAAAGTCATTGTTTTGTTTTCGATGAGAACGTTTTAAAAATCAAGGGTATCAAAACTCTAAATCCCGATTCAATTTTGATTAATCGTCCAACACTATTTGTGACCAGAACATTTCCATGTTTTTAAAATTAATTTGCAGGAATATTTTTTGTTGTTGAAAATTCATTTAGCAGTAAAACAGAGAAAATGAGTTGAAATGTGAAAATTTACTTTGCAAGTCCATTGACAGTGTGCACTCCTAAATATTCTACTTACCCTGCTAATTTTTCAGGTTAGGGGCCACTGTGCTAATAAAAACTAAAAGGAAAAAAAATAATAATAAATAAATAAAAATAAAAGTACCAATAATCTGGAGCCCTGATTAGGTTGCATAGCATTTAGTTGGCCGAGGATGACGCGTCTTCTCATTAATTTAAAAAAGGTAACCTCTTTATTATTCCACAGGTCACTTTTCTTGGTACTTAATTTGCTTATGTTGATGGACAACGCTCTAGTAAAACATATTTAGATCACATTTAACTGTCTATTACCAAACGCCAAGCCAGCAGTTGTGTTGGCAGGTATCCCGTTCCAGTACATATGTGCATGTATTCATATTTGGAATACGCAGACCTAATTTGGATCTAAAGTCATCCAATTTCTTGCAGGCTGGGTGGGGTGTTTGCGCTAAGTCCGAATTGTGCCACTTGAGGGCAAAATCTAAAATAAGATTAGTGTCTCTTAAACCATGCAGCCTATAAGAGTCTGACTCATGAAGCTGAGTTAAAGTTTGCATTGGTTGGTGAAATGTGTTTCATACCTCATGTTACGCAGATTGTCAAAGAGAAAACCAAGCAAAGTACAGGGAGAACAAATCCAGAGTAGGAAGGCTTGAGTTGATATTGGAATCAGAACGTCTTGACTGTGAAGCAGATGAGCTATTCACTACTGTGCCCATACTGTCACATATTCCAATATACCCAATTTGTGACTGTGAACATATACGTTCCATGAAAGCAAGGCTTTCAAAGCGACCAAGTTACAAAGCAATAGTGCCTGTAAAGTCAATAACAGGATCAGATTACTTCAATTTCCATAATATCCATGAATGTTTTGAAATCGAAAAAAAAAACACTCCCATCAAACAAACTAAAAAAATGCATTATTTCTTAATACTGTTCCTCATATTACTTCTTACAAATTCACACTTAAACCCAAGTTCCATTTAAAAGCACCCAGACAGTCCTCACTTTTCAAAGTAAATTAATAATAACTTCAAGCCGACAGCATTTTCCCTCGTGCAGTTGGCTCCAAATCTCTGACTAAACAACAAGACCAGAAGCGCAAACCACCAACTGTGATGTCAACTTTTGGGCAAAAAGCAGGAGCTGCCGTGTTGATTGGCACCAAAGTGGCCAAAATTTATGCTGTCAGGTTTTCGCATGGCTATGCAACAAAAACAATAGCAGTGCTACTCTGCAAAAAACAGGTGCTACAATGGTTAAGATGTCTCATCAAAAAGTGAAACAAGTGGGCACATCGATCAGATTAAGAAGTGGCACCTGTCAACTTTTCTCTTGTCGTGATAGAATGCACACTGTCAGGTAGAATCATGACATTCTGCTAAAAAGCTTACAAGTAAATAACTACTTTAACTTAGTTAAGAAAAAAGAAAATGTGACATATTTCTCCCCAAACAAGGAACAAAAGCAAGAGAGCAAATCTGTGCAGTCAATGTACATGCACAAAATAGATGATCAGCACAGTCATACATGTACTGTTTATTGTCAAAAATCTGAAAAAAAAAATCACATTGGACGTAAAAGACTAGTTTGACTAGTTTAACAGGGATAGTGGAAACTACTGTTAATTTTTCTCTTGTCTAAAAAACAAGGAGAGCAAACCACCAACTGTGCATGAAAAACGCAGGTGCTGCCATGGTGATTGGCACAGTGAATGAGACATTCATAATCAAACAGCCGGCAAACTTGAGCCAAACTGACCAAAACGTCGACTTCAATCAGGTTAAGAGGGGACAACTGTCAAGTTTCCTCTCGTCATAACGCAGATAACAACTGTTTTGGGAGCGCAATGACAGCGAGAATCGTGACGTCCTGCTTCCGCGCAAGAGAACTGCTATCAGCAGAGGATAGTAAAATAGCTGCTTGAAACTTGAAACTCGTCCGAAAAACAGAACAGTTACTTTTTTTTTTTTTTGCATGTTCCAATCTCGACGATCCACTGTACTATATTGTACTGTACTGTACGCCTCCCTCTGGCGCTTTCCTGGCGTTACTAACTCGCCCTGGTCGGCCACGGGCGCCTTTCAACAACAAATGTTTCTATTTGCGATCACTCACCTTTTTCGTCCCGGGTCGTGTTGTTGGAGACACTCTATCGGCAGCTCCGCTGGGCAAAACGTAATTTCGCTTCGCATTGAACACGCTGGGCTGCTATTTTCGGGGGTGTTGAGAGGGAGGAGGGGGGAAGCTGACAAACTCAGAAAAAGCCAGTCAGTCTCTTGACAGCGAGGCCGCGCCCCCTTGTGGACGTCATCAATCCTCGCCCACGCCCACTCTACTCACTCGCAGGCTTTCGCGCATGCGCACATCATGGAATGAGTGAGTTTTTATAACAAAAGTTGGCGACGGATTTTAAACTAACAGTCTTCCAACATAGAGTAATAGGAAGAGTCGCAATAGGGGTAAAAATGAACAGATGGCCCAAAAAAAAAAACGTAATTTGACGTCACATCGCTCAGACAACAGTGCTACTTGTGAGCGGCATGCGCGACGTCCAAACGTGGCATGCAGCGCCGCAGGAGAGCGACCAATCGGAGCAAAAGGTAGGCGGGAACATGTCACGTGTAACGGTCCAAAGGGGAGGCGTGGCAATGCCTTTGGAACATGACAGCATGTTTGTTGGATGGTCCTGTTTTTTGGGGGAGGAGAGCAAGTGTCGTGAGCTTTGATGTGACCACACACCTGACACATGACAATGACGGATGCAAGCCTAGCTTCACTTTAACTTACTCTTTTTCCCTAATTCTAGAGAAAAAGAAAAGCATGGTGTTGATTGTGGGGAAGGACAATTTCTAATAGAATGTATTTATGCTTTTAATTGTTTTGTATTTTTCCAGAAAGAGATCATATAAATTGAATGAAAATCACAAATTACTATATAAAGAGTGGGCCAAAAGTAAGTACACACTTTTTAATTTGAATTCATGAAGAAAAAATTGAGAGAGGGTTAAAAGAGAGAGAGCAAAATACGGCATGGAAGGAAGGATTCAAGGAAGGAATTATTAATGATGTTAAATAAAGGAACAAAGAATTGAAAGAAATATGAACGTGTGAAAGGAAGGTGGGTTTGATACAAGGATGTATAAGGGAAAAGAAAAATGAAAGGATGAACAAAGGAATCAATAAAGATGAAGGAAATAAGCATGGAATGGAGAGAACAAGGACTTCATGAAGAGAAGGAAGGGATAAAGGAAAAAGAAAGAAGGAAGGAAGGCACAACAAAATAAACGAAGAAATGAAAAGAAGGGAAGGAAGGAGGAGAGGCAAGGAGGAAGAAAGGGTCGATGTATGAAAGAAAGTTAAGGTGAAGGAAGGAAAGTTATTATGAAAGGAAGGCACGGCAAATGCCAAATGAATGGCGGTAACATGAAAGAAATAATGTGAAGAAGGATACAAGGATGAAGGCATGTGGGAAGAGAGGAAGGAAGGAACAAATTATTGATACAGAAGAGGGAGAAAGGAAGAAGAGCGGGGATCACTGCCACTTTTTGGCCTCTCAACACACAAAAACTTACACTTTTTTCTTACACTATTTTTTCATGGCACAACTTTTGGTTTGAAGTAAGGAAGAACAAATACTTCCTAACTGCACTAAAGTAGATTTTTTTTTAAAATATCTCTTAACGCATTTATGCTTCTGATGTGTTACTGTTACCTTTGTACGTAATTTGTTAAAATAGGCTTGCTAGTTTTTATTAACTCTGGCGACAACTTAAAAAATATGTTAACAGAGAGGTAAAATCAGCACTCATTAATAGAAGTAAGAAACTGAAAATGTTACGTTTAAGGTTGTATTATACACAATTGACATTTTTACTTTCACATTTCACAGTCTCCACTTTTATTTGCTTTCAGGGACAAGCATTGCGTCAGTTCTTCCACTTCCACCTCAGTCTGTCCACAAATGATACGAATGTGTGTTTGTACGTTTGCCAACTGTGCTCACAGCATACAATAAAACAATGTAGCAGTAATGTGCTTAGCATGAGCCCCTCCCTAATTGAACACTGTTAAGATTCATCTTAACATCATGAGACTGAATCACGCCCGTCATGGGACATGATATACACATTCTTGATTAATTCAAGTGGTATTTCTACATCATGCGATACAGACAAAAAAAAAAGTCACTTGAACGTGAATGCACTTCTCAGGATGGCCATTTAAACACAAATGTTAATAACTAGGCAAAGTCCAAAGACTTTAATCAAGAGTGCAGTAAACCTTCAAATCAGCATATTAGTTAAGAGAAATAACCGTTCAGTTTGGCGAAAAAAAAAGTGGGGGGTCTGTTTCGCACATGGACTGAGCGGTCGGTATCAGATAATGCGAGAGAGAGTCAGGGTGAAAACAGTTGGAAGCAAACAGCGTACAAGCGTCTCGGACTAACTGTCCGTGTCTGCATTGTCCTGCTCTTGGCTTTTGGCCACACGGCCGTCCAGGTTAAATGAGAGTGTGCTTTATAGCCAGCACGGAGCGAGGCAGACTGGCTCTTCCTGCAGTTTTTCTTCATCCTCTTTTGCTTTGCTGTGCAAACTCAAGCTGTACAAGGACAATATTATGGCAAGCAGAAATTCCATGTGTCAGGTATTGGGAGAACAGCACATACACCCATATTATGTTGCTTGTGTCAATTAAAATGCTCCAAAAACTACAGCAGGCTTCGCTTGCAAGTGTCTTAGCAACTTTTCAAATCAAAATCACATTTCTACGCTGACATTACTGACATACCAATGGGACACCACAGTACCATATGGCATGTTTTTGTACATTAAAGAAAATCATTTATACAATTGAACTCTCAATAAAAGCCATGTGAAAATCTGAGAAAGATGTAAAGAACTATGTCAAGCACGACCAAGCTTTGGTTTGGTATTTCTATGGCCACGAGTTGTGCGGGGTAACAAAATGTGTTGGAACCCTTCCATCAAAGTACGGACCACAGTGGTTTGGTCCCAAATGTGTGGTAGGTTGGCATGTTAGACTGAGGCCCACCGTTACGATGTCACACTCTAAATAGCAAACGCAATCGCAATCTGGCCAACATAATCCAACGTGGAAATCTGGGATTACCAGTACAGGGTTAACCAAATAAATTGCTCCATACCACCTGGTGAAAACCTACGCTTTGTCTTCTCCATTTAATAGAACAATTATAAAATATATCCATTGAGAGTTGTAAGCAAATTTCCATACATTCCTGCATTTACCTTTCGATTAGGACACAAATTATGCTTAGGAGTACCCTTATTAAAAAAGCAAGTGGTATCGTCACAAAAAAAGTAGTGACTGTGGATGAGAATACTCTGAGGCACAGTAACAGTGTATAGGGTAACAAGCATGTGTTAAAGTTGTTTATAGCTGTACAATCTCACATATTACAATAACGCGACCATAAAAAAAATCCAGTCCAACAATGAGCAACCTGCACTTGTATCAGCTGAATTCACTCGGAACCGGGCTCAGCAGCGACCTGCTCTTGCAAATGAAACCACGGCAATCGATAAATGTGTACCCAATACTGGATAAGAGCTCAACTAAGTCCTTTTTCCATCAAACTTTGAAGCCATGTGCCATCCACAATAGTTGACGTTGGCAAAAAGCTTGTGAGAATTTAAAGTAGCCCATATGTGTAGGTGCCCACCATTGGACGTCTTTCTGTTTGACTCATGGTACTACCAAGTGTGTTTTGGAGAGGGAGGGCCGTATTCAAGGACAAACACGTTTGAAAATATATGTGAGTTTTTTAACATGGTTGAGGTTGCACTCATTTGCGTGAATTAGCTTGTAGCATTAGTATATTACAAGTTCTAGAATTCACCCAAAATCCGTAACTCTAAACCTTCAAAAAAACAAAAAAAAGATCTGACTTCGCCTTGAGTATTGGCCCTCAGAAAACGTACGTATTTTCAGCAGGATATACATTGATTCATACAGTGATTCCCTAATCATGTTCTCAAGTGAATTGCCTATTATGTCAGCATTATTTGCGAGTCCTTTAGTAGTGGTTGTATTTCCATCCATTATCCAAGCCGCTTCTCCTCAGGCGTGCTGGAGCCTATCCCAGCCATCTTTGGGCAGTAGGCGGTGTACACCTTGAACTGGTTGCCAGACAATCGCAGTAGTTGTATTTGATTAAAATGACAACCAACACCAATTTCATGCCATGCTGGAGCCAATAAAATCTAACCACAATTTGCTATTTGGTAAACAGGCACATTCCAATAATTAAGTTGATAATTATTTTGATAATCAATTAATCATTTGGATACCTTTTTTTTCCATTTAATATTGTCCGAATCCTCAGTTCTGCTTCTCAGCAGAAAATATTCTCCAATTTTTGTGGTACTGCGAGAAGTCAGATATCTGTTGAACGGGAAAAAAAAAAAATGTGTTTACTGTGGAAAAAACTTATCAACATATTTGCCTTTTTTCCAAAATATTATCGTCAAAACCAATAACTGAATCATAATTCATGTTTCTGCATTTTCTGCACTGTAAATCTGAAATAATGCCTTGTTTTTTAATAAAGGGATGGAAATTAAAATGTGCTCCCAATATTTGATTTTAAGAATTAATCGACAAAATAACCAACACATTAATCAGCAGATTTACTAAAATAATTGTTAGTTGCGGAAGTACAATAATCACAATAAACAATCACAGGACACTGCATAAAATGCAGCTAAACGTTACCCTCGGTTGGCATCCAATCGCTTGTCAATCGAGTCAAGTTTCTGACACCTCGCCTGTTTCTTGTTGCAACACAAATGCCTTCCCAGAACATGCTGTTCCAGTCTCCACTTGGCCTCCCTCGACTGTCTTCATCCCTTTCCTCGCGCCTACAACTCTTCGTCTTTCTGCAGCCTTGCTTTCACTCAGCCCATTGACCTCCCCCAAAGCCAGACCAGCTGGCTTTCAATGCTTTCCCGCAAACCCTAAGAGGCCCAACTTCGAACCGTGTTCCTCCTTTTGTATCCGTTTGCACAGACCCAGGAGGGTGGGGACCTTGGCATGGACCCCCGTCGTGGACACAGATTTGTCGGGCATGCGCTCATCCGAGGACTCGTCACATGTGTCAATCATGAGTCAAACAGGTGTTGCCCTCACTGAGGTGTATGGAGAGAACAAAACACGTTTTCAAGGGCTCAAAAATAGATGCATTTGAAATTACAAAGATGATTCATTTAAGTAAAAAAAGACATTGAGGAAAATTTACTTTTCAACTTGCTTGTATACAAATATGTGGGTTTTTGGTTTCCCTGCTTACTTATTAAAAGTGAAATTACATGCAGCACATATTTTGTGAGCTGCCTTTTTCTGTAAATGTGTCTGTGAGAAACCCCTTCTAAATTTTTCTAGTTTATGATGACACAGGTAATAATTATGTAATACCACCTCCACAAAGAGTTTCTCCGCCCATGACTTAGCAACTTGGCTGGGCAAAGTTTTACCATTTCCAAGTGATGGTCCGACTACACGGAAACACTCATTTCAAACCCAAAGCTAATTCATTGCACATAATGCAACTTTTAGAGTACATTATCATGTCAAAGCCAAAGGCCAAGTAGAGCTACAATATTTGAACGAATTAGTTTTAACCAACAGCATAGCTTCTGATTTCCCATATTGTCTAGACGAGTCATCAGCACAGTCTCATCAGAACCTACTAAATCTGGTCACCGCATATATCATCGTTATAACTCTAAAAAAATTACTTCGATTAACAGAGGAGTCACAACTGTAGAATACCAAAATTGGGAGTGTTTCTAAAATTATGACGCAACAATGAGGTTAATTTACATAATCCAACTGTCATTGGGCGGCTTTGAGATGAAATGTTACCTTTTGCGAGTAAAAATACTTCAATAGAGGCGCTCACTTTATCACAACTCTTTGCAAAAACAAAACTGAGACAGAATTCCTAAGTATTTTTCTCTAAAGGTTTAAAAATGTAATGAATGGAACCATTACCCATACTTGAAACTAATTATACAGACAAGTAACAACTGGAAGAAAAATATAAAATTCATTGCAAACGTTCCAACAAGTGGCTTCGAGCTTACCAAATAACTATTTGTTCCAGCACAGCCGTGACATGACAGCTGGCATTTCTAACACTGCGCCACACCACAAATAGACCCAGACACTCTTTCTCCCACCAATTAAAAAAGAGCCCAAAACACAGAGCTTGATTAGGCTGCATAAGTCTGGTTTGATCCGCAACAGCACTACGGCCAAAGACATAGATGTTTTTGTTGTAAATGAGAAGAAAAAAAAATCAATGAGTTCTTTTTTTCTCCCCAAAAAGACATTCTTTGAAATATCACTTCGTTATCTCTGCCATTCTGAGGAGGCACTCGATGCCCTTCGCCAACCTTTTTCTCATTTATTACTGTCAACATAACAACATTTACCTTTCATTACACATGCCTGGAATTAATCACTAATTGGTTTTATCAAAGCAATGCACATGTAATGCGGAACACAACGCAATCCATGGTACTGCTTGACTTATAAAGTATCACAAAACGAGTCCCAATAGAAATAATGTGAAGTTGATTAATTTGTTTCAGGCCTCATCTGTTGCCCTCATTAAAGATGTATAAAGTGTACATATACTGTCAAATACAATGACAAGTTTTTAATAGGGAATCCTTGAAATGAACAAACTGTGACAAAGCAATAAAGCTTCACAATCTTTCTAGCAGACCTGACTGAGGCTCATTTGAGTAAATCCACTAGTCGGAGTCGCCTAAAATGGCAGCTTCAAACCAAAATGCTCATCCTATAATTCATGTGTTGGGCAAAATTAGCATCACCTATTTGTCTCAATTGGGTCTCATTTTGGCAAATTTCCTTTTGGGAGTTTGCCAAACTACAAGCCCTGGAATTTACCGTAAATTGCTGCTTTATACCGAAATAGCTGACTTACTATTCAATTTCAGACATGTGTTTTTGTGAATTTTAAACTCATTCAATCCCAGTCATTTTCAGACGGTCCTTCACCCTCCCATGTGAAAAAACATCATATAAATAAAAAATATGTATCTGGGATTGAATGTCTTGTTTCTTTAAAGACTTAAAAATACGCCCCTTGGAATTAATGCTTCCTTTTATGATAGACATAACCACCAAAATTCCTGTGGCTTGAAAAAGCATATCTTATTTTTTAAACTTTCCAACACAAAGCGAGTTTTTAGAGAATTTCAAATGGTGCCATAATCGAATAAAACCACTCACCGTTTAAAGATGTCAGACACACAGGCAATAGCAAAAGGTCAGGAACAGAGTCTTGGAGCGATACGGTCATGCAGTCATTTTATTGATGCAATGGGTTCCGTTCTAAAGAACCTACATAAATTTGTACAAAAGTTAGAACGCAACGTAGCCCATCATTTAAACAATCCTAACGCAATAGTAAATTGATAGTGGAAGTGTACTGGGGAAGTATTTTATAACGTCTGAAAGAATGCAACCGAGTCATCAATTCAACATGCAAAAACTGCCTAGTCACAATAACTTCATTCATATCGATGACTCCAAAAATATTGCAAAGAAATCTGAAAATGTTTCCCTGAGATACAGTTGAGCTCAGACTCCATAAATAAGCCACATGTCACAGTCTGCATCTCCTCCCAATTGCCGCTGTAATTAAAATGTAACAGACGGCCCGCTGACAGCCCAGAATAACACGCAACTGCCAGGCAATGACAGAGTGACACCTGAATGACAATCAATATACGGGCAAGTCGTGGCAACTAAGGATGGCCATTTGGCTAAAAGTCAAAAGTCCACCATGACTTCATCAGCTCATTTTCATTTTAATGTGGATTTATTTTATTTTAGATGGAAGGGTCTCTCTCTGAATGTTGGGAATTCTCATTTCCATACGCGTTTCCTTGACCAAAATACTGCTGCTTGGATGAAATGTCAACATGAATATAGGCCAGATCTCAGCAGCACATGTTCTCTTTTTACAGACCAGAAACTAATGGAAAGACATTGACTCAGTTGGTGACAGCCAATAGCCTAGCCTGATTTGAGGGAGGGGCGGTCTTGCCTGATGTAAATGACCCATTGTTCACCTTACCTCCACAAAACTATACACACACAAAAAAGCAAGTGTGAACTGCAAAAACAAAATGAAAAGCATAGACTGTATTTCAACTCGTGGCGGCAGCACTTCATCACCCAGCTGCCAAGTTACACTTGTTAATTAGTGTCGCAGATCCACGCATGCGACTCATCGCTGAATCTGTGCTTCGATCATTACAGCAGCTCTGCTTAGCATTTGGTCTCCACATAGTCCGAACATCATTTGAAAAGCAAGCAAAATCATGGGCAAGAAATTCAGCAGACTTGTCTCGTCGATAAGTGCCAAAATTAATTTAGGCAATTAACTCAGGCACTCCGGAGGTGCACTTATTTGTTTTCAAGCCATTTAAAAGTCACCGTTCCATAATATGTCCCCTTAAGATTCAGAACTGATGCTGTAATGTGGTTCTGGAGTCGTAAAGTATTACTGACAAGAATCTTGTTTGACTACTTCCCGAGGCGGAGAACACAAGCATTGAAAAGGTCTTTTTGTGACGATCTCTCCAGGGAACACAAGTCTCAGGAGTGTCTTGATATATTCCTCTGTGTGTGTTCACCGTGCACCTTGAATGCTTATCAGCTGTGAACTGCAGTATCCCAAACACAGAGCTTACTTTCCCCGCAGATGTAAAAAGATCCGGATAATAAGGAGACAATCTTTAATTATCTGCAGCGTTCGCACGAGACTGTATCTCCATTTATAAAAATGGATCTCCATTGTACCAAACTCATTAAAAATTGAACAAGGTCAGGAATGAAGCTGCACTCGTCATTATTCATTTTATCCCTAATTTCAACTAGTTTTGAATTAATCACCAAAATGTCAAGTTGCTCGGTGATATTAGCGAATTTAGTCAGTGACTGCAAAAATACCCGAGAGCGTAAAGTCCCATGGTTCCGTTTAATAAAAAGAGCAAGCAACATTTATTGAGAAGGACTCCCTTTCAGGCAATTGCATTGCCATTGCCTAATTTTTCAATATATCTGACTAAATAATTGCATCATGGACTGATGATGAAGTTCAACAAGCATTAGGTACCATCTCTGTTAATCCTTCGTGTTTAAAAAAAAAAACAACACAAGGGCCAAGCACATTAAACAGAAAATGTCCCAAAGGAACATGTGGGCGGACCTCGTTTCTGCATTTCCGTGACATTTTATCCGTTTCTCCACATCAAGCTAATACCGTGCAGTATAATGCATTTTGTCAGACTATACTGCGAGAAAGCCAATTATGTACCTCTCTTCACTCACAACATTTTAAGTGTTCCGCAGTACTTGAAATTTTAAACAGGCTATCAGACTTGATATAAACTTGCTGTAGACTTCATTAAGTACAAATGGTAATAAAATGCCTCTCAGGATGATGAAAAAGCAGTTCTAAACTACTACAAGCTAAGATCCAAAATAAACCTTCCAGTCTGCTTGGATTTTGGAAATTGGAATCATAAAATATTTATTAAATGGAGAGAAAATGTTAAAAGCCAACCCCACACCGAGCAACCCGACTGCACGCAGCTGACCTACTCAGTCATGTCATGCAAAGGTTCTATAATACCATGCATGCCACAGCACAGATGTTTATGGCCATTCAAAATGTCCGGTTGGGTCACTCACGTACCAAGTGAGATCCAGAACGCCGACGTGAAGCAGAACGAATATATAAACGCAGGGGTGGCTTGAGATGCGAGTGACCCGAGTCACAGATTCGTCAAGACACAAGCCCTTGTTCGGCTGATCTTGAAATTCAAAAATTGTCCGGTGGTAGTGGCTCAACTCACCATTTGTTTATTACCCACAGTTGTACTGTCAAACTAAACCTAAAACAAAATACAACAAGGTTGTTCTGACTGAACTGTTTTCATGACCCTCGTTAGGAAGGGTAAAAGGGCTACACCACCCCTATGAATCCAAATAAAATTCCATTCGGATTCTGCCTTTTTATTCTGATTGAGGTTTTTATATTGAGCATTTTTATTGCGTTTGGTCATTCGGATCCTTTCTAATCGAAATACATGGCTCCATGTAAATCTGGCTAATGAATTGAACTGAGGAATTTAATTATTATGCACATACATTTTCAATGTAATAACTGTTTGTATTCATTAAATATGTTATTTCTCAATATTTTTATAAAATACAATTGAGAGGGAGAGAGACAGAGAGAGACTTTTTCCTTTATAAAAAAAACGATTACATTTTGCTTTTTGGGCGAGAAGGGGTGCTGGAATGACTTAATGTAATTTCCAGTCGTTTCAATATGGAAATATTTGAGACATGAGCTAGGCAAGGTATGATGCATTCTGGAGGCATTTTAAAACCTGGCGATAAGAGTTTAAAAAAAAATGGAAAAAAAGGGCCTTTACCATCATTAAAACGTGGGGCTTCATCCATGGGCTCGCTTTTCTTCTCGGTCATTTCCTTTCTTTGTATTCTACATTGAGGAAACCATGAATTCCAACATGTGCTGTGACGTACCGCAGCATGATCCCCCTCTTCACACTGGGTAGCAGAGCAGTATTCCAACATAATCACGATCTAGGATGACCACTGCCTTGCTGAGGAAGATGAGGGAAAAAGTGATAGACTGGCCAAAGAATTCTCCGGACCGATTGAGCATCTGTGGGGCATGCTTAAAAAAGGTGTGGGAGCACAAAGTCTTGTATTGTTTAATGCAGCCCCGTAATGACAGATGAACGGAAGACAAATCCACGAGCAACCCGTGAAGCTTTGAAAACTTCCCTGCCCAAGAGGGTTAAGGCTGTGCTGCAAAATAACGGTGGCCACTCAAAAAGTTGACACTTTTTTTGCACAATTTGGACATTTACACTTGTTGTTAATGGTGAAGACATTTATGATTGTCTGTTGAGTTAGTTGGAGTCATAAAATATTTTTAAAATGTGAAGATTATACAGTACTATTTTATTTTAGTTATTTTGTTTTTAACCTACCGTCTAGAGCAGGTGTGGGCAAACTACGGCCCGGGGGCCATGTGCGGCCCGTTGGACGTTTTAATGCGGCCCGCCGAACTTGAAAAAAATTAAAAGAATAAACCTTGTTAATGTTTTATTTTCTAAATAATGTGTTTTTTCAAAGACATATATTGTTGTAATGCTTTTGCTCACTTTCATTTTCATTAAATGTATTTTTTTTCTCCGATGAGATGAGGTTACCAAAACACTCCATCCATCTGCTCCTGGTCCGGTCTGTCAAATTTTCGAATGCATTGTGGCCCGTCAATCTAAAAGTTTGCCCACCCCTGGTCTAGAGCTACAGTGGCCAGGAAATCAGCCTTTTCCTTGACTTGTGCCATTTTGTTTGTAGTTCAATTACATAATATACCGGACATGGTGATCAAAAAGTTGTTTCCTGATAAAAATGTCAGTATTTGCATTTTTTGTTTCAATCAACGCTGCAATGGTCATTCAGATTTTGCATTCACTTTAACTGTACAGGCGTCTTTTACCAAATCTTGCACAATCGAAAACGCCCTGAAATTTTAGTTGGTATGTTTAGTGAGACAATTTAAAAAGTTAGCTTAGAAGAACTTTTCACACAAACAGTATTCTTTCACAGTTGTTCTTCCTGAAAATAAAAATGGATTCAAAGCATTATGACTCTCTCCAAGCTTGCGGTCCCGCTATTCACACTCCAATTCACAGGAGATCATTTGTATTCGTGTTTTACAAATGTGAAAAAAAATCCCTAAATCTTTTCTGGCAAAGTCACACAAGCATGTCATCCGGTATGAAAAGACAGCGGGTGTGTTGGGAGAAGAGAGGCTTTGTCTGCTGAATTGCTGCCGTTAGCTTCCTTTGTGGCAGACTTTGTCTCGACAGTATCCTACTGGTTCCTCAAAGGTAAACAGAGGATCCACTCAGAGGGGGCAATCGCACTTTTGCCGACAACAGGTAATACATTTGCATGTCAGGCCTGCGCGCCACAGATTAAACCTGCTTTGTTGAGGGTGATTTATGGCGGCGATGGCGTGCTGGGTGCGCTCGGCGGCTGTGAGGGGTTTGATGGCTGGCGTGCGAGGCCAGTAAGCAGGTGGGGCGGTGGGTTTGGTGAGTGTCAGATTTGTCTAGCAAGGAGACTGATCTGTAGCTGCTCCTGGGGTGCTGAATGCAACGAGCACCTCCATCATCAATCACACCGACAAGCCGAGTGTCTTTTACTGCATTCACATCGCCAAACTATGAAGGAGTATTATCAAACCCCACCATATATTTTTATAAATTTCCCACAAAGAAAGACATCAGCAAAAGGTCCAATTTTTCTCAAGATGTTTCTCCCTTCACAACATTTAGACACCACATGACATTAACTAATTGAACCCCGTGAGTGATACAACCGAATCATCCGAGTCCACAGTGTGTACTGTGGGTGAGCGAACTACTTCAACAGAATCTGAGCTTGCAATGTTTCCAGTGAGCCTGCTAACTTGGGTCAGTCACCAGATACAACTAACCACACCGGGGTTACAAATTCCCGACAAACTCAGGTCTTGAGTTCAGAAAGTCATCAATGGATGTGGCCGATCCACAGGGAACCAAGACAACTGAATTATCTGAGTCTGCATTGCATCCGGCAAGTCTACTGACCCAGTGAATCATGACAACCGACAACTTAAACGAATCACGGCAGACTTGTATGATTCTGTCTTATCGGTGTACTAAATATGGTAAGGAGACTCGCTGGAAAAACTACAATTGCTGCTCCGATGATTTTGTTCCGTCTGTTCACTGAATCCAGTGGAAACATTACGAACTAAAATGATTGGGTTTTGTTTGTCATCCACTGACTCAAATTAGCAGATGAGTTGGTGTTTAAATCTATGAGGGGGGGAAATGATAAAAATGACCTGATTTTTATGTTTTGAAGAATTTTTATTTTACAAGACTACTTGATTGGTTAATGGCTTCGACTTCCTCAAGTCTATGGGTGCGAAGAATACTGCAGAAGGACTCTACACTATGTGCTTTATCTTCATCTGTGACAAGCTTCTTAAATCAGTGTATTTTATTCTCAGCTTTTGATTTCACACAGGAATCAACATTTCCCTTCCCCAGACGCGTGGCAAAATCATCACCGTGTCTGTATATCATACACACTCTAAAATAGCTCTAGGTGGTCAGGAAGTGGAAATAACGGCCTATCAAAAAAAATGTAACCCACATCCACAAAGGCATGCCTTCAGTATATCCTAGCCAGGGTCGGTTACATGAAGTGTATAATTGCGCTCACTGTTACCCATTATTTACATTTGGCGCACACCATTGCGGTTTGTTTGTCCCCACACGCTAGGCAAACAGCACTAATGTGTGCCTGGGCAAATATTTGAGGTACTATATCAAATTCGGCTGACAAATTGGGGATATCAGAGAAACTAAATAAGGTCAGGTGTGTGAAATAACAGAGTTGTTAGGGGCCCTCCCCCGTTTCCTACACAGATTGGGCCATCACACATCGAGTGCTTCAAGTGTTTGCACACACAGGTTTGCAGTACTGTATATCACACTGTGGCTTATTAAAAGCGTGAACAAAAGCTGGCTTTCACTGCGTGCCCTCCGAAGTTGCCACTCTGAGACCAGTTCCCTCCACAAACCCCCGCACACACAAGATGAAAGGATTGTACATGTGCTCCATAGATAAAGAAGCCAAACGGCGATAACATGACAGCGCAGTATAAATCAGAGCAGACTAGCTCAAAAGTGATTTCACGATTTTTTTTTCCCGCTCTTACTCTATATGAAAAAGCTAAACTCTACAGGATGTCATGGTTTTCCCCGCATATTTAGATACTTAGACACACATTAAATTGAACAAAGGGCACGCTTATCTATTGGGAAGCACATCTGTCGCACAGGAGTAAGTCCAGGGTTTGAATTCTAGTTATGGCCCTCCTGCGTGGCAGGAGCATATTTTCCTTGTGCTGCCGTACGTCAGCTTCCTCCCACATTCCCGAAACAAGTTATGAAGATTAAATTGTCCAAGGGTTTGAATTGTTGTTCGTGTATATGTGCCCTGCGATTGTCTATTGAGCAATTCAGGTGGAGCTTGCTTCTTGCTCAAAGTCACCTGGGATAGGTTCTAGCTCACCTGCGACCCCGATGAGGACAAATACTTCCCTCAACCGTTGTCACGTTTGTCACATATTTGTGGCATAGTTCTTGAAATCTGGAATTGAATCTTTGGCTTTTGTCTTAGGGTAATTTGTCTCATCTTTGGGGTGTATCAGCTCTTCCTAACTGACTAAATTCTTAGGAGGATTACACCTAACGTAACTTTGGATATGTACAAAAACACAGACAGTTCTTACGTTAACCATCTCACTTCTTTCATTTGTTACCAAATTCTGCTTAGTTCTCCAAATCGAGATTGGGACTTGGGTCTTTAGGGTTGGATTTACTTCCAACCTGGAGTCTCTGAAGCCAAGACCTGCTGGGTTAAAACATAAAGATGCCCCATTCCATCATCTCAGTGGGACATCATACGGGTAGCCATCTCACTTCTGATACCAGAAGTGGTGGCCAGACTAGCCATCCCACTTTTGACACCATTTAACACAGAACTCAGAGAAGTAGCACTTTCAACACATTCAAGCCATCAGTGAAACTTGTTTCAAGTTCACATTCAATGACAAGTGGATCCACAGAAAGAAATCTATAGAGTTTGTTGCCGTACATGGTGTGTTCACCAAACATAAAGTAGTTTATCACAGCATGCTGGGAATTTCCCTCCATTTCCTCACGTCCGTGACCTCCTACCCTGTATTGTATGTCTAAGAAGGAGGTCTGAGGCCCAACGCAGTTTGTACAGCTTGACCAGGCTGACAGACCAGCTCAACTGCGGCACAGACTGCAGCATAGTTCTATTGTCCGAATTGCTGCCGCTGGGCAACTCCTCACCATTGTATCTGACTCCAGTGAAATGCGATGCCAAGGCACCGACGCTTGCCTCGATCCCTATGGAACATATATAGAGCATGTAAAAGGTGCTCTTGGATATGAGTCAGGTTACAGTTCCAATTGTTTATGATGTTTTCCCCCAGAAAATAATGGAATTAATCCTGTATGTAGCAGATTGTAGGACTTTCACCACCATAAAACGATGAGGAACAAAAGTAGGGATGGGCATTTGACTACATTTCCATTCCATGATTGACTCTGGGGAACATCGTTAATTAATCACTGAATTGTATTTTTATATATATTGTTATTTAACATGATGGGGGTGGAAATTAATATTCTTTACTCCAAAATTGCCTTCAAGAGCACCAGTCACTAAATGCAAGTCAGCATGGATAACAATCCTCCCTTTACTGACATCATGGTGTCGACCTTTAGAAGAGAAAATAAGAGACATATTGAGCGTGTTCTTTTTTTTCAAATAGTTCAAAAGTTCCCAGGTGTCCTAATAAATGGTCTGTGACATGCTTTCAAATAATACCCCAAGGTTCAAGAATTAAAACACACTTTTCACCCTCTTTAGTTCTTTACTGAAATTAACTTGTTTTGATTGGGTGGTTCTTTCCCATGTAAACACTTAGTAAAACTGCAGTTACCATGACAACCAGAGATCACGATGAAGGTCGACGGATACTACTTGCGCAACAGGCTGCCCAGAGTCAGAAAAAAGAAAAAAAACAAGTGCTCAAATAGCTCAGACAGTAAAAGCATAGGCTGTATTTTCACTCGTGAATGCAGCACTTCACCACCAAGCTGCTTGTGGCGTATGCCCCATGTAAGGCATAAGGAATCTGGTGAAAAGCCTCCTTTGACGATGCTATCTTTATGGTTGAACAAAGATGACACATGCTGTTTTTGTGGCTCCTAAAAAGTGATTTTGGTGGTGATTGAATTCTGCCGGATGACACTACGTGTATGTGCGGCTATTTGTCTGAACACACATTCCACAGAACAGAAGGGTGTGGCATACACTGTACAATCATGAGACATATTTTCACAGAACCGTTATGGGGATCAAACTCTGCTGCTAATACTAATAAATAAATAATGAAAGTAAGTGATGACTATAAAAAGTTTCATAATTGTCGATATTAATAGAGTCCACCCTTAAAACCTCTACTTTCAACTAGTCTTCATTCACCAATGTGTGCATTCAGATTTTGGCACAAAAACAAAGCAATCCAACAAGATATTTGTAAAGCTATTTCAGCCCTCGGAGTTCACGCTGCAACCAGCCAACGACTAAGATTTTTATCTCACTTTGGAGAAAACCAAAGGCAGTAGCGTAGTGCAGAAGTAACGCAACACAACAGCCTGTGCACATCAAAGTGAGACCTGAGCAAGCCGAAGATGCCGTCGTGGGTATGCGTCGCAGAGGAATAGTCCTCTTTTTGTGTAACACACACTGATGATTAAAGAGTTCAACACAGCAAGCAGACTAATGACTCCACTGGGTTGTGGGAGAACTCGGGAGAGAAGGGCCCTCTGGAGAATACCCACTGAAACGAACGATGGCTTCTAAAATATACAAATGCGTTCATCACAACAGTGTCTTTTTAGACACACATGGTGGGATAGAGAGGATGGCAAAAAATGCTAAAACAACATTGAGCAACCCTAGATAATATATGCCGGTAAGCAGAGGAACTGGAATCAGAATTCGACCAAATCCTGTAAAATATGTGCCACGTACATATCATACATCACTTTGGGTCATTTTGTTACGGGGAACAGCAAAGACAAAAGTCAACATAATTCCAGTGTGTTACACAGTAGTTAAATTGTCTTTATATTTTCATGACTTTTGTAACAAATGTTAAAATGTTGCTAAAAACATTGCCTCCCAATTACTTAACCTTTGACCTACAAACCGATTAGTTCCATGATTTCCTGTCAAATATGTTGTAGATTTAAAAACAAATGTGGAGCGAAGCAGCCTTTGGTTTTACGTATTGCCTTGATGTTATTTACTTTCAGTCAAACACTAGTTGTTTTGCACCAGTTTCACATGTACCAGCATCACTTTTTTTTTTTTTTGCATACGGTCTAGTGTCAGATGTTTCTCAGGCAGATAAATGGACACCAGCGGGTCTCTCGTGAGGGGTGACAGAGTGATGAATGGCTGAGTTGTCTCCAGAACAGAGTGCAAGAATTATTGTCAGCCTCTATAGGCGGAGGGATTAATAACCACAACCTGGTGACACAGGGTAATCATGGGAGATTAAGGGGGGGGGGATAGTCCTCAAGCGCGGGAGGTGCGAAGTTTGACCTTTAGTTAGATAAACAATAATGAACGCCCAGTATCCATAATTGTTGGGCGGATTTCTGTAGAGAGAGATGTAAAAAGTTATCCTAAAACAATGATGAAAATATATAAATTATATACTTTTTTTCTATTAAACATAAGCAAATTCCATGATCGCCCTACTTGAGAATTCACCAAAATGAGCCCCCAATGGGAAGCGAGAATCCTAGAAATATTTAGATTGTCGCATCATCAAGTTTGGCACCATTTTTGTTGCCGTGTTAAAAGGCACTGTTTTAAGAATCTGTTCATGTACCTTTATGTGCATTCACAGTACAAAATCGTTCTGTACATGCAGTTAACAATTCTTTTTTTTTACCATAGAAAACTGCGGCTTATAGCCCGGTGCTTGTATATTGTTTTTTATAACACACGGAAAATATGGTATTATTTTTATTTAAAATGAAAATGCTATGTGCATGTATGTATTTGTTTTGTTTTGTTTAAAATGGCAAAACTTACACTTTTCAAAGGTTGAACAATTAAATTTCCAGATTATTTGGAAATATTTTTAAAAAATTCAGGGAGACATTGACAGTTTGGAATTTCTTTAATCCCAATTTTGCTAACTTTTTTTTTACTATATGTGGACAGATCAGTGTTGTAAAAATTGTATTCATGGACATAGCCTTATCACAAGTACATCATACAAAAAAATACTGCACATTCTATTCAACATTTTTGTTATTGTACACGCATCTGCACTGCGGCTATCGAGAAGGCCTTTGAGGTTGTTCAAGTCCTTTCTATTGGGAGTTCCTGTGCTCAGCAAGGCTATGGTGGACTCCCACTCTCCAGAGATTGGTTATATTCATTGTTTGCCGCCAAGACGAAGGCCCACATTGTTTCGCGTGGCATGTTTTGATGCTGCAAAGCATTGGTAGCAGCCTTGTTGCCGCTCTCACAGGACAATAACAACTACATGCACAATGAATGAAAACATGCAGTCTATTAAAAGACAGTTTATTGCATCAGAGCGGTAGTATTCATCACAAGAGCTTCATTTCTTGTCAACGGAAATGATTGCTTTTTACTTATATGCAATTTGCACAGAGGTCCAGTCAAGATTTTGGCCACCAAACGTTCATTTGATCAGTCTGAATGGCAAGAGTAAAAACTTCTCGTTGACATGAAAATAGGACGGGCAAACGTCATGCCTGCAGCCGCAGCTGCTGCTGGTTCAGGAGTATTACAGAAATGTCTTGTTATTGCATGTTGCCTCAGGTGGAAGCAATCGAAAGACATACATCATATATAATTTGAATTGTTTAATTGTGCGCTACTGTAAAATCAGTTTGAGGGTGCTTTTAAATTATTATTGCATTCAAGATACATATGTATGTTGTATATGTGTATGTTTATTTTTAAATTTTAATTTCTTTCACTTTCATGTCTGTTTGAGCAGACGCGGCAAAAGTACTGAAGTAGCAGCCTAACCCTAACGCTAACCCTAACCCCTAACCTTACCCTAACCCCCTAACCCTAACCCAACCCTAACCCCCTAACCCTTACTCTAACCCTAAACCCCTCACCCTAACCCTAACCCCTAACCCTAACATTACCCTAAACCTTACCCTAACCCCTAACCCCCTAACCCCAAACCCTTACCCTAACCCCCTAACCCTAACCCCTAAACCCTAATCCTAACCCCAAACCCTAACCCTTACCCTAACCCCCTAACCCAACCCTAACCCTTACCCTAACCCCTACACTAACCCTAACCCCTAACATTACCCTAACCCCTGACCCTAACCCCCTAACCCCTTACCCTAACCCCAAACCCTAACCCCAACCCTAACATTACCCTAACCCTTACCCTAACCCTAAACCCTAACCCAACCCTAACCCCTAACCCTAAACCCTAACCTTAACCCAACCCTACCCCTAAACCCTAACCCTAACCCCCTAACCCTAAACCCCTAACCCTTAACCCCTAACCCTAACCCCTAACCGCTAACCCGAACACGAACTATTGTCCCACTTTTAATTAATTTACACAGTGCTTGTACTAAGAAAAATGATAACGTTGGGTCAGCCTTTTATGCTAGCAAAACAATCTGTTCTTACAAATGTGCTAATAAAGTAAAAAAGTCTTGAAATAGTCACATATAGTACTGTCCAAATACATACCTAAAAAATCTACTCAAGTACATTTTAATCTGTGGCAACAATAGGCGCAATCCTACTTCCTTCCGAAAAAGGAATCCATACCGTGGACAACAAATTTGTAAATGCAGATGCACTGTGCAATCCGGCAGGGATGGCAACATAAACAATAGTGCCGCTAGTTGTTGAAAGCGGCTGCATAGTGCTGTTGTTGGGATTAGTGTGGTAATCTCACGGCTCAGAGAGCGCTCTGGAGGCACACCTCATCATCATCTGTCTGTCTCTGTATGCATGGGTAAATGATTCAATTATTCTGAGATTGACATTTAGACTGAAAGGAATAGATGCCGGACTGAAGAGGAAAAACTGTGCTCGATGAGAGGTGGTAAAGGAGATCTCACGTGTGTCTGGACAGGCAGAAGGCCTCCAGAGGTGGACCTGACAGCAGCTGCGGCCTGGCTTTATGTCTTAAGGTGGTGCCTTGACTCTGCACCTCTATCTTCATCTCATGTTTTCAATCGGAGGGGACCATAAATTATTGTCGGAAGTAATCCCAGCTGTCCACGATGGACCTGCTTCTGGCTCCCAGCCTGTCTTGGTGTATCAAGTCACTGCATTCTGCCACTGCTGATAGCATTCATGCCGCAGGTCAGTCAGAGTTGGGGCCTTTGGAGACATAGATGAGTTCATACTGAAATTGTGAAAATCTTTTTAATCAAATGTATTTCACTCGCCAACACAAGATTACCCTGATCGATTTTAGAGATTTTGATTTTGCCTTTGATGGCAAGAGAGGGAGAATGCCCAAATTCGGCCTGATTGGTAAGTGCATTTTATACCTCTTCAAATAGACTTTCAGCAAAGCCAGTATGCTGCCGCCTAATGGTTTGAAAAGTGTCATACAGAGTACCGGGAAAATCAAGGTTCCAAGGAAGCGGTTGTTCTCAATTCTTTTGGCACAAAAACAGACTTGGAAGTCTGTTGCAACTGCAATAATATTATTCCCATTGTCCTCAATGGTGTCATTGTTGGCTGAAACGGAACATTGCGTGTTTATACGTCCTATCTGTAACTTTGTAGACGCTGATGAAAAGAGTGGGCGAGTTGTTAACCACTGAATATTAAAAAATTGCTAGAACAATTCCTCATATTGTGCGGAGCTGGAAGAAACACGAATGGCAGACTCTGCATCTGTGATCGAGCGTGATCGTTCATTGTTGCAGAAAAAAAAGAAAGATGTGCTGAATGAAATGTGAGCACCACAACAGTCAGAAAAGTGGGCTTCCCCTCTTTGCTTCTGTCCGCAAAATATTCATCTGGCTCCTTTGGCAAGTTGCCCGGTAAATTGTGGCACACGCTGCGTTTTTCCATAACGGTGCTGTTATTTTGCCGTGAAAACTCCCAGCATCCGGCGGCACCCCCACCTCTGGCAAGACACTGCTGTCAGAGCCGATCATTGGGAGAACGCCTGTCATTTTCAATTAGCCTTGTCTGTGTAAGAACAGGGGCCCGGTGAAGGAACAGCCAGGAGAGCAGGTTGGAGGCGAAGGGAGTGCTGGAAAAGGAAGCCCCAACACTCCAGACCGCGACCGAAATACCCACCATTGCTGTGCACTAAGCCCCTCTGAATCGGTTAAAGCCCTTGCCACAACACATCACTGTAAAAAACGAGCAGGAAATGTGGCCATTTGGCATTGTCGCTGGAAATGTGCCGCAGCACAAATAAGCCAGATAATTCCCCACATAACTATATCTTCCTCCTCTCATGTGCAATTGACTTGATGAAGAATGAGTGTGAGAAAGAGCCAAGTCGCACGCTAAAAAGGAGCTACTTAAGAACACCAACAATTTAGATGGGGTAGTTCAAGTGACAAATGAAAGGTACCTGCAAGCGACACTAAAGGGGCGAGAAGTGGAGCGCTGGGAATAAAAAAAAACAGAAGGAGAAGAAGAAGAAAGGGCGGCAGACTTGCCCCTAGGTTGTTTATTTCGAATGCCACATTCAGGTGGGATTTGCAGAGTCGCACACTAGCTGACATCTTTCTCTCGGTGGAAAGAGCCTGAGGTGGAGGATGGTAAACATAGGCAGCTGTAGCGCAACCAGGGACGTCCCCGTGGTGCTCGGACTGGGATTTTGTATAGACCAACAACGGAGGGCGGTTACAATATGGATAACGCTTCAATGTGGACTTCCAATCATTCAATCATGCGACGATTCAACCGCTGGTATTTGGATGGGAGACTAACTAGGAGAACCAGGTCCATCCTTTGGGGAAAAGTGTGGGACGCCACTCCAAGTAGTAATCCATCCCAGCGTTAAGGTAATGATTATCTATTGGATATTCAGACAGACTGTACGGTTCTAGCGGTTAAAGAATTCAGGGGAAAGTGACTCTGGTCAAGATACGGCCCAACTAATCTATGTTTCCACGACTTCAGTAGAAAGCGAGATTGACCACAAACCCATGAAAAAGCTTTGGTTTGAGAACTACAATTGTAAGCTGAGAACCCCACGTCCCACATCTACGATGTCGCAGAAGCTTCCGCTGTATGAATGTACATAAATACCCAGAGAAAGTCCAAAAAATCTTAGTAGAAAGTGTTGAACATTAGTAGCTACCGATTATTGCAACTGCAGTAAGTGAAATTGCCAAGCGGAACAATACATTTGCGTTCACATAATGTGGTGGGCATTAAGACAATATCAGATAGTTAAGGTTTTAAAGCGTCGACGATCTCGTAAAGCCGAAAGATCGTATAGCGCACATTCTATATGGTTGAGCTCCATGGCGGCTCAGAGCCACTGATGCATACCCAACCAACCAATCACAGCATGCACAGTGCACCCTACGTGACGTTTCCTCCTCCCGGTTTGTAGCGGGTGGCCATGGCGGAAAGTCACCACGAAACAGAGATGGTCTTGAAAAGAAACTCCACTTCCACAGGGTGGATTTGGTTTGGCTTTTCAAGGCGCAAACCATAGTTATTTGTGGAGACTCCCTTCAGACGTCGGATGGCAACGCAGCAAACCAGTTTATGTAATCGCTTGCAAAGACAGCACCCAAAACCTGACGGTGACAGTCAAACCGGAAATCAGACACATGGCAGCCTGAGGTAGTCGCCAGCGCCAAGCCAACAACGCACGTTAACAAAAGCACTCCATATGAAAAAAACAAACAAGCAAGTGGTGGAAAGAAGTAACTGAGGCAGTGACTTATTACTTTGCTAAATAGATAATTCCTATTAAAACAGTGGAATGAAAACAAGGCCTTTGAAGACTGTTCAAAGTACTAAACCCGTGCTATGAGCAGTATTTTTGTGTGGTGTGGTGACATTGTTAGCTTTTATGTTTACGTTCACTGCACATTTAATTTACAAAATAAATTAAAACCTGTTCAGAAAGTGTCATTGGCTTTATTTTTTTTATTTTAATTGTAATTGGGTTTTTTTCTTATATACAGTTTGGATATGCTGAAAATGGTTGAAATTTTGCAAATGAGTCTAAAAAAGAAAGTAAAAAAAATAAATTGTGATCTTAATTTTTATTTGTAAAAAATTGTGATATGATACTTTCTCCCCTAAAATAATACCATTATAATAGGACAATGTTAGGTATAGTATGACCTTGTTCAATAACTACTTTATCTTCATGTAGAATGCAAAGTCCAACTACCAAGCTTCACTTTTTTTTTTTTTACCAATAGTTAAATAAGACGCTCCTCGTCTGTAATAAATATCCTGTGCTTAGACATGTTGAGGGCCACTGAACCACTGAAATCATCATCAGGTGCAGAATGTATCGTATAATAAAAAAAAAAAAAAACGCACAAGCTGTAATTCAATGCTTGATCAAGTCCAATAAATATCACTGTAGAATAGTGTTTTCATTCCATGCAGTTACAACTCTTTGGGATGTTTATTTCATCGACTGTTGTTGATAAGCTCATCTAGAAAGGCAGACGTCCAGAAAGATTCTGGTCAACGTACCAACAGGAAAGATTCCTGCAAAAGAACAATTCGAAACAAGTCTTTTTATATAGCAGTGTCATTGTGTTTCCACTAAGAAAAAATATATGGTGTTCTGTCTCATCTAAAAGAGGACAATAGCATAAGAAAACCCGATTCGTTACAAAAGCTCAGAATAGATGTGAAGCAATCTGTGAAGTCACGGCTGACTTTACTGTGTCTGTACAGGAATGTGCAAACTTTGTATAGTGGAATTGTAAAGTGTGCAAAATAAACAGATGTAGTAATTTTGCTAACAAAAAAACAAAACAATAATAATCAACCAACGGGAATGAAAATATTTATTCTCCTTTTGCGAAAACTGTGTTGTTTGATTGAGAAACTCTCCCACCTCAATAGTGTGCTGAAATATTTATTTGGGTTGAATTTCCAGGTATTTACATCTTTGTTAAATACACAACTTAGAAAATAAAATAGAGACAATCCTAAAGGAACACCTCATTTTTAGATGAACAGTGTTGAAGCAGAGAGATTAAAATAGATTAGCGTGAACTTTCATGTCTGGGCTGTTTGATATTACTTTATGTTACACTGATACCAGTAGACATATTCACTCTGAGTACTTATCAAAGCCGATTCCACGAGTACTCTTCATATATAAAATTTCATTTATCACAATGACAAAAAATGAGGAGAAAGACCTTTTTTCTGACTCACCGATATGTCAAACTGCAGTAGTATAGCGCCAACTACTGCCGAGGAGGACTAACTCTGTCAGGTTTTTTTGTTTGTCAGCCTCCACGAACACTCGATGAGCCCCACCGGCAGGCCCCCACTCCCACGCCCCCCCCCCCACACACACACTCACACGCAAACGACACGTGTGCGGTTCTGAATGCTTACTGAAGTGAGGCAACCTACTTATCCATGTGCATTGTAACTTGTAAGAACGTGCTGCTATTAGCAGCACAAATCTAAGGTAGAGCAATGTAATACCATAAAGCATATCCAATAGGCCATCATTATAAGGATCACAGCACAAGATCAGAATGTGGATGACTGTTGTACAGGGATATGGAACACTCCACGTTCTTAACTTTATTTACTACAAGATGAACCAAATATGACAGCGCACTTTAAAGTAATGCCAGACACAGACATCCAGCTGTTTTTTTTTTTATGTGTATATATCTTGTGTCCCATATGTATCCGACTCCATCCATATGCGACTCAGGATATGCCTGACTCTTTGTTCTCTTACCATTCACAAAAGAGCATTTTGACACTTCATATTGTATTCACTTCCTTTCATCCCGATGCAGACATGTGCCACGGTGACTCGGATTGTCTGCCTTAAAACTGACCCCCAGACCCCCCCAAAAAAAAGATTTGACTTGGACGACAAGATAAATGTTTAGAATCCAGCTGTTTTACATTTGCCAACACATTTTCATGAATTGTGTGCTGT
The DNA here is from genome assembly GCF_059441095.1 of Idiotropiscis lumnitzeri. NCBI lineage: Eukaryota > Metazoa > Chordata > Actinopteri > Syngnathiformes > Syngnathidae > Idiotropiscis > Idiotropiscis lumnitzeri. The sequence continues at coordinate 10,846,727 of NC_142396.1, read as the reverse complement.
AATGGAATAACGATAAAATCTTAATGATCGTTTGGGCAAGCAACAATATTGCGTAGAAATATTACTAAAAGGCAGAAGAATCATGTGATTTCTTCCAGCCGATGAATAACGATGAGTAATGATGAGAATGAGAAGATGACTACAAAATGTAATGAAAGAAAAGTTCAACTTCTGCAACTAGGAAATTTTAATGCAACATCAGGAAAAATATGTCTTAAGGGAAATTTAAGTGGGGGGGGGGACTAATTTTGATAGTTCATGTAAGACTTTTGCAAAAGTCACAAGACCTCAGAAAAGCACTTTTTCAACCACTGCCTAACAATGAACTGTCCCTGACTATTTTGCTTCTTCTTTGACCTTTTTTGTAATATGCTTTTCAAAAGCGGCAACACAGTTGTTAGTGGTCAGCCTCACATTTTGAGCTTTGAATCTTATTTTGGGACATTAAGATTTTATCCCCTTTCTTGCAAGGGTTTTCATAGAGTGCTAAAGCCCCTCCCCCACTTTTCAAAAGCAAACATACATGTTAGGTTAATTGAAGACTAACTTGGTCCAGCAGTGTGAAGTGAGAGTGCAGATCTGGTTATACCGTATGTGTCTGGTGAGTGACTGCCGACCATCCCAAGGCGTACCTCATGAGAACAAGTCGTATGGAAAACGGGTGGATTATGATAATGGTTCAAACCTGGAAACAGTCACAAACTAAATTGGCAATTAAATGGAAGAGGTGTGGACTCAACTTTCCGGCCGAGAGGCGGCACCGAGGCCCCTTATAGTCTGCTCCATTGTCAGCAGAGACAAACTGCGGCTCCTGGGAGCGCCCCAGATCTGACAGCGCACTCCCACACTCCATCAGTCACGTCATCGGAAGTCAACGGAGGAGTATGCGCCCTGCTCGCGGTCACGCCAACTGTGAGACGCAAGCTGTTCTTCTCCAGGTGCTCATTAATGCACTTGTCCTTGATACCGCCGTCGTACAGCAACACAAAGACAAACACATTGCTGCCATGTTCTAATTGCGCCGCGTGCACGCTCCCAAACAGAAATGTAAATGTCAGACAACTCTTTACTTCCCTCCCACTGTTGTTGCTCCTGCCTCCCTTTTTATATACGGTAAATAAAAAAACATTGCGTTTTGTATACAGAGCTCCAGTCATGATGTTTTGTTTTAACTCTTTCACTACCAGGCGAGTAAAAAAAAAAAATGGATCTTTGACACAGTAAATTAGTTAATTGTGGTCATTTATGGCAAAAAAAATTATATTTTGTGGCCATGAAATTGGTCAGGAGGACGATTTGAAATTGTGATTTCAGAGTTTAAATATAGTTCCCATGAACTTCTGAGGAAGCAAATGCAAGAAACTGCAAGTGAAGCATTATGGGTTGTACGTCCACTGGTAAAATATGCATTTCAATAATTATTTAAATGGCTTCCAGTGATAATTGTTCACAATGCCACAGTAGCGGCATCTCCAATGGAAAATAAAAGTATGGCTAGAATTTAATCCCCCCCCCCCTTTCAATGTCATGTCTGAAGCTCCATAATTGTACATGCACAACAATGTGTAAATGCAAAGACTGAAACTTTTCAAGTGGAGGACATCGGGGACAGTCGATATAGGCGCACTTGCACTCCAGCTGAAGGAAATCATCAAGATTCCTCAACAATTAGCATAGGAGCATAATTAGCACATGAAAAGGAACCGCCGCAACATCACCAAGCTTTTCTGTCTCTGCTCCAACTTCCAATCCTTCAATATTATCGCCCATTCCTGGCTGGAATACATCATGGAAGGATGACCCGAGTATTGTCTTTTAGCCCCAGCTCTCTGAGGCCCACTCCAATGTCCGCTGTCGCACCTCCAATGGTTCGTTTTTTTTTCCATTACACACTTAAGATAGACAGTTAATTATCCAAGAGCGGAGAGGCTGGGTCTCTTTTGCCGGCTGCGATAACGATATGCTTTGCTGGGCAGAGAATGAAGAGGGTCGGCCCGTGGGGAGCCTCGTTGGTGTCAGGCAATCTTTCAAAAAAAAAAAAATCCCAAGCAATTAAATGCACCAGTGCTATCAAGGATGACTCGTGTTATTGAGGATACTGGCTTGCTCCTCTAATGGGGATATTTAGGGCAATTATGATAAAGATGTCAAGGCAACCTCCCTGCGATGGCTGCTCGTACATGGGCTGCTTCTAGGTGTAGGATCATCATGAAAAAAAAAAAAAAAAAAAAGGGTTGACTAAGGACGTGGTACAGTCCCACGTGGAAGTCTTAGCCCCACCACTTAAGACTTTTCTCGTGTGGAAAATGTTGTCTGGAGATGGTAAATGGGCTAATCTGTCCTTGGAGTTGAGTTTTTAAATTGGCATTCCAAAGCCCATAACGACAGGTCTTAAGCAAATAAACACTCGGGTGGTCAATTAAAGACTAAAGACAAGCCGATTTGTTCCCATTGGATGTAGCACATCTGGTCCGGTGAGAAGATGGCAGAGCTGCTCTTATTTAATGGATAACGGAAGCCGGCCATCTGTAAGGTAGCGCACAAAGAGCTCTTTCATGTGACCACAGCTTGAATGGTTTCCACTGTTGCCCATGCGTTACCTTTCTGACACTTGACATCAAAGTACCGTGCTTGTCAGGGACATGATTACGAGCTACTGGTCACCACACCTATTGTACGAGAAGCCGGCCTTGCAAAGTTAGCATATGCCATCCACATGGCTGGCATGACACCACACAAGCTGACTGTTGTTTGAAGTGGGTTCAAGGAAGCAAAAGGGAAAAGTGCAATGTGGAGAAAGCATGTCAAGTCTTTTCTGCCTTGAACGTGCCAAGCAGCTGCTTATGCTCTGTCTAAACCGAACGCTCAGATGCTGGTTTATAAAGTGTGTCCGTGGATAATAGAGCGTGATGCCTGGATCGTGATCGATATTGGACATTGGTCAAGAAGAAACAATCCCAAAATCCAGATGATGAAAAGCTCTCCTGTGAAGCACACACTGTGGATGTCTTGCAGTGCTTTGGACCAAAGTCAAGCTCGCCAGGAGAGCCAGAAAAGATGAAACACTTTACTGAATGCAACAAACCTTCGTTTAGGTTTGGCCAGAATACAGGTAGTAGTTATTGAACTATGTGTATAAAAAGTATTTATCAAATGCGTGTCATGAACTGTCATTCTGAGAGCAATGTATGCAATTTGAGTCCTTGAGTTACGATGGTACCAACTGCCGACATTTGGTTCCCATTTTTCATTTTACTGTAATATTTTTCATACAAATATTTACTGTGATCACGACTAACGTATGCCAACACAGTAGCCATGAGATAGACTATGTGTTCCAACTTGACGGGCTACTCAGAAATGAAGGACCTCCAGTATTTCAATTTTAATTTGTTGCGTGGTTTGTTAGTGAGCAAGATTAAGCAAAACCTACAGAAACCGAGAACGCAAACAGACTTCCGCAGTCCAATCCCAAAGTCAGTGAATTTGTCGTTTTACTTTTAGCAATTAGAGACTCCCTTCCCTTTAAACCAAAATCCATCTCATCATCTTCAAAAGTGCTTATCCTCTATAGCAGGGGTCCCCAATCCTGTTCCTCGAGGGCCGGTGTCCTGCAGGTTTTCCATCTCTCCCTGCTGCAACACAGCTGATTCAAATGATCAGATAATCAGCAAGGTCTGCAGAAGCTCGATAACGATCGCTCAGGTTGTTGCACCAGGGAGAGGTGGAAAACGTCCAGGAGACCGGCCCTCGAGGAACAGGATTGAAGACCCCTGCTCTATAGGATAACAGGTAACTGGAGACGATCACAGGAGACATTGGGAAAGAGACACTCAAATTCTCAACTGCGGACAATTTGCAGTCTTCAATTAACCAAAGAAAGGTGTCTTAAGAATACGCGAGGAAATCTGTACCAAGAGAAGCAAGTACAATGCTCCGATTGAAATTCAAACATGGAGCTCCTGACTGTGAAACAAACGTGCCAAACATTAACACACTGTGTAACCCACCACTGAGTCATCATGGAACCTTTTCCTCCTCCCCATAATAATAATCATTTTAACACCATTGTGGTAAAATGAATCTGACACAATCAAAACAATTGGAGAAAAAGCAGAACACTTGCGGAGTGTAAATTTTACACCGACAAGGGTGTTAGAATATGTCTGGACAAATATCCTCAAGAATTATCTGCTCTTTTTTCCCCAGTAACACAAACTATTAATTGGAGGCAGCATGTTGGACTCAGTCAGGAGGTTCTGGGTTTGGACTCCATTGTGGAGTATGTCAGTTGTCCACATTGCAGGTTGTCTGGGTTTTGTCTAAGTACCTTCAGCTTACTCCCACATCCGTTTATTGACCCTAAATTGTCCATGGTGTGGGGTCATGAAAGGTGAACAATGCGGCTCTCATCGAAGAAAGCTGGGGACTAGCTCCAGCTGACCCATGACCTTAATGACGACACTATAGAGAGTGGAAGGACCGCATTACAGTTAGGGATTTATTTTTTTTTTTTTTTTAAAAAGCATCAATTAGTGGTCTGATCCCATTAGAATATGTCAAACCATCACTACACCCTGTACCTTTCTTTCATTAAGCTTTGTCTTGGTTTTCATTACATTGACTCTCCTTTTGGCCACACGTGATGCGCATATTTGTCTTTAGTGTCAACCAAATGCGAGCAACATATCGGTATTACAAGAAAAAAAATGGCATGTCTGTGTGTGTGTTGGAAAGGGGATGCGGGGGTGGGGGGCTCTTCTTTGAAGCACAAGCCAATCAATCAGGCCAGGTTTGTCCTTCTGGAGCAACAAGACCCCATGCTTGCCGGCCATCACTCATGCACCTCCTCTAGTTGTCCTCCTGCCTATTTTCACACCGTCTTATCACTCTGTAGCCAACACTATGACTTTTTATTTTCTTCTTTCCAACTCGATTCCCCTTGATGTTTGCTCACCAGCTCTCCCGCCATACGTGAGTTACGTTTTTCCGTCATGATGGGCGGAAAATTACCTCCAAATGTTTGGCCACCAGTCAAAAGAAAGCGGCGGGAAGTTGGAGAGAAGTACTTTGAATACTTACATGACTGCCAGTTGACCTTTTTATCACTACAGATTTTAAGTGCTGATGGTAAGACGTACCGTGCAATATTTTGCAGAAGGTCGGTTGAAGACGGGACTTTGAGATTGCCACTTTTTCCACAAGTACAGTGGAACCTCCAATGTTGAACAGAGTTCTAATTTGAAGGCAAATGGCAAAAAAGATCATATTATTTAACGCACAAAAAAAGAAAAAGATGCTGACGTATTGACCGTCACAAGTTTTATCTGACTTCATACATATTTTCAAGGAAGTTTTGTTTTAAGTTCAAATTGCACCATTTTTGGGTCACATGACTTCCACGCTATGCGGGACAATAATATACTCAACTCAGTATTTTGCAGAATCTGTCTGTCTTGTGGGACTAAGGCTTTGGCCTTGTGCAATAAAAATCTTGCAGAAACCAACCGCCGTTTGTACAACAAGCTCACCTTTAATTGGCTCCTCATCAATTTACAGTTCAATAAACCCCTTAAATGCGGCACACAGAATATTAACTTTAAGCGTTTATATACAAGTAGCTGAGACTGTCTCCTGCCTGTCCACCCATCATGTGTGACATTAAACCACGTAAATCTGCCAATTTCTGATTTGTCAGACATGTTATTAAGACACATGGGACTGTTCGAAACTGCGGAAAAAAGAAAAAGCTTTTACCTCTGACAAAATAAGGACTTAGAGCACATCACCTTTGAGCATAAATCGTACTTTCAGTCTTGATACAGAAGAAAAGCCTACAGTTCAGCCATGCCATCAAAAGCAAAGCATCATCTTACAAAGTGCAACCGTGTGAGTCATTGTGACCCATCAGAATTATACGTTCCCCTTCAAGTCCATCAGGCCTGGGCCAGGGGGTAGGGAGAGTGGATGGCGCTGACCTGCAGCATGTACATAAACCACATCCACAGTGATTGATGGCCAGCTTGACAGTGATGTTCAACTGTGAAGTTCAAAATCCCTCCCGTGTCTCCCATAAACACACAGAAGCCTCAAAACTCCAGATGCATTCTCTGTATATGTGAAGTTGCGTGACGGTGGCTTTTCTCCTGGAAAATAACGTGGGTGTATTTGCATGACCCAGAATGCAAAACCAAGGGGAAAATTAGTCACCTTTGCATTTCTTCATGCCACAGTTTACTTGCTCTGTGGTTTGGCCACAATAGGAAGAAAGCATCAATGAGAAGCTCGCCACATACAGGAGGGATTCAGAAGTGTTTGAGGCAGTGAAAAGTAGTGCTAATTTGAAGGTCATTTAAAGAGCACCAGGCGGTGCGGCTCCGGGGGGGGGCACGGAACAAGTGCAGGGGGAGGCCGCCTGTGTCGCGCCGCTGTGAGGTTTGTGCTCCCAACCTCTCCCCGGTACCCCTCATCAATCTCCTCTATCCACTGAGACCCGCCTTTGACCCACATAGCTGCCAGGGGGGTGAAGGGCGGGGTTGGTCGCCTTTATTTTATTATTGATACCTCTGCATCACATGACCTCAACAGACCTGCGCCAAATCAGCCGAGAAGCCACAAAAGGTCAAAGAACCACAGGCGGAGATTTTACCTCTCATTCACAGGCAAAGTGACAGAAACACCCTCTGACATTGTGGGCTCTATTTTCGTGAACGGTGTAAATCCTGCACGACGCATGGCATAACTCTGCACTGGAGGCTGATTAGACCTAGTGTTGGTAATGTCGCTGATAAGCGCAGGCCGGCATAACTCAGAGAGGAAGTTGTGTGCTAATCTTCAACAAAATAAATGTGCCGATTATTTTTGGAAGTCGATTAGAAGCAACCCCCACCGGGGCAAATTATCAAGGCTCCACCATTCCTTTTATTAGTTGGAGTAGTATCCATAGAAATGTTTCAGAATTGTTGCTGCATTTGTGAATTTACTTGCTGTGAAAAAGAAAAAAACATTTTGTAAACGCGGTGTGGTGAGCAGTCGTTGATCCGTGTTCTCGTCGCTTAAGCGCTGAAACAGATAAAGCGCCCGTCGCCACAATGCAAAGCTAAAACTTCAATTATGCGGCAGTTTACATGCTGTCAGCACACAAAATGCAGTTACTGGTTTAGCGAACCATTGTCTTAACAAAGAATGGCAACATCACCTCCAAAGCGCCTGGTAATCTTTGATTTTAACACTCAATAGAAAGGCGAGAAGAAGCATTAGGGGCGAAACAATTGCAGATTTGTTTCCTGCGTCCGCCTCAAATTAGGCCAAGGTTTGGAGAGGGATAGATGTAAGTTTAAGCCACTGGGAGTCTTTGCCTAAGCGGAGAACAATTCTATGTGAGTGCAAGACTATTGTTTCACACGAGCACTGGCATGGAAAGATGCCGGCGGATGGAAAGAGAAGCTTATCTTATCGTTCTTCGATTATGGTGGGTCTTTGTTGTGGACAGCCTCACTGGGCTGGGGTAAAAAAAAAAAAAAAAAAGGATGGGTGCCTGCTAGCTTTGTTCCTGCCTCTCCTAAACAGCATTACATGCATCAAAATGTTCAGATACAGCAAAAAAGGAAAACAAGCAACATTATTGAGGACATAAGCATCCAAGACACGACATACTGTGGAAGTTGGAACACACGACTTTGGCAAAAAAGGAGTTAGCAGGCCAAGCTTTTAACTTAGTGGTCAGTGCACTCGACCGCCGATGACACGGTGATAGCGCGGGTTCCAACGACAAGTGCGGTTGGACGGCGCAGGTTTGCCACCGTTATACGTGATAAGCAAATAGAGTGACACAAATAAACACTCAATGGAGCAAAAGTGGGTTATTGCTAACTTTAAAAGGTACGATGTCGTCATGAAAAAAATAAATAAATAAATTCTCAATTCTGTTTCATCATAATTGAATTGCAACCGCCTTTGCACGATATTATTTTTTGACTCCACGCAAAAGACATTTCTTATACTTCTTCTTTGGTGTTCGGTGGATTCCACGATGTGAACTATGCACCTGCGTTTTAAAGTCAAAACGATTCCGGAGAATCAAAATATTAGTCCCATTTCCACTCAATTGTTAATGCCCATCCCTGTTACTAATCAGGTTTATCCCCAACCCCTGAAGCGTTTTGTGCTTAACAGAAACTAAATATTAAAAGCAGTCAAAAGTAATGCTCATGGAGGTCATGTCAATTGTTGAAAAAGTGTGTGGGGGTGTGTGTGTATGTGTTTGAGGGTCTCTACACAGGAAGTGGCGACAGCTGTACAAACCCTCAACGTGCGGTTTTAACAAATAACTGTGACAGACGTGAATGTGATATAATGACTGCGACTCCAAGTTGTCAGTTCAGAAAATAATATAATTCAGTCATGAAATTATGGATAAAGAGTGGACTAGTAAAATGCCAATCATGATTTATTGTTTCTATTAAAATTGAACCCATATTATTCGGCTGTCAACGTGTTCAAAATGAAGCGGTTAATCGTGCCATTGCTGTGTTTTGTTACAGGGATGCACCAATACCACTTTTTTTCAGACCGAGTACAAGTACGGTATTTACGTTTGCGTAACCGTCAACACTTGCTATTAGGTGTTGCAATTGTGATTTAATGGCAAGCATACCACACATTTCAGTTAAATATAGCTTGTAACACGTCATTTCGGTTACAGAGTGTCTCAGTCTGAACACGTACGTTTAAGTAATGTAGAAATGTACATACAGTACATAACTGGTGAAGATAAACGGAGTCTGGTGGATGTACCCATCTGAACTAGCAAATGTAGAAAAATGGTAAACAAAAATGCAAGGACAAAATCTTGTCCCATCTTATCATGTGCTTTTTAATTCAAATAACATTTTGATTTAATTGATTAAAAGAAATATCACAAATGTAAGTTAAGCAAATGGAAATAGAAGGGTAAGCAACAGTGGGAACTATCTCTCTAAGTCTCTAGTTTAAAACTTAATTGTGACATGACGTGAATTTTCAGCATATCTCATGACAATTCAACATTAAACAGATTAACTCCATGAGTTCAGTTTCGATTAGTTTTTTTTTTCCATAGAAAAAAAAAACAGATAAAATCCTGGCCGATTGAAAGAAACACATCAGCCCACAAGATAATTCTGAATTATTTCAATCTTTAAGAGAAAGTGAATCATTGGGGCTTGCTGAACACTGGCGGAGCTAGTATTTTTTTTTTCCTTCAGGGGGGCTAAGAATATCTCAGGTGGTCCGCCAAAAAAGAAAACTAAAAATACACAAAGGTCAATTATCTGGCCTGGCACCTGAGGACTCCACGCATATTGCACAGGGGGCTAGTGACCCTGTGCCCCCCCCCCCCTCTAGCTCCGCCAGTGTTGCTGAGTGACTTGAATCAAAATGGTAGCGTAAGATGCATACCACTATGTGTGTACCTCTCTTTAAAAAATGTCCCACTTTACGGTGACCACTGAAGTCTGGCCGTTGAACCATTTGTTCCGTCTCTAACACTTCACATTCCCACTGCATGTTCGTATTTCACTGAAGAAAAACAGGCGAGTGATTGGAAGCCTCTGAACTCACTTTGGCCAGTGTGAGAAATGTTAAGTGCTTTCGTTTAACCCATCAGCGTCCACCCCCCACCCATCCCCTGATTGTCCACGAGTGCACACCAAACACACACAAATGTCTGAGATTTTAAGCCCCGTCACTGAGGGCCTGCTGTAAACCCCCACCCACTGCTCTGTTTTCCTCGCCTCCTCCGCTTCCGTCGTCTCTGGACGCCAGCCTGACATACCAGACCTTGTTCGTTAGCGCATATTTTTACCCACCGTTACTAAATTAGGAAGCCGGAGGGAGCAAAGAGCTGCGCGGCTGCCAAGGCAGAAGAAGAAGGGGTCTGATCAGGCCTCCGTTTGCCCAGGGCGCATGCCAACCCGAGCAGCTTCATTACCAGCCACTTGGGTTGCAGAAATAGAAGGCCCGGCAGGGAGCGGGGCCAAGCACGGCCCTGAATGACCAGCCAAAAGCTCACGGGACAAACAAACAAATAAACGGCTCCTCTCATGGCCTGCCAGAATCAACCGACGGCAAGGAGCCATAAGAAGTTGTCTTAGGCAGTCTTGCCCATGATGAGTTAAAAAGTGGTGACAGACACATTGCTAGTCTAATATTGAATACATTTACCAAGGAAACTGTCTCCGGAGTCCAATTTCTCAAAGTAGCCACAGAGACATAACTTCTTGTTTATTTGGCATTGATGTTTGGAGCTATGTACATTTCCTCTTCCTAGTGGTTGAAAGAATTTATGCGTGTGAAAAGACAGAATGGGGTGAATGTGGCCAATTATGTGCTTTAAAATACAGCATTCAGGCATTAGAGCTGCATATAACTTTAGTTTTCAATTACATGACTACACAATTGAAGACATTCAATAAATTCATCTCAACGTAGAGTACCATGTTTTTCCGACACTTTTTTTCTCTTCTTCGTGTGGTTGATGCCGCGACGTATGCATATTGCATATACTATAAATTGAGCTCGGGCTGGCGCCCAAAATCCCTGCTTGTCAACCATGCTAACTTTCTTTTGGTGGTGCATCACCGTCAGTTGCCAGAAGTTAACAGTAATGTTCCAAAAGCACCTGCCAAAAGAAAGAAATGGGAGGAGCAGGAGAAGGAGAAGAAGTGGTTGTTGCATCAGAGGTCACGCATTACAGCCGGTAGCCGCCTTCCCGATAGGATGCTAAAGAAAGTGGTGGCAATGGACTAAAAGTATTTGCTAGACGGCAAACCAAAGTAGAAGTAGAAATGGAAGCAGAAGAAGCAGTAGTCATGCCATGGCAATGATTGTGTGACATGTTGCTACTTTTGCATGTATGCGACTTCCTTGCGCCACAACAAGGATTTACAGCATCAAAAGGCACAATAACTGACCAGGTTTCTACTTTTGGCAACAATGCAACGCAAGATTCTTGTTAGGGTAAGCCATTTTAAACTAAAAAGAAACTTTTCCGTAGTTAGAAGCGCAACTTTCGGCCAACCAGAACTCATTTACGGCCGCCAACACGGTATACGTTTGGAAATTCACTCGGAGAGTGTGCGTGTGTTGCAAAGCGTGCCCCCATCCCTTTCATTTCTGAATGCAGCCTATGTTATAAACCAATCAGCAGTATATGCTAGAACTGTTTCCATTTGTACAGCCTGACGCTCCGGGCTCCAGGACACCGAATAACCGAACGGCACATTTGAACGACGGTCTGCATTTCCGAACGCACCCACAACCGGGGAACGAGTCCAAGCTCCACTGTTCTTGGTCATCGCTTGTATAGATAAAATCACCCCATAAATGTGACTTAAATGTTTTTTTTTCTTCTTCGTGATTAATTTTTTAGACTGGTACAACGTATACACTAGATATGACTTATAGTCCAAAAAAGATGGTACTTGGCAATTCAATTTTAGAATTAATTAAGTCGATAGATATGCTAATTTGTACTGTACATGTTTAATGTCTATTACAGGTTCATTAATTACATTTTCTTCGGGTGGCTGTGACTGAAAGTGTATTTACTTTACACACCATGTCTGTATTTGTGAAGCGTGGCCTGAATTTCATTTTATGATAGATTGTAAATACATGTAATGCAATTTGATATGCTATTGATCCACAATCACTGGCCCGGGCACTTTATTGTGCGTTGAGATAAAGTGCTCTGCGAGAAATTCCACTCAATTGGTCTAAAAATCACTATTTACTCCAAATGCAGATTAGAATAATAAACTACATAAGTCTCTCCAAGACTGTCTTTCGCACTGAATGTGTGTGTATTTGAGTAAACCGAGTCATTATTTATATTTTTTGTGAGATATGTTGGCGGTGTGCTGTGAGATTTTTCTGATGTATTTTGGCTCAAAGTACAGCATTATGAACAACGACCATACGGAGGTCTTCCAAGCACTATAAATTGCATTTAAAAAAATCCCCATTTCCCCCAGCAGAAAGAAGCGTTGGAGCAAAATGGCCCGCCCCCAAACAAAAAACAACAACAACAAAAAAAAACAACCGTTGTAATAGTAGTATACTGACATCTTGAGGTGATATGTGAATATCACAACACACAACCTACGTCCTCGTCAAACCACTTACATATTTTACATCCATCCCTTTAACAGCACAGAAATATTTAAACTAAAATGGAGTTGTATGTATGTAGGTTCAGAGGTAATGCAGCATCTGTAAATTAAGTTACATGACAAACTGGGCCGGACTGACACCGAGAAGCTGCATTTAGATTGTTGACCACTAGGAGGTGCCAGTAATGCATTTTTGGAAAGAAAAAATATCAAGACAAACTGAAGACTACGGTACTCAATTCACTGTTTTTTAAATCAACAGATGAGTACGAATTTGGCATGAAGTTAAATATAATCCCAAAAGCTATGGTTGCAGATGATGGAGGGGAATGTTAACACCAAAGCTCGGAACAATAAGCAGATTTGGCCTAAAACATTACACCTCATGCTTCAGGGGTTTAGACACGGTCAGCCACACAAGACATTCCAATGTTTCTTGCAGGAGAGCACTGTCCACCACGCACCTAAATTATCTCAACCAACTCACGGTTGTGGAGTAACAAGAACATGATTGCAATTTGTTTGTATGTTTCTATGTACAGTACTGTTGTGTGTTAGTAGCATAGTGGTGTTCCCTCGGAGATAGGCACCCTCCTTGGCAGGACGGCTGTATTCAATTTAGAATCCATTAAAGGACTTGAAGACGTTGCCTGATGGATTCAGTGTCCTTGTAAAGGATAATGGAGTCATGGACTCACTGGTCTGCCAAGTCAAGGCATGCATTTTGACACGGAGAGGGGGTTGTTTTTAATGCAGCCCCCAACCAATAAGCCATCAACACATCATACACAAGCACAATATATACAGTACATGACACGTGATGTCGATTTTGTTTCATGCCATTGCTGTGAGTCACAGCCTCAGGCGCTAAGAGGGGCCTCAGATCTTCAACAACTCTTCTCTCATCCTCACCAAAGCAACACAATAGTGAGTCTATAGTCAATGATATGTGCCAGACCTGAGTGACTGGCACAAGGACATCATTAGGAGTACAATGTTGTCGTGCTATATGTTTGATTTAATAACACGTTGTGATGGGAACCAAACAAACAGCTGGATCTGTTATGTAATGTCAAATCACATCCAGAAACTATTAAAAAGTCACGATGAGAGAGACAAAGCCGGAATGCATTCACAAGAAACAAAATAAGCTGTACAATGTGGAAGTCAGCTTCTCACCACAGTGTCAGGGCCAAGCAGCAACACGAAAGGAGGACGGTCAGCCTATATTGCCTGAGATCCATTTAAGGTCAATAATTCATTATTCATACAAGCAGTGTTGTTTCCACAGCTCCATGCTTTTATGGAGGAAAGCGAGGAGGCCTCGAATATTTTCATCGTGGAAACATAAAGTGATCAAATTTGTTAAGTTTATCAGGGGTTACATGGGCTTGGAGTGGGAAAGAAATCCACCAAGATCATGTCACAAGTCAATATATCATGAATCAATACTAACACGAGACAAATTCTCTCAGAAAATTGTTAAATAATACTTCAAACGTGATTTGTGGCGTTCATTGTTTTAGGTGTGATTGTTTTAAAATGTGTCTATCATATTTGTAAACGTGTTCCTGGGACGTCATGGTGAATCATCCCCGATTGTTTATGCTTTTTTTTTTAAAGTTTAATTGACATGGTTATATTGTAAGAGTACATATCCCAATTCTATTCACTGTGAATTTGAAGTCACATTCACTACTCATTCGGCGTGCATTTGAATTCATTCTATGAAAGCACAGTTTACACAGTACAAAAAATGTAGCCAGAAAATTCCCAACAGAAACAACAAATTATATTTAAAATGACAAAAGCTTGACACATAATGATAATTAAAAATATGGTACTTAAATGATTTGTGTGCCGTCACATTTCCATTGTGAATCCCCAAAAAGTTTTGGTTTTTTTCCCATCACCACAGAGCAACTAGCGTGGTCTAGTTTACACAATAGTATTTCCAGTGGCTTGGCAAGTACAGTCAGTGTAGTAAATTTGTACAACCTGATTGTGGTTTCCAAAAATGCAACTAAAAACAACTACTAACCAAGCTCGACTACACGTGTTAAATTAGCAACGTTGTCAGCTCGGCTAATTTGAAATCTGATTCGTTCGAAGAGCTGTCAGTCAACACAGTTACAACCTGGCAACAAAAGTGCTCAAATCTGATTGCATAAAAACTCCAACATATCCAATAAGTCATGTTGTGGCATCAAGAATTGCCGTTTTTGTCCCACTTTTTTAAAAATTTGAAATATTACACTTAAAAAATAGATTGGCCACCTTATTATTTCTATTGTAACATAATAATAATTATAATAGATAATTATATTTATTAGATTTTAATTGACTATTTAATAATATAATTATAGCATTTATCCACCCATCCATTTTCAGAGCAGCTTGTCCTCAGAGGACCGCGGGCATGCTGGAGCCTATCCCAGCTGTCTTCGGCTGGTCGCCAGCCAATCGCTGGGCACAAATAGACAAACGAACATTCACATACACACATGCGCACCTGGACAATTTAAAGTGTCCAATCGACCTACCATGCACATTTTTTGAAATGTGGGAGGAAATTGGAGTACCTGGAGGAAATCCACGGAGGCACGGGGAGAACATGCAAACTCCATACAGGATGGCCGAAGCTCGGAAATGAATCAACTTATTAAAATAAATTCTTCGATGCATCAGAGTGGGCCTCACTTGCCTTGGCAACCTCCTGTTATTTAAAATTCATCGTCATTTGGCGATATGGAGATAAACTATTTCTACCAACCTCTCTAAAGGGCTGCCATCAGAGTCACAAGCTAATCTCGGAAGCTTGCAGTGGGCAACGAAGCCCTCCCTGGTGTAAAATATCACACAGGGTGACTTTGTGTTTTCTCAACCTGGACGAAGCCAAACAGATGGCACAACACCCTTTGAGAAAGTGAAAGGCTAACTACTGTGCAAAGTGTGTATTAAAGAGACGTTGACCCCGATTAGTGCGGAATGCCATTACTGTCCTCCCCACTGTCCTTGACAAAAGGTGTTGGCTTTCTTTTTCTAAAAGACAAACAGCGGGATCTTCTTCTTTTTCACTTTTAGAGTCATATCATGACTTATTCTCTGCGTCTTAGTTCCTTTCAAGCAACTAGAAATTCCCCAAAATAAACTCCCCTCTAGTAACGGTACGCCTTGTGAGTAAATGTGCTCCGTTGCTATGGAAATTTGTTAATGCATCCAAGTAGGGGCCCCAAGTATGACAGGCAGTACTCTTTCATCACTATGCTTGACGGGACATTTTTGGACACTGACATACGGGAAATATGTCTGAACTCTCTTTCACTCCTGCTTACATGTCACTATCGGCACACAAAGCTGCTTTTCTACCAACAATGATACTTGTCTCCATACATCCACACATGCTGACATTTCCCTCCTCTTCCCGTGTTGTGCAGCCGAAAAAGGGCCTTCCATTACATCAGCCCTAGCAACGGTGAAAACATCCAAGAGGCCACATGGAGCCAATCCAGATTACACAATGTTCGCCCAAAGTAAAGGAAAAGTTTGCAATTCCCCCTTTCCTGCATCAATACAATTTTCCACTAAAAATAATCTAGTGATTTAAAGAGATGTTTTTTTTATATTCCCGTCAGACTCCTCTTGTTGACGAAAGGGGAGCGCAAGTGTTATCTGAAGTGCGACAGTGGCTATTTATGGGATGTTTAGCGAATTCCCATATTCTATGCAAGTGTGTATTCCCTTCTCAATATGACTCACAACTCTCATATTTCACAGTTTTATTTTTAATTTGAGTGCCCTGGAGACCAGTGTTGTTGTTAAGAACACAGCACAAGAAAGGAAAAAAAATGAATCTTGATGTGTAAACCCACAGAATTTGCATCCAGATTTTGCAAGGGATGCAACTATGTTTTGAGTTTTTAATGACTTGACATTGGATGAACCTGGAAAATATCAGAAATAAACAACAAACTAATGCTCTGAAAACATACCACATGATTTTTATTAAAATGTGTATTGAGTAAAATAAGATCTTAATAAAAGTAATCGCGACATGTTTACCATGATGTCAATCAATATGAGAGATGCCGATTCTGTAAGAGTGGGTTCATTACAACAGCCCTTTAGCATTAGTTTTCTTAATGCTGATATTCTATAAATGACACGAATGTAGAATTCTTGTCATATAAATTTTGGTTTTAATGACAGCAACTACCGTATAGTATCAACAAATAATTTGAAAGCAATGAAATCATGTTTAAATATGTTGTGTGTGTCAACTTAAAACAGGAAATAAACACACAACATTGAAATTTGGGGGACATTACTTGACCTTTCAAGGTGTACACAACAACAAAACCTGGCGACCGGTCAGTGCTGCTAAGCCGATACAAAAATAGTCAGCTGTAATGAACACACTCGCTTATGCAAGGATCCTTCCAGCCAGCACAGATAGGACAAAGTGTCAAGTGAACAGTATCCAGAAACCTCCACCCTTTCCTCACTGTGATATTATTATGGCTTTCTTTTTCATTCTGAATGAGTCACATTTCCTGGAAAACGGTCCCATCCTTCTAAACATAAGCACAGAGTTGTGAAAAGTTGAGTGACTGGATGCTGTGACTGGCACAACCAACACATTAAACCCGCACAGTAAAAGGTTAGGACAGAAATAGAGACAACCAAAAGCATAAGACATATATCAGCAGTATTGTGTCTGATTTTTTTTATTATTACCATTCAACAGAACTGTACGCCATCACTTTAACCTACTACTGAAAAAATAGTAAATATCATTCTGTGAATATGTTAGTATTAGTTGTTATATTTCAACTATGCTGTAACTAGTCCCGTGATATACACCACATTAATTCAGTGTTAGAAACATGAGTAACACTTTTTTAAAACAATTTAAGACAGTGCCCAGAGGTCTTTATAACATATTTGTGACATACTTTCATCAAGATACCTCAACCAAGAATTACAACACACGCTCTGACTAGCGTCGCTGAAGACACCCGCCCCTCCTCAACTACGGGGTTTGTCAACAAGTGAATAGCTTTCGTAGAGCGAGGGAGTGGCAACTTGTTGAGCCCGCAGTGTAAAAGTCAAAGAATGAATTTTATCCTACAGCAAGCCACCAAAATAAACCTGTCAGTTAGTGTGCTGATCCATGTATGTGGCGCATGCACCGGACACGTACTAGAACGGCTCGCTCAGAACACCGGTTAATTGAAAATTCAAGAAATAATCCCTGGAGGACTGTAAAGGAGATAATCAAATAACTGCAACCACTGATAAGATACCTCCAAATGCAGCTACGGACAAATGTCAAACACCCGCAAGGGTCAAGAGCTGCAATGTTTGGTATGAACACTAACACAATGCTGGAAATCTACCCATGCACTTGGAATTAATGCATCCATTGATAAAAATGCAATATTCTCAACCATCAGTAGGGCTTTTAAATTTCCAACGAGAATGTTTCATTCACTCTTGATCTGCGCTAGTGTCAGTATGGCTGCTGTGTCCCTCCGTCTGAATGCAAAGCAACGTCTCAGACGGCCCAAGTTCTATTTGTTTCTCGGTGACAAGGGAAGATGACTCGCCTTCCCCCGCAACGTCGAAATCATCAGCGAACACAACATGCTGTTCTTTGGAGATCCTGAAGCTGTATCCTTCTCCAGCTCCTTCCTGGAATGCGCTCCCAAAGTTGGAAGATCTCAGCGCGGCCATGATCTGCTCTTCCGATAAATCGTCGTCGTCCAGCAGTCCAGAGTCCTCCAGGGTTTGCGAGACGTTCAGCTCCGCAACAATGGTTGTGGTTCCGCTGTCACTTGACTGCTGCACTTTCTTGACGTCAATGGCGACGTTCTGTGGACTTTCACTGCTTACTTTAGTGAGGAATGCCAACTCCTCCCTCAGTGGGCCCGACACGGAGCCTTGTAATTTCTCCAAAGCTCCCCGCAGTTGCTCTTTGGGCTCCAATGAGTCCTCGCGCAGGAACTCGAGCATCGATTCCTGCACAATGGGGGAAACCCGGATCTCTTCTTCAATAATGCACTCTGGAATGCTCTCTTTGAGAATAGGCCGATCAGACGTAAAGCTATACTCGTCGTTTTCTTCAAGAATGGTTCTGGTTTGTGGAAGTCTGTCATCTTGATAATACCTCTCATCAGACAAGTCATCAACCATGCCATAATGACCGTATGAGGTAATGCTGCATCCCTCCTCAGGTTCAGAGAGATTATCGTCTGGTGTGGAGACAAAATACTCAGCGGGCTCTTGATCATGGGTGAAATATAAAGACTCACTCTCCTCCTGAACCTGAACAGATCCAACTTTGGACCTTTTCATGATGTCATCACTGCTCTTCTCAACTTGCTTATCTTGGTCTTCTTCCATCTCCTCAATTTGGAAATATGCAGAGGGCTCATAAAAACAAGAGCTGGACTGCTCATTAACATCTTCATCGTAAGAATCCACCGGCTGCTCAATAATTTCCACATTGACAGACTTATTTTGTAGCTTCCCTTCTCCTTGTAGGCCACTGAGCAGGTTCCTGATCATGCTTCCTGTTGCCGTGTCCTCAATGTCCTCCAGGGATACCTTCTTCACACCTTGGCTCAACAGCTGATCGAGGGCGGATTCCTCCGAAACATCCACTTCCTCCTCCACCTTAGACTGCAACACAATCTGAGTCTTCATCGAGCCGTCGCTCTGTTCGGTTTTCTCCACATGGTAGGTAATTTTTGATTCTCCAGAGGAACAAGGCTTGGCTTCCAAACCAGCTGGTTTGATCACCGTCTCAATGATCTCCTCAACAGACACACCATGTAAAGCTTTTCTTTCACTTGACTCAATTGTGGACTTGATTTTGTCTTCATCCTTAGACTCACTTTCACATATATTTCCTGTATCGGGTTCATCTGTTTTTTCAGTGGCCCTTTCCATCTCTGGTTTTATGTTGAGGCTCCTCATTGGGGGTGAGAGCACTCCACCTGATGGGGTCTCAGCAGAGGAATTTGTGGGACTGGTTTGGTTGTGTATCTTAGAGACATGTTTAGTTTTCTTTATTTTTGTTGCTGATGTTGCGCTTTGTCGATCACTCTGAATTATTTCTTTAGCTTTCGGAACAGTGGTAGAAGCGTCAGTATGGACTTTGGTAAATGAGATCATGTCCCTTCTGGAGGCTGGACTCTGATGTTGAGCTCTGCTTGCAAGTGAAATTGGAATGACCCTGGAGGGACTTTTAGACCCTGACGGAGCACCTGGCGATCTTCTCAAAATAGACGTTGATGGCGTGAATCTGACATCCATACGCTGTCTTGTTGCGCTGGAAGTTCTTGGAGCGTAGGGTTGTCCGGACATCTTGATATCTGAGAGAATTAATGAGTGACGTGTATTCATAATGGATCGAATTTTAAAATGATTACAATACATTCCGACTTTTACCTATGATCCTTTCCCGCTGGTGTTCACTCATCCTTCTGTGAGTGTCTTGAAGTCCAACTCTCTCACCCTCCAAGAGCGCTCTAGACAAACACAAGGATAGTTAAATCTACAAGTTGCAATGAACAAGCCCTTGCACCACACACACCTTTTTAATGGCAAAACTTTGAATTACGCCCGTGTTCAATTTCAGGCATGGGGGTTTTTGTAGACACTCTTGCGATGCCCATCAGTTGGTTCTCAGGAACATTTTTTTTTCACAGCTACCACGGGCTATTAGTGAGTTAGTTATGAGACTTCTTAAAACACGTACGAGGATATGCACACTTGCAAAAATGTATGTGTTTTTCTAGCATTTTAAGGTTCCCAGAATAACAATTATGTTTCTGTTTTGTTGTCTGTCCAGCTGGAGTGGATGCCTCTCCCTCCAGCAGTTTGTCCAGGTCGCGTCATCGCGAGCGGGAGGGGCATGCCTTCCAGTCGCGCACCTGTTCCTCATCTCAGTCATTTACCATGGACTACTTAAGGACTTCCTTTCCAACTACACAATTTGGGATTATTCACCTTGTTCACGATCAGAGTTCTCAGGTGTTGAATGTCTAGACGTCATGTTTTGCCTGTGTTCTCATGTCTCGTTGCTCTTCGTACTTTTTGTCATTTTGATATTTCTCGGTTTGTTATTTACGTGAATTGGATTTCCTTGTTCTTGTGAGACAAGCAATTTTCGTTAGTACTTTTCCTTGCACCTTTTTCTGCAAGCCCATTTTGTTCTCCTGAACTTTGTCGGTCCTGCGCCTAACTTTCTGATATTATAAATAAATCTTTTCTGGTAAAATATCTTCAGTTGGTCTGCACTTTTAGAATCCTGCCTTTTCCTTTTTCCAGTTTCTGGAAAAAGACCCTTACAACAATAAGCACAGATTCCAAGAATACTTTTTAAGACAAAAGCATACACAAACTGCATATCGATACAGTTCTGCAGAGCATAATTTCTCACGTAGGCAAATATGAGACCAAAAATACTTACCGTGCTAAGCGTTGTACGTCTTCCACCTTTTCCATCTTAAACTTTTAAAGCTAAACAAGCTCAGAAGACGCAATGAACCCAAGTCCTGCCTATATACGGTGATGCTTATTTTAAAAAAAAAAAGAAAACAACTAACCAATCGTTGTAATCTAATTAATAGCACTTTGTAAGCTTCTTAATCTTCATTCCTGGGCCATGTTTCAAGTAACAAACGTGAGCAAATAACAGAAAGAAGCTCTCGCAGAGAGTGCTTCCCAACGACTGAGATAAAAATAACAGCAACAATGCGGGGCTGTCCATACTTCGCTTTAAATTCCAATGCAAATTCTGACTCGTGACAGCACCACCACAAAAACATTTGGCCTAGTCCACCTTCTGACTGACAAGGACTGGATTGACTTTGCATGGTTCATGAGACACAATTGGGATATGCATCACAGCAGCATGAAGAAGAAAAAAAACACACAGGATCACATGTCTCCAAATTGGAATCAGCTTCTTCTAAATGGATAAAAAAAATGGATGCGTATCTGCTGATGTGAGTGCAACATAAACACAAAGCGTAAATAAATCTTGTCAATACCAGCTTGAAGTCATCGATATACATGGGTGACACTCGCTTTTCTCCAAACAACACAAACAAATACATTAGAAAATAAATTAGAAATGAAAATTAAACATCATCAAAGTTCATTAATTATAAAGGCATACTGTGGGGGTTGCCTTCATTTAAACAGGGGAAATGTCATCCCAATTAAGCCAACGATAAGATTTGTAAACATTTGTATTAAGCACAGCACGTTCTTGCTGGTTAAATTTGCGTGTTGGTGCAGGTGGGTTGTTTCATGAGTTCCGTCAGTGTGAACACATCCATATGTGATATATTCCAGTTGAACTTTACATTGAAATCGATGAAGTTATAATGAGGGCTTGTTACCTGTAGGCTGCAACCTCCATGCCCAGATCCATCTTGACCCGCAGCAGTTGCTGATGGTCCTGCATCCTCTGCGTCATGGCCTCCCCCATGGTGTTCCTTTCCCGTTCCAGCTGGTCAATAATCATCTGAAGGGAACAATGAAGATAATATTTAAAGTGTTTGGTTGATTTATTTATTTATTTTTTTTTTTTTTTGGGGGGGGGGACTTTCGCATCTGTATGTTTTTTTCCTTGCCATCAGAAAGTGAAACATGTCGGCCACAAACAAACATAATTTAACTTATTCTGATGTCACGACCACGTACAATATGGCAATGATCTAAATGTATCGTTTTTACTGTAAATGGTTCATTTATTTTCTGATGTTGTCATTTGACTGAGCAGCTTGTGGAGCTTTATCTTTAAGAGCCTGCCTAATGGGGGATTTTTTCAGTCTGAGAGCTAATTGGCTTAAGTGGCTAGCGAGCGGCCACGCCCTCGGGAAGTCTGGGCCTAAAGGATTGCGAGCTGTGTTGAAGCCACATGCTTTTGACAACTGGAAGGACAAACAGAAGCTTGTGTTAGTCACACACCAGATTGGGTGACACCTGATTAGCTCTTGGAGATGCATTAGGCCGAGGAATCCACATACTTTTGTACAAAACTGAACATGTGTATCGAATGTAGTGAGCTCACCTGATACTCGCCCTCATCCTGATTGAATTTCTCCTGCATGTGCAGGAGTTGCTCCTCCAGTCGCATTTGCAGCTGCCCTTGTTTCTCCGCATCAGTGCGTAATTTTTCCAACTCTGAGGTGTGAAGCATCTTCTCCCTCTGCAGATCACCCAGCAGGGCCTGGTCCTCCTGGATGGCCCGTTCCATCTCGTCTACCTTCTGTTGGTACAGCTCTAAGGTCTGCATCCAGCCCTCGGACATCCCGCGGGCGTACTCCTGCACCTCCTCCATGGAGGCCGCGGGAGGCCCACTGTAACTCTGCATGACCACCCTTGAGTTCACCTAGGACAGAGGTGGCAAAAGTACTCACATGCTGTACTTGAATAAAAGTATATTTGCGTTAAAAAAAACACTCTGGTGAAAGTACTGATTAAACTGCTGGATTAAAATAAGAGTAAAAATGTGCAGAAAAGAAATGTACTAAAGTACAAAAGTAAAAATTAACCTGTTGCATCATTGTAAATGCTCCCAGGTTTCATTCCCCCAAATTGCTGTTATGCCTCATTTTTTTCCATCTTAAAATACTCCAAGATCTCCGTCAATCAAGACCTCAAATGTGGTTGACTCTCCCTCGTTGCGAGCATTAGATACCTCGCTGCTTGAGTGAAGAGGGAAAAAAGTAGTTGAACGAACTGCCCTACACACAAACATAACGCCAAAAGTCAGAGCGTTGAGCAGATGCTAACACTGAACTATGTAGGCCTGCGTGTACTGGCCAAAGGAACAACTGCAGCTCCTGTCACACGCAAGGCCACACCCCTTAGGCACACATCGACCACACTAATGTACTGAAGTGTGACATTCAGTTTCATTAAATTATAAAAACTGTTTCTTCATTTGCATTATTTGATATTTTTAGAGTGGAGGGGTGTGAAAGACAAATGTGTTTAAATTTATTTCCATCATCCGTCCATTTTCTTTATCGCACTTGTCGTACGTAGTTTTGTTACAGCCTTTCCCAGCTGACTTTGGGAAGATAGACAGGCTACAACTTGAACTGGTCACCAGCCTGACTGCAGGTGAGACACAGGGTAGACCTTTGACTGGTTGACAGACAATCTCAGGATAAACATCACTGGCGTCAGGCCAAAACCTCCTATGTCACAACTTGGTCAACTTGATATTTTTTTGCCAAATCTATACTATTGATCCGTTCTGCTTGTGGGTGTTAGTTTTTCACAGGAGTATTGAAAATGACTTGCAGCATTTGAGGATGTAGTTAACATTGATAGTTGAACATGCATGCCGTTTTGGGGGACTCCTGAAAACGAATACTTTTGGAGGCACGAGGCTTGTGCATGCTCACCAGCAATATAAACCAACAAGCTTCCACACTCAAATTCACACCTATAGACAATTTAGACTCTTTAATTAACAACTGGACTTGAACTTTGTAAAACAGTGCACCACTCCAGTCGTCAAATATATGTTGTCAAAGAAAGTAGAAATAAAAAGTGATCACACAAATAAATACAGAAGTTGTTGTGACTTTCAGCTTGTCCCATCAGAGGTCGCCACACCGAGTCATTCGCATTATTTGTTTGCCATGTTTTTTTTTTTTTTCGCCGGATGCCCTTCCTGTCCTTAACACCGGTTTTTTTTCGGGGCTTGGAACCAACGGTGGTTGGATAATTATTGGGGGGAAACATCACGACGCCGTTTGCACGAAATGCCGCAGCATGTCCCATTACATTACCACTGCAAACACTAAAAGTATAGATCCCTGAAAATGTACTTAAGTACAGTAACTTAGTTTTTATAGGGTCCAAGTACTCCCCACCACTAACCTGAGAGTCCATTTGTCGTCGGACCTCTCCCATCCGCTGCCGGTGCGTCTCATTCAAGAACGCATACTCCCTCTGAAGCTCCACCAACCTCTGCTGGAGCAACGCATTGTTCTGGTGGGCCGCCCGGAGCTCTTTCTCACGGCCATGCAGCTCCCCGCCGATGTCCCGGCACGCGTCGCTCTGCTGACTGCACAACGAGCGCACGGTTTCCAACTCCCTGCACAGCCTCTCGCGCTCCATCTCGGCGCGGGACTTCTCCAGCGCCACCCGCTCCATCGTCCGCCTCAGGTCGCGCACTTCGGCCTTGTAGCGCGGCTCCCGCCCCGCCACCTGGGCCTGTCTGAGCTGGTTAATCTCGGCCAGGAGACGCGCGTTCTCCCGCTCTAATTGCTGCGTTCTGGTGAGGTACTGAGCCAGCCGGCCGTTGAGCTGTTGCAGCTGCTGCTTGTCGGCCTCAAAAGTTCTCCTTGAAGGCAGCATTGTGGCTTCAAAAATGGTTGGCAAACCCAAAAATGTTTTGCGTACGAGAGGTCTTTTCTTAGTGTGTCCCAGCACGCAAGTGTGACGTCACTTGCCTTCACTAACCCTTTGACAAGTGCACTTGAGGGGCGTGTCCGCCATTTAGGATGGTCCTGCCTGAAGGAGAGGATCTGGTAGATGCTGTGGTGCGTTCAAGGAAAAACGGACATCTGAAAACTCACTTGTATTTTGATGAGGTGGTTAACACAAGTACAAGTATATATACATCCATCTATATATAGTTGCTCAGTTGCTCAGCTGGAACAGGAACTTTGTTAGTCATATGACCGGTAAGCTGAAAAGGGAGGACAGGGAAACAGGGGAATGGACACTCAGCAGGAACAGTGACAGGTGACGGACACAACTCAAATTGCTCTCGTGGTACAGGAGCAATGATTGACATACCTCCAGGTGATCAGCTGGAACTGCACATTTGAAATAAACACTAACTTAACCTTACTTTAATTTGACCGAAAATTATCTTCGTTGTCGTCTTTGACAATTAATATCATACATGAGGTTTTCAGGGTTCATTTACTATACCGAAGATGTAGGGTCAAACACGTTTGTGGATTGGATTTTTTATGTAGTGAAAAAAAAAAACGTGGTTTATTTAAAAAAAAAAAAAAATTATCTTTCACTCAACAAACACTGAATATGTTAAAAAAACAATACTAAAAATAAAACTAAAAAACCCACAACGAAGAATTAAAAAAACAACAGTCATTAAAAACGAACAAATCGACTCTAAAACAGTTTAAAACAAACTGAATTTAAAAAAAAATTAAGACAACAAAATAATGACACATTATGACAATCATCATCAGCTATCAAGTGTACGTGAGCGTTGTCGCGATTGAATTCAGAATTAACCGGAGGCACGTGAACGCATCAGAAGGTGACCGCACTGGATTGGAGAATGGCGCCCCCCCGTGGCCTACTTGAATCTTATGGTCATTTATCCAATTCAAATGTCGAAGCATCCTAAAAATTAAATACAGTTCAACAAAATTGCTTAGCAAAGACACATTTGAAACTTAGTGAGAGGGCATGGCTCGGGGACTATTGAAATATTCCTGATTCAATGTTATATTCAAAAGTTTACCAAACATTGTGATAGAAATTACATACTATATTTTAAACAAATGTAAGGTATTTTATGTTTATAAATAGTAACCTAACATGCATATACTGTATTGATATACACTCACACATGCCCACGCTGTGCATGTGCGTTAGCTTTGATGTGCTGATTGGCATTCTTTCTGGTGTTTTCTTACATTAAATGAATTAAAGTACTCAAATATGCATTATTTTAATATATGGTGAATAAAACAAACTTTGCTTTCTTGGCGATTTTACAACTGTAAAAAAAAAAATCATCCCAACCAAAAGGTGTGTTTTTGTAAAAAGGAAAAAAAAACTGACAACCAAGAAAATAGCAAAAGAATTCACCTTTATACTGACTCAAGGGGGCATTTATACAGTGATTTAAACTGATATCATTGAAGGAAGAAGAAAAAAATTAAAAAATAAATAAATAACACATCTAAAGAAAAAAATAAGTAAAAAGAAAGCATCATTTCCAAAAATAAAATAAAAATGAGGAAAAACTCTTCAACATTACATATAGCATTCATTTTAAGACCTTTTAATCATTAACTCTTTTCCGCTCTTGACGCCATTCTTTATTTGGTTTGAGAAGAAATAATAACACTTGAACGGGGCGGCGGGAGTGTGCGTTGCACTGACTAAAAAAAAAAAAGAAGTGAGAAACATGATTAAGGCAAACGACAAGAGCCAGTTAGCCCTACACTGCTTTGACTCGGCTTTAAAAAAACAAACATTTGGTAAATGTGGCTGATTTAAAAAAGGAGGCACCGACACAGCGGAAGATGATGGGAGAGGATGAACTTTGACAAGAGAATGTGTGGAGAAAAGAAGAAAAGCCTTTTTTTTAAAAAAAAAAAACAAACTTTGACCTGAGATTGAGTCGCACCCAGAGGCGCAGTGCTAGACCACAAAAAGTACAAAAAGGGTGCAGAAGAAAGCTCACACATGGAGCTAAGGTGTCCATTCCAAATAATAATAATAATAACAATTATAATAATTATCATAATACAGTCATCCAACAAACAAATGCTAACAAACATCTAAAAGAACACATTTGATGACTACTTTTTTTTTTACATTTTACCGTATATTTCTAATAGATTTTTGTAGATCGGAAAGTAGTGGAGAGAATAGCAAACCTGAAGGATTTTAGAGAAAAGAGACTAAATAGCAGCTTTGTCGTGTACACAGATACACACAGGCACGCGTACACACACTCACACAGAAGCAAATGCACCTTCAAAATGTATAAAGGTGACAAACTGATGACGTGAGGAAACCTACTTGAAAATCGGTCCGGTAAGACCCGTCACATGCACTTCCTGCTTCCTGTCTGCTGTGTCAGGTGCATGCTGGGAGATCTCAAAGAAGGGGTGGGGCTATTCATTAATTAAAGTGAGGAATTGATTGCTGAGGTGCGGTTTGGTCACCCGCAATGAGTTTGCTGTCTGAAGAAGGCAAGGTTACTCTGTTGAAAAACAGGAGTTCAGAACATTCAGAGATTCTTCCATCCCATGAAAAGTGATAAAAACACAAAAAAATCGATTAATGGATTTGACATGGTCCCCTAATTGATGCTCAAGTGGTTGTTGGGGTGAGTCTGGTCAAGGCTGTGCTTCAGAATATTACATGCAAATATTTTAATTAAATGATGAATTGAATTCACAAGTTGTGCATAAAATGTTATTCCGTTGATTTTATTTCAGTTTCATAAATTTGCACTTGGATTTTATTTATTGTAATAGATTTTCATTTTCAAATCATTCTATTACTTTTTAATGTAATCATAATTAAATTGTCACTATTTATCTTTAACTCATCAATTTAAAATCTCAATTTAACTTAAATCATAAGTGATTTAATAAAAAATGTGATATTGGAGATTAAGGGGAGAATTTTTGAAACATTTAGTAATATGAGGCCTTCACTTTGTTATATTTGTAGTTGACCTCATTTCTCACCATGGACGTTGACATATTTAATGCAACGTGGATTCTACTCTGAAGCACAGCCTCCATTTGGCAACTTAGTGTTATTATTTACTTTTAAAGACACAACACACTTTCTTCCAGTCACACTAATTTTTGTCTGAAATGTCCAAAGAAAGCCCACTGATGTGAATAGTTACAACAACAACAAAAAAGAAATGTTATTATAGAGAGAAATTGTATATAAATACACACTCCACAATGTCCTCTCTCAGGAAAAAAGTGCTCTTCTGTTGACTTTTACTGGCAGATATGCTTAAAAAAAGTTCTTTAGTCTTTTGAAGTCTTCTGATTTCCTTCTTGAAGGAGTGATGTAGCAAAGACACCGCATCTCTTTCTCTACTGTTGAAGAAGTCACTTCAGAGACGCAGGAGAGATTTGGGTTACCCTGTGTAGGAGGAAACGGGGGGCGGGGGGTGGTCGATATTAGCAGGCCGACGATTGGGGCAGGGGTAGCGGCCGCTCGTTCTTTCTGCCACCGTTCATGTGCGCGTAGGGCTGCAGCTCGTCAAAGTTGGGCCTGAGCAGCACCACGGGCCCGTTGGCCGCCGCCATTGCCGCATGCTTGCTGTCCGAGGGCACGGCGACGGGTGAGCCGGGTCTCAGAAAGGAGCCGGCGGGGCCCGGCGCGGCGGGGGCCGGCTGCTGGGTCGAGGAGGGCGGAGACGTTCCCGCGGCGCACCCCGCTGACGGGGCGGCGGCCGGGGGCTGGATGGTGGCGGCCGGGTCCAGAGGAATGTTCTCCATGGTTTCCACCTGCATGTCCAGCTCCTCAGTGTCGGGCGGCTTGTTCTCCTCGCTGTAGAAAAAGCTCACTTCCCGGAAGGGCGGCTCCAGCTGATCCTTGATGCTGCTGATGATCTCCAGGAAGGATGGACGCATCTTGGGGTTGTACTGCCAGCACATCCGCATCAGCTCGAACCTACACACGCCAAAGAGCGGTCCAGTTAATGCTTGTATCTCCAAAATCATCACTTTTCAGCAAACCCCCAAAATGGCACGTTTGTTCATCCATTAACATTAAAAGAGTCAAAGAGTGCAAGCCATTTTCAACACTTTATATTGGTAAAAAAGTTGTTTAACTAACACCCACATGTGTGGTCTGACCAATCGGACAGATTTATGGAAAACATATGAAATTGACCAAATTGTGTCATAGGAGGTTTCGGCTCAACACCAGGGATATTCGTTTGTCTTAATGATAAATTTGTTTTCAAGATTTCATTGTGATTATTATACAATTATATTTTATATAATAGGACAATTTAAGATATTGGACATAAGAGCTGATAGCGCTGAAGCTTGACTTTAAAACGCCAAGAAATGTTAACAATGTTTGACTGAATAAATCTTTGTTTCTCTTTTTCGCCTGCAGGTGGCAGGAGAGTCCACATTTGGTACACTTGCAAACTCCATATACCTGCGTGTGTGCGTGTGTGCGTGCGTGTGTGTGTGTGTGTGAGTGGGAGCATCTGTTGCCGCCTTGAAATTTTAGCGTAGAATCAACACTTACAGGCACATTTGCAGCCCCAATTTCATCGTCCATGAGAAAGTATCCACACTTTGGACTTTTTCTGTTGATATGAAATCAATTGGACAAGATAGCAAGCTCCAAGCAAGCTAATGCAGCCCTTCATGATCCAAATGTATAATTTTTATTTTGGAACAGTTTTACTGCTACTTAAATTATTTCAATAAAAGTGCTCTGAAAGGAGTTTTAGTGTTGTGGTTAAAAGTGATGATCAAACTCATTCAGTGGCATCATGTGTAGACCAAAGACAATACGTTGTAAATAAGTTGTTAGATGTTGTGCTTTGCTTTTGTTTTTTTGCGGGGAAGTAAATTTTTTTTGTCTGTGTTTGAGTTTATCTAAAAATAAATAAATAAATAAATAAATAAAAACGCCTGATCTCTTGACCAAGTTGTTAAATGCATTATTGATGCATATTTGCCGCTTCCTATTGTTATTTTGTTTTTCATTGCTTATTTTTTCCCGAAGGAAATCAATTGCAACTCCCGATTTTCCCTGGCCAATGAAGATGATGTGTTCGAGACATGATAATAATTAAAGACATTATGACATTTGCTTTTCTTCACCCGAACCCGCTTAGATCCAAACTCCCTAACCTTTGTGGACAATGAGGAAATACTTTTCTTTCTTATATATGAATTTATTTTGCACTATTCTTGAATATCCTATTAATACGCAAGTTGAAAAATTAAAAGTGTACGGTATTCCTCAATTCTTGGGATATTTAAACACTAGGTCAAAAAATTATATTCTGTCTCCTTCAATTCTTTTTTGTTTTGCTTTTAAAAACATTTTTGAAGTGAATCCCACCTCACATCCTCATCCCCCGCAGCACACCACCTCTGTAACACAATCCACACACTGCTGCAATCAGTACAACACAGTCAGGCTGCCATAGAAACCAGAAGTTTGTGTCTGCACAACATTAGCTTGTGCGTTTTCTTTCTTTCTTTCTGTCTTTCTTTCTTTCTTCTTCCACAACTTTCTGTCTCTCTTTCTAAGGTGAGGTCAGCCCTTGCGAGGGGAGGAGGAAGGAACTCTCAGGGTGAGCAGAATGCCTTCTTGTTGAGGTCAGAGACACGCATGTATGAGCTGTGTCTGCTGACGCAGTGGTTCTCAAATTGGGGTCCCCGGTCCACTCGGGGTCCAGCGGCCCGCAAAATAATTAGAAATAAATGATTGTTTTGTATAATATGAGGATAAAGTTGCATTTTTTTAAATTCACCCGTTAAAATATTTTTTATTTAATATAATAATACTATTTTGTGTCGAACTATGTAGATATTTTTTTATTATGACATATTCTTTTCTGAAAAAAAAAAAGAACATGCATTTGTAACCAGAACATTTAAACTTTTTTCGCAAAAATCAACAACTTAATAATTCCTCTGGCATTTAGTGATACTAGGGTAGAGTTGCATGATTATGGTCAAATTTATAATTATTTTGATTAAAATTGTAATCATGATCATTAATCCTATTATGTAAGGAAATTATCAATATTTTTATTCCTTTACTTTTCAACAATAAATATGTAAAAAGTTTTCAATGCAACCAGAAACTTTGAAAAATGAAATGGATTGCCATTTTTTCCACACATTTTTAAAGTTTTCCTTGCCTTGTTGAGGGTCAAGATTAGGGGATTAATATTTGTCAACCTGGGCATGAGAAACCCTTCGAGACCTATTTGTGATTGAAGGCTATACATTTGACTTGACTTGACAAAAAAAAAAAAACAATCACTAAAAAAAGAAAATCTAGTTTTCTTGAGAATTCAAAATTTACCAAGCGCTACCTGAATAAATATGCTAATATCTTAATTAATACAAAACAAGTCCAGGACACGCATGTTAATCCGTTTCACATTCTTATCATTTAGGTAGTTTAAACCTGAAGCACATGGTTGCCCCCTAGTGGCTGGCTGACCACAGCATGTTGACGTGCTTTCATGGAAATGTCCAGATGATCAGGTTAATGTAATCATGCCAAAATCGTGATTGTGATGAAAATTTGCTGAATTGTGCATCCTTATCTGGTAGTTACGTGAAATTGTTTTAAGGTTTACAAATACATTTTTCCCCTGGGCCCAAAAGTTAGAGAACCCCTCCTGCAGCAAGTAAATAATGAATGAAAGAGAGACCACGTTGGCCTACAGACAGGAATGATTGGTATGGACATTGGGGAGCGTCCATTCTCTGGCCACTGGCTGGTGGACATTGCGTCATCAACGCAACACTTTTAAGCTGTGACGCCAACCCCGGGCCTCGTCTTGGCGTGCACACACCGCATGACATTGTAACAACGAGCCATGACTTAAAATAGGCACAATATTAACAGGAGTTTGGGGTGGGTGATTCAACACACACTTCGATTGTGTGTGTTGAATGCAACACACACTGTTCACCAAATTGAGGTGTGCGAACCTTCAAGAGTTGTTGAATTTTTGTGATTATTCTGTCAGGTGTTAATGGATTATTTAGCGAGTAAACTAAAATTTATGTAGATTAAAAAGATTGGGGAAGGCTGCATGAATCTGTAAGAAAGAAAAATGAAAGAAAAAAAGACTCACAGCATGTCAGGACAGTTGTCAGGCTTGTCCAGGAGTCCTCCCTCCATGACGAAGCGCAGCACTTGCTCATTGGACATGCCCTGGTAGGGCTGCTCGGCCAAAGTGGCGATCTCCCACAGCACCACGCCAAACGACCTGTTTGCAAAACAAAACATAACGTCACGTGTCGACTTCTTAAGGCCCATCTAGTTTCCCACATAAACAGACTGACAATTAAACCAAAGCAAAGTAGTAAACTCAACTGAATGTCAACACTCAGTGATTTATTTTTTTTTCAAATGCCCAAAGATGGTATGAAAAAAATCATGGGGCTCTCGCACCCCATTTTAAGTGGTCAAATCCTCAAAATAATCATCAAACAAGCTTAGTAGGGATTTCTCACAGTAAGAATTCTGCAATTCACCCAAATTGGCCGCTTCAAACCAAACGTTTGATTCCATGCCACACAAATTAGATGCTGTAAGCAAAAAAAGATTCACAAATGAGCGACACCCATCAGTCTAGGATTGCTTTGATGAGGGTCCATGTGGACAAATTTAAAGTTCAAGCCCTGCAATTAGCTTCTTCAAATTCAATTATGGCCATGACACTTTTTTATGTCCTGTTATGATAGACACCCGATTTCAATTTTCCTTTTATTTTCTCCATCGATGAAACTTGGTTTCTGCTGGTGTATGTTTGACAGATTTCTGAGTGAGTTTTTGGGCATTGGTACTTTGGACCTCTAAAATACATTTTTAGGCATGGCAAGACCTCAAATAGGCAAATAATTTGGTCAACACATATTTATTAAATATTTTAATCAGAGATGCTAGTACAGGTTTTAAATGATTTTTTTTTTTACACTGATTCAGTCTGCCCAGGATTTAATAATAATAATAATAATAATAATAATAATAATTCAAAATATAATAGAGTCATATAGTTAGTAATAGTTATGAATTAAGGTATAGGTTCAGCAACAGGTGGAATTGCTTTGGGACATGTTGTAGCTATAAATAACAATAAATTACAGTGTAAAAAAGCTTTTATGAGTCTAACTTAAAAACAAAAATATCTGAAAAACCTGGAAAACGTAAAGATGTTTTTTAAATCACGATTGAACATTTGGGGGGACACATAACACCCTCGAATTAAAAGTCTGAACATAGATAATACCAGGTGTTTTGGCCCTAATTACCGTATTTTCCGGGCCGTAGGGCGCTCTTTAAAGTCCCTAATCTTGCCCAAAACAAACAAAGCGCCTTCTAAAGCGGCGCGCCCATTATATGGACTAAGCATCACTCGCGACCATCAACCTTTTACTCATTGGGCTGTTCGGAGTGCATGTTAGCACACCCTGCTGGTCAAAGTCTGAGTCAGACGGACGTGCTAGCGCGAGCAGCCGAGCTAGCGCGGACGTGCTAGCGCGAGCAGCCGAGCTAGCGCGGACGTGCTAGTGCGAGCAGCCGAGCTAGCGCGAACGTGCTGAGCAGCCGAGCTAGCGCGAACGTGCTAGCGCGAGCAGCCGAGCTAGCGCTTTGTAATGTGGCGCGCCTAGTATATGCATTAAAGACGGAAATTGCACCTCAACTGGTGTTGCGCCCTTTGAGGCAGCGCGTCGTATGGCCGTAAAAGTACGGTAATTAGAAAAGCTTTGCTTACTCATCACGATCAATTAAAAAAAATGTCACAAAAGCTTTCATAGACTGGTGCTTTGAACAAATTTTAACCATTTACAATTTCTAAACTGGGAGATCTACTCAGATGAAGTCCGAGTGACACCTGGCAATATGGCGAATAATGTTGGCTTCACCGTCGAAAGACAAGAGTTCGCACCGCGCTAACAGTAAACGTCGCCTCAGTTCGCTCGCCAGCCTCCTCACCGATGAAGAAATTCTTATCGTGACTGACACCGACCACAATATTTGCTCGCCCTCGCAAGTTGTGTTTACACCAACAGGCACAACCGAGTACACACAGGTTTGAGCTAACAGAGAGGGGGGCCTTCGCGCCAAACTTTATGTGCTGCGCGACATCAAACAGAGAAGATGCATTTTCGCGATGTTGAAGGGGAGTCTGCGCTGGCGCGGCAACCCGCTCATTTGGGAAAACATCTGGAGGCGTTTAAGGCCATTCTTAAGGACTGACACATGGGACATTTGGAGTTTGGAAACAAAAAAAAAACTTTGCAAACACTTTTAGTTCCCCGCAATCATGTTGCCGTTCATAGAAACACACTAAAATGCCGCAATACAAGCATGAAGACAAGAACACAACAGAAAGGCATTCAAGGGACTAATAACTGATACTTTAGCCTGAGCCTGGTGTTTACGTTCTTTTCAAATAAATTAATCTCCTTTGTTGGTTGCTTAACATGACTGACGACTCACCTAAATTTGTACGTGTGTGTATCCAGGTAAAAATGTATGTATTATACTGGGCCCTAAAGATATTCCCAACAATAGGAGCTTAACCAAAGAAACAAGCCTGTCCGGTGTGTTATGGTTCCACATTTTCATATGTTTGTTGCTTCCAAAATTAAGAAAAATGGCACAGTTTTTCATTTTAATTCAATTTGTGAAAAAAAAAAAAAGGTTCATAACACTATATTGGAAATGTCACAAATACATGTTTTTTTTCAGGTAATTTCGCTCACAACCTATTAATTAACCCTCATTAAATTACTTATTATTTTATTTACTTATTATGAATAAATAACCTGGCACATCCGTTTTAATAAAGAACTGTGGCCTTTAAGCACAATGTCTTTCCACCGCAGGTTTTTATGGACTTAAAGATAGAGCTTGCAATTACAAAAATCATAAAAAAAATAAAAATATTAAAAAATTTAAAAAAAACCCTCTTTGTAATATTTTTTGAAACTGTCATGACTTGACAATAGTACATGAAAAATACAGCAGAATAAAGAAAGCACTGCACCCAAGGAAAAAGTACCATCTCGAGTAAGAAAGCAAAACTTACAGACACTCATAGAAGGCGCAACCCTTGCAAAAAATAAATAAAACTTCGAACATCCAGCGTTATAGTAAGGCTCCATTAAAAATAAGGTGCTTTTCTGGGGTAACAAGTTCACAGCTCAGGATGAGGCTGTGGTTTTGTGCCCGCTACAATTTATCATGGGTTGCTTTCGTGACTTAACAAATGTGACAAAAGAGTGACTTTTTGGAAAATTGCTAATTCCTCTTTATTGCAATCAACAGTGTTTTCTCTTACCAGACGTCAGACATGGTCGTAAACACGCCGTCTTTCAGCGACTCGGGTGACATCCAGCGGACAGGCAGCAGGCCCTTTCCTCCTTTTCGGTAGTAATCCGTCTCGTAAATATCTCTGGTCATGCCAAAATCTTCAGGAAAAAGGACGGGGAAGGCGTTGTTGGGAATGAGGCTCATCCATTCAGTT
This sequence comes from Idiotropiscis lumnitzeri, assembly GCF_059441095.1. Taxonomy (NCBI): domain Eukaryota; kingdom Metazoa; phylum Chordata; class Actinopteri; order Syngnathiformes; family Syngnathidae; genus Idiotropiscis; species Idiotropiscis lumnitzeri. The sequence continues at coordinate 10,811,537 of NC_142396.1, read as the reverse complement.
CAGCTCAAGGCATTCACTGAAGCCGTAGTATTTATTTTGAAAGGACATCTAAATCACACAGAGCCCTGAAGCTTCACTCACCTCCAATCTTCACCGTAAAGTCTTCTGCCACCATGCAATTTCTAGCTGCCAGGTCTCTGTGGACAAATTTGTTGGAATTTAGATACGCCATGCCGTCGGCGATCTCCCCCGCCATCTGGATCATCTTCTTGAGCGGGGGCAAGACCTGAACGTTGGTGTTCTGCAGGAGAGAACCACAGGACAGGTAAGGTTTTCAAGCCACAACTACAAAACAGGCCATGAAGAAGATTGAAAATAAAATCAAAAGATTACTTCTTTGCGGAGAGAACGCAGGTGGCTCTTTAAATCTCCGCTGGTCATCAGTTCCATAATCACCAAGGTGGGTTGTCCCTGGGAGACCACACCCAGAAGCCTCACCTACGAAATCGCAACACAATTCAAGGATAGAGCAGGATACCATCGCCAGTTGGAATCAGCTGGTTCCAACGCACAGCATGCTTTCAAGGGCAGTAAAGTGGACACTTTGGAGGTCTAAAATCACAACTTCTAGAAATAAGGCACGATCTCACCAAATACTAGCAGGTTATTTTGGTCATTTCAAGCTGCGTATCATTGAGTGTTACAATGAACCATGGGTGAACCGGTACAAGTATTACCTTGCTTTTGTGAATAAAAAAGAATCAATGGCGAGCCAAGTGAGAAACACGTTGAGAAAAGGGGAATAAATGGTGGCAGAAGAGGGCGCTGGGGCAGTTCCCAAAACAAATCCTAAGGATGTTATGGTAATAAGACGGTAATAAGACGATAGGACACATCATGGGTAGGAAGAGTCACTTCCTGGCACTAGGTGTCAGCGTTTTTTCCTTTTTTTTTTTAAATCTCGGATGTGTTGTCAGGGAGTGCTGATGCTACCAGTCTGTTTTTATTTCTCATCTTGTTTGTGATGCTTCACCTGCACCTGCAAGGAGCTACTCTCGTGCGGCATGAAGGGTCTCCTCTGGGATGAGAGTCGACATTAAAGTGAAGTAATGATCGAGAGAGGACTCATTGGGACAGGAGATTTGAACCGGGGACGTGAGGTTACTCGCCGACAGATGAACTAACAGCTGTTAGAAAACTGCACTTATTAGTTTACGTTGAACCATCAGCCGACGCGAGTGATGTCATGCATGCTGTGATCGTGAGATTACAATTTCAGCATCAGTCATGTCTCTCTCATTTACAAACAACTTCACACCAGAGGGAATGAAACTCTGGACCTCCTGTACACCGATGTGAAGGGTGCACATGGCTCTTATTTTGTCCCTCCTCTGGGGAATCTGAACACAACTTCAAAACGGATGAAACCACCGAAAGGTTGCTGGCGGGCAACATACTGTAAGGAGAAGAGACACTGCAGGATCTTGACTTTTTTTTAATGACTTTGTTTATATTTGTTCACAAAGCATTTCTTTTAGCTGCAGATTTTAAATTGCTCTAAAGATCAAGTTGAGATCAGTTAAGTTAGGGTTAGGGTATTGTAGCGTCTTCGACCTCCATTACATGATCACTTATTTATTCTTTCAAACGGCTACTGTCGGCCGTAACCGACGCCAACTCCGGGCAACTCCCTCCGTCATCAGCACACACGGATCATTCTCTCTCTCTCTCTCTTTCTCGCACACCCCTCCCGTACAGTGAGTCGAGCGATGCATTCAGAAAAGTCGGAAGCAACACAACTCAGCAAAACACAAATGGCAACACAAGAAAAGATAACAGATAACCCAATTTGTTAGTGTATGTTTGAGGGAGAAGGAATGGCAAGGGTGGGTAACACGATTTAAACTGTCTATTCCAGGTTGTAAATAAAGAAAGTTTAAGGTTAGGACACTAACAAACAGTTTGGAATGTATTTGCATTTAATTTGCACTTCTGCCTCACATTCAAAAGTTTCTTGTTCAAATCTTGGCTCAGACTTTCCATATGGGGTGTGTATATGTTTATGTGTGTGTATACTGTGATTCAACCCGTCCAGAATGTACGAGTGTACAGTAGAGGGTGATAAATCAGGGTTGGCTTGAGGTAAAAGCCAGCGAAGCCTTACTTCCTGTCTCAATCCAATCACGCCTGCTGCCAAATTAAGGATGAATGTTAATTACACGCTTCCTTCACGCGTCTTGAAAACGGTAATCCACACACCAAAGTGCTCCGATTCCCTGTGATTTATTTCTTTACAGCACAAGCATTTTAGAACAGTTGTAAGAGAACCCTTCAGCGGGGAAACTGTATTACAAAACGGCTTTTGTAGAGTTGATGAGACAGGGATCGCGCTGATTAAGGGTTGCATCTCCGGGAGGCTGATCCTCGCCCGAGGCTCTAAAAATTGATTCTGACCTATCAAACTCTTGCAACATTTTGAGATTCTGCACGTTCATTCATAGTCGCGCCACAACAACTCATCCACACTTATCAGGCGTTTTTTTTTTTCCCAGGGTGCTTACCACATGGTGGCAGTTGAACTCCTTCATGACGGACGCCTCATTCAAAAACTCGATGCGCTCCCTCATACTGGCCGACTCGTTGACAGTCTTGATGGCCACTCGCGTCTCGGGCTCGTCCTTCACCACTCCCTTGGCGATGCCCTCGTACACCATGCCGAAGGAGCCCTGGCCCAGCTCACGGTGCATGGTGATCTTTTCCCTGGCCACCTCCCACTCGTCCGGGACGTACACTGTCGCATCGCGGCAGCAGGTCAGACCCATATGCGCGATCTAAGAAAATCTCATGTGTTTGCGATGTTTCTTACTCTCTGCAGCACTGAAGTACTCGGGGTTGACTGAAGCGTAAAGGACTCCATTCCCCAGCCGATCGCTATTCCTGTTGACGCAAAACACAACATTCGATTTTTGTACCCGTGGTATAGAGCAACATTCTGTGGTAAACTCATGAAAAATACTTGCCTCTTTTTGTTAACAAAGAAGAGGACGGTGGTGAGTGTGGCGATGAAGAGAATCACAATGATGGGAATGATGACAACCAGATAGAGCGCCACACCATTGTCTACTGCGAGGAGAGGACAGAAGTCATCAGCACGGTGGGTTATCGACCTTCTGAATATCATTTAAAAAAAAAATTATATTACGTTTGGGTGGAGGCACGTAGAAGGACACGCTTTCCGTCCAGGAGCCGTTGCCCGCCAGAGACGTGGCACGGACGCAGGCCGAGTAGTTCCCCGAGCCCAGGTTGCTGAGGCGAGCCCCTCGGTGCTTGCGGTACTGCTCGCGAGATACACACTCGTGCTTCACGGGCTGAAACACAGCAAGGCACATGGAGTGTTATAGTAAGAAAAGAGAAATACAGAAACGTGTAACTTATTGAGATGAATTTAAATGACTTTAATGCACTGCATTCCCTAAAAAAAATACACCACAATTTTAGGATTCAATAAAGGAAAAATAACACCGTATTGCATCATATAAAGAAAAAAAATGTTTTTAGAAAATGTAATTAATGAATACACTGTAGGATTTGTGTTTGGGACAAAATATGGTGGAGCACTTTTGTACCTTTTCGATTTATGTATGTTCCGTCCTGAAACCCTTGTTAAAAACATGCTCGTCTGTTGTTTTGATGACTCTGAGCGCTAAAAATAAGTCTGCAGGTTCTTGAGCATTCTTGAGCTCCATTACATTGGAATGCCCTACCTGCTGAAATTAGCTCCTACCTCATTAGAAATTTTAAAATCACGACCTAAGACTTATTTTTATACTCTTGCTTTTAGTTACACCCCACGTGAGCCTGTTTTAATGCCCTTTCACCGCTCTCTTGCCTCCCTCCTTTCCTGTTTGGAAAGGGGGGCGAGGTGACGACGACTAACTCGACTGCTTTTGCACTCTGGACCTGCAGCGACCGAGTAGGACAAGATCTGAGGTGGGCCACTTCCTCTGAGGCGTTCTTATGAAGAATTCTGCAATGACCGACCAAGGCAGGTCCTGAAGAACAATCGGTTCCACAAAGACATCTGCCAGAGGTGCTTGCAGCCGGGTCATTCTGGAAGGGGGGGATTCCCCTATCTGTGGTCCCCCGCAAAAGTTTTCTTCTATTTTTTCCCAAATGGGCTTTACGGTTTTCCTTGCCAGGTTGGGGAATTTAGAGCAACGGGTATCACTAATATTTGTCAACTATGGGCTCGTGAAGCCCTTACACAAATAAACTTCAATTGATTTAACTCATTTGGTATTTGTGTGTTGGATTGCTAATGACTAAAAATGTATTGGCTCTCCTTAATTGTCACCTTTCTAAAATAATAGCCAAAGTCTTTTTTTTCATTTTCTCTCCAAAAACATGAAAAACTGGTCCAATTACTGATTAAAGTATATTGTATTTATTAATAATTTCATTTAAGAGTTAGAATTGAATGATCTGTTTAGCTAAGCTGAGTTTTGATTTTTTTTCTTTTTACTTCACTCAAGAAGCGGCATATCTGAAACTTGTGTGAACCTCAGATTGTGGCTCGCAATATGAAACACAATAAAAAATAAATTAATTTAAAAAAATCAATAAATCGACCAAGTGTCAGTTCACAACTCCAAAACAAATTTGAGTCAAGGTACTGTCTTGTGCATTTGTTCCCAGAAATATACTCGTCGTTAAAAAAAGTAACAAAAGGAGTACAAAGTATAGGTAGCTGTTTTCAAATGCTGGGAGTAAGTCTTCTGAAAAAACTAAAAACTCAGATAAAGAAAAATCTGCTTTCATACACATTACTTCTCACCACTGATTAAATATGTCTTTGATTTACCTCAGCACCCAACCGGTACTTGATCTCGTACATCAGGATGAGGCCGTTGGGCATGACGGGCTCGGGCCAATGCAGTAGAACACAACCTTCCATCTTGTCGTTCCTTTCGTAGAGCACTTTCCCCGGAATGTCATCGGCTTTGTCTTGACAAAAAATACATGTAAATATCACGAAGAGATCCTCACAAGGCTCATGCATTCCTATAGATTCTTACCCGCAGGCTTGGTCCTGGCAAAGACGAAGGCGCCAACACTACAGTGGCCAACCTCCTCATTGCAGGCGTGGATGTCGATATGGTAGACGGTGAAGGGCCTCAAGTTGGAGATCTGTAAGCCCTCCGAGGTTGCCTTGTCCTCAGAGAACGGGTACTCCATAACCGGAGGGATGCCATCCGTGCTGTTCGCGCTTGGACCGAGCGTGCCGTTGCCTCTGCCGGCGCCCTCGTGAAACTCAGTGCCATTTGCCAGGCCGAAAAGGTCCCGACGTCGACGCTCTTGAGGTCTGAAAAACAAGAATAAAGTCAAATATTTCAGATGCATTTCTGATATATTTTGGAGAAAAAAAAGTAGCAGCCCATTTTTAAAGATTAATGCTTTCATGTTTCGAAAATAAAGTTATCTATCTATCTATCTATCTCTATCTTTCTCTCTCTCTATCTCTCTCTCTCTCTCTCTCTCTCTATATATATATATATATATATATATATATATATATATATATATATATTTATATATTATATAAAAAAAACATTAAAAAGTACAATGTGAAAGTATAACTGTAACCGGAAAACATACAGTGTTTTGGCAAAAAAATCAAAAGCATGCAACTTTTATTTTGAATATACATTAATTTTTATCTTAAAAGACTTCCTCTTATTTTCTCAATTCTACACATCTGATCTTTTTTCATGGCGGTCCTTCTACTCTTGTAGAAAATGACTGCAAGAGACAAGGCCAGAAAAAAAATCTAATTATAACTAATCATAATTGCCTGTTTGGAGCGTTTTACACAAAGCTTAAACATCCCACTGGACATGCTTACATGACTCTGTTTGTGTGTGCGTGCGTGTGCCATTTGTCCAGATGCTGCATACTACTCCCCGCGGAGCAATGCAGCCGGATGAGGTCAGACGGATCATAGCGAGGCAGACTGATTATTTGGTAGTACGAGAGAGGGGGGAACAAAACACGAAGGCTATTGAATCATAATGACAAATTGGAAGTGGTTGAATGGAAACGACAGCGACTGGAGCCAGGCTCATAGCGCGCCAAGCTGCCAGCTGGACAATTCATAGAATTCAAATTGTGATTTTGATTTTGGCTTTTCACGATCTTAAAAACATTAGAATCGAATAAAAATGAAAGAATATGTCGAATGACTAAACACACAACAAAATTAATTGCCTATTGTATTTTTTAAATAAAACACATACTTTGTTTAGAGACATCTCCAGCGCTAATGCTAACAGTCAATGTAAAATCCCACTGACATGCTAATAAACTATTAGCATTGAGTTAAGGGATATTCCTTCAAATAATGAATATTCTCACTCAAACACTGGAGTGGATGCAGACAGGTACTATAACTATTCTCCCTCATTTGTTATATTTGATATAATTTGTTAAGTTCTTTTAAAAAAGACAACTCTCTTCTTCAACACTTTTTACACAAGGTATTTATTTTAATTGATTTGTACCGCAATTATTTTAATTCATGATTATTTTCATTTGCTCCTAAATTGTTTTCTGGTTGTTCTTTCAAGTTTCATTCAAAGTTATGGCATTTATTTTTCCATGATTTTCTAGCACAAGCTGTCTCATTACAAAGCTCAGACAGGTGATGACAGCAGCACAGTTTCGAGCAGAACATTTATTTATGAACACGGCCAGTTGGCTCAAATGACGTGTTCAATGAAAAAAAAGAACTTATTTCTGACCATTTGTTCATTGGAGTAAAAAAAAAAAAAAAAAACACGCAAGGCCAGAGTCCAGTTTCAAAAACTACTGGCACTGTGCTGTCTTATGAGTCCTTTTGGCTATTTTGTGAATAGTGATCTGACTGCGGGTCAAGTGCAACATGGTACATCTTTGAAGAGACAAGAGGACGATTGATGCCTGGGAGAAAACAGTCTCACACACACACACTAACATTCCACCCTGGCAGTTATAACTGGTGTGGTACAATCCAGAGAAAGTCACGACAAATATAACACGGCAGTGAAGTATATATTCAAATATGTGACTGTAATTCAGTCCGGGCTGAGGGACGAGGAGCTCCTTTTAATAGTGTCGGGTTATCATGAGTGAGTTGTCAGCTGACTGCCGCCTGACCTTACAGCTAAGTGACTTACTACAGCCAGAGTCGTGACCTGGCCTGCTAAAAAAAGAGCAACCTTTACGTAATGGAATCCTAGGAGGAAAGCCGTGACGACACCTTCCACCGAACAGGGAACAGATTATTAGCGCTGGGCCTTAGTTGCACAAAGCCAACAACTTGGTCCGTTTTTCCTACTTTGTGTTTGTCTTGTAGAGTTCACTAGACGTTACGATGGGGCTCTTGCCTCATTCTTTTACAATCCAGATGTAGATTTCTTGGAAATGTCTGAGCCCCAGCTGGGGAAAAAAAGAATTTGCTGCCAATGGACAGACACATGAAGCTGACCTGAGAGAAGCAATGCATGGTTGTAGATGAGGACAATGAATTCCGATGCAGTTTGGATAAATAAATGTTGTTCAGCTTCCATGAAATATCTTTTAAATGACATTTAATATATGAAGAGTGGCACAGTGGTGTATTTTGGTGTTTGCCTCACAGTCCTGAGGATCTGAGTTTCAATTCAATACGGGCCGATATTGAATTCTAATTGAGCAAAAATCCGTGAGCAAAAATGTTGCACAGTATTGAAATTAAAACCTTATTTTTATTATTTGGTGGTAAATAAAAACGGTATTCTTTCCCAGTGAACACAATCTACTGTATTTTTAAACAAAACATCCCCGGGTCCGGAAGAAATGTGTACCATGTGAAGTTTAAATAAATAAATAAATAAATAAACTTGAACATTGATCTTCTGATTTAATTCTTCTTAGTAAGTCATATTGTCCCATCAATGGAAAGGTATTTTTAGCCACACATGTTGTCCTTGAGGGCAAATTAGTACCTGCTAGCATCATTTTTTGTTATTATTCTTTTCTTTCTCCTTTGTACGTAACTCACCCATCCCCTCTCAGCTCGCAGAGGAGAAAATAAGGTATTCTTGTATGGAATTTGCATGTTCTCCCCATGCTTGCGTTGTTATTTATCCCATCCCTGTCCAAAGTTGTGAATGTGAGTGTGAATTGTTTGCCAATATGAGCCCAGCAATTGGCTGGAGACCAATTCAGGGAGTACGCTGCCTCTCACCCAAAATCGGCCGCAATGGGTTCAATATATATATATTTATAATTTTTAAAATAACAATTAAGGATTTGGGGCATCATAGTTGATGGCACATTCCAAAAAATGTCAATTCTCAACTCGTGACCTTTCGAATAACCTCACAGACCGACCCCCCCAAAAAATTTGCATAGAAATGTTTCAATCGGAATGGAGCAATTGGACGCAGACTGGAAATTTTCCTCCAGCCTTTATGCTTCCCCACAAAAGAGCATCTATACTGTAACGCATCCAAACAGCCAGCCAGGGATGAAGGATATGAGTTCAGTTACAATAAAAAGCCACATTTTTATCATTCCTTCTTCGAAAGCCACATTGATCCAACTCAGGGGAGAGAGGGAAAAAAAGGACAAGACTTGGATGAATGATCTTTCGTGGTGCTGCGGCATTGCTTACAATATGGATTTACTAGATACCTACTGAGTGCTCATTGGATTAACCGACAAGTGCATTAAAGCTGTGATGGATTGAAGCCATTTGCAGACACCTGCATTTTTTTTCCACGTCTATGTGAAGAGTGCGAGAGTGGAAGTCCTTAAAACGGCGCGAAACATCCGCAGCCACCAGCAAAGTTAACACAACACAGATGTCGGTGGCGGGGAGAACAAAGACGACTAAGCGATCTTAAGAGCGAGCAGCCAAAGTAGACCCTTCAGAATGCTTAATCACCGCTCTGTCATCGCCTTTGTTTGTGTAACTCCCCGAATCTGCCACGTCCTAATGCACTTTGCGCCATCAGTTGACATGGCAACAAAAAGGCAGCTAAAGAGGGCTTTTAGAACCTGCTCAGAATGCATCATTATCTACAGCAAGGACCAAGCCCCCCTGACTGTAAGTGTACCTCTGCAGAAAGATGGCATTATGAAGAAAGTTCTCGAAGAGCTTTAAAAAGACACGGTCGTCCTTCTCTCGGTCCTTCTCCTCGGGCGTCTTGGGACAAACGCAGCAAGGACCCTTCTTGGGCCCCGAAAGGTCCGATTTGGTGGGCTTGGTGAGCTCCTCCATGTCGGCAAATCCCGTCGCTGAGATTCGGATTGGGATCTTTAGCTCTGGTTTGGATGAGAGAAAGTAATATTTTTTCAACGGTTCCCTGAAAGAGCTCAGAAGAATTAGAATGGCTCTCTGGGAGCTTCAAATCCACAGACAGTGCTACTTAATCTTGATACAGCGAACCTCAAGTCAAAATGTCCCTAAGGTCATACAAGTTGGAATTCCGCTGGAATTTTAGGGGAAAATATGTCTCTAAAGCCTCACGAGTTTGCATTGGACATCAAAGGATTCGTTCTGGCCAAGTTCTGCTTTTTGTGGCTTTTCTTGTGACACTTATTCCAAAAGAAGAGCCAGCCACAACAAGAGATTCTAAAGGGGACCCAATATAAAAAAAATACTTTTATTCCTTGTATGCAAATAGTAGGCCGAGGGGGGCGCTACTTGCTTAAGGCAGGTGACTGCCTGTTCGTATGTAAATATGATCTCACATATGGAAGCAGCGATCCCATTTGTATTTGAACCATCCTCTTGAATGCAAGCTTTTATTAAATTGTATATTTCGCTACTTTAACAGCGCTTGTCTCTTGTCTGCGAAAGGATTATCCCCTTTCTCCTCCCATTTGGCACCTGGGCCTATAAATGCAAATTTATAACAACTGGTAAACTACAGGGAAATTCTATTTGCACATGTGTTTGGTTATACTGTATGTCCACTGCATGCGCCACACACACGGATTTGAATATAAATATGTAATTACAAAGGTGTATATTCAGAGTCGTGCTTTCAATGACTTAGTTCACAAAATAGGGAAACTGCTCTAAGGCTACGTTAACACTCATTTGGGAGTTTTTGTCAAATCCAATATTTTTATCTACTCGTTCACATTACAAAACCAAATGCGACTTGTGATGCAATGTCTGCATATCCACATATGAAAAAGGCCCAGATGGGATTTGTAATAGCGGAATAGTACTCTCCATACTGCGACAAAATCTGATACGTGTCGCATATGGTCATGAAAAAAATTGCAACTGAGCTGCAGTGTGAACATGGCCTATTTTGGCCTGAATGGTGTCATGTGCGTAGCCTGCTTTAGTTGGAAGTTATAAAGTCCCACAAGGGACTCACACTGACCTTTGGAGCAGTAGTTGTGCACGTAGAGCTCCCGGTCTTCTGGCTGCTGCTGCCAGCGCACCAGGTAGTAGGTTAGGTTGCCGTTGGGAAAGAGCGGCGGCGACCACTTGACCAGCAGCTTGGTGGAGGAGTTGGCATAGGCACGGGGGTCTTTGGGCACAGTTGGCACTGCAGCGGACAAAGGTCATTGTCAAGAGCTGTGATTCTCAACCACTGGGCCGCGGCGCATGAGCGTGATGTGAGAGAGGATGATCAGACCGAGACAATTTCCAATATTTGTATACATGCATCTTACAAATAGTAACGGCTATTGGGGCTGTGAGGGAAATTTTAATGCTGAATCTGCAATGCAAAATAATTTGACTGTCTCTTAATTTGTTCAATGTAGTGATACTTTTTGCCCAACTTTCCGTTCCCTCACAAGGAGCTGAACAGCAAAATTAATAATAGGTGCTTAACACTCAGTCACTCAAACGCAACAATTGCTACCCTTCAAGAAAATAATCTTTCCTTTTTTTTTTTTTCTTTCTTTGCTATGTTTATGTTTCTGATAGGGCTGAAGAATTTTTAAAAAATTATCTACTGAAACTGAGTTTTTATCCCCTCAAAATTGCAATTGCAATTTAATATATGAATTTTTTTTGTTCAAACCCCTTTTCCCATGTATTCATCAACAAACACTATTAATCTGTATTTAAGTAAACAATATCTGATTTATTATGTATATTATGTAAATGTTTTGTTCTCAGGTAATATTTATGCTAAAAAAAGGCAAATGAGCTATGAATTAATATGAAAGACAGTTATCTACTCCCATTTGAATTATTAGTTTTCTAAACGCTTTGACTTGCAGTCTTTTAAGCGTTCACTAGTATGTGGTACGCATAAATCAATGTTTCATTAAACAATGGTATCTAAACATTGCACACACAATGTCACACTTTATGAATAAAATATACTGTACGTACATGTGAAAAAAAAGCCTGCTGGCTGACTGAAATGAAGCAAAATTTTCTTGATTTTCCTTTTCCCTTAAATTGCAGCCTGTTTTTAAAATTGCATTGCAATGTGGATTTGATTTCAATTCATTGTTGAACCCATCGTTTCTGTGCTATTTGCTTTCCACATCATTAAAAATGAAGACTTGACCTCAGTATCTTTCAGGATTCAGAAAAAAGGTTTGAAATAAATATAAAAAAAATTCCAGCAATGGACCAACAAGGACATCCAATTTTATGCCTTTCTTTGACTCCTCCAGTCTCTCTGTATCTCTGTTGCAACATGCTGAGGAAACTGTCGCAGCACTAAACTTAACATTTTTCATTCATAAAATACAGGTTTAAGTTGGGAAACACAGATCAAGAGTGAGAGTAGCATGCAGAAGTGGGATGTTAGTGGAGTGTCTGTGACTTACGCGATGGACGAGTGCGAATGTATATGATGTCACTCTTCGCTCCGGGAATGTGTTTGTCCTCTACCCGCAAGGTAATGGCCTTGACGAAAATGGCATACTGGGTCCAGGGTTTGAGGTGGTGAATACCCACTTTGGGGTCCGAATTGTTGTCCTGAGGAAGATCCACATCCACCGTGTGCCAGCTGTTGGAGCCGCAGCCATCCTGACCGTCGAACTCGGTGATGTTCTGAGAAGGGCTGGCGAGGGAGCACAAAAACATTGCCCCGAATGACATCTGCTCGTTCCTTGGTTTGAAAATAAAACTAATTCTAGGGTATGACTGCAGACACCATCCGACATGAAAGAGCTTTTCTTAGCTCATTATTTACAAATGTGTATTTGCTGTCACTGCCAAAGCAAAAGAGAAAAAAAACATTCCAAACTTCCAGGCAGCCCTGGCAAAATTCTGAGCAGTAATCACGGTTGGGATGTATGAAAATAAACACGGATGGTGCAAATATCATGGCAACCACTCTGAAATTAGATTAAAAAAAAAAAAAATCAACCAATGATGTTTTTCTTTTCTTCTGGTTGCCAATTGGCAGCAAAATGTGCATAGTTATGCAAAGCAAGCATAAACAAATGTTGTCCCAACATAGAATAGGCCTTTGTATTGAAAACCCTTCATCAAGCCTCAATGTTGAGCTATTTATACGTAATGACAGTGTGTTATATAGGATAATGAGCCGTCTTTCGTTGCACTTACGCCTCCTTGTAGTAGACCATGAAGCTGATAAGGCCTTTGTAATCCCGCGGATGGTAGCGCTCCCATGCCAGACGGATGGTGTAGCTGGACGTGCTGTTGGACAAGATCTTGAGGATGTGACTTTCACCTGAAACGATCAAAGAGGACGATCGGTGAGATGTTTACTGACAACACACCCGTCATGGAAACCCCAAAACTCACAGCTGGCTCTTTCGCCGTTGTTGCGGAAGTCACCCTCCTCCGGCTTGTCGGTGACACCAGTCTTCTCCCACATCGTGTGGATCTCGGACATGCAGAGTTTGGGATTTAGCCGAAAGAAAAGGCGTCCTGCCCGGATGGTCAGGTTGTGCTGAGTCCAGTCCCACAGGTTGTGAAGGTGCTGATTGTTGATGGCAGAGAAGGAATACAACCTGATGAAAGATACAAAGATATCTTTAAAAGGGACATACTATAGAAAATTGATGATTTATCTTGTTCCGTGAGGCGACAAATTTCCAGGTCCCCCATTTTGCCAGTTTTAGAGCATTTCGACTTGCCTTTCAAGATGACAGAACATTGTTCTGTGACAACAGAAGCACCAAACCTACCTCAAAAGAAAGTTTTTCCCATTCTTTAACAATCAACAGCATGGGTTGTTTTCACCAAAGAAGCTGGTTTTTGATCAAAACATGGAGAAAAGAAGCTTTTTGTGACAAGAAACGTCAGACAGAACAGTGACTTTGAAGCTAATATTTTTTTTGTTTTTGTGATACCTCATCTATGAAGCAGCAACAAAAAAAAACACTCCACTATGAAACACGCAGTGAACAACGCTGACTACCTGATCTTTATCTTCAACTCAAAAGTTGTGCTGATCACAAATCCAAAGTGATCATATGCTCATACTGAATTTCACAGATCTGTCCGAGACCCTCTTCACACAGACTAAGTGAAAAAAAATGTCAACAAAACTATTCAGTGGTGGCACGAAAAGTAAGATTCTAGTTGAAGAATATATACGGCCACATTAGTGAAGGAGTTAACAGCTTCTATACAATAGTGCTAATTGTAATCGTTATATCCTGACTTTAATTTGTGTATAGAATGTATGCTTCGTATTGAAATTGCATGAAATGCCATAAATCCTTTCCAGCCCCCCCAACCACGCCACAATTTTTTAATGTATTTTTAATAAAGAAAACTAGCACCGCATTGTATTAAAAAATGCATTTGCTCATGTGTGGGTCATTGCAGCGCACTGTGGTGATTGGTGTAGGCCTCTCTCTAAGGATTTTTTCCGATTCGCTGTCCCAGCGGCACTGAGCACTAAAATTATGGACTATAAGACTTGAGATGTTGCAGTCATGTCTTCACTCCACTCATCAGAGCTCTGGAACATACCATAGCACAAGAGCCGCGGAATGAAGGGAATGCCAGACATCCTCAACAACCTTCCGCGGAGTGAAACTCTACCCCGGGATTGACGACGTGAAGCGGGCAACAGACTTTCCCATGACCCCATTGACCACCCCCCCCAAAAAAAAGCAACCATCTTATTCTCATATCTAAAGTGGCTTGCGATATCTCAGTGACGAGGTGACTGAAAGGCAGCAGATTTTCAAGTCACTTATTGGTGTGGTCGTATTGCTACATGAGCTCGTATAGCTTTTCCAAAATCGTTTCAAGCTGTTTTTAAGCAGATGTTGGCTTTATACTAAGCATTTCAAATTATATCTTAATCTACATATTTTCCTCGTCCAAACAAAAGCATGCATCATCGGGAGATTTTTTATGCAGCTATTACGTAACAAATTCATTGTAGTTAACAAATAATACAATTTGTCATTTAAACATACATATATTTAATATTTATTTTTAGTTGTATGTAACAAAATATATACATTGTCTATGCATGTACAGCGCTGCACTAGGGCTCGGGGTGCTATCGCACCCTCAGATATCAGTCTAACCCCCCTTGAGCTCCATAACAATTTATTTATTGATCTATTGAAGAATAAAACCACAGTCCGCCAGTGCTGGATGTGTTCGGAAATGAATGGGAGCGGAGCGCGCCATACCTCGCCGAACACACCCCCTCTCAGAATAGTGCACAAGAATCAGAGTGAATTTATTGGGCTGGATTTGCTTACTTATACAATGAAAGCTACGTTGGGCAATCAAACTTTATTTATGGGGCACTTTTTATACAATCCAACTCAAAGTGCTCAACATTGTTGTGACACAAAATCTAACTTAGTATTTTATAGTGTGATTTACACACACCCTTTAAAAAGAAAATCCAGCACAATAAATACAAATATACCAAAAGAGGTGAGAGGCTCATTTTAATTTAACTTATTTTATATTCATCAAATCAGCTAGTCAGTCAGATGGCTTTAGTTTAAAAAAAAAGTTGTTAAGCAGTAAACAGCACTCTCCGTAAAACGTCGGCACTACAAACCTTAACTTACAATTTCCAGCACCTACGCGAGACCTGGAATCGGTTTAATAAATATTTTAATGTCCCCAAAAACAGCAATAGTTGTCAATGTAACCTCTTTGTGTACTTTAGTCACACAACTTGATGGGTCTTCTTTGATAACATTGTCAGAAACACCATCATTCGTGTCCCTTGATTGCCCTAGGCCTCCCCCCTTGCCACACGCACACACACAGAGCGGCCCTACTTGTCCATGAGCTCCTCCCCGTTGATGTAACGCAGACTCTTGAGGAAGGACAGCGATCCAAGTGTGTGGGAGTGACGAATCCTCACATAGCCCGTCACCGTCTGGATCAGGCCCATGAAGCTCTCCAGCTCAGACGCTATGTTATCTGGGGACCGCAGATACACACACAAACACACAACACATGAAAGCCATATTAGGACAACAAGCGGGGGACTTCTATTGCTGTGACGCCCAGGCTCGATGCAGACGCCCAATTAGGTACTCGTGTTTCAGGTTCATTATACGTGAGACGAGTCATACAAATAAAATCAAAGGATACATGTAGCAGAGACTGTCAAGAATGAACATTTTGTGGCCCTGAGGTTTGGACTAGAACAGCAGTATCACATCAACATGGTGCATTCGGGGTACTTTTACAACTCGTAAACGCACTACATTCTGCACATTATTCATTTTTCTTTGATCAAAACATTTTAAGGATCAAGAGTTTTTTGTTTAAGTTTGAGAACCAATGGAATCTATACCGTCTAAAGCATGATGGCACGAGTTGCGGGGAGCTGGAGCCAATGCCAGCAGGGGAACATTCTGGACCAGCCAATCACAACCCTAAAATGGCAGCATGTTCCAATTTTCCGGAGCGTTTTCCGCCATTTCATCAGGTATGCAGCTGCATTTGGAAAGCTAACTCATTTTTGTTTTCAACAAAGTGTAGCAGACGAGTATAGCCTGCATAATCTGGCGGGGAGATCTGCGCCGCCGTCCCAAGTGAGCGACAACCGCATCGCACTCACTTCCGTGGCGGATGTTGATGTCCAGATTTCCGGCGATGACGGTGCAGTCCTTCAGGGACTGAGCAGCGTTCACCGAGTCGATGATGGAGGTTGAGCAGATCTTATCGCATAAGCCATTACAAGCACTGCACATCATTCTGGAAAGAAAAAGAAAAGGAGCGAAAATTCAACAGCGGGCTCAATGAGGGGCCAAAGACGTCAGATGTATTTGCTTTGAAGTGGCCATTTTATGGTGTCTTTGGCAGTCTCCAGGGGTCACTTAAAGGTTACCCCCCCCTTGAGATTTGGTTCGAATGCTACCTATAATTTGACAATACTAGACAGGTGGGTGATGTCAAATTGGCAAACGTTTGATTTAGCATCATAGCATCCAGGCGCAAAATGGCAGCAAAGTTCGATGAATTGACATTGCTTTGGTAGTGGACCCCAAAATTGGTGGAAAATCCAACCCTGAAGCCAATGTCACTCAGGAACAATAAATTTGGTAGGTATGACTACCATGAGAAAATCCACCAAAAATTCTCAAGAAGTTTGCCAGAAAAGACACATGAAGTCTCCCATTTTGGATTGAAGTGGCCATTTTGCCATCTAACCTGAGTAACGCCGATCAAGAAAAATACATCATTTTGTGTGCGTGTATTTCAAGGAGCAGGACACCGGGGGCATGGCGTGATCAAATGGGCACCACCTGAAGCGGAAGCAAAAGCGTTTTGTCCTTACCGGTTGCTCTCGTTGCGTGCGAAGCCAGAGGGGCAGTCAGGCATGCATTCGCCCTCGTGGATGACAAAGTGAACGTCGCTGGGCAGGTGCACTTGGGAGCACAGGTCCAAGGTGATGCAGCGCCAGCCCTCAAACTTGTACGTGTCGGGCGGGCAGTCGGGCACGCAGCGGCCCTCGTGGTAGTAATGGAGGCAGGCGGAGCACGCCGTGTCGCTGTTGGCTACCGTGCAGCTGCCTAGGCACTGGCTGTGGCAACACTCGCCTTTGTCGGTGCATGCCTGCTTGCAGTGGCTGGGACACACTGGAGGAGACACAGAGAGGATGGAAGAAATTAAATAACGATACAAGCACCTTTGTGGTAAATATAGACAGGAATCCACATGTTGTATCGCTCTTTACTTGTAAATAAAATGTGTCATCACTTTGAAAGGGGGGGAAAAAAAACGGTACTGGTAAATGTGTAGACTAAAACATCAGTGGTGTTGCCCTCTCTTGTAAATAACACAATAATGTTCCTGCAGGCACGAAGGGAAAATAAAAAAATCAATGAACGTGTGTGTTTCAAATAAAGCCGCGAGGCGTCATGAATAATAGAAACCCTTCATTTGTTTGTTGTTCGGGCATTATCAATAGCACACTTTATTGTGCTTGCTCAATGGCCTTTACACAGGATGTGAAATTACGAGTAATGTGTCAGCCTGGAATGTCCTGTCACACGGCACATGCTGCCTGCAATAGCCAACAAACAGAGAGAAGGCGCAAATCGTAAATGATGCTGAAGAGACTGCGACTCTGATAACGACTTCAGACGCATGTTACACAGCTCAGGTGAGGGGATATGCTTTGTATATAAAATAATAATAAATGTTAGATTTCTTTGTTGTGAGTAAATATTTATCCTTACCGAGTGTTTGTTTTTTTTGTTTTTACACATATTCATCTTGTAAAACTATTCATATTTGATAATTAAGTCTGATTGTTTAGGTTTTTGTCAAATATTTTCACTATTTTAAAAAATGTTCATATTTTTGCCTATTTTTATTTTGTCCCATATATCAAGAAATATATAGTCCAATTTTTGTGTATTTTCCCCAAGATTTGTTATCTAATCTTATATTGTTTATACTGTACTGTTATATTTTTAAATAATTTCTTTTTATATAATGCCCGTGTATTTTTTTAACAGGCTTTGTGTGTTATATTTCTATTTTTTTTCAAATATATTTGTAATTTTCCACTCATATGTCGGAATTTTTCAAATATTAATGAATTTTTAATGTCTTCTTTTTTATATTTTAATCATTATCTGTTTGACAATTGTATCACCTAATGTTTGAAATGTTTTCACTTTCAACATAAAATCTTTGATATTTCACTTTCAGTAAAATTGGTATAATGGTGATAGCTAAGATCATTTTGCTCACAAGGATCACGATGTGAAGTTTTCTTATCGTCAGTTTAATGCTCAAAAATGTATTAAAATGAGAAAAAGATGTATCAATTATTTGCATCGACAACTGGCCTGTGCGGACTAGCTAAAAAAAAGCATCAGAGAAAGGCAGGAGTTGAGATTCTGCAAATTTAACGACAGCGTCGAACAAAAGACCCCCAATGTAACCCACCCTTGCGAGTAGTCTGAGTTGCTCTATGTATGTTTATGGTCTTGAGTTATTACTCCAAGATACATTTCTCAACAGGGCCAATAACGCTGACCAACCGCCTCCTGGTGAAATGGTCGAGGCAAATACACACACCAACACAAACATTCTGGGCATAAGCCATTATTAAACAGAAATAACACTGAATTGAGATAATTTTCTTGCACAAGAGCTGCAACACAAATTGACAAGTCAAACTGTGCCGCTTGGTGATGAGGTGACGCCTCAATGAGTGAAAATTACAATCAATGCTATTAGTGTTGTTTAGGCACACTAGATCCACACTGAATCACCATGGTAACAAAACCCATATTTGGCATTCGACCCGTAGATGGGTGGCGGAGGGTGTGGTGAGCAGTGTTTTATTTGCATGAGATGTGACTGCCCCACTCAAACTCAAAAAGTGTGAATAGCATACTTTACTAATCAATCCTTCAGGGTGTATTTTGATGAAAGCATATCATAGGGTAAAAATATGTCGCATCGAGTCCCATAGCATAGCGCAAATGAACCACGCTCATTTTCTTGCTTTGAAATGAGAGTAGGCTGCCGAGCTAATCGCCAGATGAATATTTCATGCAGCTTTACAAAACATCTGTGCGGCTTCACCATGTGACGGTGCACTACAGCAATGCTGCCGACTCCCAAATGTGTCAAATTCACTTTGGCCTCACAGAGCGGGAACGGGGAGGGGGCTGGGGGAGCAGCATGTTGCAATTCTTGTCAGTTTTCTCTAATAATTCCCATTCCTTCTCACCGTGACGAAAATCAAATAGTACAGATGGGGGATTCCAAAACAGGGGAAAACCACAAATGTATCTTAGTGGATCTGATTTCATATCCTTATTGATCATCACATTGCATTCCAACCCTGACAGTGTCACGTCTCCCTACTTCATACAGAGTCAGCAAAATCAATGCGAGCATTCATTTTATGCAATACACAGGTTTGAGAGTGACTGTTTTGACTACAAGCATTTGCAATTATGTCACACATTAATCTTTATGACTGATTGTTTCAGCTGAATGTTCAGCAACACATAGCTTTGTGACTTTTTTGTCGAAACGGGTATGTGATTGTTATACCACACCGAATGTGTTAAACGTTCATCATAGCTTTGAGTAATTGTTTCAACTACACAAGGACGTGAGTGTTGGGCCACGGATAACTTTAAGAGTAACTACTGGACATGAGCGCATGGTTGTGCCACGTGTAGCTTTGGCATTGCTATTTGGACAAGACAAGTGAGTGATTGTTATGCCATACATAGCTTTTGAGGTTGATTTTTCACCACCCATGCATTGATTGCTGTGCTACACGTAGCTTTGAGACTGATTGATCAAACAACACAGCGTGAATTTTTAGAAATTTTGAGTGGTTGATAGTTATTTCACACAAGTTTAGGTATGATGGTTTCAACTACAAAAGCTTGTGGTTGTTAAATTATGCAGCTTTGCTTTGAAAGTGATTATTTGGATGACACACGCCTGTGGTTATCATGCCACACATACAAGGTTTGTCAGAAAAATTCAATGACTGGAGTCACAATCGAAATAAATCAAGTACAATCGATTACTAACATTCAGCAATTTCTAATCCCCTTTGTAGTCGAATGCACTTTTGCGGCCTTTTCTGCAATGCCTTCATGGAAGGATTCTTCTACAGCGTTGTCGTCATGGCCATCTTGTATTTGAAACAGGACGTCTGGATGTCTACTTTGAACTTTGGAAGGAGGAGAACATCCCACGGAACCAGGTTGAGTGACAAGGGAGGGTACAGCATCACGACAAAGTTCTTTATGGCCAAGAACAGTCAGATGCTCAGGGCATTGAGAAGAGGTGCGTTGTCATTACATCATGACAGCACACAGCAGTCCATCATAAACTGTATTAGGGCAAACGCACACTTTTGCACAATTTAAATACCAGTCGTCAGCTGTGCTTTGATTTGACACCAGTGCGTTTAAAGCAGTCAGATCACGCCTTGATTTTTGTTTTTAATTTCTTGGAATGCAACCAACAGAGGGCAGCCAAGGCAAACTGTAATGAGGCAGCCCCCCTCCCCTCTTTTGTCATTTTTTTTTTTTTTTTTTTACTGCAGCATCATCTCCGTAGATTCCGCAAACGATAGACATTCCAAACATGCACAGCAGAAGAAAAGCGGAACAAAGAGCGCAAGCCCTAAATCCATATAAGTCGACCCGGTTTCAGTGTGTCACTAAACAAGCTGCGCTGTCAAGGATACAATCCTCTATTTATGGACGCGCCAAACGGGGCCCCGTTTTCCACACTGGACACGGCCAGGGCATTGTGGCTTTTGCACTGCTTCAAAAGGAGAGGGGCGTCGTCCTGAGTCCCGTAGAGTGACATCCATTTATGACCATAAGTGGACGTTTGATAAGACAGGGATTGATAAAGATAAAGATGTCCTTTATTAGTCCCACAATGGGGAAATTTGAATGAGAACTATCAGCCGTTTGGTGGATGTTCGGACCCGCAGCAGAATGGTACTTTATACAAAATTCCATGGCTAACATATCTGGAACATTTGCAGATATTTAGAAAAATGTTAAACTAAATCTGCTGGAAAATACCCAAAAGCCACATTTCCAATAATGTTTTTGTATTTGTTTTTGTTGTGTATATTTTCTCCTCAATTCTGTTTCTAATATTAATATTTTAAGTAACAAACATAAAATTCACACACTTAAAAGATTCTGTAATGATTTGAGGGCTTTATTTGTGAGATTTACGATAAATTTGCATGCCCTTTTTGGAGCTGGACTTAATTTTTTTAAGTCTCATCTGTCTAAGTAACAGCAGGGAGGCAAGCGTTGTAATATTTTCACCAAAATTCAAATGCACATTACTGCTCTTGTCCACTTCAACCTGTGGAGGTATAAGAGTTTTGCACTTTTTGGATTTATTGACATCAAGCTTATATGATCACCTCCACAAAATTAAAAATACTGTGCCGATCGCTTCTCCACTCACGCAGGGTGAAGCGGACGAGAGCAAGTCAAATGCGCACGCGAGCCTACGCTTTGCTAAAGTTTTGTTAAGCCTCTGGAGACGTCCGGCGGCTGGCAGCTACAGGACAAGCATGATAATTCCCCACCTTGCTAACTTCGCTTAATTAGCAAAGTAAACAATGAGCTTGCTTTTTTGCATGATGAAGAAATTGTTTTCTAAGATCGTACAGCCCTAATGACAACATTTGCAAGGAGCTACCACTAATGAGGCCACAACCCCTAAAGAAACATCCAACATACAAATACTACATCATGACATTCAATATATGTATTCCTAGTGTGTGCTGAAAGTTTTACAAGATCCTGTTTACAACGTCATTCCTCTCGAAACGGCGGTTAGACGACCCTCACCCACAAACCTGCAGAAAACATAGTCGGGGTCAGATGGCAGCAAACACCTGCTGTTCGCCACAGTGCCACAATACCAGCGTCAACTGAGTCCTTTTCATCAACAGTAAACAAGATGGGAGTCGGCGTAGGGAGCGCAGAGTTCCTTTTCTGAACAAGTGCCATGAAAAAGGTTTATTTATTTATTTATTTTTTTTTTTCATTTGTTTTTTTAGAAGAAAGTTCCAAAGTTATCACCCAGCCAGCGGACTATGTGAAGAATCTGCAGAATGTTTTCCCAACTATGAAGAATGTTAATCCCTTGTTTCACTACAACAACACAGAAACACAAGCGGCTTGTCCCGGCAATACAAGAAATTGAAAACAACTAGCAGATGTCATGATGCATTTCAAACCACAGCGAACGCCCGGTTACCGAGGGAGAAACATTCCAGAGCCACCTGCAATAGGTGAAAAGCTGCATTATCGAGACCATATAAAAACATGTTTGTTTTTTATATAGTTTCTCCTCTCACTCAAACTTTAAACTACGATTTTAATCATCTAATTGTGATCCCCTCCCTCAATATTGCGTTTGCGATTTAATATGCAATTCTTTTTTGAAGGTCAGTTTCCCATATAATTTATAACAAACACAAGCAATAAATTAATTATGCAAAAACATGCAAAAGTGCATCGGCGGCAACTCTGGCTCTCCTTTCCCTACATCCAAGGGCATTATAGTCAGTAAGTGTATTGTTAAACGCTTTGAAAAAACAACAAAAAAAATCGTGATGGAGTGGGGGCACAAACAAATTACACTTTTTACACAACAATGAGGTACTTCTCCAGATTCTAAAAAGATCTAGTAGGAATTCAAGCTATACATAATTATTTTCTACTACACATCTTACTTGAAATTATAATAGGCTTGCATACTATTTTACCACATAATTCTATGACTACGAAAATATCCCCAAAATGGAGAAAAAGCTCAGCATGTCCTGCTTGTGTCAGAACGAAAGGTGACCGACAGTTGGGAAACGATTCATTATTTACAATGGCCGTAATGGAGGGGGGCTGGCGGCGTCGTGGGGGTGGCGGGAGTCACCGAAACGAGGGCAGGAGCTCCCAGTGGGGGCCAATGGCGAGCAGGCAGGGGAGGGTCTAATCCCGATGACTGACATGTTATTGAGTCTGGCGCAGAGGTGGTAAACAACTCTGGTAGGGGTAGAGCGAGTGCAGACAGGGAGGAGAGGGGGTGGCGGGTG
Organism: Idiotropiscis lumnitzeri; assembly: GCF_059441095.1. Classification (NCBI taxonomy): domain Eukaryota; kingdom Metazoa; phylum Chordata; class Actinopteri; order Syngnathiformes; family Syngnathidae; genus Idiotropiscis; species Idiotropiscis lumnitzeri. The sequence goes on along the minus strand of NC_142396.1, from coordinate 10,788,552 downwards.
GTGTAACCATGGCGATTAAGCGCGGCTTTTCCACAGATTTCAGCGAGAGGGTAAAGAAAAACCTGGGAGGAAGGAATCCAGTAAGAAAAAAAAAAAACAACGTCGAGTTTCCCACTTGCTGCTGTTGGAGCCGGTGGGCTCGGGTTACTGGTAGCAGACAAATGGGATGCTGGAAAAAGTGAGATACAGTAGCAGACAGCAGACCAATCTAAAGCCCCCACCTCCATCTCCCCTCTTCCTCTTCTTCATCAGGCTACATCCTTATCCAGCAACCCAATCCTCCCTGGGAGCCCCCCGCGGTGGATGGCCCCCGTTGCACTTGTTTAAAACCACATCAGAACAGACAGCCAGCGAAGAGGATGCTTCCTCCGCTCTGAGCCAAAGGGAAACCACATCAGAGCAGATGGTTCCGAAGGCGCATTGCGACTCGTGTTTCAGGATGGACGGATCCCATCTGAAGTGCTCTTTTTCACCTCATCACAGCAACAACAACGTGTGACGCACTAAAACGCAGTGAACTGTGCACTGTGACAGATCATAAGGCGAGCTGTGGGAATTAGCCAACCACACTCAAGTGTTCCAAAATAAAACAGGAAAGCCAAATTCAAATATCATATTAGTTTTTCATCTTTGGTGTATCGTTCAACTGTTTTTCCTGCATTTTATAGGAAAAGAATCATATTCAAAGATCAAACAAAGCTATTAGAACAGTCTGAGTAGAAATATACTTTCATATTTTGTCCACATTAATTCCAAGATTTTAGTCAAGTAAACATCCCAAGCGTTGTTTTAATCGCGATCAATTATGTAAATTATTTGCGATTAATTAGTTTTAAAAAATGCAATCGCTTGACAGCACTAATAATATTTTTCAGATAAAACATTTTTTGGGGTGACACGCCTTGAGATATTTCAAATATATGCCTTGGCTCAATAAAATTTGTGAAACACTGTAATGTATCATGATGTGATTTCCTGAGGTGTTCCCGCTTGGTCTCAGTGCCGCCGGGGTCTCTTCCACACGCCTGCCCAATAAAGACCAGCAATGTGTTTTTCACCCAACTATGTGCTGGTGCTGTGTGTGCAGGCATGCGTGGCATTTCCCCTCTCAGTCACAACAACATACACGCACACACACATACACTCAATAGTCAAACTTCTACCCTCAGGCCAGAGCCCAGAGTGCAGCTGCTTGCTTTGATTGCACCCGCTCACAGGATGCAGGTATTTGGACACTGCTGCACAGCAAAATCACTTAATCACTGAATGTGTTCATTTTTAAAAACGATGAAAACCAATATGACTTTATTTGAATGATTGTGAGGCCAATGCTGTGGGCAGATTTCACTTTTAGTATAATGTCCGGCAGCGAGTATTGCAACTGCTTAAGCGACGAGCCCTGAGGATGATGAAAAAAATCAAATTAAAAAAAAAGCACCCCATTAAGACATTAAAAACGGGAATTATATTTTCACTCTTAAAACCAGCACTTCATCACCAAGTTGACAAATCACACTTGTCAATTTGTGTAACGTCAATACCGCCAAGTACGTACTGCTTATTCGGAAGTAAATGCTCATCCGCATGGAAAAATATATATATATATTCGTACACAAACAAGTTAGAAGTCAATTTTTCACGATATGTCGTCCACTGAAAGCAAACATCGATGACTACATAACCACATTGACATTTAGTGTGATATATTTTGCAAGAAGATTTGCAATGCAATCCACTTTAGTCGGACAAAAAAAAATACGCTTCTGTCGCCCACAGACAGTCTACACTTGCGAATCCCTGAAGGTCTGACTTGGCAGAAATGTCCAGAAGTGCCGACTCGGTTCCTCGACAGAGACGGCGCAGCAGTCACGCTACTCGCGCGGAGACTCTCGTCGGTGGCAAACGGCCACCGTACATTGGACACCCCTCAGTCACAAGATTCTCACACTGTCTTTTAATAGTCGGCATGACTTTGACAGGAAGATCCAGATTACAACTGCATCTAATTTCAAATTGCTTTTTATTTTGCAAGTGTCATCTGGATGCCATCTGCTAGTGATGTAGTTATTTATGTCGACCTTCTATGCACTCCTCTCCCAAGCGGAATGGTGTAGCCACTTCCTTTATTTTGCTGTAGACTGAATTTCAAAAGATGAATACGAGGCAAGAGATCAACAGCTAAGCTTTCATTTCCAGGTATTTACATCTGGATCTAATATCCAACTTACAAGATAGTAGCTTTTGTTCGACTCCAAATAAAAAATAGTCAGTCATCCATATTTTATAGCTCTTGTCTTTATGAGGGTTACGGTTGAGCTGAAGTTCATCCAAGATGTTTTTTTGGCAAGAAGCGTTGTACACTGTGTACTGGTTGTCAGTCAAACTGTCATTCACAAAAGCATTCACACCTATGGACCATTTAGAGTCTTCAGTGTACCTAACATGTTCGGAATGTGGAAGGAAGCCGGGGTAAATGTAGAACATAGAAACTCCAGAGATTCAAACAGAACCTCAGAAATAAGAGGCAGTCATGTCAACCAGCAATCCAAGGTGCCGCCTGTAGGTAACACAGTTGGCATAAATAAATAGCGCTAAATGTCAAAGTCCACGTCAGGATTTTAGACAGCTACTTTTAGATTTGATCAGGGGTGGACAACCTTTTTGATTCGTGGGCCACAATGGGTTCAAAATTTGACAGGGGGGCCGGACCACAAGCAGATGGATTGGGTGTTTTGGTGACTACATCTCATCAGAGAAAAAATACATTTAATACAGAAAGAAAACATGCTTTAATTTCAAATGAAAATGAAATAAAGCATTACAACAAAATATCTGTCTTCAAGTGTGCTCCTACTAGGGGTACATCAGAATTAAAGGAAAAAAAACATTAACAAGGTTTATTCATTTAATTTTTTCCAGTTAGGCGGGCCGGATTAAAACATTTAACGGGCCACATGTGGCCCCAGGGCCATAGGTTGCCCCCGCCTGTATTAGATAGAGGCGTAACCAACGTAAAAAGCAGGGAGCTGTGGGTGGGTGAAAAAACAACAATTGGAAAGCATAGACAAAACGGGAAATTATTTCAATACTTTTTGGCGGGACTGGAGAGACAACATACATATATACATATTGCAACAAAAACAACACAAAAATTATAGAAAGCTGATAAGTCGGTAATAATGTTTTATGGCAAATTTACTTAGACTAAAATCTAGAGTTCCTTTATAAATCTTTTGTATAAAAGATAATGCCGTCTACTCTGATAAACACAAAGTGACAGTAGTCTGCCACATTTGTTCCTAATATAACATCCTACAAACACAAATTGTGATAGGCCAACTTCCCATCTGGAGTTGCAATGCTCTATGTCCACAGAACGTCACTAAATACAAGGCAAGCACGACGCACCTTGAGGCAGAACTGTTTTCTTTTCCACACATTTGGAGGTGTTCCCTCCTTGCTTCTAAAAATACTTGACTTCCCAGATTTGCTTCATTACATGCACTGTGTTTCCTGGCAAGTACTTGAGCACAACTGGAGCTGGATGGGGTGCAAAACTGGCGGTTGGCCACTTTGCTATCTGCACCATTTAGTTAGAGTGGGTCAAAGCCTTTGGCAAATCACACCCTAATTACACACCTCTGAATGCAGCCACGAAGACCATCACAAAAGATGGTGCTTTCAATCGAGCACAGGTTTCACGTTGTATTTTCAGGGAACTGTACAATGTGACAATTGTATTGCAGCCAGCTGGCTGTGGACGCACCTGTAACAGAACAAGCAAGCTACCCAGAGAACCACAAGTTGGGTGGACCAATGTGGACTCAACACTTTAACAGCGCAAACACCTTAAAAACACACTCAAGATAAACACATCCGTCCTTAGAAACTACGTGTAAAACATTAAATCAAGGTGAGTCATAAACAGGATACAGGTGTTTTGAAACCAGTCATCAAAATAGCCCAACAATGAAGAATTTCAGCAAACGTCACGCCGTATAATCTTGGGGTGTCCTCCGTTTGCGCTATTCCTAACAAACAAGGATTTAAAACTAGTAGTGGTTTGCACAATGGCGTCAAAATAGGTAGCTCGGGTATCACAGTGTTTTGATTGTTTTATAATTATCATGTAGAAATATGTTTCATACAAATATTGTCTGTAATTCAAACTTTGCTACAGTTTTAGCGAATCCTAGTGATAGAATGTCAGTGCTTCTGGTCTCAAACACAACAAAAAGCAACACAGAAAATTGTGACGCCTTAAACTGCATTCTCTGTATCTCTTCACTGAAGTATTTTCTTTCAGGAGACAGAAGGTGGATTTCTGATGCATCGAGGCAGACTGCGGCAATGAAGCATCCTTCCAAAGCCCCGCCGCCTCACCTCGGCCCTTCTCTCTTCTCACTGTATTCCTCACAGTCTGCCACCTCACTTCTGTACATTCATATTAGCCACTTACGTCTATATCCATAAGGCAACGAACACAAGTGCGCTTGATGAGAGGCTGCCGAGCTTCACATTCACATCTGTTAGTGGTACTCCAACATTACTTGTCCTTTTAGGTGTAATGGTCTGATAAGATAACACATTCCCAAATTGAAACAGGAAAAAGACAAGGTATCGATCCAACGTGCTTAGTACACAGTGCCTTATTCCACACCGGGGAGGCCCATCGGCAGTTTGTCTTTCTCGGGGAAAAACATCAGCCTTGTTCTGCCAAGGGTCAATCAGTGTAGGCAGTTTAAAGCTTGTAGGCAGGAGGTCTTGTTGACATTGGCCCCGTTCAGACTGGAAATGAAGAGTCCAAGCCTGGTCCAATACACTCCAAGGACAATCCAATTGCTTCCATTTCACCCATGATGTCAAATGCCTGCCAGTCTTGAACAATAATCTGCTTTGCCTCATTCTTTGCATGCCTCAATACAGAAAGCCAGGAGTTTAGTTTTACAGTTTCCATTAAAAAAAAAAAAGTCTTAAAGTCAACATGAAGGCGCAATTCCAGTAAAAAGGAATTACGGAGCATGACATTCGGGGCTCGTGATAGCCTTGCCTTATTAGTAATGGGGCAACAACGTTGCCAAATATGACAGCTAGTTAAAGTCTGTGCGGTCCAGGGTGGCAAAACACAACGGTTGCGTCTCCTTCAGTTAAGTTGCGCTCTTGGAACAGGCGTAGTACCACAAAAAATGTATTTTATTCTCAATACAGACAGCAGAGAGTGTGAAAACCATGGGGGGGAAAAATAGACCACAAGAGATTAATATTATTGTTTTTTTTTTCTTTTATAAATATAGTGTTTTGGGTATGGAAATTTAACACAATAACACAAACTGTACAAGGAGACTGCAAAGAGAAGACATCGGGTAAATGCAGTGTCTCATTTTAAAAGGTAATGGCTTTATGTGGCGCCGTTTACTGTCACATTTCTCTCTCACTCTGTTCAATTCATTAGTGGCTTGCATTGTGTCACACTCGGCCTATGATGTCACACGGTATTTACATAGCTGAAGCAGCTATCACGCCCAGCGCTGGAAGCCAGATGAGCGTTCCAAAAGGCACAAAATGAAGTCTACGTGGCTATAGGCTGACGTCTTTGGAACGAGTGGTCAAAATGCTGGGAAAGAAACCGAAGAGGGAACTTGATGTGGATGCAGCCGGACAGCTGACGGCCTTAAATGCTCTACGGTCCGCACTTCCAATTGGGTCTCGGTGACATCATGGCTCCGACCCCATTTTTCACCTCCTCTTTTTCAGCGATCACTTCCTCCTTCCTTGTCTTCCCCCCTCCAATTGATCTGGGTGTTCCTGTCTTTTTTTTTCTCTAGGCTCTGTCTCACGGCTCACAAGCACTCTTTCATTTGGCTGGCCCCCTCTTCTGGACCTCAGCGGCTCACATGGCCACCCTTGTTCAACGAGTAGGAGGAGGAGCAGAGAAGAAAAACAACAGCAAACTATAAAAGAGAGTTGTTTCATTCCGGCGGGAAGGAAGCTCCATGCTGAGTGCATGTGTTTGCGTAACACTTTCCCCTTAATGATACTGTAGCCCATTGTGAACGTTGACATTTGTTTTCACACCTACAGTTGTCTGCTCTGAGTCACTTGGGATCATAAAGTTGGTCAGTTTTCCCTTGGCCCCCTACTGGTTCAGTTAGTTTTAAAGAGAACCAAAATGTGCTACAACAAACCACACGATTTCGCTCTCTGCTCTTATGGTCAGTGGCGGGTGTCAGGATGTAAACAGGAATTACGATGCATCACTATATACTATATATGTCCGTTTAAGCAGCGGACAGTTGAAAACAAATGTTGCAGCAACAAAATTTGACATTATTTTAGTACTCACAGTCACATATTATTTATCTTCAGCAAAGGGGCTGAGACAAGCTGGAAAGTCTATTGTACAAACGTCTCTCATCAGTGTATCCGTCTGTCTGTCTTATATTGTTCCTAGGCAGAAGCACAAAGGTCCCCAAAGTGTAGCAAAAACTGTTCACAAATTCAAATTTTGTTGTTTTTTTGGGGGGTGGCCACAACAGATCAATAGCATTTTATTCTTTTCAAAGGGGAAAGACGATTTAAAATATGACTGATTTGAGTTATGAGAATTTTGATGGAACAAATTAAACTCTTTTCTCAAGGCACAACTGTAGTTGGATCTCTGGAGTGCCTGTTCACCCATCAAATGCGAAATTATACAACAAAGTCAATATTTTGCCTGTTGGTTATTAACTGCAACTAAATTACAAACTATCACTAGTCTTAAATGAAGCCTTAATACGATTTCACATGAGAACTAAAAGATGACAGAAGAATCAAGGATTTGGGCAGAGAAAGCAAGCGCCCCTCAACCACAGGAAGTGCAAAGCCCCCGCAATGTCTAACACAAGACTTCCAGAAAGGAATGAAACAAAATACCCGATGCTTTCTCCGCCTGCCACCCCCCACATCCTCCAAACAAACAATGGCCTCCATTGTGAAACGGCGTGGCACATTCATCGTGAGGAAAGACATAAAGATGCCGTTTGAAAACAGTGGGCAAATTAAACACGCCCTCCTCCTTCTCTCAGTGGCTCTAGGTCGCAGACAACTTTGAAAATATGCCTTTGTCTTTGCACCGTTACGGACTTCACGCAACTCAACGGGCAGAGCTGCTGCCGTATTAGTGCACCAACAGGGGGCCTCCGCGTGTTGGCGGGGGGATCTCAGGAGGGCGGCAGACTGCAGTGCGGAGACGAGGAGAAGGTAAACACGAGTCCATGGGGCCATTTGCCCCCCCACTCTTCGATCGCTTTCATCCATTCCAGCGCAGACAGTCCCTATGTCATTATAAATCATTTAATATTGTCGCATGCACTCTTTATCATAAGGTGATGGTAATGAACCAAAAGCTTTGGTCAACAAGCAAAAGAAAGTAGAAGAAGAAATGGATGAAGAAAACAAAAAAGGAGAAATAGAAGGAGAAGACGAAGTAATCCTCGCAACTAATGTGTGATGTATGTTGTTAGTTTGCTGTCAAAAAGAAAAAAAATTGCCGTAGTTAGAAGCGGAAGGTTTGAAACCAGCTGTAATTTGAATTAGAATCCTGATAAGCAAGACGTCCAAGGCAGCATGAAGTCAACCGGTCACGTAGCTCGGTCATGACGGCGGGATACACCCAAACATGTCTAAAACGTGTCACATTTCTGCATACCACAATGATTGATGAGTGGGAAAGGAGACGCATGTTTCATGAAATTATAGTTTTGTGGAATGCAACTTTATTCTGAACACGGTGGCCAATGTATGAATTCCATCATGATGATTTTTAATTTCGTCATGACAAGTTTTATTTCATAATGATGACTTTAAACTTGTCAAATTGCATCTTGTCTTTTTTTCCTTGTTGAGTGATACTAATATGCCATCGAAATATTAACATGTGGGACTGTTTATCTTTTAAGGTTGTACAAGTTTAAAGTTTAGATAAAAATGTTCCAAGTTTGCACTTTACAAATCTAATTCAATGTGTTCTGATGAATCTTTGGGCAGAAGTATCTTATTTGAGGCAGACGTTTTGCACTTTGATTCTGAAAGGGAAATGGTTAAGTGTTTGATAAAACAGAAGCAAAAGTTATTTTGAGTTTGCCGTAATTTTTACAATAAAAGTGGTTTGCACTTTATAAATGTAATTCAATGTGTTGTTACATTTCTTTTCAGAAGTACTTTACTTGATATAGGCATTTTGCACTTTAATTGTGAAAGTGAACATTTTGTTTGATAAAATAAAAGCAAAAGTTGCTTTGCATTTTCTGTAATTTTTATTTATTTTCTTAAAAAAAATAAAAAATAAAAATAAATAAATAACAAAAAATCGAATTTAGTGTGAAAAAAATCAGATATTTTATTTTCAGGCAAAATCTCCCAACCCTAGCCCAGCACTATGGTAAAGTCATTTTTGAGTTAGAGCGGGCTAAAACACAACTTCCCAAGATGACAGAGGCAATAAGTTTCAAACTTGTGATTGCTTCCTTCCAGCCCAAGGGTCTCTTATCTCCCTTTATGTTGTTTCCAAGACATAATTCTTTTTCTCTCGCAGCTATCAAAGACAGAACACTGCACCATCGGTGAGAGCTGATTCCGCACTTGCATACTGAATCTTTCCGCTAAGCCAGGATACAATCATTTGTTTGACAAATGCGTTGTTAATTACTATCTGTCTACGCCCTTGTCAAATTACACATCATAAACAGTCACAAATGATGGGCTGGAGGCTATGTTTACCACTTGGAAGCTCGACCCAAAAAGAATCTGTCTACCAAACAACAAAGGGAGACTGTGTGCGCCAAAAATTGGAAACATAGATGCAACGGTCCTCAACTTAACGCAAAGTCCGCATTGACACTGCAGGACCAAGTTCACTAATTCCGATTTAAACCCTATTTTTGATTTTTTTTTTTTTTTAATTATATGTTTGCTAAAAGATGTAGCTGACTTTAGCAGAGCTTCCTGAGGTAATGTTAAGGTAAAAAATATTTTTGTCAAAACATGACTTGGGCCCTTGCAATATTTTTTTTTTTTTTAATGCTTCCATGACGCATATCCAAATTGTGCCACTTGAAAGCAAAAAACGGAATTGCGTCACTGTGCCACGCAGCGTAAACCCAACCTAATTTGCTTTAAAAAAAAAAAAAAAGTCTCCCAGCCGCTCTGTCACACTGAAATCTCAAGCACAAAATGATCTTAACCTGCTGTTGAATATTCCCGATTTAGTGAGTAACACATTACGTGGATTCACACCTACTGGATCACCAATTATTCCGCAAGAACACTTGATTGGGCACAAAACACACACTTTGTAACAGGCCACTGGGGGACAGATAGCTAGCGAATGGCGGGAATGCGAGCACACTGCTCAATTGCTGAGCCATCAATCACACACACAGGGTCATAAACGCACATGTACACACACACAGCGAGACGGCGTAAACACAGGAAACAGGCGACCAGATCCTTTAACTAGCACTCCAAAGAAAAGCCATCAAAGAGCCGCCCAAGACTCCAGGCTTTTTTCCACAGCCGCATTTCCGAGCACTTTTTCCTGTGGAGGTTTGATTAGGGCGCGATTCCTCTCCCCTCCCCACCGAGGAGTTCTATGTGTGTGTGGGGGGGGGGTGTGAGAGAGACAGTGTGTATCTGCTGCACTGTTCTCACACGGTCGATGCGATCTCGCGAGTCACCTCCACAATGAGCAATTATGATCAAATTATTTTTATATTTTTCACAATAGAATATCTTAAAAGTAGCTGCCCACAACCCCAGCTTTACACGTCCTGCTACATGGCCGATTTTACTGAGATCCTCATTTTGGAGATCACGAGGATAACAAGTTAAGAATAAGAGCTTGAACACAATAGTGGACATCCTACTGATGATTTTTTTGCATACATCAAGATTCAAATAACAATAAGAGCTTACATTATTAGGTTCTCAGTCCATGCTCTTTGGTCAAGCATGGAATCTAAATAAGAAAGTCCATCGCAAGTTCTTTTTTTCACGTTGTTGTTTGAGTGCTCCTCCAGATGACCGTAAAGGAATCAAAAGGAACATGACGGCGGTTTTGCCTGCAGGAGTACATTCCTGCTTTAAAAATAAAGAAGTAGGCGACACCATGCCGGCACACCTGAAGCACAGCAGTTATTAGCAAGTTGAGTGGCCTCGGGGGATGAAAACAAGATGAAAGAGAGCAGACTCACACTAGCTTCCTGAAGTGTGTCTAATGCGGCATCAACAAGACTTTTGAATCATCTCCATTCACAGGCTAATGGAGGAGGCCGGTTAAGAGGTGTAAACAATATAGGTGGGGAACTTGAGTCACAAGATTCAACTCATGTCAGACTTAAGTCACCGCATCAAACTCGTGTGCCATTTGAGAATGCCAACATACAAATCAACGACGAAAGACACAAATACCACATCTAACAGACGGTTAAGCTAGGTTAACTTCACAGTTTAGCTAACCAAGCTAGGAAAACATATAAGTCAGCTTCATCTTCATTATGCGTTTAAATACTTGTGATGACAAACATGTAATAGACAATACGAAGACTGATTTGGGACCTGAGAATGTGTGAGTACAGCCGAGTAGACAAAGTGGCTTATGTGCGAACATATGTTGTGCCTGGGCAAGAATGTATGACATGATTTCTCACTTGTTTAACCCAAACTATACCTTGACTCGACTTGTTTGAAATTTTGTGTTGACTTCAGTTATTTCTTTTGACTTCCTAACTTATGACTTGGACAAATGGGACTTGCTCACATCTCATGGAAACAACATCAGAGGACGATCTCATGCATCAGCGACGTGTGACATTGTCGTCCTGTCCATGCGTCCACTGTGTGTCGGCTCTCATTACTTACACGGCTGATTCACTTCCTAAAAGCACCTGCTACATAAGGCTGTACAGTAAAAGGGTTGGGAGGTTGGAAGGGGGGGTGGGCTCAGATCGCCATGGCGACGTCAAGGCTGCACTATCCCTGACCTTGCTCGCGTAAGATGACTGGCTCTTCCAAGAAAAGTATTTCAGTCATGGCTGAATTGAATGTTAATAATTTAACAAGGACAAAAAAAAAAAAAAAACATTCTCATCATCGTCGCACACATGGCTGCTTTCATGCAGTTTGTCTGGAAAATATGCCCTGAAATTTGCAGAGTTCAAAGCAATGTTACATATTAATTCACAAAAAACTCTGTTTGTATTAAAAATAAAATGTAGTTCTGGCCGTAGGTGTCAATTGGAGTTTGAATGCTTGTCTATGTTTGGATCTGCTCTGCGGTTGGATGGCTGGTTTCACCAGGTTGAAGGCAAGTGCTAAGCAAATGGATGGATGGATAAAAAACTGAGTCCCAGACGAGATTGTGTTGGACCTCAGAGTTTTAACCGAACAGTAGGAAAGGACGATCCACACTCTAGTACAGGAGTGTCAAACTCAAATACACATTGGGCCGAAAGGTAAAACTTGAACAAAGCCCGCATTTCATTTTTTAAAAGCTGATTTTTTATTGAAAATTTTTATTATAAGTGGTTTTATTAATGCAATTATATGGTTAGTTTTTAAAATTACAATTATCATTTTGAATGTTACTATTATCATATAGGAAATAGAATAGTAGTCATTTGGTATAGCCTCGCGAGCCAAATATAATTACACTGCGGGCCAAATTTGGCCCACGGGCCAGAGTTTGACACCGATGCTCTAGTATGTGTCTTCATCGCATGCGGCGAAACCTGCCAGCCGCAAACTCCCAGCAGACTCTCATGAGTTCCAATGCAACAAAAAACAAAAACTCTGTAACTGCCCCATTTTTGTAGCCAATCAGAAGTCTGAATAAAGTCATTGCTGGAGAAAGCAATTTAATAATAAGAATGCTGAATCTAAGAATTTCATTATGAATAACATGGAAACAATTACAGAAAGAAATAAACGCCCAACTTGACAGCAGCAGTCGCAGCCCAAACTGAGTGCGCAGAATCGTCTCAAACGGAGTCTTGAACCCAACCCAAACACACACAAAGGCCTCGCGAGCAGGCATGGGGAGTGTGTGTTATGTGTTCGTGGGCCGAACCCAGGCTCCTCCTCACCCCGCCCACCCTCATTCATAAAATGGCCGCTTCACCACTCCAGCTGCTGGCATGTAATTTATGGATTTGGGGGTCACAGGCAGCAACGGGCCGAGAGGGACTTGTTTGTTTTATACCTTCCCTCCCTCCTGTCCTCTCCCTCTGTTTGTGTCCCTTCTCCATCAAAATCCATCCACCCCACATATGCCAACTTGGTTTCCTTAAAAACACCACCCCTCAACAAACCCGATAACCTCCTGGCCCACAACAGAGCTAGGGGGTGGCTCTTCCTCAAGAGGCCAGCAAAAGGGGAGTGCAGTAAAGGAGAGAGAGGGGGGACAACAATCTCAAATTGCATCCTTTGGAACGCAATCTCCACGTTTTTCCTCTCACCACATCACAGACCGAGCGGAGGCACGCGTTCAAAGCAATGCGAGGCTGGAACTTGTTTTTCCACATGCTGTTTGTAGTCCTAGAATAAAAGGGAGATTGTTTTGGGGGGTTTGGGAGGTATATTTTGGGACAAAAGCAAGGTGCTAATCGGTGACGGTGCACAGGCGGAGAGAGAGAAAATTCAGGGATACCCCGGGGTTGGTTGAACTTTGGTCGACTTTCGTAAGAAGTCAAGTGGTACCTTGACGCACAGGTGGAATTTGTTTCGGGACCCAGCTCTGAATTCAGTTTGCTCATATATCAATCAATTTTCCCGACTGAAAAGAGTGCCATTAATCAACTTCTGCCCAGCAAAAAATACACAGTGAACATGTTTTTTTTTTTGTTAAGCCTTTTAGGGGTGTGGCCTAATATGCGGCGTAAAGAGCTGTAGTCAGGTTGGCCCTGCAGTCAGCATTTCCTTGTGAGTGTTCTCATTTTGCATTTGTGTGTATACGGCTGAAAGCGACTGTGGCTGTGACAGTACCTTAATTGCACCATTTTTTGTTCACCTCACTTGTATAGTGGCGCATCTGAAGCTGGTATTTGTATTTGTTTGCATTTTTAAGTCACATAATTGGTAAGGGACAGGGCGCGCCTACTCCGCAAACATTTACATATGGCTCAGACTCTGACTATGGATATATGGTAAGCAACGTGCTTTTTATTTCATTTTGTTGCGTAAATATTTGTCTTATTTTACAATTTAATTTGTTGGAAAATATATTGCGAGCTGTCTGTTATGTTCCTGACGAAAGGAAGATTAACTATTTAAAAAAATTCAGAATATTTCATTTCAGGTTTTTGTATATATTACTTAAACATAGGTTCAACCTGTTGGACCTTCCTAAACAGAAAAAGAATCAAATGTGTCACATATCTTGTATTCTTAAATATTTAATGGTAATAAATTTGTTCCTAACAAAAAGAAGACAAACTCAGATTATAAGGATATAAGATGTGGTACATTTTATTTTTAATTACTGGCCACAGGATGCAATAATAGGTGTCACCATGGGTTTGTTAATGCGTGCGTGTGAGTGCGCGTTTGTGTGTCTGATCGGAGGTGAATGAGTGCACGGGTGCTAAAGCATCTACCCCCCTCCCAAGCCTGCACACCAGCCTGCAATGTGTTCTTCCATAAGCAGGCAAATTAAAATTCACTCAAGTAGCAGCCCCAGTACCCTTCAAAACACACACACATGCACACACACCCCCACACACACCCCCACAACCCCCCCCCCACACACACACACACACACACACACTAAACAGTACACTAAGAGACATATGCCGGGGGAATAGGAAGGATGCAGACTTTGAGTTTGCTTTTATGAGTCTCGTCAGTGGTAGCACATGTTGAGTTCATAAAATTAATAAACGCACTCATAAATACAAATCATCCCGGTTGGAACATATGTCAACTAACTGGTTTTCTTTTGGCATTTCATCCATGTAAAATAAAAAAGTGGGCCCTCATTTCTTCGTCATGGAGACTCCTGGAAATGATCTTCAAACACTGACGCCACTCTTCCCCCTCATTAGATACAGTAACAAGATCAAAAGGCTTAATAAAAGATTTTCAAAAGCTTTGCAATCTAGTGTTGCCCATTTGTCTCCTGATCAGGAGTCATGAATGGGTGGAAATTTACCAGTAGGAAATCAGCAGCATTTGAGCCATAGAATTTGTCTGAAATAGGTGTTTCAAACCAAAATTAACAACTTCCTGTTCGCTTTTGGGCATGGGTCTTTGCATTGCGTCCTGGTAGACACGTTCCACCCAATTGTGTGTGAAATTGTACGTTTTCACTTTCCTTGGACACAACTGAGAGCGTTTTGGAGCCCTTAAAATATACACTGTGTCACCAGGATGCAAAGACATGTAAAATTGTGTGAGTTTTAGGAGGCCCTTGTGGACCAATACATTCAGCGACGGCCGAGTATAATCAAGAATTTCATTCATGTAGCACATTTTGCTGCTCATCCAGGAGCAGCAGTTGCCCGTCTGTAAGCCCACCCACTATCCCCACTCTCTGGATTCAAACCTGGCGCCACACCACTCAAACTTTCCAACAGCCCAGTACAGACCGGCATCTTTCAGTCTGCCTATGTGCGTCAGTCAACCACAAACTCGGGACGGTTAGCTTGGAAGGCGGAGTGTCGGGATGTGAGGATGGGGTATGTGTTGCAGGGGTGACTGGTGACAAGGCCAGCCATATTTAAGCTGGCATCTTAAAAAAACAAAAAGGGCTGGCCTGGGGAACAAATGAAGTAGCATCCAAGCGGCAGTGCATAGTGTGGTTATGGCTGCCTGGCTATTTATACGAGGAGGAGGGAGCCACTACTATTGGATCCAGATGTTAAGGGAACAGACAGCTGCCTGACTAAAAGCTGGCAGCCTGGACCAAGACAGTGTCCACTACAAGGACCATGCATGTGAGGACAATGACCTCAGAATACCTAATTAAGTAATAATGTCTTTGTCTTCAGACGTGCATAAGCAGTATGTCTGGTTATCCAAACTTACAGTGTTGCCCTACTTTATCACCATTTATGCACCTGTTATATCATTTTCCAAGTGATATTTTTATGGGTTTTACTGTTAACTTGCTGTAACATGTTGGAGAGGAGATATAGTATGTTCAAAAAACATTGTTTAATCTCAATATTGTGGATTTTCACCTAAGCAAACAGAAAAAAACGTTGTTTCCCGGTTTTTGTAACAGTATCATTCATGACTGACATATTACATAACTAAGCTTTTGGATAAGACCTGGTAGGACAAGTATCGGTGCAGATGGTACTACTTTCTTGGTTATGAGAGCAGTTACTGATTTACATTTTTGCAGGTCTTTGTGAAACGGTATAATTTCTGACACCGTCATCATTACAACAAGGCAATAGAAAAAATGTAAAGTTGGAAAACCACGCAGTTGTGGCTCTTTTGGTTGAGCAGGACATCAAGTGACTGAAGGGTCAGCTGTTTGATTCCCGGCTCTGATTGTGCTCTCAAAGTCTCCTTGGGCAAGTCACTGAATCATAAATTGTTTCATTTCGTAATTGTCTTACCCGGTTAAACAAAGGAAAGTGTAGCATCATACTTGTGGAATGATAAACTGACGAGGTGTGATAGATGCATCAAAATCCATAGAGGCATGTCCATCTAGATTTCAGAGCATACTATTGTGCATCTGGAAATGCAATCACACCTAAACTTTCCATTGGCTCTCTCATGCTGTTTGGGAGTGACCTAAAACGATGTGTCAAGGGTATATGGAATGTTATCTGACATGAACAGCGTCAAACATTACACTACAGCCTCCTCTAAGCTATCTAGCATAACATCTCCCCCTGACCCACTCAAACCGGCTTGACCACTGCACTTAAATGACAATGAGTGCTGGTGAGAGGGCTAAAATATGATGTGACCAGACATGACGTGACTCCAGTTGACATAAGTGAGTACCAAGGCTTTGGACCACTCAACGTGGACCTCTTCCACACATTTGGAGGTAGTATTTCCAGAAAGTACACTTTGTGCACTCCCTTTAATCAACAGCAGAATCTAAATGATCCGGGAACGTGCAGCCGGACACACAAATACACTTGATTGCTTCTGGCTGTTGAGGGACATGAAGTCTTGAACAGGAGCCATCGTGAGTTGAGCTCCCAGGAAGACACACTCTGATATTTCTCCAGTCTGTGTACTCTGAGCTCTGAGTGGGGAAAAAAATCATACTGTGCGTGAAGATACTGTTACACTCCCATCTTTTGAATGGTGGTAATCCACATTTGAAAACAGATGTCGGTTCCCCTCTGGATCATGTGTCACTATCACAAAGTGCCCCAACTTTTGTAATTCTTTGTATTGGTTAATTTGCCAAACTTCTACAATGTTCATTCAACCATTTTCAATAACTCATGTCCTTGTTAGGGTTGCAGGTAACTTTAGTGTATCTTAGATGACTAGGCAAGAAGTGGGGTACCCTGTGCCCTGGTCCCAGTCAATTGCACCACACATTTAGACAAACAACCGTTCACACACAATATCACATTTATGAACAATTTAAAGACTCAGTCAACCTGAGAGACAGATGAAAACTTATTCCGCAAAGCAGTATCCTGGCTTTTAGCTAATAAAAGGATGCTTTAAAGTTGGACTCTGTCAAACTATAACAAATAAGAAAAGTCCATCGACATTTCTCCTGCTCACAGGATGGTCACATTTTCCCTGGTTCCACTCTCTGTGGGCCACCCATCATGAGGCAAAGCAAGGCGAATGGTGGTCCGCATTCCACAGGCCTTCGTGCTACGTGACACATTCACACAAGGGGTAGAGCTCTGCAGAGCAAGCAGCGACCCCACCCCCCATGAAACCCTTTCAGCACACTCTGTCACACTCAATCATGACAAACTCCACCACACCTGGCATTGAGTAGCCCACACATTTCATGGTGACATCTTGGGTTTGGCTTCCAAGCATCCAAACAAGATTTCAGACCAGCATAGAATCTAAAGAGCACAGATTTACTCCCGACAACAGCATGAAAACAATTTTCAAATTGGTGTTGTTGACCAATGGGTAATAAAGAGGGCCCTAATGGGCTTAAGTCAAAGCCCCGGCTGCCCACTGCTTTCCTAAGCCTGTTTGACCAGCTGTCTGTCTGGCTGAAGACAGACTCAAAAGCCACTCGTGCACACCAAAACACTTGACGGAGGGACGAGCAAGTGCGCCCCGACCTCCTGCCGCCCCTCCTCCCCATCTGCGCACCAACTGCCAAAATTCAATCACAACAACAGTAAAGAACACATGCTCCGCTAATACCTTGGATTTTAGATCACACTTGTTCTAGAGACATCTGATGGATATTTTTATTGATACGATATTTGTCTAAACTGACAAGCACCCTGCTGTTCTCGTGTTTGAGCACATAATTAACATTGTGTAGCATCAAAGTATGTGTTAAATGTTGCTGAACCCGGCATCCATTGTAGCCTGGACATCCTGGAAGGGGGATTCCCCCCGTCTGCGGCCCTTTCTCAAGGTTTTGAATTTTGCCCCAAATGTGTATTCTTTTTCCGAATTTTTCATTACATATAAATAAATTTGACCTTGACTTTGACGTTCACGCATGTATGTGCCTCAGCAGAACAATTTCTTCCACACTGGTGTCATGATGGGGCTGGAAAGGAGCAGGTTCACTCAGTGGAATGGAGTTTGTTAGATCTCCCTCCTCATCTGGTCCTACGCTCTCCCTGCTTCCCCAGCCAACGTTTGCACTGGGGCTATCTAGGTAGAGCTGCAAGATGAATGACTACATTAATTGCCTGTGATAGCTCGGGGATCTGCCTGTGCGTGGGAGGGGGAACACTGCACGGGTTGTCCCACTGCCTACGCCTGTGTCCACGCGTACTTTGGAATACACTTGATGGGTCCGTCGTCCCCTATGCTCCCACCGCCCTCTAACTCTAATTGAGGCCCGTAAAGCAACCCTAACCCTAACCCCACTTAGTCTCGACACGTGCACGCATCTGGAGTCCTGCAGACCTCTCTCCCGGGTCCACCGTTAGGAAACCACAAGTCTCGCCTGGCCCTCACGGATTGCTGCAGCTGTCAGTGAAGGCCCAAAGGACTCGGGCCTGCTTCCTCAGTTTACCAAAGAGACACTCCTATCTGGCCTTCTTATTCTCTGACTGCACGCATTTTTGTCTTTGGGTCCTCCTCTCCAGTGAGGGGGGAGGGGGTTAAACCATGAAGTGGTCAAGCTATCAAATACACACAGCAGGAGATTGCATGCACAATACAACATGACCTTGCTGAGACATGAAGCTGCAATCAAGCCAATGACGGTCGCTCAGCTAGTTATCTTTTTCCGACACTAATCCAGACAAGGAAGCCAAAGTTCACGTTGAAAGCCCACGCAAACTATGAGGCAAACCTAAACTAGTTCACTGTGCTGACCCACAGTCATATCTAAGTCTGCTTGGCCAGTGAGTAAAAAACAGCTGTTTAAAGACCTCTATACACACCAATCTGACATCGGCCGCATCGGCCTAGAAATCGGCACATTGGACCAGAAAATGACCAAAGAACACACCACAAAATCCGACAGAGACGCCAACTCTCTACCAACTTTCCGGTGTCGGATTGGCGTGTTGAGACCTTTAGAGTCACCAAATTGGCATACTTGGAAAAAAAAACCCCATCTGATTTAAAAGTGTAGACAAGAAGAGCCATGCCGGTACGCTGTAGTGGTTAAGGGGGATTAGCGGGTTGACGCGTGTACTTGTTGTACCTTTCTCTGGAAGGTACCACTAATCCAGTTACAGATTTAAGCAAGGGAAATGATCCCAAGACATCCTTCCCCCTTTATCTTAGAATCACAAGAGCCAGAATACTTCCTGTCAACTCCGTGGGAACTTGAAAGACTTCACCAGTCCAAATATTTGTAGAAATCTGTGGAATTCAACAAAGCCAATTACTCCTAACCTGCCTGCAATTCGACTCCAATTCCAGCGTTGTTAATACGATCCCGTGTAAAACACTTGAAGCTCTGGAGTGATGCACTAGCAAGCTGGTGATGTGTTCTTGTGGCCATGTCGGCAAACTGAAACAACGAAAAGCTTAGTAGATGCCACCGTAGCGGGCCATCCAAAAATCATATCAAATATGTAAGTGATCCAAACAAGAGCAACAGCGCACCCTGTGAGTCCATTGAGAGACCATTAGCATGTTTAGCGCTCTAGACAACTTTAGGTTGGTAAATTGCAGGCTGGAGGCTTTGCTGGCATCCGGCAGCATAACGTTGGAAGTGGCTTTACAAGTACGAGAAAAAGAAGGCTATTACTAACCCTGATTTTGACATTGCTTAATCACCGCTAGCCCCAAGAAAAATAACTGGGGTGTGGATTTCTATATATAGGCTGATTAGTTGGGGGTCCTTGAGGCTGAGGCCATGCGCAGAGCAAATGACGTTTCAGCAGCTCTCACAACATTGTAGATTCATTTGAGTCGATTCCCAGTCAAATGCCTGTGGTAGGCTCTAAATACACATGCCTACACAGGAACATGACGTTGGAGATGAAATGAGAAACCAAAGGGTTATTACAGAGCCATGCCTGACATGATAAGTAGCTTGGTTCATGGTGCGAGCCTTAAAGGTTTCACCCATGAATTCCAATTGATGGCGTACTGAAGCAAGAGCAACTGCTTTCATTAAGCGCTACAGTCCAGTTCAGTTTGCAATGGTATGGTTTGGAAGGTTAAACCCTGATCTGATAATTCCACCGACTAGTTAGAATCTAACTGTTAGATGAAGATAGTTGCCTCAGCTTTGTCAGTAGTGTGAGATCACACTAGTGGGAGTGATTATTGTTGACTTTATGAGTGGATGATTGCTTTACTGCGACAACTTGATCAAGTCTAATAACTGTTCATATTAAAAAAATATTTCCTGCTGATATTGTATCAGACAATAGCTGGTAACGGGCAGTACTCGAGGCCGCAATATCGGTATTGTATCGGTGGGGGAAAAAATTGTATTGGGACACCCCTAAACCCAATACACTTCATGTAACCTTCATGTTTCACGCACCACATTAACGCCCCACTTTGAGATACATAGTCGGCAACAGGAGTGTCATTGTTGTGACCTCATTGGGGACAGAAGACAAACTCTTTTGTCACAAAACCATTTCTCCATTGCATAAATTCCTCATGACTTTGAAGTCAAACAAATGTAGGATAACCACAACACATGGAGTCTTACAGAGTGGCTTTGGTTGAAGAAATGTTTTGTTTTAACATGACTGTCATATTACATACACGCCTTTGTCAAATTCTATTGAAGCATAGAAGCTGACCTTGGGTTTTATTCATTGTTATTTTGCATAAGCAGGGCAAATGTTCCCACAGACTCAGATACGGTCCTCTATGAGGCTGAGGACGAAACAGGCTAAGAAAAGATGGCACTTGCTCTTGAGCGCGTGATGGGGAAACAAAGGGCCTTCTTCCAAGAAATCCTCCCAGTGTGGGTCAGACAGTGAAGGGAACCTCGACACCCCAAACTTCCTTCACCCTCAACTCCTCTATTCTCACACGCTGTGCCAAACAAAGCCGTGAACGCACAACACTGTCTGCATGTCGCACATGTATTCAGAACAACACATACTTTCACCAGGCAGACGTGACAGCAATAAGTGAATAACAGCAAAACCGTGACAGTATGTAAGACAGTGGCTCATTTAAGCATATAATCTCTCCATTGTCTTCCAGACTTTCTTTCTCATTACTGGAGCATTTCCTTCTCTCTCTCACAGACACAGGAATCTTCAGAATGTAACATCGCCAGGAGCGAGACCAGCCGCAGCAATGAACTTGGCTAACCCCGTGGAAAAAAGCAAAACGAGTGGACCCTGTTGCTCCGCAGTCTCCACTTTGGCACAGTGGTCTGTTTTCTTGATACCCTCAGTCTCCTCTTGAATAAAAATATCTCCTTGTCAACAGTTTATGGCTAAAAAGACCTGGCTCAGATAAGAGACTATCACGGCTCACTTGTTTCTGGGTTTGGTCATGTGACATTCGCAAACTGAGCCGACTCCTTTTCAGTCGACAGCAAGCCTCCTGAGATGAATAAAAACTTGTGGCTTTCGCTGTTTAATTCATATTCCACAAACGCAATATTAATCAGACTGCCGTGATTAGACTAGTGGGGGTGCACATGACATAAAGTCGTAAAGAACATTTTTGACCTAACTTCCACTTTGATGCATTGGCCTGTTGTCTTGCTGCTCTCAGTCTTCTCTTGAATAAAACTTCAAAGTCTTTTGACCTAAGGCTGCATCCACTACAAAATACAGGCACCCTTATTCTCCTCAATTTTTGATGTTTGTTACAACGTTCTAATTCAGACTGATGTTTAATGTGGCGCGTCTTTTGCCCCGATACTAATTTGAAGTGGGAAAACAGCACTACTTGAGAAGCTACTGTTCAAACACAGGATCCATTCACCTAAATAACATCCTCGTGTCTTGTTTACTTCAAGTAGAGACTTTTTTGTTTCCTACCTGGAGCCAGTGGAGCGAGTCACTTTAAAAAGTCAATTAGTAGATTTACAATACTTTCGCCTGAAGTCTCAGGCAAAAAGGCAACAAGAAATGAGGAGAGTGGTTAACACACACTAAAGGCTACCACCACGTGCAATGAAAAGCAATAGATCCAATGACGCAGAGCTTTTATGTCCCGGCCATCGATTCAGAGGTGGCGGCAGAAATAATAACTTCCACATATTAAACTCAATGCCAAAGTGTCAATATCGTACAGCAGACACCTAATGGCTCTGCCAATGTAATCGTAGTTTTACGGTCAGTTGAGGGAATAATGAGGAGCGATCTTGGCTTTGGTGTTTTGAGAGAGCTTGATATGGAACGTTTCGTGTCCAGTGTCAATAAAGAGTTTGATTTTACTGGCAGTCTAAAATAACACAGAAAAGACCATTTTAAGAACTTTTTACTCTGGGTTACAACTTCAGATTTTCTAAACGCTATTAAAAAAAAAAGTTGTGTCATTGCACTTGCAGTGGCTGCAGCAGCAGATGGTTGATTGTAAAGACAAAAAGTGTCATTTTTTAATTGGTCATCATTTTATCCATTCTGTTTGTGAGTAACCGCACAATCGCCACTAATGATAAATGGAAGGAAAGGGTTCAAATCTTGCTCCCCCCTCCCCCCCAAAAAAATAGTAAATGGGCAAAAAAAAAAAACAAGCTAATTAAAAAAAATAAATAAATAAAGTGAACCTGACTCTTTGCGCCCAGAAGTGAAAATAGGTAAAACAAATCATTCCGAGCCTCTGTGATGGAAAACTCCCTCTGCTGATGCACATGACAGAGTTGGATGGAGGATGCCAAGCGATTAAGTGGAAAACGCACTGAAGTCTGGAAGTGTTTTAATAAGCTGGAAACTATTTCCAACAGGCTTTACAGCGGCGATGCTGACCGAAGACAAAGGGCTCCATTGTAAACGCGCAGTGTATTTTTCTTTACCCAATCCAATTCGCAATTCGCTTACCAAGAAGAGACAAACCCCAAAGAACCCCGGCCCCACCTCCATCTATAGTCTCCCTCGTCCCTTTTTAGACTCCTCGTCGCCCATCCCGACATGTCTACACACACAAGCGCAGCTTCATCCACCACAAAAGACAGACTGCGCGGGACCTCTTCCGTTGAGTCATAAAAAAAGCATGCCGCCGAGTCTTCTGCAGGGGCCTGCTGCCAATATCCTGAATTCAATCTATATAGCCTTGATAACCCCAAAGTGGGCCACTCATAGGCAAAGAATTTCCGCTATTAAAAGTGCCTTGCATTCCAGCAACGGGCGTGTCTGTGGGCTGACCAAACGGAAAAAACAGGCAAACAGAGATGTAAATAAAGTTGTCTTGTATTGTATATGCACACTGCTTTTTCAGTGGCCGCAATATTAGGTACACCTGCACAATCCAATAAGAAGACAAATGAGTCCAAAAATAGTACCTGCTATTTCAATGAAACAGTTTCTTCCCCTCATAAGTTAAAAAATTCCCCAAAATCTCGTCGCGGCATGATAGTTTTTTTTTATTTTCGATTTTTAATTCAACTACCTAGATAAAATATTTAACAAAAATTTGATAAAAATTTATTTTGATAAAAAAAAGTGTTTATATATTTTTAATCTCATATTTGTCATACTAATTAAACACATAACAGTCTTTTCATCTTTTAGTTACATGACAGGTGTCATAATTTTTTGGCCTATTTTTTTGGAGTCTGGCCAAAAATTTGCCTGTTTTGAGGGGGAGGTTCTGAGCCACTTCTTAAAGGGCTAAGCACGTCTAAATAGAATAGACAATGGAGGTGTACCTAATGTTGTGGCTTGAGTCACTGATGGTAAGCATGAAGCATTGTGGGTCATTGTCCAACAAAGCGGTGGCAGAGGTGTTTCATCTAGACTTGCTTTGACTCATACAAAGAAACACTTGCCCCCCCCCGCAAAACCTCTCTCCCCCGTTTCCTACAGTAGACATAGAGTACACACTCCATTAATCAACACAATCAATGAAACACATGATGGCAAGCATGCCCGCTCCCTTTTGTGACACCCGCGAGGGGCGGGGGGCGCAAACGGAACTTCCGAGCAGGCTTATAGGCCAAATGTGGACGTGTCTGTCCCCACGGCAACAGCCATGTGTGCCTCCAGACAGTGTGGGGGTGTGTTTGCGTGTCAGGACCGGAGCTGGTAATTACACATTCGTGCACCTGTAAAATGTATCTGTCGAGCTATCCATCTATCAATCGACCTGTCTAACCATCTATCCATCCATCGTAGCAATAAAGCAATCAAGGAACTAATAAGAATGCCATCTTAAAATACATTTCCTCAAGTTAAAAAAAAAAAAGGACATACCCCTTAAAACTATTCTTCAGCCAAATGAAAACTCATCCTGAATCACTTCCTCCACTGAGGTCAACATGCCTGGGAAATGACACTCACCACTTGAGGCTTTTTCTCGTCATAAAACCAGTGGCTGGAGAAGCAAGAGGTGTAAAAACTTTAAAAGCATTCCGGGTCTGCCACACTGTATGCTTCCTGAGCCCCTCATCGAGCCGAGGGGGCAGCTGCCTTGTTTTTTATGACGTCCATGAGGACTCCAGTCGCACGCAATGCCAATTAAGCGAGCTCTCCCGGGAGCGGCCCCGGAATCCAGCATGCCTAATAGGTCTTCTTCTACGTGCCAGACATACATACGACCAAAGGTGCAAATCTAGGGGCTCATAATAGGACTACTAGTACAAAGTCCACTCCTTAAATTGTATACATCTGGGAAAAATGGGTTTCTGTTTTCGACAAACAGTGAGTTGAAAAATATCGAATTAAGCTGCTAGTAGCAATGAACAGGTCATTGCACCCCATGAAGAATTTTCATGAGGAATCCTCAATTTTAACATTAATATGCTCTTCCTATAGTGAATGTCGAAGTTAAAAATTGAATCAGCAATTTTGCATTGCCCATCTGCAGACTCTGTATCCTTCTGTCTTGGTGAGGAAGGAGCTGAGCCAAAAGGCGACGCTCACAAATTTACCAGTCATTTACGTTCTCTAGTTGGGGTTCGCCAAAGCTCAAACTCAACTCAAATTTGCCCCAAAATGGCTAACTTTCTGTTCTAATTCATGCAAGGGTCTTTTAGAATTTTTCACGTGTTTTACTATGTTTGACATTTCTATTGAATTTCAAGTCCATCAGTCAAACTGGTGTTCGGAGCAAACATTTTCCAACTTTCCAAGGGGAACTATTGAGTGCGTTTGGAGGTGGCCCCAAAAAGGTTTTCACCAGGGTGTATGTTGAGGCCTTCAAAAAGGTGATTCGTGAAAATCAGAGGAATAAACAGGTACATTCCAATAATACAAAAAAATCATGACAAATGATAGACACTTGACATGCTCTCACATATGTGCGGCACGTGTAAATTTGAATATGAAGGACTTTGAAATCGGATAGCCGGAGCTTCATTAGGGTCACGGGTGAGTTGGAGTCTATTAATGCTGATGACTTTGCATCACATAAATTCATAAAAAAAAAGAGTCTATTTTTTTTCTTTTACTTTTTCCCAAATCCAATCTACGTACTCTTGATAAAGCATCCCACGGAATGTCAATATTTCATAAAACAGTCATTTCAACAGACTTTTATTTCAAAATGATTTCACCAAATAGGACCTTTTTAAGTAAATAGGAATAAACTGGGGACAAACGTTGTGAAAAACGCATAAAAAGGAAAGAAAATTCCCATATGGTTAACAGTTACACAATTCCATCAACTGTATGAGGTCCATGAAAAATAGTTTTTACCGACAAACAGAAAACTTGAAAGCTCATCTGAATTTAAAAAAAAAAAAAATACATAAAAAAACTGAAGTTGGACAAAATTCCTGGGGCTTTTCTTAACAGAGGCATGAGACACACCGGAGACCGAGGGGGGGAAGATAATAGCATGTATTACACAGGGAGCCAGGTAGAATGCAAAAACAACACGTTTTACACAAGCAAGTGCATGCCTTTTCCGGAAGAACCCAATCACCTTTTACTGTGTAAACAGAACACGAGTCATATTCCCAGGAAGCATAAATTCAACCCACTGCGTTATAGAGAGAAAAGTAGTTCAGGCAATTTGCCTTTATCCGCCTTCCTCTGCTCTGAAAAAACGAAACCAAAAAAGCCTCTGAGCATTTGCCAACATTCTTGCCTTAATCCAGCTGCCTACAGACCATCTAATAGGTCATAAAAGGCGGAATGACAATGGTGGTGTTTGCGTGCAGGGTGTGGGCCTGTCCCACATCAGTCATGTCATGTCAGGCAGCTGAGACGAGGGGAAGGAGGCCACCAGGGCAAGCGTAGACCCGTCTGAAAAGTGACCTCAAGTATACCCAGTACAGGTGTGATTGCGTTTCCATCCAGGTGGTACAGTTCAGTTCAGTATACATGTTTCTCGCGCTGGATCAGGGTAGATCAATGTTTGCCGTCGTTGTAGGTGTTGCTGAGCCATGTGTGTTAAAAAAGCAGTTGTTTAAAGGATAATAATTACATGCTATGTATGCCATCATTTCAATTATTCCCCCATTATATGTCAAGCTTAGAATGGTTTATTTGTGGTCTGTGACTGGCTGGCAACCAGTCCAGGGTGGACGTCAGCTGGGATAGGCTCCAGTTAGCAGTTGCAAAGTTGATGCATAAATAATCACTGTATCATGTTATTACAGCTGGCACGACATTGCAATAATATTTCATATTTGTTCCAGTAAAGCAGGTTTTTAAAATGATTATTATTATACGATTTCATGGGGGGACAAAAAGCCTAAATTACCTTGCCGCCAGGCATGTCCAAATGTTTTTCCTCTGCCGGCAACATATAAACAAAGGAAAGAAGAAGAAGCCATTTCGTATTTAGGGAACATGCTAAAACCAATTCAATAATCTGGAGGTCTACCGTTGGTATTAGTCATCAAGCAAAATCTCCCATTGTTGTGTCTTTATAGGTGAGTGGTGCTACTGTGCCATCTTGACCACGTTATGCAAATGTGAAAGGGCTGACTATTGTGTGGTGCATTTCATAAACAGTTTAAAGAACTCAACACATTTCCACTGAGCAATGCATGAATAAATAACAAATGAGAATTATGTAAAAACAGTGAACGTTACTGTGCATGGAAATTCTTGTTTCATTTAATAATTGCTTAACACCTGCAGTAAATATTAAACTGCTAATGTTAATGATCAACATCCTGCCACGTAAATGCCTAACATAATGCCACAAATATCATATGACCCTTTCACAACATATGCCAACCAGTTATGTATTGAGAGAAAAAAAATATATTTCAGGATTGTGTCATCCTAGACAAAGCAGTATTATATCCACTCTCATGGAGGCCTGCTAATCATCTACATCCTGTAAGCGAAAAGCCAATTTAGGGAAGGATGAATGAGGATGGTAGCAGCTCCCAGGTGACGCAGCCTATCCCGTTTCTGCAAGCGGAGCTGGAGCTCCAGTAGGAGGGGATGGTTGGACCTCTAGAGACCTCTATATTTATCTGACACAGTAACAAGCCGCTGTCAGGCTGCGGCATGGTGCAGTACAGCTGCAAAGGTTCCCACTGTGAAAACATCACCGCAACTCTCACCCCCTATTTGGACCCGGGAAGGGATGACGGGCGGAATGTCATCACTCTGTGACTCATAGCACGGACGGAAAATAACAATGGTTAGTTCATCAACAGTACCTCACTTGTTTCAAAGTTGAGATCTGACGCCGCCCACCTCAACCCCAACCCCTCTCCCAATGACCCCCCTCAAGCCCCACAAAGGAACAACTGGTGATCGCTGTTGTGTTTGCTTTCCGCTGGCTTACTGAGGCGGCTGGCCAAGGAGCTGATGCCCGTGCCAAAAGAGCTGGGGAGGCCGCCACCTGTGCCCATTAGCCAGCGTGCTGACAACTGCACCGGACCCAAGAGGGATCCCTCCTGAGAAGACTAAAGAGAAACCGGAAGGGGAGGTGAAGGTCATTTTGAACAACATTAGACAAGGGACTATTTTATGGATTGTCTTCTGACTTGTAAGCATGCAGCATATGGCCGAATTATTCTATTTGAGGGCCACCAGGATATCAGCCAAGTTACTCCAATATTTATTGCTATTTTAGCCGCCTTGTTTTCAGGTAACGGCATGAGGACAGTGGAGGAGTCTCAGTATTCTGAGTTCTGGGACACGCAAGAGAAGACGTACGGTGACGTGTTTGAGAAGACATTGCTCCCTGGTCAGCCTGAAGTATCCCCCAAAGCGTTCTTGGTGGAACTGTAACTCACAAATGAGATTAACATTTCCAAGTTTCTACAGAGTCATTCGTAAAGAGGCACCCAGTCCTTTTCCTTCTTAAAATGAGCATGGCCAGGACTTTCTTTTGCAACAATGAATGATGTAGTTTTTCAATGTCTACTTTTCATGTAAGCCAGCGGCAAAAGTCGCATACTTGCTTCATGCTAGGCTGCTGCGTCAGGACTTCCAAAAATGGCCATGCTAGCAACCGGGGCGCTGTCACCTTCTTTCCACACTTTTGCACAGTCCTTCCACATTGAGTGATTGCCGTGTATAAGGCCTTTAGGGTCAAGGGTGGGCTGGAACCTCGCACACTTGAATCGGACTTGGGTGCCGAAAAAAGTAGCAATATAAAGTAACTTACCTCACACACAAACATAATGATTGTTGTGATTTTTTTTTCCCATTTTTCATTATTGTTAATATAAGTCATGCACCGGCAAGTTATGTCGCTGCCAAGTTGCCCCAGCCATGTGTGAATGACTGCGTTATATGAAAGCATAGCATGCATGGGGGTGGGGAGTCAGGACGGACAAGGAGGCTGAGAGGGGGACAAATACACCCACCACCCCAGCCCACCACCATTCATGCTTCCTTCCATTTAAAGCAGGATTGAGGGGAGAAATACCGCCATGGGCCCCCGCAACTCTGCGAGAGGAAGTTATGCGATTCAAGCAGTCTAATGAATGAGTGGTGAAAGCAAAAGGATGAGTCACAGCCTCAAACGGCTTCTGGATGCCTCCAGTGGGCAATGATTTTTGGGGCTGATACAAACAGTCGTGTTGTGTGTGAGTGTTCGTGGGCTCTTTAACTCATTCAATACCATTGACGGATAAATACGTCAAAATCCATTTTTTTTTTTTTTACTGGGCTGGTCGTGAATGAGTTAAGAGTATGGTCATGAGAGATAATAGAATTACGCTTTTTTAAATTTTGATGACGTCATAGCCCCGCCTACAGAATTACGCTTTTGTCTCGTTGTCCCCGCCTACAGAATTACGCTTTTGTCCAAAATGGCCGCTATCCCCGCCCCTGTGTTAAAACTATCCAATCTCCAGCCACCTATTTCAAAATATTTACATATTCCCTGCCCGTTGAAGGTTTAATACCACTCCTACAGAATTACGCTTTTGTCGAAGTGGGCCCCGCCTACAGAATTACGCTTTTTGTCTCGTTGTGATGACGTTGTATGTGTGTGTGTGTGTGTGGGCCAAGGGCCCCCGCCTACAGAATTACGCTTTTTGTCTCGTTGTGATGACGTTGTGTGTGTGATTGGGAGGGGGGCTTGGCCCCCCTCCCAAACTGTATGCTTCTTATGTTAAAAACAATGTGTTCCCTGCGTGCGTGCGTCCCCAACCCAAACTGTACTTATGTTATTCATATTTTAATATCTGAAGTATATAAAGCATCCAATGCAATGTTCTATTTAAATAAATAAAATTAAATTAAACGAGTGAAATAATATGAGTTGAAAAGAGCAGGCGTTGTTTTTACCTTTGAATAAGATGTTTATTCGGTGGATATAGGTCATCCATATTTAAATATCTGAAGTATATAAAGCATCCAATGAAATGAGCTATATCTAATTAAATAATGTAGATGTATAAAATTAAATTAAACGAGTGAAATAATACGAGTTGAGAAGAGCAGGCGTTGTTATTACCTTTGAATAATATGTTTATTCGGTTGATATTTGCCCTTTTTGCAAACATGTCTGGACATATTCCCAGCGACATAAGTTTAAACATGGTATTGTGCAGGCTTGGGGGTTTGTCCGGGCAAGACGCGGCGTCTTGCATAGACACCCTCCAAGCCTGCAGCAGCCTCAAGGTGTTTCAAAAGATAGTGAGTGGCGACATCCTGTCGATCGATGGGCAGCCGTGGGCATCCGGGCGACCACCCTCCTCCTTCTTACCTTTTTGTAAAATCTGCCGAGTCATGTTTACTTGTTCTGATTACGAACATAAGGTGTTTGAAACGATAGTGAGTAGCTCACGACATTACTTCTCAAGGTGTTTGAAAACATAGCTCAATATTGCCATCTAGTGCCTTAAGGGTAATATAGCAGAAGCCTCGATTTCACTCTGAATAATCAAAGTATGAAACGTTTAATGTTTAAAGGTAATATAACAGGAACATGTACTTACCTAGTGAAACGTTTATATATTAAATTGAACAAAAGTTTTCCTTTTCAAGGGATTGACAAAAAATAATCTGTAATAAGGAGGTCATGAATTGTATGGAATTATGTACCTAGTGAAACGTTTATATATTAAATTGAACAAAAGTTTTCCTTTTCAAGGGATTGACAAAAAATAATCTGTAATAAGGAGGTCCTGAAATGTATGGAATTATGTACCTAGTGAAACGTTTATATATTAAATTGGACAAAAGTTTTCCTTTTCAAGGGATTGACAAAAAATAATCTGTAATAAGGAGGTCCTGAAATGTGTGGAATTATAGAAATAGAAATAGAAATAGAAGTCCCTTTATTGTCATTGTACTCAAGTGTGCAACGAGATTATGGGGCTCCCCTCTCCAGTGCAATACAACAATAATACAGACAAATATATAAATTAGATAAATAAATAAATAAGACAGTGCAATGGAATTTAGTACTGAATAGGGCACAAAGAAACACAGCACATCACAATTATGTACCTAGTGAAAAGTTTATATATTAAATTGAAAAAAAAATTTCCTTTTCAAGGAGTTCCTGAAATGTATGGAGTTGTGCATAAACCAGTAGGTTTTATCAGATCACGAGATTATTTGTTCAACTTCCCGCTGAACCGAAAAAGACTAATCCCTCAGGTGTTTCAAAAAGATAGCGACTCGCTCACGAGTTTCTTTTCGGGTTGGAGGGTTAAATAGATGGTTGTGTTTGACCAGAGACAGAAATTTTCTCAAACTCTGATGAGGACGTCTAGAGCGAGCGCTGGAAAAGCTTAACATTGGATCGTAAGGATAACACTTTGATCTTTGAGGACGTCGTGAACAAACGAAGGAGTGCCTAACAATGGAGCGTAAGTAAATACTTATAATTTCATCTATTTTTAACAATGCTTGTTTGCTAAACAATATTGTTTAAACCATACCTTTATATATATACTCAGAAATGCTGTTTTACAGAGGATCATCTGAATGATCAACGTAGATCAGCCTGTAAGTCTAATGTTATTATATTTATGATTCAAAAGTTCTTATAAACTGACTCGATGTCTTATCTATTTTATGACAGACACACAGACACACCAATCCGCTTTCACGCAAGTAACTGTGAAACTTGAAACACCACCAGAACAAGGTGAATATAGTTGCAAACAGATTTAAAATATCCCTAGACCGCTATCCCACACACTCTCTCTCTCTCTGTTCCAGCGACATCCGGAAGTACAACAGTGCGCTTCCGGGTGAATACGTCTTTCCCGTCGAATACGCCGGAGGGGGACACGAACATTTTTTGTAAGTTTCTAAAGTCTCATAATATATAAATAGATTCTTAATGTTTATAACATATCTGTTCGGTTGTGTGTGAACAAGGGCAGAGATGTTTTGAATGTGTTCCGAGGCGTTATCGTCTTTGAGATGTAGCTATATATTGTGTAACGATATGTTTGATAGCTGTTGTTGGTGACATGTGTTCCGAGTTATTGTCGTATGCTAAGCTTCCAATGTGTTGCTAACCAGATGCTATGTTGCTGCTGCATGTTGCTGCTGTGTATGACCTGTAGCCGGCATTTGCTATGTGTTCCGAGGCGTTATCGTCTTTGAGATGTAGCTATATATTGTGTAACGATATGTTTGATAGCTGTTGTTGGTGACATGTGTTCCGAGTTATTGCCGTATGCTAAGCTTCCAATGTGTTGCTAACCAGATGCTATGTGTTCCGAGGCGTTATCGTCTTTGAGATGTAGCTATATATTGTGTAACGATATGTTTGATAGCTGTTGTTGGTGACATGTGTTCCGAGTTATTACCGTATGCTAAGCTTCCAATGTGTTGCTAACCAGATGCTATGTGTTCCGAGGCGTTATCGTCTTTGAGATGTAGCTATATATTGTGTAACGATATGTGGACTATGGTTAGCGGATGGTCATCTTGTAAGGGCTTATGGAAGCATCTTGTGTTTACCGATCGGCCTTCTTCGAAGGATCTTGAATGTGTTATTATACTTGTCCTATTTGAAGTGTAGCTATATAATGTGTAGCTATATAAACGGTTTTTTGAGATAATAATTCTATTATTGATTTGATTAATCGGTTAACTATTAATACAATTTTTATTTACTTTTAATTAAGTATTTATTTTTTAAATATTTTTAAATTTTCTAATTTAGTATGTCTTTTAATTAAAAGTTTTGATTATTTTTCAACTTTTTAAATTTTTTATTTAGTATGTCTTTTAATTAAAAGTTTTGATTATTTTTCAACTTTTTAAATTTTTTTATTTTTCCACCGTAATAATTTTTAATCATGTAAAAATTTTTATTTTTTTAATTTATTATTAACTTTCTATTTATATTTTTTCCTGTTTTGAGATGATTGAAGATCTTACATATTTCTCGTGTGTCATATCTAGCACGTTATAGGGAGGGAGGTGTCAATGAGAACCCATCAGAGGGCCGTCGCATGGAAGGAGGTGTCAATGAGAACCCATCAGAGGGCCGTCGCATGGAAGGAGGCTCCAACGGGAACCCATCAAGGGCACGTCACATGGAAGGAGGTGCCATCGGTAATCCAGGATCAACCACATCGTCTCGTCGAAATGAGCAACCAATCAGACCTAGAAGTCCTATCCCAGGTAATGAGCGAGTCAGGCTTCAGAGAGAACGTCATGAGGTTCTAACAGAAGTTCTACGTACTTACAACAAACTGGTAGATCTGGCTGAGAAGCTCACAAATCCATGGTGATGTAGTATTTTCATTTTTATCTCTTGTAACATTTCTCTGATATATAATCCGTGTGTGTTTGTTATTGTGTAGTATACCATATACATTTCCACTAGATTACAGAAATCATTGCTTTTGTTTATGGTGTCAGACGCTAGTACAAGCATACCTAACGATCCATTCGCGGCGATAAGACAAATCGGCGATTTATAATCCTTTAGACCTAACAGACCCAAAACAGCGATATGGCGAACGATAATACACAACTGCTCGATCTAACAAGACACACATCAAATGATCAAACACAACCTCTAGACCTAACAATACTAGCATTAAACGGTCAAATACACACACAATCACAACCGCTTGATTTAACAACAGATGATCGCATACACACGCAATCACAACCGCTCGATCTAACAATATTCGCGTTAAACGATCAAATACAAACATCAGAAAGGGACCAGATACACACGCAATCACAACCACTAGACCTAGCATTACTCACATCAAACAATAATGGACAAACAGCGGATGTTCATTTATCAGTCCCCTCATTAAATCAGCAGGGGGGAACACAGACATCAGATGGTCATATACGCCCAAACGATCGCGCACAAACGCCACCTATCGAACTAACATTATTAAACTCAGTTCTTGATTTACCAAGCGCGCAGAACACATCAAATGAACACGAACCAATGACAACTGATGATGTTGATTTCACAAACGCACCTGCCACGCCAGATGAAATCACAAACGCCCTATCCACATCAGATGAAATCACAAAAGCACCGGCCGATCCAAATGAAATCACAAACGCCCTATCCACA
The DNA here is from genome assembly GCF_059441095.1 of Idiotropiscis lumnitzeri. Lineage (NCBI taxonomy): Eukaryota > Metazoa > Chordata > Actinopteri > Syngnathiformes > Syngnathidae > Idiotropiscis > Idiotropiscis lumnitzeri. The sequence goes on along the minus strand of NC_142396.1, from coordinate 10,754,892 downwards.
TCAGATGAAATCACAAAAGCACCGGCCGATCCAAATGAACATGAACCCATGCAGATTGCTGAATTCACAAACGCACCAGCCACATCAAACGGTCAAACTCAAACTTCAGGTGACCATTTAAACAACCAATCGTTAGAGGATTCAGTTGAACAGAGAGGTGGACATCGGGTAATCATACGAGATCGTTTCAATAATACAGAACTCAGGATCCCGTTAAACATACCAGAACCCGTTGATAACACTGATTTTCCAGCATTTTACACCGCTATCATGGGCTCGATAAATGAACAGATGGATCACGCATTATCGAACGTATTGCCTGGGGATATGGTTCAATTGGAAGTGGTGGGGGAAAATGTAAATATACATGAGACGGTTCGCATGTCAGACGACCCCGACGTATGTGAAAACGCTGTTCAAAATCTGCTCGATCGACTCGTACAGTCTAACGCACAAGTCCTGTTTGATAGACAACTAGAGTTTGTCATCCAAATTGTAAGTGATATTCGCGGAGGTATGGGTCAAAAACGTCGAATAGGCAGTCTTTTGGATCATGAAATACTTGTTAAAAAAAGAAAGCATTTACTGGTGCCGAACAATCCGGGTGATACACAACTATGCTTTGCTACATCGTTAGCGCTTTTAATGGATAACTCATTGACGGAGCAAGAGATCTATCGACAAGCACTCGAGTATCAAAGAGCTGTTGGGATGGATGAGACGACCCCTGTTGGATTTAATGATATCAATAAATTCGAGACGCTTTTGGGTCGTAAGATTGTGGTTCTATATAGAAAAGAAGGAGAGTTTGGACCATTGATTCATTTCGAGACAGAATACCCCAAAACCGCAGATCCCTTGGTGATGTTTTTACAAAATCAACACTTTTACGGCGTGAAAAGTCCAGTTGGTTTGATGGGATGTAGTTATTTCTGTTGTTATTGTTACAAGGGTTACAATAATAAGAATCTACATCAATGCCCCGGACATTGTCATGTTTGCATAGACCCGACCTGTAAAACTCGGCCTCTGAAACCCATCCTTTGCAAGGGCTGTAATAAATCATGTCGAAACGCTGTCTGCTATGCCAAGCATCAAATAACCGGTGGAAAAGTTGGCAGCTTTTGCGATAGATACAAAAAATGTCCAGATTGCGGCCTTAACTATTACAAGACCAATAATACACAAGAGGCAAAACATAACTGTTTAGTTAAAAAATGTGTCTCATGTAAAATGCCGCTGAAAGATACTGATATAACTAGGGAACAACATCAGTGTTATATCCAACCTCTCCCAAAACAAGAACCCCGTGAAAAAATCGTCTTCTATGACTTTGAAACATATGAGGATCAGGAAAAGGTGCACAAACCCTTTATGGTCTGCACAAAATCACTCCAAGGGGAAGAACATCAATGGGTAGGACCTGATTGCGCCGTAAAGCTCATTGAGCATTTCAGAAAACCTCGTTACAAAGGCACCACTCTTATAGCCCACAATGCTCGTTCATTTGATTCCCAGCTCATTGTATCAGCGATGATTGACATGGGTCTCGTTCCTAAGGTTATCTTGACTGGTAGTAAAATCTTATGTCTCAAGCTTGAGTCAAACTGTCTCAGATTCATCGACTCGCTATCATTTTTACCCATGCCTCTGAGCGCAATGCCTAAAACTCTAGGTTTTGAAGATCAATGTAAAGGGTATTTCCCTCACAAATTCAGCTCATTGGAAAATCTCAACTACGTGGGTTCCTATCCTCAACCATGTGAATATGGGTTAGAACGCATGACAACAGCCAACCGTACCAAATTCCTTGAATGGTATGAAAGAGAATGTCGGGGAACCTTTGATTTCAGGAAGGAGGCGCTGATGTACTGCAAAAACGATGTTGACATTCTAACCGAGGGTTGTACAAAATTTAGAAACGAGTTTCTAAACGAGACAGGCGTCGATCCATTCAATTATGTCACCATAGCATCAGCATGCATGGGCGTTTTCCGTACCAATTTTCTCCAACCTCAGACATTGGCTATAACATCATCCGATAATTACGCGAGACAATATAAAGCCTTCTCACATGCTTCCATCCAGTATTTGGAGTGGATCATACACAGTCAAAAATTGCCTATACAACACGCTTTGAACGGGGGTGAAAAACAACTCGGTCGCTACGTCGTGGATGGCTATGTTGAAATTGATGGTGTAAAACATGTTTTTGAATATCTAGGTTGTTTCTACCACGGTTGTCCCGATTGTTATACACCAACTGAACGTTTCCCTCTGACAAATCAAACCTTTCAAGAATTGTTTGATATTAGCCAGAAGAAACTCTCGACCTTGAAATCGGATCCGTGTGTGCGTCTCACGGTAATGAAAGAACACGTGTGGTTGAACATGAAGAAAACTCATCAGGGTGTGAAAGAGTTCCTGCTTACTTATCAACATCCTGAACCCCTAGCACCACGTCAGGCTCTTTTCGGGGGCAGAACCAGCGTATTCACATTGCGATACACGGCCTCTCTGAATGAGCAAGTGTTCTATGTCGATGTCACCTCTCTGTATCCTTATGTCAACAGCAACTGCGCCTATCCTCTCGGTCATCCGATCGTTATCCGCAAAGACTTTGCCGACCCACGTAAATATTTCGGGCTGATCAAAGCCAAAGTCTACCCACCACGCGGTCTCTTGTTGCCTTTGTTACCTTACAAAACAGCTAAAGGTAAACTGACGTTCCCTCTCTGTAGAACATGTGCCGAAATCAACAACCAAACCTCATCGTGTCACCACGATGACGAGAGCAGGGCTCTGCTCGGTGTTTGGGTCACTATTGAGTTTAACAAGGCTCTTGACCTTGGTTACAGATTGGTTGAAATTGTGGAGGTGTGGCATTTCGACTCAGTGAGCAATAACATCTTTAAAGCTTACATGAACACCTTCCTCAAGGGGAAGCAGGAAGCCTCTGGCTATCCATCCAATGTCACCGATCAGGTGGGGAGGGACAAATACATCAATGATTACATGACACATCAAGGTATCCGGCTGGATCCTGAACGCATCAAAGTGAATCCTGGTAAGAGACAGGTTTCTAAACTTTGTCTAAATTCTCTCTGGGGAAAATATGGTCAGAGAGATAATTTAAAACAAACAAAACTGACCAACAAACCCGAAGAATTTTTTAAAATCATGTTTTCGGGTTTGTATGACATCGATTACTTCGGTTTCATCAAATCAGACACCGCGATGATTCAATACAGCGACAAAAAGAACATTCTTTCACGACCCTCCGACACCTCAAACATCTTTGTGGCTTGCTTTACAACAGCCCATGCAAGATTGTTCATGTACAGATTTTTGGAGCAGTTACAAGACAGGGTTCTATACACTGACACAGACAGCCTCATCTACGTGGTCAGGGATGGGGAAACGGCTCTAAAACTAGGCCAGTATCTCGGTGATCTGACTGATGAATTGGACGGTGACAGCATTCAGGAATTTGTTTCGGCCGGTCCTAAAAGCTATGCCTATCAAACTCGAGATACTAAAAAAACGGTGATGAAGGTTAAAGGTATCACACAGACGCACGAAAGCGGTCTAAACATCAACTTTGACAGTGTCAAAGACTTAGTGGAGGGATACATATCCAGCACGACGCATGGCAACGAACCCGACACGCACTCGCTTAAGACACCACAACACAGCATCGTCCGTGATAAAAAAGGGTTTCGCGTCAGAAATACTTCATTCGTCAAAAAGTTTAGGGTGGTCTACGACAAACGAAGACTTTTGCCGGACGGACGTAGTGTGCCTTTTGGTTATTAAGGGGAAAATGGAATTATCACAGATCGAATTCGATCCGCGTCTCCAAGTGCCTTTTTCATGTTTGATCTCAGGGCCTAGCGGTTGTGGGAAAACATATTTTGTGAAACGTGTTTTGGAAGACTGTCAACATGTTATGAGAAATGTACCTGACAATATTGTATGGATTTATACCTCATATCAACCCTTGTACAACCAATTACAAAAGTTGATTAAAAACATAAAATTCCTAAAAGGTCTCCCAGAATCTTTTGATGACGAAGCCTTGTTCCCGTTACACCAGACTCATCTAATCATCCTTGATGATCTGATCTTCCAAGCATCGGACCATCCTGAAGTGGTGAAAATCTTTACCCAATATAGGCATCATAGAAATATGAGCGTCATATTGTTAACTCAGAATGTATTCCACCAAGGTAAATACAGTCGTACTATTAGTCTAAATAGTAATTACATGGTCTTGTTCAAAAATCCTCGGGATAAATTACAAACCAGTATTTTGGCTAATCAGATATTCCCTACGAAGAAAAATTATTTTTTAGAAAGTTTTGAAGATGCCACCAAAGACGCTCATGGGTATTTATTGGTGGATTTAACACCCACATGTCCAGAACAATACCGTTTGAGAACGGGTGTACTTCCTGATCAGTGGCCTACCGTCTACATTTCCAAAAATTGACATGTCCAAGCTTTTAAAAACAAACGCTCCGCAACTCAGGAACCTGTTTCAAGCCACGGCTAAGAGACGTAAAGACATACTAACCAGAGGTCCACCTTCTTTGATCAAGGTCCTCTGTGAAATTGCTTTCAATCTATTAAAGGGTCATATACCGCTTTCACCTTCACAGTTTAAGAAATTAAAAAAACAAAAGAAAATTATTAGACTATTGGCACGTAAAAAAACAAGTCTTAAGAAAAAACGCGCCTTTTTGACTCAAAGGGGTGGATTTATTCTTCCTCTGTTGGGAACAGTTGTACCCTTCCTAGGTAATCTTTTGGGTGGGTTAATCAACAAAAACTAGCCATCATGAGTTTGAAAACAGCCCAGAAAATGTTTCTTCTCACACCACAACAACTGGAACGTCTGAAAAAACCCGAACCTACCATCAGACAAACTGCCGAACAGGACATGGATGTGAAGATGAAGGCAGTTTTGGAAGATCAATCCTTGTCCCCTCATGAAAAAATAACAAGGTATCAGTCTTTACTTCATCGTTATTTAAGCCTTCTCAAACAAGGTGAAAAGGAAGAACGACCTCTGACCGTGTCTCTAACCCCTGAGGTTTTGAACCCTTCAAAGATTTCGAATGTTGAGGTACAAGACAAAATGGTGGGGAATGAAATCGAACCCTGGTTCGATATTCTGCATAACATTCCAACGCGTTATCGGAAAAACGCAGACTATGTTTTGAGAAAACTTAAGGATGCTGATAGAAGCTGGACCCCTCGTCATGAATTCATGTTTCAAGATAAGCCTATAAAAGGATCTCACATGACCGATTTACTCAGGCAGATTACTTTGACGAGTAAAAACATCGCGACTCGAACCCCTAGAGGCTGGAAGGAGTTTCTTCACACTCTACACGAACTCAATATTCCGGAGACCACCATCGTCAACCCTCACGCCCGTGACGAATTCAGACGGTTGAAACTCCGAGGTTCGTTAAGCTCTGATGATGACACAAACAAGAGGACATCCATTAGGAAGAAGAAAAAAACTAATAGAAAAAGACCCGCCCCTGTAAAGTGGGTGGGGTATTCCTCTTCATAAGTTTTAATGAAAAATCTAAAACCTTTGTATGTTTATACATGTGTTTTTATTCAATAAAATACATTTTAAATGATTACAGACAATGACAGGTTTGAAATTTTTTAAAAGAACATGCCGCTTGACCGGTACATGTCTTTTCCGCACAGGTTTGATAATGCTTTACAAAACTAGTTACCATGGCATCATTCTTTAACACATCATCCTTATAGCATGTTAACACATCCTGATAACTCAAACCACAGCCTCTATGTGTTAAATAATAGACGCAATGTTGACCACAGGTGATTGATAGCTCGTGTTGTAGACGTCTGTTATGATACAAAATACGATCGGAATGTTTTTTCAAAAAAGAGTTAATGTTTTGCGGATAATATTGAAATTCAGGAGGAAATCCAAAAGCGTCAAAAAAAGTACTGGTTCCATCTTTTTCCAACGTCAGAGCCAGCCAGTGTTCACCGGGTAAGTGTCGAGGATGTGTGTTGACGATGTAGAAGATTGGGGGGTTAGGCTGCAGCGAATTTATTTCATCCGAAGCGTAAACACCTCCAAATAAACGCCCTTGTAGACGTTTCATGAGTTGCTCCAGCTCTTTCCCGTTCATCAGTAATAATCCACTAATACCTGTCGTTTTGAATTTATTTCCAGGATGGAATCGTAGCAGGCGTACACAATAAGTGTGGTTGTGTGAGGGAGTGGGAGTCTAAATCTCATTTCTAACCTCAAACTTCCGCTGGAGACAGGTGCGAGAGCTCCTGAATCATCGTTGGGGTTTAAGTTAAAAACATACAGCGCATATCCACCGGAAAAATCCTCCCTGTTGATGCAAAGAGGTAAATCTTTCAAATGTCTTCCTGTCGATGTAAACAGGTTATGAAATTCTCGAACGGCGTTTCCTGCATTAAATTGGGGCTGGAAAGCTTTGGCTGGTATCTGTCTCCCCTCTTGGCAGAGCGCTAAATATTCCAAATGATGATGAGCGAAATTAAAGGGATTCAAATCTTTTCTGCCCACAAAGGCGTTGTGATTTACAAGACCTAACACCACATATCGAGGTGTATGACCGAGGAAAAGATTATCTTGTTGACAGGTTCTGGAATGTTGCGGGATGGAATAAGTTTTCACATTAATTCTTGATAACGGATACAAAGCATTTTCTTTGTTGAGAGCCGCAGCATGACCGATAGAGATGGCTGGTGAAACGGCGACTCTTTTCACAAAGAGGGAAGCGCCCACGATTTTCAGATGGTAGTTCACATCGGGAGGGCTCATAAAACAAAATTGGTCGTTGGCTTTGATGAGTTTCACTCGTAGATCCACGTTATTGAGAAGATGTCTCTCACAAAAAAATATGTCGGCATGTAGAGGTCCTATCACGGTGAATGTTCGGGAACCCAACACATATTCTGCTCTGCGCAGTAATCCTTTGTTAACAGCATCCCCCGTTAAGACTGTTGAATCCATATGCCCTGATGTATCTTTGTAAAACATAGCCGCTGTGAATTGGCTTCTTAGAGAGGCTTCTGAAAAGTTTAACAACGTCTCTATCATAGCTCTGTATGGATGGGTTGCGCTAGATTGCGAGATCAACCTGTCGCCTAATGTTACATCCACTTGTGAGAAGATTGTATTCAAAGGATAATTAATAATACCGACTCGTTGATCTGTGGGTAAATTGCTACCATCTCTGTTGAGTACCCTCAGGTGCAGCTGAAGCAGGGTGTCTGAGAGGTCGAGATATTTGGATCCTTCTCCAGGTATGAAAAACTCCACAGGACCATCATCGGTGAGAGCCGAGATAGGTAACATTTCCACATATTGACTTTGTTCGATTGATAGTTGTGTCATGGGTGGACTAAATAAATCCAGTTCAGTTAGGGTGCACTCTGCTGACTTGTGATGCAAAAGAGCCATGATGAATAACCCTAATGGTCAATTTTGGTTAAGAGAAAATATCCCCGGTGTTTCTTCGCCGTCTCCTTTTCTTGACTGATTTCTTCTTGGACACGCGTTTGCGTTTTTTAGGCTCTCTCAACCTTTGTCCGATGGGTCTTTTTGCAGGTCTTCGTGCCAGAACCATTAAACCCGAACCTTCTTGAGGCTCCGCCTTACGGTTTATTCGTTCTAACACCCGACCGGCTACATCTGTTGCAATGTTTTTCGCAGCCGTTTGCAGGTGAGGTCTGGCAACGCTGAACCCTCTTTTGATTAATGGACTCACAAAACGAAATAATTTGGCAAAGATTGAACCCAATCCACGCCCATATTGGACCGGTAATCCATGAAAACCTGATAACGACCCACCCGCTTGGTTTTCGTAATAATCGACAAAACGGTAAAGATCATGATGCGTATCCAATACAACCATTTTTCTATCTGGGTCTAAAGTGCAGAGTAGCGATAACTTTACCGCGTGTAAATCCCACGGGTTGATTCTGATCCGTCTTAACTTCGATTCTTATATCCTCAATATGCTTCCTACTAACAGGCATGTAATAAAGAGGATTAAAGGCTTTAAATACAATGTCACCGTGATTATCATCGATGGGTATCGTTCTCAAGAGCGGAGCGAAAGCGTCACCCACAGCCTGATGATACACCACGTCTGTATAAACATATAGATGGTACATCCCCGCTTTTATATCCGCAGGATGTTGGCTCGCTGTCCACTGGGGTCCGCAGGTAACCCATTCATCGGGTAACGCCCCAAAAATGTAGGCTAACGCGGGACGAAAGCGTATCTTGTAATGACCATTCCCTGCCCAGAAAAATCTCTCCTTTAAATAATGGTATACAACATGGATTTCCGGATGGATCTTTTTGAGGAGCGCTTCCACATCTTGTCCTATTTTCTTAATATTATCGTAGTACCCAGCCGACAGGCTTAAGGATTTGATGGTGAATTTGTTTTCATCATAGTAAAGAGGTGCCAAAGCACCTGTTGTTGGTTCACCGTTTTCCCATGCATCTACATAGTCAAAAGATGCTTGATCTTCAGGCACGTTGAACCATGTATGGGGGTAGGATATTTCACTCAGAGCTACTTCCCAATTACCTTCGAGATCGATATGATGAGCCAGATTCACTCTGTATTCAGCTATCGTATTGTCTACATACACATCAGAACTTGCATTGGAGGGTAAGGTGACGTAAAACCCCCCTTCAAGATTCGGATCCATGTTGGTAAATGTCGAGATTCGTTGTAAAGCTTCTTATTTATACGTCGACGACTTGTGTAGCGGGGACCCAACTGTCATATTTCACAGGCCAGCCCTTCCAACGTATGAGAAACTGTTTCTGTCCGCCGACTTTACGCCGTTTGATAATCTTCTCCACTTGAAAGATTTGATCCTTGGATATCGTGACTTTCTGGAGCTCGTGTGCATAAAAAGTTCCTTGCACTATTTCACCGTCGTAGTCTTTAAGCTTGTAAACAGGTGGAAAACGCGGTACACACTCCGCTATCGTAAATAACTCGTCTGTAAAACTCTGTTCATATTTCTTGTCAAACACACCTCGCACTTTTGATATTCTAACGAGATCTCCTTGTTTAAATATCATTTTTATTCTATCACTACCCCCAGAGGGTATGTTGCCGTACAAGTTTTGGAAGACAAGCCATGTGTTATCCGGTGTGACTTGGTTAGGTTTCATTTTTATACTTGTATGATAACTTTCATTGTAACTATCGATTAAATCTTGTAATACGTCGATATAACGACGTGTGTTGTTGGCGGTGAAATATCGCCACATTCGAGTTTTTAAAGTTCGATTAAACCTTTCGACCACCGAGGCTTTCAAATCACTGGCTGTTGCAAAATGATTAATATTGTGTTTTTTCATCAACCTCTGAAATTGCGTGTTGAAGAACTCCTTCCCCTTGTCTGTTTGTAACTTTTTAGGGATGCCGCTAAAGGATAAGACCGACTCAAAGGCTCGAACAACTTCTGGCCCCGTCTTGTTCATCAGCACACGGGCATACGCTCGTTTTGAGAACACATCGATGATTGTGAGTAGGTATTTAAAACCATCGTTGTACTCGGTCAGAGCTTGCATATCACATAGATCGGCTTGGAATTGATTCATAGGACTGGACACAAAAACTCTGTTCCTAGGGAAATGAATTCGTGCTGGTTTGTGCAAGGTGTATGCATCTTGCGAAGATAAAAAATCCTTGACTTTATGACGCGTCACTTTTTGACCCATTTTCTCCGACGCAGCTAAATGAAGGCGTTCTACACCTCCAAAGCTGGCTGGATGAGCGGGGTCGTAGTACAGTTTTTTCAACCACCGCTTAACGCTCATGACGGTTTATGATTTAGTGACAAACATCACATCGCTATTTATCTAAACACACAGACAGACACAAAAGCATCTTTTTAAAAACATCCATTTTTTATTGAAAGAAGGTTAAGTATGGTTACACGTGATAAGGATTCTCTAAGATGTAAAAAGTCTATAGGTCAGGGTTAAAACAGATGGATTAACTTTTGATTCTAACAGGTCTTCAAACAGCTTCAATTCGTGCGCGAGATCCACAGGTTGTTGATGACGGAGACGGTATCTTATCACATCGTTAAACAGCGTGAGTATGGTAAGTACATGTCCTACACTTATCGCATTTTCCCAATTTTCCAAAATATTTTGAAACGTGTCGATCAATCCCGAGCGACTCAAAAATATGACATGTTGCACAAACAATTCCCAAGGCTCCTGAAAAATTGTTAAAGACATGGCACGCACTTTTTGCATAAACAATAAAAAATTTTCAATGAAAGGGTCTTTATCATCGGGGTTATATGTAATTGCTCTATTTATTATATCTGCCCACCCTTGGCTTCTATAGCCAAAAAACGATAATTTTCTGAAGACATTACCCATTTTTTATTCAAAGTTAATATTTTCTATAAGATATTCTTCGAAAGTATCAAGTTGATCACGATATATCATAAAACATATGGGCTCATCCGCTTTAAGGCGGTCCGGTAAGTCCTTTACGAGTGCTAAATCCACCATTAAGATCTCTGCAATTCGCTTGACTGTTTCTTTATCCGCTTTTACAGAACACAAATCCAACAAGTAGTGAATACACGGTAAAAACTTTTTACCGCAAAGGATGGGCATGATGCGGTCATAGTGCAGTCTTAGATAATAACAATTGCATAGGTATCTATAGCTATGCAAACAACCCCTTTTTTTGTGATACTTTATCAAAAAACGTCTGACCATGTAAATAATAGCCGCCTTAACAACTAATACGACATCCATATCAATCCATCCCTTAGGAGGATTATCCCATGACATATGTTTTGCCTCATCTTCGGAAATAGGTGCTGGTCCGTGGTCAGGGTCGTTGACGGTCTGAACCTTGATCTCCGTGGTTTGTGGAGAATCAGCCTGGTCGGACCAACTGGACAGTTGTACCTTCTCGTTTTGTGAAGATTCGGCCGACGAGGTGGGGGTCATCGGAGGTGTCGACGACGGGGTCGGCGAAACGGGACGACTCCACCCTGAATACGATGGCTCGCCGTTGTTGTACGAGGGTGCAACAGGTCTTGCTAAGATTCCTGGGCCCCCCATCCACAAGGAGTATGATGGCACAGTCTGGTCCTCGCCTGTTTTTGTAGAGGGTCCATCCTGGTCTACATTTGTAGAGGTCTCAACCTGTTCCATGTTTGTAGTTGTAAAGGTTTCCACAACATCCATATTCAGATCTTGATCGCATGTAGGTTCATCCACACCGCTATCTGTAATACAAAGATACCATGATTAAATATTAGAAAGCTATATAGTTAAAGATTAATTGCATCGTTTACCTGAAGAGATTTCTGCAATGTTGTTGTCAATATGATCAGGTGCGGCGATGGTTGTCACCCTTCGGGCCTTGCTGTTCACACCCAGATGACGTCTTGGTCTACACGTCTTCATTTCTTTCACGAGCTGGAAAAATTGTCTTGTCTGTGCAGAGCGTGACTTGGGCTTTACTTATACTGGTTTGAGACCGGGGGAGGGTTAAAAGGCGTGGTTCGATTGGCCAAATGTAGCCAACAGATACATGTCCAGACAAGTAAACATGACTCGGCAGATTTTACAAAAAGGTAAGGAGGAGGAGGGTGGTCGCCCGGATGCCCACGGCTGCCCATCGATCGACAGGATGTCGCCACTCACTATCTTTTGAAACACCTTGAGGCTGCTGCAGGCTTGGAGGGTGTCTATGCAAGACGCCGCGTCTTGCCCGGACAAACCCCCAAGCCTGCACAATACCATGTTTAAACTTATGTCGCTGGGAATATGTCCAGACATGTTTGCAAAAAGGGCAAATATCAACCGAATAAACATATTATTCAAAGGTAATAACAACGCCTGCTCTTCTCAACTCGTATTATTTCACTCGTTTAATTTAATTTTATACATCTACATTATTTAATTAGATATAGCTCATTTCATTGGATGCTTTATATACTTCAGATATTTAAATATGGATGACCTATATCCACCGAATAAACATCTTATTCAAAGGTAAAAACAACGCCTGCTCTTTTCAACTCATATTATTTCACTCGTTTAATTTAATTTTATTTATTTAAATAGAACATTGCATTGGATGCTTTATATACTTCAGATATTAAAATATGAATAACATAAGTACAGTTTGGGTTGGGGACGCACGCACGCAGGGAACACATTGTTTTTAACATAAGAAGCATACAGTTTGGGAGGGGGGCCAAGCCCCCCTCCCAATCACACACACAACGTCATCACAACGAGACAAAAAGCGTAATTCTGTAGGCGGGGGCCCTTGGCCCACACACACACACACACATACAACGTCATCACAACGAGACAAAAAGCGTAATTCTGTAGGCGGGGCCCACTTCGACAAAAGCGTAATTCTGTAGGAGTGGTATTAAACCTTCAACGGGCAGGGAATATGTAAATATTTTGAAATAGGTGGCTGGAGATTGGATAGTTTTAACACAGGGGCGGGGATAGCGGCCATTTTGGACAAAAGCGTAATTCTGTAGGCGGGGACAACGAGACAAAAGCGTAATTCTGTAGGCGGGGCTATGACGTCATCAAAATTTAAAAAAGCGTAATTCTATTATCTCTGTCATGTTCAAGTGAAGAGATTCATAAAAAAAATTTTTTTAAAAAAACAGCCAATCAAGCTGGAGAACCTTTGATGGAATTTATTTATAGGGCTTAAAAAGCAGCAGTCATCACTGAATGAAAGGGCCCTCTGTTCATATTTAGACGCACTTTACAACTGTGTCATTGAGAATGATTTGCTAACATGCTATCAAACTCAAACATTACCCAAAAGCAACCCGAACTTTGTTTCCACTAAGCCGTTTGGTGCCATTTATTTTCAGCGTTTTCATTGTGGAGGGTCTCAAAAGGATTCCTCTGTCCTCAGTGAGCCTTCACATCAGCTCCAGACACCTCTGATAACTAACATGCATGTGTGGCAGTGTTGATCTCCCTCGACACACGTCTATGGGACTCGGTGTGGGGCCAGTCTCTAATTGCTATCCACAGCCTTTAAGATTATGTTATTTTTCTGGACTATCCTCTCATTTGCACCCAGATTCTTTACAGGAGTGAGTGGTACGACATAAACACTCCCACCACACGCCAAAAACACTTGCTGGCTCAAAACCCCAGTCCTATTCCATCCAAAAAACGAAGAGGACAGGTTTAAAAAAAAACGGGAAAGGATCCAAAATAACAGTTCATGATCTCCAACATCAGTCACTATGAAATTTAAGGCTTGTTTCACACTATAGATGAGGCGTGGGCAAACTACGGCCCGGGGGCCACATGCGGCCCATTAAACATTTTAATCCGGCCCGCCGAAATTGAAAAACATTAAATGAATAAACCTCGTTAGTTTATTATTTTCAAAATACTGTGGATTTTCAATGATATATGTTGTTGTAATGCTTTTGTTCACTTTCATTTAAAATTAAATGAATTTTTATTCTACTATGAAGTGCGGTTACCAAAACACTCCATCCCTCTGCTCCTGGTCCGGCCCCTCTGTCATATTTTAGAACCCATTGTGACCTGCCAATCAAAATGTTTGCCCACCCCTGCTATAGATGGATTTCTCTGGTCCAAAGCAGTTTGTAAAATTGGTCCCTTTCCTATTCCAGTTTGGTTTAATGCAATCACAACAAACCACATGAGCGTAGTTCTGCTCTTTTTGTTTGCAAGACTGGAAAAAGGACACAACCAAAGACTGGTTGGTGGGGTAAGAACCAATAATTGGGCCAACTATGAGAACGTTTCCCCCCGTCAGTTTAGTGTCAAAGGCTTGATTATTGGAATATAAAATTAGAAAATTATCCAAAGCCTTAATCCTGTGGTGTCAGAGTGTGAAGAGTAGGTTTTTCTGTCAATGTTCAAACTGTTTAATAATTAGCATGGCAAATCCTTTTGAGAGTGGTCACCATCAACACAGAGTAAACTTTTTCTTGACCAATTTTATCATCATTATCGTGTGGAGTCACTCAAATTGTACATGTCAATTAAGAAGTTTAAAATTGATGTGTATATCTGGCCTTAGTCAATTCAGTTAACTGGTTACGACTTGTAAGGTACACAACTCAACTCCACAAGTATTTGGTTTGAATTGAGAATTGTTGGTTTTGTCCACATCAGATGTTAAAACTGAAGCACCCGATGCAGAGATCATCATCCTGTCAACACACCCCACGATGGAAAAATGTAAAATGTACCATGGCAAACAAATATTAAATGTGCCGATTGTAGGAAATGTGTCTTAAGACAATCTATTAAAGTGATTCATAAGCCGACATGTTTTCTCTTAAAAGGACACAACTGTGTTGTGGAGTGTACCCAAGGTGTCAGAAAGAATTACAAACAAGCCCAGCCAGGTTAAAATAACCAGAGGAGGACAAGTGCATCACGCGTTATATAAGTTACTTTCATGACTCATTTGTGTAGGGTACCCAAGTAAAAGCACTTGATCCACCGTCTCAAGAGGAGGCCTCGCTAGGACAATACAATGGATCCGATTAGTCAGATGTCTGTCGTGTGTCAGGCGTGGATGACGGAAAGAGTGGAAGATCTTTGGCATTAACGCTGGCAGGCTGCCCACGCTGCCGCCAAAAGAGTGACGGAGTGCAAACGGTGCATGTGTGGAGTGTGGGATGTGCATTTGCACTTTTCCCAGTCAGAAATTTCAGGTGTGTTCTGCAAAGCAACATTACTGTTAAGAGTTATGTGGAGTGTCTTTTAATATATTCTGTTAATAAAGTTGATCAATTATGACCCTTTTTTCCCGACTAGAAAGGGGGGCCCCGGTTTAAGAAAGAACTCCAGTCCTACGGTGGATTGGTTAGATGCGAGAAAGCCACTCAGCATTAACGCCTAAGTTGGAAGGAGAAACTGCAACAAATGACAACAACTGAATTAGCGCACTGTTTTTACTTTTCATTGAACAAGAGTTTTATTAAAGATGAGACTAAGGGCCAGCTGCAGCAAAAGCGGACTCTGGAGTATAACATTGCATAGCTTAAACGCAGCAACAGTTTATCCTCAGAATAGTCAAACGTCTCTGGATATCTACACAACTAAAAAGCGCCCTGCAAGGTATGATTTGTTCCACTTGGACATGATAGCACAGCATCTGGTGATATTGAACAAAAATGACAAAAATAATAAGCATCAACAGCAGTAGCACATCAAAATTAAATGTCAAATAGCTGACCAGAATTAAAGCCCAGGCGGTGTATTCCCTCACGACTCAGCGAGCGGGAATCCTACTTGAAAGACTGAAAAACTCTCATTCCATCAAAGCATAAGCACATAAAAATCCTTACACTTTGAATATCACTAAATCTTAATAACAGGCGTGAAGTGAGCACAGTCTCACTACAGGGAATATAAATCATGTGGAAGCCCCATAAATCCATCGACAACATGTACTCTCTTTGGCTAAAATCGTTTTCCAGTAACTTTTTTTTTTTTATTGAATTACTCACTTAGCTAAGAAAAAAAACAAGATTCCTTAAAAACAGATCAAGATAATTATGAACATGATTTCTGTAACTATAAAATATTAGATGGATAGTTTCGGTCAAACATAAAACAAGACACTAACTACACTGACCGCCTGCTAAAAAAAAAAAAAAGGAAAAAAAGAAAACCCTCCCGTACTCTCAAATGATCTCAGGTGAAAGCACTCAGCACTCAGTCAAGAGATATCCAGTGGCTCTCTAGCTAGGAAGACACAGTAGACATGATCAAATGCAAAAAAAAATTTTTTTTTTTATTTAAAAAAAGGGAAAAAATTCACTTTGGTCAGCGCAGAGGCTCATTTAACATTCAAGGCTGCGAAATGCTTTAATGCTGCAGACTTTTTGTGTTGGGATGAAGACAAGGACACACAAAAACAAACACTAAACATCTCCTTGTACAAAAATGTCACTGTCTTAGGCTAAAGAGATTTCTTCAAATATCTCAATGAATGACGAATAATTGTCTTTTATTTTCTTGAGAGGGTGAATTTTTATCAAAATTGTAAAAACAAAAAAATAAATCAATTTTTGAACTTGCTATAAATCATATAATTTCATTCCGTGAGGTACACCTATATATATTTACATTATCTACACCGCTGGCAGGAGAAAGTTTCCCAAAGTGGACAAGTCCAACATTCATTGATGACCCCTGGGTCCTAAAGGGTGTTAATCGGTTTTGCCGACATGCCCGTCCAGAGAAGCGGTGGTCCTGCCTAATTGTGAACGACTGCCCGATAATGTAGCTTTGGGCTCGTCTGAGGCAAACATAGGACCTGAGGCAGGCCAGACACTTTTTAGTCAAGGGATCCCCCGCCCTCCCCATCCGCCCTAACGCCCGCCCCCCTGGTATCCCCCGACTCCAAACTCAAAGCAAACAGCATGTAATGTCAGAGGATCCAAGGCCTAAGCAAACAAGCCAGTTGGCCGGCGCTGCCGTGATGAGAGGAGGGCTCGGAAAAGCGCTATCTGACAGGGGGAGATGTTAACAGCTCTTGATAAGCGGCGTGGAGGAGAGGAGCGAGGGGGTTTGCAGCAGAGGAGAGACTGACAAGGACAATCACAGAAAGAGGGAGGGGCGTTATGGTTTACTCCAAGGCAGTTTTTACTCCTTACAGCCATTTCCGTTAAGGCCTTATCCCACTGAGGGGCGAACGTTTGCGACAGTTGGTGAAGGTTAATGAAACGTTCACGTCAGGGTTCGTTCAAGGTCGCAAACAGTCGTAAAACGTTTGCCAGACGTTCGCCAAATTTTTTGGGTGTTTTTTTTTCTTTTCTTGTTGCAACTACAGGTTGAACATGTTCGGCGTCAAGGAAAGTACAGGTGAACGTCTGGCGACCATTTGTGAACGTTTGCGACCTTGAACGAACTTTTTGTCGTCGCTCAGTGGCATAGAGGAATTTTTCAAAAAGTTATCCTGTAAGTTATTTTGCAGGAATTTTCTATTTTTTTTTTTAAACAAGTGGTTTGTACAACTTTGCATGTTTTTACAGTTGTTTAATTTTTCCACCGGCAGAACTTTTAAACCTTTTACAGTCTACCGGTACTTTTTTTTTTGTTTGTTTTAAACTCAAATTTTTTTTTTACCGACACAACGTCTGGCATTTTCTCTTTACTTTTGTTATAAAATGCGCAACCTTTGGCTTTTTCACGGTGGGAGACAGGAGAAAAACGACTGACATGCACAATCAGAGATACAGGGAGCACAAATTCATTCCAAGTCTGTTTTCACTCCTCCGAGTGCTTCACCTTGCCGAGAGCTTATTGTCGAGCGGGTATACTTGATGTTTGTCTGACATTTCCCCCCTTTGAGCCACTTTTCACACGGCTTGTCAGTCACAGCCACTCCACGCATCACTCCCACTCAGGTCCACCACCCCGATAGAGCATTAACCCGCCGTATTGTGTCCACCATCAATCCGCAAAGTGTTGTGCTGTCTGGTGAGTGGACAAACATGTGGCAGGCAGACTTGCGCCGTTGCTCCGTGAACGAGTTGTGGAAGGCCCAGAGGCTACGGCAGTGTGCTATATAGGCAGACAACAGGCTTCCTCGCCTCATGGAGTGTAATTAAAGAGGAGGCTGGACCGTATTGACGAGGAAAACCGCCGCATGCCCTTGAAGGAACATCTGCACTGGAGAAAAATAAGCCAATTATGTTGCTCTGTGTGTGCGTGCGTGTGTGTGTGTGTGTGTGTGTCCGTGTGCAGGAAGGAGAAGGCTGTTTATATTAAGTCTTTAAAGCGGCTGCCTCAAGGAATCTCCGGCTGTTTTTCCACCTTACGTTTGTGACGTGAATTCACTTTAAAGGGGACATGCAGAAATGGGAAAGTTCATTTCCGACACAAACTAGCACAAAGTTCAGTTGACAAATTTTAAAATGGACTAGTTCTGTTGATAGCACATAATTCATTTTTTTTTAAACAAAGTTCACCATTACAAAAATGAACAAGTTCATAGTTTGTTTGTTTTGTCTTTTAAACAATGTGTTCTGGTCTGAGCCATTATCCTCGGAATATTGGCAGTTGCCCATTCTGTCTACACTCATAGACAGCTGCAACTTTCACCCGACAATTTCATGAGGAAAACCTGTTGCAAAATAAATGCTGAATGCTAAATGTTTTTTTTAATGGTGAATTCAATCAAAAACGGGACTGTAGTCCTTAATAGGCAAGCAAAAATACAATTAAAGGTAAAAACCAGGCTGAGGTAGGAAATGAGATGTCACACACACACACAAACTAAACCTCCCTTTAGTCTTCAGGCGACCGTAAAATGATGACGCACCTGAAACCACCCAACCCTCCACAACACCTCACAAATTCCAAAAGGTAAATGCTTTAATGTCTAATGCCTATCAGGGACTAACAAATAGTAACTTACTTTACTATTTTCAAATTGTAAAAAAAAAATGCTTCAGACAGCACGGCATTCTAGTGCAGGTGTGGGCAAACTACGTCCCGGGGGCCACATGTGGCCCATGAACGCTTTAATCCGGCCCACCAAACTTGGAAAAAATTAAATGCATAAACCTGAATTTAAATGTTTTATTTTCCAAATACTGTGGTTTTTCAAAGACGTATATATTGTTGGAATGATTTTGTTCACTATCATTTAAAATTAAATGGATTTAGTTTCTCCGATGAGGTGAGGTAACCAAAACACTCCATCCACCTGCTCCTTGTCCGGCCCCTCTGTCAAATTTTAGAACCCATTGTGGCCCGCCAATCAAAAAGTTTGCCCACCTCTGCTCTAATGGTTAGTACACACCCCTAGCAGTTTTAAGGTCACAGGTTCAGATCCTGACCCTGGCGTCGCTGTGTAAAGTTTGCACGTTCTCCCCATACTTGCACTGGTTGTCTCAAGATAGTCTGGCTCCATGCCACATTCCAAAAACGTACATGCTAGGTTCACTTAAGACTCTAAAAATGTCCAAAAAATGTACCCGACCTCTCAGCCAAAATCAGCTGGAATAGGCTCCTGCTCACCTGCAATCTAAACGAGAAATGCTTTACAAAGTGGATGAATGTAAAATGTATTTCATTCAAGGTAAAATTTCCACATATTAGTTTGTTAAATAAATGTAATACAGCCTGTAACATTACAATGTGGCTCTGTTGCGGCTATCGTCAAGCTGTAGCCTCTTGCCCGGCTGCTTCTTATTTTCCCACAGTGTCCCTCCCTCAAATCTTTATCTGCAGCTTTGAGACTTCAAGGCCCCTTTAGATGAATGCATTTAGCCTGACCTCAGCCCGGGCCTCTGAGAACTCTCTTCAAAACATCCTCCTGCGTGGCAGAACAACACAGGGTTTCACCATATAACAGCCCAGACGCACCTCCCACACGGAAGAAGCCGCCGGGACTCCAAGGTCACATTAACTCAAAAGCACCATTGACAACATGGTAGCCATTTGTAGATAGAGGAAACCTCAAACAACATGTGTTTTCAAGCAATGTAAATCTTTTAATTCCATCACTGATGTTTTATGGATAAAAAAAAAAAATCAATAGCAGCTTGCAGGTCAGCCCAGCATGTTCACAAATCAACTGAAAGCGCAATAAAGTCCATCAGGAAGCACAGGAGAAGTCACTAGGGAAAGGTCGCTAGCTTGATTTCCACTATTTGTTCTGAGGGTTGCGTGGAGGAGAGTTCCGAGGGGTGGTTGTTTGAGAATCCCAACCGACCATGGGAGCAGTCAACAATTCTACAATAGAAAGAACTCACAGAAATATTTTCCCACCATTAAAGGTCTATGCCACTGATGAGAGGACAAAGGAGCTGAAGGTAAAGACAAAGGTTGGAGACAAAAACTATTTCGCAATGAGTTTCTACGCAATTCATCTTTGATGAATGTGATATTTTAGATAATAAGACTTCATCCACCAAACTGTATTGCGATTGGGGAATCTTCACAATGGAAATCCTGGAGAATCTTTAGATGATCCAAATGGACAACAACTATTTTGCGTACACGGCAAGCCTTCATTTTTTTGCGGTTAATGGGGAGCAGAACCCCGCAGAAAAAGGGCAGACATAGACACCATCACCAAGTGGCTGTATTTATGTATTTATTTATTTTTATTAATATTTTTAAAAACTCCGCAAAGCACTGAAGCCGCAAAAATGTAAGCACAAAGGTGCAAGGGAACACTGCAAAGGCTTTTGAAACTGGACTCAAAGACTCTTGACAAAAAAACCTCATTGGCCCCTTGAACAAAATGGTGTGTTACCCTCCCCGTACGTTTGAATAATCACCCCTGACCCTGACCTCTGGAAGACAATGTTGTAAACACAGCATGGGTGGTCAAAGCAAGCAAGTCAGGGAAGAGAAATACAATATGCTGAGAAGAAAGGACTCCACTATATAGCATCAGCCAATCAAATCTCACTTTGAGGCCATGCTCCACCCACAACAGAGCTTGGGAATGTGGCATTGCCCATTTATCAAGGATATATGCTTCTGATTGGGGCTCATTTCCAAGTAGGATACCCCCAAAGTACAAGCCCTAGATTTTCCCCCAAAATGGCTGCTTCAAAGCAAAATTCTTGATTCCTTGTTCAATTTCACGCACGAGTCACCGATACGTTTTGTGCCCTACCAGACCCTCCCAAAAAATTGTACAAGTGTCAAAAAAAAAATCCAGTGTAAATTATAAATATACCATAAATTATGATTTTGGAGAGAGTATTAAAAAATGATCACTGATCATATCAGAAGATGGATAAATCTATTTAAACCTTTTTATTTTTTACTATACAGTCGAATACTGCTATTCGCAGGAAAATCCATAATAGCCGCAAACAATCCAGTCTAAATTTAGCACACACGATCTCCCTGCACGTCAATATTATCCTTGACACAAATCACTACTGCGTATTAGCCAGAGATTTGGTGTCATCTTGAACTATCAACTAACAATCATGCGCATTGCAGAAAGAACACAAAAACGTAATGCAAACTGCAAATAGGTGAGTTTTTAAACAAATGGAAAAAAAATGAATTTATGAAGAGTGAACCGTGAATTGGTGGGAGTTCTTGAAGTCATAGAACTCATCCTCTGAACACATTACCCGACCACTGGACCAGAGTTAAAACAGGGATGACCCTGCGCGGGATACTTCAATATGCTCCCTTTCATAAATGGTAAGAAGGAAGAAAAAAAACATCTCTAAGGCAAATATTTAACTGACAAGGTCCAGACAGGTAAACTAGCTGGTTTCTTGGCAGAGCGGCGAAGGCCTCTCTAATACCTGCGTCTCTATACCGCTGCACTCCATAAATAGCCGGATCCAAAGGAACCAGGAATGCCTATAATGAACAGAGCGCAGATGTTTGCACTGGCTAGGTGAGGACGGAAATGAAGAGAAAACACGGGGCAGCTCGGGGGGATTTGTTCGTCGCCGTTTGCTGTGATTGTAAGAACAAAAACCAGCAATAGCGCTTACCTTTCTGGCATCTGTTGGACGTCCAGCATCGGTACTCCTGTTTGTTATTGAAGGTGGTCTGCTGACACAGCGGGTTGTCCTCCATGATGCCCGGGCAGACGTTGTCGCACTCCTTGGTCTTCTTATTCCCACTCACAATGTTGTTAAACTCGGCGTCCATGATGAGAGACCAGTCCACGGAGTCCAAGTAACACAACTCGGGATTCTTCTCAATCCGGAGGGCCCCGCGGGTGACATTCCTCAGGTTGTACAAACCGATGTCCTTCAGGCTGGTCATTTCATAGATCACCAGAGCGTAGTTGTAGAAGAGGTTGCGTCCGCGGATGACGCTCAGGTTGGGGAACAGCGTGCTCAGGCTGTCCAGGCCCGGCACGCGGAACAGCAGCAGGTAGTCGGTGATGACGGTCAGTTTGGGGAAGCTCAGCGAGCGGAACACCTCCTGGTTTTTGGTCTTGCTGTTGTTGGTCTTGATGAGGAGGATCTGAAGGTAGCCCTCCACCACCGTGCAGTTCTCCAGGCGTTTGAACTCGCTGATGTCATTCCGGATGTCGATGCTGGGACCGCAGACTGCAATACAATAGAGCAACACGCGTCAATGAATGATGAATAAGAGTTGTCAGCAGATATTTCTAATTCTTTCCCAGATCAAGCTCATTTCAAATGAATTGAAATGCCCTTAATCTGTTCCAGCCACTCCTAAACAATTATTTTTTCATCAAGAAAAATATAAATGTATTACGTGCACACAAACAAACAATAACAAAATAGAATGTAAAGAAACTACTTTTATAACATGTAATTACTGTACGTACTGTTGCAATCATGTGTTAGATTTGTGCCTTTAAGGGGCGTGGTCGAGAGAGTGTTCAGGTGCTGGGGAAGAGTTGGCCTGTTAATGTGCATGTGAGCATCTGGGAAATTAGCTGCAGCATCTCAAATCAAATCCATTTTATTTTCATACATTAAAAACGCAATACAAAATTCTTTACAGAGAAATAAACAGCCATTGGAAGTTTTTATGCTCTTTCTGAAATAACCTCAACCGCCACAAGGTGCAGCCAAACGCTGGTCGAAATAGGAAAGTAGTACAGTATCAAGGAAATAAGTTAAAGTGATACATCTTGACTGAGAGTCAAGCTTTGTATGTCAGGGTGGAACAAGGTTTATTCTGTGTCGTTATCGAGTCTTCACCTCATAGAATCACAGGCAATGCATTTATTTCAACGCTTGAGTAAAGTGTTTTGGGCTCATAGTTTGTGATATTTTTACAGTTTGCACTATTAATTATAGGTCATTTTAAACACATATAAGGTGGGGCATTAATTATTATATCAACCCAACAATCGATATGCATCGATTTAAATCGGAATAATCTTCTGGGAGTTTATAATTCTTTTAGTTTAGACTGTAGGTGTTAAAGGCAAGGCCCAAGTACCAGAGCACATCAACTTGTGTTGTTGGACGCATAGATTAGATTTTTTTTTGTCTTTCTTGCTCGATGAATTGTTATATTGTGTTTTTGCCTATTCACCACTTGGGTCCCACTGAAGACCGAAATGCACCCCCAGCCACTGCCATCACCAACACAAATTCAATATGATTTCCTCAAAGAAAAAGTCATCTGAAATTCAGCCAAATAGAAGATCTTCAGGTTAGGATTACATTTATGCTCTTCTGTACTCGAGAAGCGAGCAGACAGAGTGATCAAGTGAAGTCATTATTGACGCGTTAAACATGTGGAAGCACTCTCAGCATCATGTTGTTGATCATTTCGGACGTCAAGTAGACCCGAGTCGCTCGTCGTCACTTGACACCGCCATGCCTGGAGGCGTCCCGCAAACACTACACGCTCACACAACGGTGTTAACAATAAAGGCGCCATTCATTATGGATGTCAAGCGACTCTACCGTTCATTGGTCCTATCGATTGGGACACGGGAATTATCGCTGGGCCGTTTTCTCATAACGTAATTCGCTTTTAATTTAGATTTTGGTAAGGGAGAGGTAGAAACGGTCAGCAGCTCTCCTTTCCCACATGTGAGGCATTACAGGAAGTATTAGGGATGAGTAATACTCCCTTCATCGTGGGTCTTACGTTCTATACTACCGCCGGGGTAACTAAAAAAATCAATATCATAAAACCCTTTTTAAATACTCAATGCATGATTTTATAGTATTTCCCGCACTTCACTATTTGTTTAAATACAAACACATTAAAATACATATATTTAAGAGCGAGAGCAAAATCATTGGATAAGACCAAAACTGTATTGTACAAACGATGTAACGGTGTACTGATTCCACTGCGTGTTTACGGTAAACAAATCCTATTTTCCCGTTAATTTTAGACAAAAGTAAGGCTGTGCTGAACACACTTGGTTTCATTTTTGTTCTTTCAAATTCACACCATCTCAAACTAAATAAGTGTCCTGCCATATAGCGGTTAACAGTAGAATTATAGCCGATATAACCAAGCGTTAGACCTAGCGTTATTAACTGAAGAAAAAAAAAAAGCGCAAAATAACGGGACCAGGAATCTGGAACCTGCGATGGAGAGGGACTTAGTTCACTTTAAAAAAAAAAAGCAGTTAAAGAATATCTAAAATATATGCGTTATGTATTTGCATTGTGTGTTTCACATCAAAGAATTAGATCATTTTTTACAGTCAACATACAAGAAAAACAACATCTGCTTATCAAAAATAAAAGAAAGAAACAATACTAAAAACATTTCAAATAGATTCAATTCACAAAAGATTCAAGGATTTCGAGCCTCATTTTGTTTTGCCTCACATCTAAAGTCGGCGCTCAACAACCGGCAACACATGAGCTCCTTGCTTAAACCTGTTAAGTTCTTACATAGGATTAACTGCCGCACGGTGTCACAGCAAGTGCACGTGTGTGTGTGTGTGTGTGTGTCGCGGGAGAGCGACTGGAGCTCACCGAGCCATCAAGTCAAAACACACAACGTCAACGTAAACATAAAGTCTGTTATCCGCACGTAGATGTCCCGGAATGAGCTGATTGAGGGTTGTATTTCGAGATAAACAGTTTCTGGAGTTATGGCACCACTACCATACAAAGCAAATAGAGTCAGATTTACTCGCTGCAATCAAACTTGAGGCCTCGGGCTCCGCTTCTTTTGTTTCCTTTACAGTTTTCCGGGTGGGAGAAAGGGAGGGGGAGGGGATGGAGTCTCTCACAAACAAAGGCTAATTTGTTTGTTAGTAGAGAGAAACTCTCCCACCACTTCCTGATGAGGCCATTATTATTACAATCAGGAGAAAGGCGGAAGGGGGCAGTATGGAAGAGCTACAACAGGGGTGTCTCAACCTTTTCCTGCAAAATCTGCATACATAAAAAATGGAACGATAAAAGGAACGGTGTTTGACTGGTTAAAGGGCATCAATTCCGGGCTATGGTACACTTCCATCTCCTCCATGTGCTTGAGTGGGTTTTGTCTGGGTACCGCGCGAGTTTCCTCCCACATTCCCAAAACGTGCATGGTAGTTTAAAAGAACAACTCTAAATTGTCCCGAGGTGTGATATTGCTTTTGAATGGTTGATCATCTATGTATGCCCTGCGGTTGCCCGGCAACCAGCTCAGGGTGTACCGCGCCTAAAACAGTTGGGATAGGCACCAGCACGCCTGCGACCCTCGTCAGGAGAAGCGGTTCTGAAAATGGTGGATGGACTTTAGCTTTAATGCAACGTTGTATGTTGACTTGTGAATCGAATCTGGCCAGGGCCTTCAGAGTAAGTCATTTATGGGACATTTACACATAGTTACACATAGTTTCAAGAGTGAGGACACGATTGTCAACTTGAGAGACAAAAAGTTGTAATATTGGGAGAATAAAGTCCTAATGGTAATTAAAAAAGGAAAAAAAACGATAATATTTTTGTTTTGTTTTTTTCTATTGCGCTGAAATGGAATCCTAAAAGAAATGGATGAAGAGGAATCTTCCGCAAAATCCCACCCCAGTCGTCCCACCCGGCCCCAATTAGGCAGGTTAACCACCAGGAATTCCAATCATTTCCTTGAAACAGGAATGGAGGAAGCCCAAATTTCAAGCTACAGCCATTTGCAACGGCCGCCCACATGTTGAATCGACCACCCCCCCTTGCTTCTAGACAAAAAGAAAATAACTGATATTATTCCAAAAAGGCGCTTTTTCCACTTTTAGTTACAAAAAGCTTTGAAATGTTTTGCCCAAAATAAAATAAAAATTAAAATGCTTTTGAAAAAACAAAAACTATATATAAGTCTCCCATCAAGACATGGCGGGAGGAAGGGGTGCGGCCATCTTGCTTATTACCAGCAGCCGTTTTTAGACTGCTTTATTTTGTATTGATTTCTCTAAAACACATTGATAAAATTGAAAAATGCAAACTAGTAACATTTTCCTGATAAAAAAAAAAATAATAAACGTTGACAAATGGACCATCCTGGCTGGATGATCCCTTTAAAATAAATGTCCTTATTTTATGTCGCTCTTTGCTCTGTTTTTTATTTATGTAGCTTGTGTTAAAGTAACTTGACGCATCACGACTGTTTCCTTGCGACTCAAAGTAAAAAAAAAAAAAAATGCTAAATGATGGTTTGTATCTTCTAAAGTCCATAAATTGGGTCACTCAAGTTATTTGGAAATTGGGAGTTTTGTCAATAGTCAACAAAGCAACAAATCTTGATTTTGCTCAAACATATACAAACGAATGTCAAACTCAGAGAAGCCGATAATTTTGCAGAGGTCTCAATTATTTCAAGAGCTATCAGTAGTATATGAAAACTATGCATAGATTTATTATAATGTTTATTTTGGATTGCGGCCCCCGGCCTTCCTGGGTGGGTTTTCTCCGGGTACTCTGATTTCCTCCCACATTGCAAAACAAGCGAGAGTGGTTGTTTGTATTTCTGAGCCCGGTGATTGGCGGGCAACCAGTCCAGGGTGGACACCGCCAACTGCCCAAAGTAGGCGGAGACCCTCTTGAAGGTAAGCGGATCAGAAAATGGATGGATGGTTGGATTATGTATTACACTTATTGATGGATAATTTATTTAGTTTCAATGGTCAAAGAGTAACTGTACAAATTCCATCTTTCCAATATCACAGCCAACAACAACAACAAGTTAGCGGAAAAGTTGTAATGAAACAAAAGTTGATGAAGCACCCATCCCTCACTCACACATTGATATAAACTGGAAGAACTTGTCCCGTCTCTGTTTGCTCCTCACACCACTGAGCAAACAGGCCTTTCTCATTGGAGTAATGGGATGTGTCAGCTCATGTTTATGATTGATAAACCTTGACCCTGGGCCCTCCACAACACCCCCCCTCAAACGCTGATGTCCATCACAAGCGCAAACATGACCCCCTATTACAACCCCGCATGCTCATCAAGGGCAAGCTTAATGACCCGCTAATCTGATTTGAATTGCGTAAACAGGGGGCTATTTTGAAACGAAATTAGTATCCCTTACAGCGGGCAATGTCTCCGGCATCAAATATAGACTTTGAGACAGCGATTTTTTTTTGGGTGCTGTTTATCATCACACCGCTGACACAGAGCATTCTGGGAAAACACATAATTGCATCTTTCGCCTGGCAAGCAGCTGTCAAGTGCCGCGAGATTCGGAGCTGAATTCTTCTCTCGTGCCATGCTGATTTCAAGGACAGTCATTTGTTTTCGGGCATCTCACAAAGGCAGTGATGTATTTAAAGTGCAAGAATCTTGTCACTTTGAATGTTTTTTTTCTTCTAATTGAAAATGTTTGAAAAACATTCATTAGAAGGAGGATGCATATCAACAAACAATTTTTTTTTTTTAAAGTGTGGCAACACATGTAGACCAACAATATAACAATACAGACAGGTATATATTCTTCAACCTCTGTGAAGAAGAACTAATTTTACTGCGGTACTGAGAAACTTAGCGGAGCTGAGCCTGTAACAAAAATTGTTAAATTAATTTTCACTTATATCTAGTGATGTCATTTTTGTATGTTTTAACAAAGTTTATGATAACGGGTTGTTTTTGTCATTAACAAAAAACACATTACCAATGTATTACAAAATACAGTTGGATATAAGCTTAATGTTACAAGAACAAAGTTAAGTTCCAACGAAAGAAAGGTCATAAGTTGTTATCAAACTTTTCAGTACAAACCAGTGTGATGAAAAAGAGTTTGACTGCCCTTTCCAAATAAGCTTCCGTTGTGACGTCAGCATGTTACAAAAGCACAAAAGAATGCAAGACGTGTTTTGAAAAGAGTGCAAAAGCTGCTCACCCAGATTAAGACATGTACCACGTCACCATTTGATTCTTTTTAAGAACGTAATAGAATTGAAGAGGCCAAGAAGTGGACGTGTAGTGGGAACGTCAGGAGGGATCACCCCGTGCTTTCAACACCCCTTCACACCTGCCACATCAGCTGGCTCTAATCCTCAGCATACTGGAAGTCATCTGACCGCTGGTCTGTTGGGTCACTTCCCCTCAGCGGACCTCACTTCAAACACTGGGTTGGGGGGGGGCGTCACACGGCCCATACCACAACCCAAAACAGGAACATGACACTCGCAGGCACGAAAAAGATCCTCCATCTGTCGGGAAGGCCAGCACTCATGTGAAATATTTCCACGTCATACTCATTCACGATTTCATACATGGTTGGATAACGACAAGGATTTGTAGAATGGATGTAGGGGTGCATTGACATGCAACATTAAGGTATTCTGTAACTAAGACCACAAATTCAGTTATTTGAATACTGAATGCACCCTTCCCGCTTTCATTAATTGAAATGACATGAATCTATGCTGCCTCCTCTCATAATGTTGTATGAAAACAAAAAACAAAAAAACAAAAACAAAACATGCATAAAACAGGGGCGGACTCATCGCCTGGTAGCTAGGCTGGGTTAAAATGAACGATTACCTAGCGACGATCTGACAACATTGGACACCCACATACTTGCAGATGTGCACCTATTTGCGGATTGCTTTTAAACTTTTTTTATTTTTTTTTATTTTTGTTTTTAGGCTCAGGGGGGTAGGGGGTGACTTGGAGGAGCCACAATCAAATTGCCATTTTATTTACGTTTTTTGGGGGTTTTTTTTCCATGTCATCATTGATAACAGCTCAACACGAGAAGAAGCTTGCAGTCACCTTGCACAATACGAAGCAGGCCATAAAATTGGGCGGCGACGACGCACCGAACCCGAGCGAGGAGGACGCTCCACTTGAAATCAAGTGTTTAATTAAGCATTGAAAAGCTCAGCTGGCAACCCACTAGGACAGCGTTTGGCGTCAACCAACGAGCCCGCTCACACACCCACACACACACGCACACACACACACCCGCGCACACACACACACACACGCAGGTCTCATTTGCTTGTTTCACTTTGGAATAACCGCATGAGAAACTACGAAAAACACACGCATCAGACGGAATCAGACACGCTAACAGGGTGGTACAGGAGTGTGACATGCGAGCCCAAATCTGAACTTGCTCAAAACCAATTAAATATGATATGTGCTTTAAATAAAACGTTGCTGCACCGAGCTATGGATAAATAAAGATAGTTCATTCAGCCCTTTGTTCACAGGAGACTGGTGAATGTTGCGGTCGACTCTGTTGTTACATTTTGGTAGACACCAAACATTGAGCATTCAAGCACCGCATTATTTCTAAATTAATAAATTAAAAAATTAATTATCTTCATTCAAAGATATTCATTTGAACAACTGACCGAATATATAGATTACATCTGCATGGTGAACAGACGGAAACAATGGTCGTCACATATGGTCATTATATTCGAGGATGGAGTGGACACTACAACTTATTGGCTGGCACGTCGCAAAATACAAAACGCCTGCAGCTAAATTCAAATGATGCAGACTCGTGTGCAAGAACACACAAAAAAATAATTATAAAAATAGTACGTGCAACTTGCATGAAAAAAAAGTCTCCATTGTTATTATCGTACAGTCGTCACCAAAAGTAACAGAATTCTTTCTACCGACCAATGATCACATTATGGAAAGTGTGGACGATTAAATAATATTGTGTTGCGTTAACATTCTGCTAGTCTATTGGTCACAACTCTTTTGAAACGGATGCATTAGCCTAAGGCGCTGGCTGAGCGTGAAAATTACACAAACCTTCCGGTGATTGCTTGTTAATATGTCTGGTTCTGAGGGATGCATTCAATGCGGCATCAATTTTACAGTTTCCCACGCTTTTTTTTTCACAAGGTCAAAAAGCAACGGAGTTGTGTCATCTGCCGAACTGAAGTAATTACATCATAATGTGCATTTCAATAAATTTCAATAATGTGAAGGGACTAATCAATGTCGAGAACAGCAAACCATCGATTAAACACAGCCGGACTGACGAAATGAAGCATTTCTCAACACCGAGATGGGGCCTGATTTTTTTTTTATACAATAGACAGGCCTGTAGCTTGAGTAAAAGAACAGCAAGAAGGTGAGTTTTTCAGTTAAAAACGACGTAAAAAAAAAAGAACTGTGATTAGGTTAATAGTACATCGTAATGGGTGAGAAAAAAATGAATCTTGGAAAAGTCAATTTATTTCAGAAATAAGTAGTGGGAATAAATTAACATTTATATTTTTACAAGGACATTTTTTTCAGAAGGCCAATTCTTACCTAATTGAAAATTTGTTTTAATAGTTTTCTTCTGTAGTAATCACATTTTCTGTGAATGGGAATTTGGGGATCTTTTTTTTTTTTTAGCTGTCAGCAGTAATCAACAAAAAAATTTGAAATGAAATACTGAAATATTTCACTCTGTTGTCTTGCGATTGGCTGGCAACCAGTTCAGGGTGTACCCCACCTACTGCCCTAAGATGGCTGGGATAGGCTTGAGCACTACCGCGACCCTTGTGAAGATAGGCGGCTTGGATCATGGGTGGATGGATTTGTGCATGGTGAATCGATCTCACATGCGTGTTTCACTTTTTAAATGGAACGACTGATCAAAAATACATTTTCCACCACATTCTCATTTACTGAGATGCACCTGTCTAGTCTGGACGTTGATAGAGTAGCAATTTACTGCTGTGTACCTGGCATACGAATACATGAAACCAGGCCATTTGGACTCCTTTATACCTTTGACTACAGTGCTAAGTGGGCTCCAACACAAGTCACTGATATTGGAGCACTCATTAAGTCGAACAAGAATGCTTAGCAACGTGCTAACCACCTTGTGATTATTTAAACAATCATTCTAGCTTTTCCAGAGAGACGTATCCCTTTCATAAATAATTGAGGAGGGAACACAGGGGTGCTTCATGAAATCCGACAAAAGGACGCTTGTGATCCAATGACCTCATGAAGCTATTGGCGAAACACGGGCGGACATCGATTTAATAACGACTAAAAGTAGTGGTGTGAACACCAGAAGCCAATTAAAGGCTTCATGTGCTCGCACAAAGATACACTCACACGCAAACACACGCGCACACACGCACACACACACTCCTCTTACGATCAACAGAAACAAGTCTGTTTTAACCCGTGGTTATTTTTACATGCTCTATTCCGAGGTCTTGTCGGTGCCCCCGGGTCACAGGATTCTTTTTGCTGTATTCTTGGATGTTGTCGCGATTAAAGTTGACTGCGGTAGTAATTGAAAGTGATTAATTCAATTTACCTGGAATGCGCACAGAGCGGAAAAACAAAGGGGGGAAATGCATCATTTAACCACTGTTTGCAAGTAAATATGAACTACTTTTCAACCATAAGATATTAGAAGAACAATTGAGCTACTACTAAAACAACACCGGTCCAAGATCACTCATGTACTGATACAATACGCTGGGGAGTGTCAAATTCTCTGCTTGGACTGCATGGAAAAAATGGAGAAAAAAAAAAACACCCAGCACGGGATCCACCCCACAGAACAACAACACACAAATAAACAGCAAACGTGGAGAACATCAAGGAGGACATTGGCTTTATACCACCATGGAGTTATGGAGACCATTTTGAGTCAAGTAGAGTGTGAGGGATGCTGCAGCAAACTAGAGACTGTGGAGTGTAATACTGTCATGAAAACAGAAGGCAGTCTACTGGACTACATGGACTACTCATCAGCCAATAACAGGGCACATACAACACCAGTATCGGAGAATGAGGGTCTCCCACAAAAGGTGAGTTTCAGCAAAGTGGAGACTGTGGAGTATAACGTCGCCATCAAAGTCAAAGACAGACTGCAATGTGGACTGGTCAACAGCCAATGACAGGACATAAAATGACGTACATACAACACCATTGTCATTTCCAGCAATTTCTTTATCCTCATATGTAACAATGACAAATCTACTCCACACACGAGCTACCCAGCAGTGGTCTAAATCCAAACTACAAGACTAAGGGCAAATGCAGCACCATGGAGTCTGCGGAGTACAGTGAAGGTAACAGCAAAGAGATGTTATTTTCCCAAATCATTCGCTGGATGAAGTATAAAAATAAATAAAGCAAAATCTAGGTCAGTTATTAGAATGAATCCTGATTTTTCACCGAAAAGAAAACGAGTCACTTCAGTAGGAACAATTTGGAGATAAGAACGTCCATTTTGTTGACATAAATCGTGATCTGGTGTTGATAAAATACTCATTCTGCTCATAAAGACTAGACTATCGATGTGTGAAGAGGAGGAGACCAGATGTGTGTCACTGAACGCAGCAAAATGGCCACATGGTCCGGGTAGTAACCTTCAGATAGATGCTGCAGAGTCATCCAGCTTCTCCGAGCGGGGGCAATGTAATGAGTGTCGAAATGACATGAGTATTTCCAATAACAACATAAACCTCGTCAACCTAATGTAAATGTGTTACACACCGCTGTAGTGAAACGCGGGCGACCTTGCGCACGGTGAAGCAAAATTTTGCTTCGATTGCGCGGGGAATTGAACGCACCACATGGCCAGCCAATACTCAATTTAATAGTACTTTATCAATTTTTCATAATAATGATGTGGTAGCGCTTGCATTTATATTTGTTTTTTTCTTAATGCCGTGTGCTTTTTCGTCGGTGTCAAATCGGAAAGAACATTAGAATAAAAGGAAAAATACGGTAGGAAAAGACACACTTACTCTCGCCATATGAACTCCATATGCATATGGTGGAAAGGGTCGTCAACACAGTCCAAAACAAGACGGTGCTGCTGCCCATTCGTAGTTTGTCAGGTTTCATGTTCCTTATTTCGAAAAAAATCACAATAATAAAAATAAATCCAAGGGGATGTTGGTATATACAGTAAAGCTCCGGAACGATGGGGGGGGCAATTGTAGTCCAAATGGCTGGGTTGGCTTCTCGTCCACTGGTATTTTAAATAAAGACAGATGCTTAAAATAAATAAAAATATATATATATGTTAGAAAAACATGTACAGATAGTATTATTTCCTCCAAAGTGCACTGACTGCTATGAGAGCAGCAACACGATGATGGTAATCCCCGTCTTCAGTCTCCATGTCTTCTTCCAATAACAACAACAACAACAACAAGGCCTCCGAATTGGGTTCTATACACAATATATCAGCACTTAAATTCGATCCTCATCCCCACTATCATCATCATCATCAGCAGCAGCAGCAGCAGCAGCAACAGCAGCAGCAGGCGTGAAAGCCTCTCGGGTAGCCGCGTGGAGCAAAAAGAAAAAACACCCAAGAAGAAAAAGAAGAAGGGTGGCGGCTGCGTGGAGATGGGGTAAAAGAATGGAAATCCCTCTTGGTTGGTGTCTTGACGCCGGTAAGCAAAGCGAGCAGCACCGGTTTTTGGTGCCCGTCGTGGTCGTGCCAGTGAAGGTTTAAGGCTGGGCTCGGGGAAAATGTGCCACGCAACAGCAGACTGAGGCTGAACGCGTGGGTACACACGCGTCGTCTTCCACTCCCGACGTCTTTTTCCTTCTTCTTTCGTCGTCGAGAGAGAGGTTGAAAACCAGTCCACGTTGCAGCTGCTAAAATCCCACGGCGAGAATGCGCGTGTGTGTTAGTGGATCTTCCGCGGAATCTCTGCTGTAAACAAGAGTCGGCTTCTCTCTCTCACTCACGCACACACACACACGCACGTATGCACACACACTCGCACACACGCGTAGTGCTCCGGATAAGGTGGCCCGGTGGAAAAAGCGTAGTGGAGTTCACTCCCAGCAGGGATGGATTCCCATTGCCGAGACTCCGTAGCAATGAGCATTTAGGATGTGCATTTATTTACTAGCCAGCTTGAAGACTATGTACTAGGGCGCTCTTTGTCCTTACGAGATAGACAATTTGTGGCACGAGTAGAACGACTAGGTCGCACTAGTAGTGTCTCCGAAACATTGTTTACACTAATTGTGATATTTTTGGCCAGGTAGTCGTACACTATTATCGCTTAGTAAGATATTGTGCAGCACTTGAATCACTGCAGGGCACATATGGAGGGCATGCATCGTAGTTTTGCCTCTCTTGTAACACGTGTGTCCTCGTATGTATAGCTGAACAATTTTGAAAAATAAGGTAATGACTTTTCTTAACGCAATCTTGCCCTTGGAATTTAATATTTGATTTTTTTCAAGAACCTCTCCCCTTGTGTTTTTAACAAGCACAAACAATGAAATAATCAGTATTAAAATAAGCAATATATGATTTATTATAAATAAATGTTTTGGTATTGTGGGCAGGAATTGGCGCTACATTGGTGCTTAAAGAAAAAAGAAAAAAATCCAGGAATCGTCCCTGCTTAAAGGCAAGGCTGACACTAAAATAAAGGCATTTGAACCATGACGTATGAATATGAAAGACAATTTATGTATCTACTGAAATTACAGTTACTAATTTACCGAAGACATGGATTTGCAGTGTTTTAAGCATTCACTACGACAACTTCACGAAAGTCTAACAAACAAGTTTATCTTAAACATAAATAAGTAAATCATAAATCAGATTACAAGTTTTCAACAATAATGCAAAAAAAAAATCATTAAACAATAATATCTAACCCTTTGGACTGCACTTCTTAAGCACTGACCTTATCAAGACACTACATATATATAAAAAATAGACAATAAAAAAATGGATTTTTTTTTACCAACTGACCAAAACAAAGCAAACCACTGCTTTTGTTCTTTTTGAAATAGCAATTTAAAACTTGCAATCTTCTATAATGCAATGTCAATTTGAATTAGAGGGGGAAGCGGGAACAGACTAGTGAAATCCAAGGACTGAAGCGCTACATATGGACGAGGATGGACGATGATGATGTCATGAAAAAGGACGGAGGGTCGATTATGGAAGGGTGGCCAGTTTGCAGACAAAGGAGGGTCCAGCACAATAGGGTAAAGTGCCCATCTCTGGTAACATATATATGGACAGAATGTATTATGTAAATATTTTTTGTGGGATTTTTTTTTATAGTCTATAGACTGGTTGCAGTGAAGTGAACCACTCTCAGCTATTCAGTAGCAAAGAGGCTGTAATGTTGCCAAATGGTGCATCACACCACCACTAGCTCCAAGCAAAACGTGACACTTGGAGTCAATAATAATACATTTAAAAAGCTGACTTGATTTTTGTATTATAACGTGTGACGTCAATGGGGCATCCACGTTTACTGTATAATTTACTACTCATGAACATTCGTCTTATTTTAACACATTTACTGGTAATAATTAACTAATTCATTCCTGTGGTTATTTCTCTTGACCCCCCCCTCTTTTTAATTGTTGTTTATAGTTGTGAAGTGTTTTAAGGCTTAAAGTTTATTCATACCTGAAATGATCTGCAATTAATGAATTTGATCCGGAATACTGACACGGGTCCTTAAAATGGTCTACTGTCGACCTCTATGGGACGCACAACGTCATTACAGCAATACTAGACGCGCACGCTCAGGGCTGCGTTTATATTTACGTTTAACTTTTTTTCCTCTCGATTTGATTGATAAATAGGCCATGATAGTGTAATTAGCATCAAGTGCTTTAGTCTTGCATAATCCAGTTAGTTGGTATTGATGTTTGATATCAACAACAGGAGCCTTTTAAATATGTTGGGTGTTTATATGATAACACTGACAAAATGATCAAATTTTGACAGAATTGAATAAAAACTTCCACAACCCGAGCCTGGATATTTGAATGGTGTAAGATGAAAGGATATTAGGTGAGTTAACTTTTGAGACAAACATTGATTATGACTGAACAATTTCCATAGTTTCCATTTAAGAATGTTATTTTTAGATTGATGAATTATGATTATATTAACGCACTATAAATTGACACAATAACTTCTATTCACACATTATTTTTATTTAATATGACAAAACCACAGGAGTGCAGTCAGGGCCTTCTCTGCTGGCCCAAACACTTTCAGAAGCACAGCCCTATATTTACATTTTACATGAAATGGCGGCAAATTTACTTCCAACAGTTATCATTTCATTGCGTGCGTCTTTGCTGAGCATCTTCCAGTCACAATTGGCTTCATTTTTTGGGTGCTACAGCTATTTTACATAGACAGGCAGGAGCAAAGAAAGGTATGCGGGAACAGATTACTAAACTGTGGGTGCAGATTCGTAAACTGTGGGTATAGACAAGTAAAGTGTGGGTACAGATTATGATTACTAAACTCTCAGAACAGATTACTAAACTGTGGGTAGAGATCACTAAACTGTGGGTTAGGATTAGTAAACTGTGGGAACAGATCGCGAAACTCTTTAAGTACAGATCCGTAAACTCCGCGAACAGACTAGCAAAAAAAAAAAAAAAAAAAAACAACAACAACAACAAAAACAATTTTCTCATAGTTTATTTTCTTTTA
Organism: Idiotropiscis lumnitzeri; assembly: GCF_059441095.1. Taxonomy (NCBI): domain Eukaryota; kingdom Metazoa; phylum Chordata; class Actinopteri; order Syngnathiformes; family Syngnathidae; genus Idiotropiscis; species Idiotropiscis lumnitzeri. Next base: position 10,718,486 of record NC_142396.1, on the reverse strand, counting down.
GTGCTGTTGTCAATTTTCTTTTCCATTACAAAATGTAAACACTTAATTCAGTCATAATGTCATCACAAATAAACATGTTTATCAATTTAACATCTGTGGCTGCCAGAACAAAAAAAACAAAAAAAACATATTAAGATATAAAATGCTGTGGAGTTGCCGGTTTTGTGTTTCTTGTTTTGTTTTGTCTGTTCTATTAGCTGTTTTAGCTTTTTATTAATTTGTTGTTGCCATATATAACATATGTGAAAAAAAAACAATAAAAATATTATAGAAGTATTGTAGAAAAAAAACTAAGGTTTGGCAGATACTGTGCGCCTATAAAGCTGTATTAAAGACATAGTTCTTTTCATCATTGGAAATTGGCATCGGTGTCCCCTCCTTTTCCATTTCCTCCATTTTCTTTTTGAACCCGCCCAACACATCCCAGGACTGAGGAATGAACTTGCGAGAGAAGCCCAGCTGGAAGAGCCAAGACATGACAACAATGATTGCCAGAGAAATGAGCACAATCAGTGTCCTGAAGGGAAAGTACTGCGTGATGACGCCATCCTTCTCCCTCCAGCCCGGGTAGAGCAGCACAGGGGGGATGCCGAGCGCTGGCTCGCCACTTAGCACGCGCAGCAGCAGCGATATCACGTAGGCACTGATGGCACCGTAGCGATTGGCAGAGCCGAGGTGCACCACGCAAACCAACTGCGGAACCACAATGCAGTAGAGTAGGTCGGTAGTGAGCAGCCAGAGAGAAATCATGCTGCTCTGGTTAAAGGCCAGACCAGTTCCAGCCAGGCCCACCAGCAGCACACTAATCTTGATCACCCACTGCAGCTCCCTTTCTGATGACTGTTGTAAAAACAAACCCAAAAAAATCTTGAAAGTTGTCTTGCATTGCTCGTTGCTGAGCCATTCTCACACACCCACCCACACACACATACGCACGCGTGTACACACGCAGAACTCACCGTCACCACCCACATACGCTACTTCACTCACACTCCCTGAAACACACCCACACACACATACACACGCACATGCACACACGCAGTCTCTTGCGAACACATACCTGCTTTCTCAAAGTTGTCTTGTATATGTTTTGTGTGAACATGGATGCTGAAGATAGCAATGCAGAGTCCATGGAAGACATAACTGCTGCTGCTATAGCACCAATGCCTAACACTGACACCCATTCTGGTGTGATGTAGGAGAGAGCCAATGGCAGGACATTCCCTGCCTCCCCGCGCTCATAAGGTGGGGGTAGACCATATTCTGTCTGGTTCCAGTCTTACAGAGAAAGAGAGAGCATGGAGGAGGCACATAGAGAGAGAAAGATGGAAAAGAAATGAGAACGAGAACAAAAAGTATGTAAGTGGTCTTGTCACTTATTAGTCGCATGGTGAATGTTAGGGTGTGTGTGTGTGTACCTGCAGAAGCAGCAATAGCTCCAATGATGACCGAGGGGATTCCCATAATAAAAGCACAGCCACCAGCAGCAAAACAGGTAACCTGAGCCCGGGACGAGGAGGATGCTGCAAGAATCCTCTGGAATAGAGCCTGACTAGCCAGTCCACCGACACCCTACAGCGCACATAAGCATGCTAAGTTCATCAAGAATGTAATTTAGAACTCGAATAGGATGGATTGGGGATGTTTGGGGAGGAATCCCAAGGTGTTCCCAGGCCAATTGGGAGACTAAGGGCCTTATTTTTGTTCCAAGCGCAACGGTGAAGTTTTTTCTTTTGCTATTTTGCTCGACTTCGGACCGGTAGAATTAGGAGCAGAGCATTTGTGTCTTTGTGCGCCATTGTGGGATGGAATGGAGTTCTATTCCCGGATAATCCTCGCTACATTCCGAAAAATCAGGGCACCCGAGTACACTGTGCTTGACATAAGGAAACAGAAATTAAACTCGCAGGAATTTGTGCAAAAGAGAGAGAGTAGGTGATCACCGATTGATGTAGGCAACAAAACCACATTGTCTGCAAAAAGCAGTGATGCAACATTGAGGCCACTAAACTGGATCCTTGATGCCTAGATGGATGGAGGAGCTCAGAGAAGTAGGTTGGGGCAAGACTATTTAAAAATTTGAATCCAAATAGAAGTATCTAAAAATGAACTCAAAAATGCACAGGGCGCCAGTGAAGAGACGCCAGAATTGGGGTTTTGTGCTCTCTCTTCCGAACTCCAGTTAGAAGGCGAGCAGCAGCATTTTGCACCAGCTGGAGACGCTTGACGGAGGACTGGCTGACTCCAAAATAAAGTGCATTATCATAATCTAGCCAAGATGTAACAAAGGCACGGATTACTCTCTCTAAATGCATTTGAGAAAGGAAGGGCTTCACTTTAGCCATCTGCCTCTGCCTAAAATGAAAGAAACTGGATCCATGCTCACTCCCACATGGAAGACCATTTCAATTTTTGGCCGTACCCAGCTGGGTCTCATGGGTGCAGGCCCGTACCAGGCGCTCGTCATCAAGCCCCACCTCAGGCTCCAATGAACCGCATGGGAAACAAGGTCCAAAATTTGTCTTCATCATACAGGGGCTGAAAGCAGCACTTTGTGTGGTCTCTCACCTCGCACCTGTTTGCCACGCATGACCCAACCAGATATATATATAGCCCCAGACAACTTAGCTACTATGATCATGCAAAGACACACACTCCTCTAGCATGATAAGGAGATGGCTCAGGGAGAACTGTGTATGGCATATTTGTTGAATTATTAATCTATAACATTGATCTGAAAATAACATTTGATCTTACCACGACGAGAAAGTCGTCTGTCCACTTTCCTGCGTCCTCAAGTTTCAACTGTCCTACCCAGGAGACGATGCCTGACTGGTTGAAATGAGTTGCTTGGGAGAGGTCAGTCACCGCAGGACTGAGAAACATAAATGGAACACACAGCCACTACAACAAAGAAGCAAACACTTGTTAGAAATAGCAAAATTAAAAAAACAATAGAATTTCCCCCAAAAAACACAGCCTTGACATTCTCATACAAAACAACTGCAATCACATAAACCTGTGCACTTTTCTTGATAGCTCACCAGACTGACAAATACGAAGCACAGTTGGATGACATCTGTGTATGCAACTGCGTACAAGCCTCCTAAGAATGTGTAGGTGATCGAGACAGCCGCAGAGATTGGGATTGAAATTGTAGATGATAGATCAAGGATGATGCTCATCGTCCCCCCTGGAATGGAAATCACACGCAACATTAAATCAAAGTCTTTTTGGACCCTCACTCCAGCCATCATACTCAGACTATAAACCAATTTCAGTATGCATGTTTGACAGTGATCCTTTTGTCGCCTTCCTCTGACAGAAGGAGCAAAAAAACATTCAAAGGCAATTACTAACCTAGAGCAGCAAGGATGCAAGCCACCCACAAAATGTCACTGATCAGCGCAGGAATTAATATTGCTGTCGTGACAAATTGGCCAAAGCGATGCTGAAATGGGTCCAACATGGTCACGTACCGTTTGGACCTCATTGGTTTGGCAAATAACAATCCCGCTGGAAAAACATAAAAAATACCAGACCAATAAGTGTCTTAGACAACAACAAACAGTGGCAGTCCTAACGTAAAGATGTACACACACAAGATGAAAATCTAATTCAACTGGACCTTATATTTCCTTTAAAAAAGTTGACACACAGATACTAGTGTTTAATATATATATATAAATCAAAGAAATACAATGTATAGAAATTCACTTTCATAACAATTTGGCGGTAAAGCCATATTTTCATTTTGTATCACCCGGTGCTGCCGCCTATTGACGACCAACAATTAGCATTGTCATATTGATTGTATTGTACAGAGTAATTCTATTGTACTTTGCACCACAAAGCTTTGCATGGCCATGGAGGCTCATGGTCGTGCAAAAAGGTACTGCTGGTCTTCAAGAACTCCACATGGCTGTCTCTGCTAAACAAGGACTTGTAATGCACGCTTCATGGTGTCAGGCGAATTGTGACAGTAAGGGAACCTTTGTCCATGATGATAATGTCTGCACAGATTTTCCTGATCTTCCAAGAACAATGTCATGCAGATACGAATCAGTTGAGGGGAATCAGCTCGCTGAGACACCTTTGCCGACTCCATCAAGCCTTTGGTACAAGGGTTTTGTAGTGCTCAGTGTAAATTTGGTTGAGCCACGTGAACATTTTCTTTACATATTCCACAGAGACTTCCTGGTTTTGCTCCATATTGTAGCCGAATTCTACTCATTCCACTTTCCAGGCGGTCTTTTCTTTACAAGATCTTCACACAGTAGGCACAGTGCTTGAATTCTCTTCCCGTGCGCATCTTTCGGTGGTCACCAGTTCGTCCTCTCGAGACTCCAGAATCAAAGCATTGTCTGCTTTTTGTGCTTCATTTTTGCCCAGTCAAGAACAAATACACGGTCAGCTGAGACCGTTTCATCCCGGGAAGAGGTTCAATCATGCAAATTCAGGATAAACTTGAGCGCAAGTGTCTGGCATCTGAAACGGTAAAACAAGTCCTTTGACCACAGAAAAATCAACGTGCTGCTTTTTACAAGCACGAGATTTTAATATTTGATATCATGTTATAATATTTTTAATAGTTTTTATAGAGATGTGTGGTTACCTTGTGTATCCCAGTTCACTCGTTCTATTTGTCTAGCCTTAAGGTGCATACAGTACACCGTGAACCTCCGATGAATGACATCTTCAAAACGGCACAGGTGTTTCCCAAAACAAAATTCTGTATTTTGACCCCAAACAAACAATCAAGTATGCGCCCCTTATCTAAGGCTAACACTGTTAGCTAAAGATAAAGTCCTTTAATAGTCACACAATGGGAACATTTGCTAATAATTCGTGTTCCCAACCACACTGCAGCTCTTCGTAGTTTTGGCTTCAACAAAATAGTGTAGTGTGTATGTCGATTGTCATGCATGGACGAATTCAGCAAGGGGGTTGTTGTTGTGGAACTTGGCAAACTGTTACATCTCCCAATGTAAATAACTCGTGTATGTGTCTGTTATTCATTATCTTTGCAGAGAGACATTTTACAGTCCTTACAGGAGATAGTAGATATGAGTCAGTTGATATAAGCAATAAAAATCGAAACATAGCAATAAGAAATCCATATTCCTATGAGATACATATATATATATATATATATATATATATATATATATAGATATATAGATATATATATATATATATAGATATATCTATAGATATATATCTATATCTATATATATATGTGTGTGTGTGTATGTGTCTTTAAATAACTCTCCTGATGCTCATTTTTTCTCTTGCATCGAAATCTTTGCAAAACATCACTTTACTACTTTTTTTTAACCGGTTTTAGCACGTTTTACAAGCATGTTCAGTAATGCAAAAGTTTTTACAATTTTTTTTCCTCAGCTGTTCCTACACTATTTTATTTTTTGCTGTAAACAATTTAAATTTGAAGGCATTTGCGGAACTTGAACGAAAAAGGGGAACACACACACACACACATACACACGCACAAATCATTAATTGGGCCTAATTTGAACCGGATTTCAACCTTCCTGATCAAAGTTTGCAAAAGCCTGTTCATTGGATGTTTCCAAAAGATCATCTTGAGCCATGATCCTGCGGGGTTGGGTTCAGTGTGAGAACCACAAAAGATTCCCATTTTATACTTGCAAAATAAGCACGAGGCCCGAAAGCTCAGAGGAGTCCTTGAGCTGGAGAGTAAACAGCCTCAGCAGTCCCCATAATGGATTTCTACAGCAACATTTGGAAGCACAACTTGCGTACAACAACAGCAGTATTTATTTATTTAACATTCAATTTAAAGCAAGGTGTCTGGGCTGGAGTAAATCCTCTTCTTGAACAATAAAGTGTTGCTATCTTAACTAGGGTGCAATCTAAGATACACGTGTCCTTTCCGTCAACCATTTGTACCTAAGTTTTACACCTTTTATTGAGTTTATCAAGTTTTATTGAATCTGCCCCTAGCTTGAAAGTGGGTGCCAAAATATATCCTTCCAGAAAAGGGCTTGTCCGAGTGGATTTTGTCAACAAGCTAGCAAGATGCTGTCCTGCAATAACACTCCCACTCGCTCGAGTTAAAAAGATAAAGGCAATTACATGTCGTAATGCAAATCGAAATGAATTGAAATTGGTTGAACTCACTGCTCCGTAAGGCGTTCAAAGAGCGTCTGTTGTTGCTTCTTCTCTTGAAGTATGCCTCTCCGTCCCCCTTACAAGCAGGTTTATCTTCTCTCCATACAAACACTTGCAACAGTCCAGCGCCGTTTTACGCATATGTAGTTTTGGTGAGCATTGTATGCAAACTGAAGTACATAACTGGCAATAAAATAAAATCTCCCTTGAAGCTCACATTACCGCACAGGGGCATACAACCCTATAAAGGTCCCGTCTGTAGCATTATCCTCATAAAATAAGAATGCGAAAAATAAGAAAAGCAGAACCTTTCTAGGTTCAGTGGTAGCAGTAGATGAGGAGGGCATATTGAGTAGGTAAAGGTGGCTCTGGGCTTCGGAAGAAAGCGAATATGCAAACCACCACGGGCGGATCATGTAGAATTGGCCAAGGAGATCAGAAATCTTTGAGGTGGGTACTTGGAGACTGCATTCCACCCTGGTTGTATGTGGGTATATGCAGTTTATAAATGTGACTGGACTTTTAATAAATGCTTCCTTCACCTTTAATTTGTATCTACTCTAATAACACAGTCTCTACAAGGTACACATTTTGACAAAGTGACATTCATGGCCTAACGTCGACCAATAAATAATACCAACAAAAACCAACACAAAACACACACAACAATTTGGGATTGACTCTAAAACATTTGCCGATCAAAGTCTGGAAATTTCTGTTGATCAGATGGCTCTAAAAGGTCATCTTGAGCCATTATCCTACGAGGTGCATTATGAATGAGAAACAAAAAGTAGTAAGTTATACTTACCAAGTACAAAATTAATAAAATAAGCAAGAGGACCGAACGCCCAGACAAGACCTCGAGATGGATCGTAAACCGCCTCAGCAGTCCCCATAATGTAACCGCCACCAATCCATGTTGCTAAATCAAAACACAAATGGGAAACAAAAGTCAGCAGCACAACAAAAAAAAAAAATCTTCACTTTGTCAAACGTGAGAGGAGAAAAAAGTCTTACCTGTCATGGTAAACACACCAATCGCAATGTTGATATTGCGTCCCCCAACAATGGCCACTTCGCTCTTTTTTCCAGCGCATTTCTTCTCCACTTGCTTCGACTTGCGCCAGGCCAAGATCGCAATTAACAGAACAATCAAATAAAAGACTCCCACAGCCACAAGTCCAGCTACGTGCACTGCCATGCTTGTCAAACTAACACTGCCGACTGTCAGCGAGACCGCAAGGTTTACAAGCTGCTGGGTGTGACTGTATCAAGACATCAAACTGAACAGTGAGGCAGACGTAATCCACCCTGTAGCTCGGCCAGTGCATCTTCTCACTTCTTTTTTGTGAAATGTATTTTATAACCTACCACTGAATTTGTTCAGTCTTACTTGGATGAAAGAAAAAATATATACGACAAAAATTGTTCTTGGTTGATCTTTGCCAGAGATGAGTAACAGGCAGCGTGATTAAATGATCAGAAATCAGATCAGAAATCCCTTTATTGTCATTGTACAGTGCGCAACAAGATTAGAGAGCTCCCCTCTGCAGTGCAATACAGCAATAATTTAATAAAATATATAAATTAGATTAATTAAAGAATAAATAATGAAATAGAAAATAAACACGAAATTGGATAAACAAAAATTATGTCGCCGTTCTGCAAGGTAAGGGTGGTTGTGTGTGAGTGTGAGAGTTCATTATGGAGATGGCTCTCGGAAAGAAACTTTTTCAGTCTATTATTCTTTGATTTGATGCACCTGTAGCGCCTGCCAGAGGGCAACAGGTCGAACAGGTGTGAGTTCGGGTCAGTATCGTCTTTTATGATATTGAGATCTCTGCTGAGGCACCGAGTGGTCTAGACGTCCGACAGGGAAGGGGAGAGGGCAGCCAATAATCCTCTGAGCTGTTTTTACCGTCCTCTGGAGCCTCACACTGTCTGCCTCAGCGCAGCATCTGTACCAGGTGGAGACACAGTAGGTCAGCAGGCTCTCGATGGACGAGTGGTAGAAGGCCAGCAGCAGCTTCTTGTCCAGGTTGAATTTCCTGAGGACCCTGAGGAAGTGCAGACGCTGGTGGACCTTCTTAATCACTGCCGTGGTGTTGTGTGTCCAGGAGAGGTCATCGGAGATCTGTACTCCCAGGAACTTGAATGTGTGGACCCTCTCCACACACATGCCTTTGATGTAGAGGGGGGTTGACACAGTCTTGTTCATCATGAAGTCGATGACCATCACCTTCGTTTTTGCAATGTTGAGTTGCAGTCTGTTGTCCTCACACCAAGCCGTTAGTCTCTTTCTAGTCACCTTTCGAGATCAGACCGACCACTGTCGTAATGTCAGCAAATTTGACGGTGTTGTTATACCGTGGGCCGGGCTGCTGTCATAGGTGTAGAGGGCGTACAGGAGAGGGCTCAGCACGCATCCTTGAGGGGAACCGGTGCTCAGCATGCGGGTGGAGGACGTGTAGGGGCCGAGCAACACAGTCTGGGGTCTGTTGGTCAGAAAGTCCTTAATCCAGATGCGTGTGAGGGCAGGGAGGCCGAGAATGTCCAGTTTGGCGACGAGGATGTCTGGGATGATCGTGTTGAATGCCGAGCTGTAGTCCACAAAGAGCATCCTTGCATAGCTCTGCTGTCGTTCCAGGTGGCCCAGCACAACATGCAGAGCAGTGTCGATGGCGTCCTCAGTCGATCTGTTTGCTCGGTATGCAACCTGGTAGAGGTCCAGTGTGGGAGGAAGACAGTCCCTGATGTGCTGGAGAACCAGTCTCTTGAAGCACTTCATGATGACTGGTGTGAGAGCAACAGGACGGTAGTCATTCAGGAGGACTGCGGGTGACTTTTTGGGGACAGGAATAATGGTAGAAGTTTTCAAGCAGGAGGGGATGACTGCTTGAGCCATGGTGTTGTGGAGGCTATGTCGATAGCAGTGTGTGTCAGTCTTGACTGTTAATCGGGTGGTTCAGATTTTTTATCTTACCGGAGCTGGGGGCGCCGGCCAGAGCGCCACTTCGTGGCCAGGATGTTTGGAAGGGCAAGTGGTTCAGGATGGCGGAATAAGGAGGAGGCAGGAGGCTGCTTTAAGCAATTTATCCAACAGTTTGGCAATTAACATCCAAATTCACAACAGTGTCTGTTAAAGTCCATTACAATGTGTCCCTTTGGTTTGGTTTCCTGCCGTGGTGACCACTACCAGAATCGTGTCGACACAGCGGTCGCGCGCCAAACTGTGTTCATAAGGAAGCGCATCTGTCAACAGGATGGACGCTCAAAACAAGCATCGAGTTATTGGCGCGTTACTTTGCGTTAAATATCCGCACTCAGAGGTGCAGCGCTATATGTCAGCAGGACACGTTGCACGTACGGAAGACCCGCTCTTATACTGGAAGTCCATGGAGGCAACGTTCCCTCACCTATTTATATTAGCCACACAGGCGTTGTGCACACCGCCCTCTTCAGTGCCTTGTGAGAGGATCTTCTCAAAGGCGGGGGAAATTGCCTCAAAAAAAGAAATAGACTGAATAACAAAACGCTGGAGAAACTAATTTCTTTTGAATAAAAATCTTTAATTACAATGAGTCCATTGTCATTCACAACACTTTTATTGTTCAATTAATTTATCAACTGCATCTTGAATATCAAAGTTTTTTTTAATGAAATTGCGTGTATGTAAAAATAATGTGAAAGCAAATGCCTAATCAGAATCAGAATCAGAAATCCCTTTGTCATTGTACTCAAGTGTGCAACGAGATTAGAGAGCTCCCCTCTCCAGTGCAATACGACAATAATTCAGTTAAATATATAAACTAGATAAATAAGAGAGTAATTAGGGCGATGGAAAGTAATACGAAATAGGATATATAAAAACACATCACGTCGCTAATCAATGGAATTGGATAAAATTAGTTTGACAGATCAGTGTCAGATGACCCTGTCAAATGTTTCCTGCAAGTCCACCAGGTGTCCGTATTCAGCAACACAGTGTCAATACATTGTGTCACTGTGTCAAAACAATACAGGATGCCTCATCTACCCATCACTACTGAAAGGCAACGCGACTCACCTCTCATGGACGCACACTCGAGATTGGCACATATACAGCTCAGAGGAAAACACACGGGTCAATTCACGAACGTCTATCGGCGGCACACTTTAACTTTGTCGTAACAGCTCGGACGGGTCGCACTGTTCTCTCTGTCTCTCCCTCTCTCTCTCGACCGCGGCGCCAAAGCGATGAAGGACCCGGCCGAGCTGCCCAAACGCTGCCTGCATAAAAATAAGGAAATATGAGTCTTTCGTACACATGGAGTGGTTGAAGATCCTGCAAAAAACGTGATAGTTGGTGGGCGCATGCTCTGAGGACCTTACCTGGTATTCCGTCGGGTCCAGTAGCTTTCCTGAGGTTAATAGCCAGGAGCGCACGCCTCACATCGTGTTCCTCTATGGTGAGTGAGGGGGAGTTTAGGCATGGAGTGCGGCGGTGTGTCAAAGCGAGCAAAGAAGGAGTTGAGCTCCTCCGTCAGCGACGCACTCAGGTCTGCAGACGTTATGCTACTGCCTCGGCAGTTGCTGATGCTCCATAGACCTTGCCACTTCTCCCGTGGTCTGTTGCTGGCAAGGTGGGACTCCAGACTCCTCCTGTAGTCCGTTTGGGCTAGCTTAATGCCTTTTTTCGGGTCAGCACGGGCCACACTGTACAGGGCTCTGCCAACTGACCTGAAGGCAGTGTCGCGGGCCTTGAGGAGATGATCTTCCACTAGATGGCAGAAGATGACCAAATTACCTGTTAATCCACTTTTTGTTGAATTATGTGCTGTGAGATTTTTTCTTCCCATGTAAAGTGGTTGCATTGGTTAATTAAAATCTGGAAAACACTGTCCTACACATTTTCATCCGCCTGCTTGAGCATTCATTTGGGTTTTGCTAACATATCTCTTTAGAGCCCACACGCATGTAACAAACAAACCACTGTGATATTGTTAGGTTTGCATCGAAGTAAAAACAAGTTCCATGGGTACCCTTGTACAATTATGACAATGTAATTGGGAATAGCATTTCATAGATAAATATATATATAAATTTTATTTTTCTCAAATGCTTTGTATTGATAGCACAGATTTTGACAAAAAAACAGCCATTGCATCCAACATCTTGATAGTTGAACTCATGCTGGGAATCCACTTCTGCTAAAATTACAATTTAAAATTATTTCTTGCGGGGTGGGATGGATCCTGGATGGCCACATTTGCCAGCAACAGCTCCCAGTATGTGGTGGAAGATCTATCAGCCCAAGAAGCCTTGCTTCCACTCTTCCGAAGTTGTGGGAAGCTTGAACTCACTCATGGAGTCTTTCGCCACCAAATCCATAAGACAGGAACTCTGGCCTTGTATCTCAATGCAATAGCCAGCTTGTCTTTGGTTGGTTTTGTAATTCTGGATGCAGGGGCTCAACCTCTCAACAGGATCCACTCTGAGAAATTTCCATCATTTGATTGCTGCGTGGGTTTTTCATATTGACCAAGTTATTTAATGTTCAACAACCAATCTCTGACACACTTTCTTTTCTTTTTCCTTTGCCTTCTCACGTAATCTTGTCTTCGCTTTTGTTGCCTGATGTAACTCATGCAGTGACCAGCCAAAGTAATTATTCAATGGGAGCAGCACGTTGGGCTGAAATTCATTTATATATTGTTGAAATCCATCATTGACACGAGATACAAGTGGACGAAATGAGTTTCCCACCGCTGGGTGTCCGGGCTCTCCCTTCAAGATAGGGTGAGAAGCTTGGTTATCCAAGAGTGACCCAGAGTCGAGCCGCTGCCCCTCCCCGTTGATAGGAGCCAGATGAGGTGGCTTTGGCATCTGCTTAGGATTTCTCCTGAACGCCTCTCTGGTGAGGTGTTCCCAATATGTCCCAATGGCAGAAGCAATGCTGAAGCTGCTGCCTCCGCAACCCGACCCCGGACAAGTGGAAGATAATGGATGGATGGATAGTCCCCATCTGCTTTTTGCACACCCAAACATTCACAAATGACAGAGGTGACCCCTGATTTTTGTTAGAAAAGTTGGCGAATACAAGATTTGGTACACTCATGAGAATTTGCTGATCAGTGAGATATGGCCTTAAATAAAGTTTATCATCTACCCATGTTTGGACTTTGGCTAAATGTGGTGAATATAACACAAACTGAAGAAAAGGAAAGGTAAACAATGACTTCAGGCAGGTCCAGGCTTCTCAATACCCCCCCCCCCCCTTGGTGCTGAAAAGCCCAGGCAAATCTTTAAACTTCATGACAAACATTTATATTTGTACATTATTTGCTTACTAACACATGAAAACATTGGTTACAACTGTGCGTTTTGAGTGAGAATAGAGCGGGGAAGAGGGTCATCTTGAATTGAAAAACTGGAGGAATGGTAGCCCTGATAGGTTACAGAAACAATAATTCATTAATCATTTTTGTTAAGGGCTAGCCATACTTGAGTAGCTTAAAAAAATGTTAACATCTACCCATCTTTGGACTTTGTTGCTCACAAACACATTGGCTATATATTCAGAAAACACAAGCTGAAGAAAAGTAAAATATAACAATGACTTCAGCCAGGTCCACAATTCTTCCTATCACCAAAAAGCCCAGGCCGCTCTTTCAATCCTAAGACAATTGATCGCGTTTGCGTCGGAACCCTGCCGCGTCACAGCTCGCAGCTACATTAAACCAAATGGGCGGCCCAGTACCGGTCCACGGCCCGGTGGTTGGGCACCACTGATGTAATACATGCCGAGTTACCTTGAGCATGAAATGCTCTACAGAAATAAAGATGCTGTGCTTTGTAAATGAATAACATTATCGGCGTGTTCTGACACAAAAGAATGGATGGGCACCTTTGACACGAGCGACAAGTCAATGAATAATTCAAGTTGGCAGCTTGTAACGATTGGGCTCATTCTTGTGTTTGTTGGTGTCATTTATTGCAAACATGGCAGTAGATGTGGCTGGGCTTGTGGCTGTCGTTATCTTTTACGTTGCAATCCTGTTAACTGGAATACTGGCATCACGCAAGTCAAAAAAAGTGGAAAAGAAATGCACTGGTCAACAGAGCGAAGTCGCTGTGGTCGGGGGCCGAAACATCAACATCGTGGTTGGTGTTTTTACCATGACAGGTAGACATGCGCTCATATTTTTTTAATGTTTTAAAAATCATTAATAATAATGTAATACAATTTCTGCACCACTTTTCTTCAATTAGATTTCTTTTTTTTATTTTTATTTGTCTTTCCCATTAGCAACATGGGTTGGTGGAGGTTACATTTTGGGGACCGCTGAGGCTGTTTATGCTCCAGCTCAAGGGCTCGTCTGGGCTTTTGGTCCTCTTGCGTATCTTGTGAATTTTCTTATTGGTAAGTATCGGAAATGAAAATCTTGTGGGATTTAGTATCAGCTTCACAAACAGAGATTTGTTAAAGTGAGGATTACGTCTTTTGATCAAAGTGATGCGTTGCATTAAGCTTCAGTTTATTTTTTTTTAAACACAGTCTTTGCCATTTTGTAAATTGTATTGTTGTGGTTTTTGTTTGTTTCCTGCTGCATGGCACATCTGACTCACAATTCTGAAGTTTTAGCTTCAAGTCGGGGCTCCGGCCTTTTGATGTGGAGTTTGCATGTTCTCATTCCATCAATGCATGCTAGGTTTATTTATCTGTTATTCTTTTGTCATTTTCTCACGGATGCAGCATACTTCGACGCTTTAATAATCTGTCCGTTTTTTGTAAAATAATCAGATTAAGTAAATAAACATTCAATTTAGAGAGTCAACTTCAATAAGATCCATACCATCACACCATAGCAAGCAAACAACAGGTTTGCGAAGTATCTGTTTATCAAATCATCAACAGTCATGGTTTCATGAAATACCAATCCACGCATACCAATCATGTACACATACTTATGATACAAACAGTAGAAAACCGAAGAAACCTTGGCCGTGAATGGTGTAGTAAAGAATGATGGAAGCACACACGGCCACCTCTCCCTGTGGTGTTGTGACACTGTGGCAACCGCACTGAAATATTTCTGGCTATTACCCTGATCTTAACGCCTGTCTTATTATTTTAGTATGTTTTGTATTTTTCCAGCAGGATTAGTTTTTGCAAAACCAATGAGGTCCAAACGCTATGTGACTATGTTGGACCCATTTCAGCATCGCTATGGCCAATTTTTCACGACATCAATATTATTTCCTGCTTTGGTCAGTGATATTTTGTGGGTTGCCTGCACCCTCTCAGCTTTAGGTTAGTAGTTTATTTTTTTTAGTGTGTGTTAATATTATTAATATTACTTAAAAAAACTACTGTAGTATCTTTGATTTAATATGCACGTGATTTCCAGGGTCAACAATGAGCATCATCCTTGATCTGTCATCCACAATCTCCATCCTGATCTCTTCCACTGTCGCGATCATCTACACTTTTTTAGGAGGCCTCTATGCAGTTGCGTACACTGATATCATCCAACTGTCTTTCATATTTGTCAGTCTGGTGAGCTCAAAAAGTAGACTAAGTTTACCAAAGAAAAATAGGACAGTAAAATGTATTTCCCCGCCATGTAGCTATGACTAACCAATGGTTGTTTTGTCTTTTAGTGGCTCTGTATTCCCTTAATGATTCTCAACCCTGTGGTGACGGACACATCACAAACAGACCATTTCAACCAGTCAAGTGTTCACGCATGGCTGGGAGAAGTGAAGCTTGAGGATGCAGGAAAATGGACAGATGAATTTTTAGTTGTGGTCAGATCAATTTACTTCATAATATATATATATATATATATATATATATATATATATACATACATACATATATATATATATATATATATATATATATATATATATATAGAGAGAGAGAGAGAGAGAGAGAGAGAGAGAGAGTGCATTTCACAACAGCTGGAGCAGTAACAAAGCGCAATATAAATATAAAAAAATAAATGTATTATATTATATAATAAATACATTATATTGCACTTTTTATATAAATATAAGAAAAAGTGTAATATAAATTAGCAGGAAATTTGATCACAAACTAAAACACATACAATAGATACCAGTAGAACAGTGACAGTCTCATGTTGATCCAAAAGCTGAAGAATAAAAATGTGCCATCAAACAAGTTCTGAAATTCAATAATTTAATGGTGGGAATAGTTGGCAACACTCATTGAGAGATATATATATATATATATAACTGATATGACATGACTGACACTGATACTTCATACCACTCAAGGACTTTTTGCATAATTACACATCCAAAGTTGCATCACATGTACCGCTACTTGTCAATTAAAAATGGAGCGACAATTATCTGCACAACCATCACAGTATTGTAAGTACCACACCACTGAGCGCTGCATCTCTGGACTTACGACTCTCGAATTGTTGCACATCTGTCATTAGGCTGGTACTACTGCACAATGATACCCTTATATTCAAGACATCACCACGTCTTTGTTTATCGTAATTGTTTGTTACTGTAATAGTAGTGTCGTGCCGGAGACAAATTACTTGTATTTTATATGCTTGGATAATAAAGGTGATCTTGATTCTGAAATACTGACGCCAACTTAGTGAAGGAATGACGTTGCCTACCTCTTATTTTATCAGTGGTGTTGGATGCTTAATTAATATGATTGCCCCTTATGTATGCTGTAGGCTTTAGGTGGACTGGCTTGTCAGGCTCTATTCCAGAGGATCCTTGCAGCAGCCTCCTCGTCAAAGGCACAGTTTACCTGCTTTGCTGCAGCCGTTTTTTCTTTTATTATGGGAGTCCCTTCAGTGATCATCGGAGTTGTAGCTGCTTCCGCAGGTAAAGACTCGTCTTAAAAATCTGCCATACAGTACACACCAAAGTAAGAGATTCAGATATCAGACTGTCATTGAAAGACTGTATGAAGCTCTGAACAGATTTTTGTCAAGTGTTAGAAGATGACTTTTTTATCTCCTGAACCCTACTCCATACCTCCGTTTGTGCCTCTTGCACCCATTTTCCTTCTGTCCAAGACTGGAACAAGACAGAATATGGTCTACCATCACCTTATGAACGCGGAGATGCGGGGAACGTTCTTCCACTGGCTCTGTCCTACATCACACCCGCCTGGGTCTCAGTGTTAGGCATTGGCTCCGTAGCAGCAGCAGTTATGTCCTCCATGGACTCTGCCTTGCTGTCATCGGCATCCATGTTCACACACAATATATACAAGACGACTTTGAGAAAGCAGGTGTGTGTCGATGTGGACAGGGTAGGGGTTGTTGCAGTTCAGCAGCCACGAGCAACACAATTCTTGATATTTGTTTTCCCACAGGCATCAGAAAGGGAGCTGAAGTGGGTGATCAAGATTAGTGTGCTGCTGGTGGGCCTGTCTGGAACCGGTCTGGCCTTCAACAAGAGGAGCATCTTTGCTCTCTGGCTGCTCGCAAACGACTTACTCTACTGCATTGTGACCCCGCAGTTGGTCGGTGTAGTGCACCTCTGCTCCGCCAACTGCTATGGTGCTATCTGTGGCTATGTGGTTGCTTGGATGCTGCGCCTGCTGAGCGGAGAACCAGTGCTCAACATCCCTCCTGTGCTGCTCTACCCGGGCTGGAGGGAGGAGGATGGCGTCATCACGCAGTACTTTCCGTTTAGGACACTGATTGTGCTCATATCTCTGGCAGCCATCATTCTCATGTCCTGGCTTTTCCAGCAGGGATTCTCTCGCCAACTCATTCCTCAGTCCTGGGATGTGTTGAGTGCATTTAAAAAGAAAAATGAGGCAGAAGTTGAGGAAAGTATTTTTCTTTAATATATATATATATATATATATATATATATATATATATATAATATATATAATATATACAGTGAACCCCCGGTTATCGCGGTTAATGGGGACCGAGACCACCCGCGAAAACTGAAAATCCGCGAAGTAGCGTCGCACCTTAAAAAAAAAAAAAACACCGTATATATATATATATATACTTCGCACCTATATATATATATATAAATAAATATATATAGGTGCGAAGTAGCGGCACACCTTCAAAAATGCTTAAAAAAAATAATTTAAAAAAATTAATATATATATATATATATATATATATATATATGGGTAGAGAGAGAGAGAGTGAAATTCATGTTATAACAAAAAAAAAACAAATTATTATTAAAACTTGTGTTTTTATTCCCCGGCCATTATTTTTGTATTTATTCAATTACTTCTTTTTGTATTTATTTAATTACTTCGACTTTTACCTGCTGGTACGCCGTCCGGTGTGCCCTGTGAATGTTATGATCTCGCAGCAGCTGATAAATAATATATATATATATATATATATATATATATATATATATATATATATATGTATATATATATATACACATATATATATATATATATATATATATATATATATATATATATATATATATATAATATATATATATATATATATATAAATATATATATATATATATATATATATATATATATATATATATATATATATATATAATATATAGACAGAACGGCGCTATGGAATAAACACTACACCACAGTTGTTAAACTCCGGTCCTGGAGGGCATTATTACTGCATGTTTTCCATTGCGCCCGGCTGCAACACACCTGATACAAATGAGTAGGATACTTATCAGGCTTCTTCAGAGCTTGCTGATGAGATGATCATTCCAATCAGGTGTAGAGCATAGGTGTTAAACTCCAGGACCGCTTCCCTGCATGCTTTCAATCTCTCCGGAACTGCAACACACCTGATTCAAATTATCATTTGAAAGTGAAAAACCTGCAGGAAAGCGGCCACCCGGGACCGGAGTTTGACACCTGTGCTCTACGCTATACCGGGACACGTGTACTCACTTGATTTCAGAAATGCACACGAACACTGCAGCACTGAACACATCCCATCCGGGCATCTGTCTGCACAATAACTGCTGCGCAACAGTCGTCTATTACCCGAATGCATCGTACTTCACGTGAGACAGGACAGTGGCGTAATTCGACTCATAAAATGAAAACACAGATGATTACATTTAACCTTTCTAACACTTATCAAACCTAACCAGAACCTAATAATAGTGCATTTCAGTTGTAACAAAGCACTTTACATATGGTCTAATACAAATTAGCAGGAAATTAGAATGCAAATAAAAACACATACAAACATCGACAATAGATACCGGAACAACAGCAGAACAGTGACAGTCTCATGTTGAGTCAAAAGCTAAAGAATAAAAATGTGTCTTCAAACAGATTTTAACAATGGAGAGAGAGGGAATAGCCTAACATTAAATGGAAGGTCATTCCAGAGAGAAGGTTTGCTAATAGAAAAGGCGCGATCCCCTCTGAGGCTCCGCTTAGTTCTCCAGCAACATTTGGTCCGTGGACCTGTAGCAGCCGGCAGGTGCGTAAGGGTGAGGCCATTGAAAGATTTGAAGACGAACAGAAGTATCTTACAACGAACACTAAAGTGCAGTGGGAGCCAGTGAAGAGAGGCCAAAATTGGGGTTATTTGATCCGTCTTCCGAGCTCCAGTTAAAAGACGAGCAGCAGCAGCAGTTGGAGGCACTTGAAGGAGGATTGGCCAAAATAAATTGCTTTACAGTAATCTAGCCTAGATGTAACGAAGGCATGGATTACTGTTTGTACTGCTGAGATAGAAAGGACTTCACTTTTTTTTTAAAAAAAGAGTGTGCTACACACTACGTCAGAATTTAGAAAAGAAACCCTGCACCTCAGGTTTGCCACCTCATGTCAGGCCATCGCGGTAATCAGTCGGCACCCATGCCGCCCGAAATGACATTTTGTGCAGGTGAATTTTAAACAGGAAGAACCGGCTTTACTTAATAGTAAAGTCAATAATTTTAAGTTTAAGCATTATTTCTTAGCCATCAGGTTTTGTCAAAATAAATGTATACGCCCATGCCTGAAGCCTCAAACTGGGATGAACCACATAAAAACACCTGGATCAAAGACTTCCTGAGTTGTTAATGATGATGGAACTGATGGCAAACTTCTCTTAGCCTTGTCTCGCGCCTAATCACAAGCCTAGAATACTATATACAGTAATACCCCGCTACGTCGCGGTTCACCTTTCGCGGGTTCAGTGCTTCGCGGGTCTGAAAAATATTCGGGGGCATTGTAGTTTCGCCGAGCGGCACGAGGGGGTGCTGGAGCGGTTAGACGGTCGGCGTGCGCCGAAGAGGAGAGTGGACGAAGAAGAGAGTGGACGAAGAAGAGCACGTTCCCCCGGGCACGATTTGGGGCGACGTTTCGCGCGGTTCGGACCGTACCAGAGCTCCGGCCGGCGTGCGTGGCAGTTAAGCCGAAGAGGTGCACCTTCCCCGAGCACGGGCGGTGCCAAGCGGCCCCTAAGTTTAACCGAATGGAAGCTCCGGAGGAGGAGGGAATGCTCGCGTCACAGTTAAGCCGAAGGGGAGCACCTTCCCCGAGCACGGGCGGTGCCAAGCGGCCCCTAAGTTTAACTGAATGGAAGCTCCGGGGGAGGAGGGCGGGCGTGTGTCACAGTTAAGCCGAATAGGAGCACCTTCCGGGGCACGGGCGGGGCGAAATGAAACCGAGTTCAACCGAACGGAGGCACGCTTCGGGGGAGCAGGTCCGGCGTGCGTGACAATTAAGCCGAAGAGGAGCACCTCTTCCGCCCGGGCACGGGCGGAGCGCGAGGCTGTCAGTTATGAATGAATAAATAAATAAATGAAGAATGCCACCTTTCATTTCACTGTCATGATCCGTGCCTGTCATGCCGCGTGTGTTTTTGTTTTTTCAGCTGTGTGGGCGTTCCTCCAGCGATCGTCTCGCGCCATGCCGTCAGCTGCTGCGAGACACGCTGATTACACTCACTATATAATCCACCGACACTGACTACCTGGCGTCGGATTGTTATCCTACTTGCTCATGCTCCCGTACTTCGATCGTTATCTTGTTCAAGTGTTTCTTGTTGTCGCGTTTTTCTTTCATTTCGTCATCAGCGACAGCTCGGCTCGTTTTCTGTTCTCTTTTTCTGTCGATGATTGGTCTCCTCTTATCCTTCCGTGGTAAGCAATCTTCGTTAGTCATTCCTTGCCTTTTGCAAGCGTTTTTCGTTCTATAATTATTCCCTTTTCCTGGTGCAAGTGTTCCACCAGCGCTTTAGGTTCGTTCCGCCGATAGATTGGTATTATATATATCATAGCCGATAGACCCTCATAGTCCTAGATTGTAAATGGATACTGACTATATTGTGATTATAATAAATATCTTTGTATCACCACCTTTTTTCCCGTGTCTGCGTTTGGAGAGTCCTGCTCATAACATTCACAGGGCACACCCGACAGCGTACCAGCAGGTCAGTTGAAGTATTTAAATAAATACAAAAAGAAGTAATTGAATAGATACAGAAATAATGGCTGGGGAATAAAAAAAAAAAGTTTGAATAATAATTTGGTTTTTTTTGTTATAACATGAATTTCACTCTCTCTCTCTCTACCCATATATATATATATAAATATATATATCTATTTTTTTTAAGCATTTTTGAAGGTGCGCCGCTACTTCGCGGATTTTCAGTTTTCGCGGGTGGTCTCGGTCCCCATTAACCGCGATATCCGGGGTATTACTGTATACGCTAGAATATGGACTTATTGAAAAAAGTGTATGTTAGATTGTTCGGAACATATACATATGTACACATGCACTATATTTTGCTTCTCATAATTATCCAAGATCAATAGTGACACATGCTCACCATTTCCTGTAATGACAAAAGTTGGCTAGGATTAGCTCCAGCTCACCTTTGACCCATAATGAGGAAAAGTGTAAAAAAAGAAAAAAAACAAAAAAAAACATAATATAGAGGAAAGGTGAACGTGAAAGGGGGGAAGGGAGGATGTGAAAGACAATATGAAAGGCACACCCCCAGTAGGTGCCGATATATGCAGTTGATATGTGCCAAAAATGTTACAGTGAAAAATGGGGCTTTAACCCTCCCTCTACAAAAAAAACTTCTACAAAAAAATTTGCTAAATATTTGTTAAAAAAAAAAACAAACAAAAAAAGAACAAGTGAGTGAACTTGAAAAAACACTCAAACGATATTCATAATCTCTACTCCATGAGCTGTCGCATTTTAGTGGTGGAGATAGGTGTTTGTGTGTCCCAATGAAGGAAAAAGGCTGTGGGTTGAATCAACATTTAGATTAGAACGTTGAGAAATTATTGGTTGCCCTAATATTTTGTGTTTAAGCCCAGGAGGGTTCCCATACACTGTAATATTTAATATTTTGTCGAAGAAAGTAAAGTACAGAAAATAAGGCAGGTGCACAAAAATATGCATAACCGCAGGTTAGATACTGTGATCAAATACAAAGTTCCTTTCGTCATTGGAAATTGGTGTCCCTTCCTCTTCTGTCTCCTCCATTTTCTTTTTGAACTCACCCAACACATCCCAGGACTGAGGAATGAGCGTGCGAGAGAAGCCCAGCTGGAAGAGCCATGACACAACAACAATGACCACCAGAGAAATGAGCACAATCAGTGTCCTGAAGGGAAAGTACTGCGTGATGACGCCATCTTCCTCCCTCCAGCCCGGGTAGAGTAGCACAGGAGGGACGCCGAGCGCTGGCTCGCCACTTAGCACGCGCAGCAGCAGAGCTGTCACGTAAGCACTAATGGCACCGTAGCTGTTGGCGGAGCGGAGGTGCAACACATAGCTCAGCTGCGGGGCGATAACACAGTAGAGGGTGTCGTTAGCAAGTACCCAGAGAGCAAGGATGCTGCTCTGGTTAAAGGCCAGACCAGTTCCAGCCAGGCCCACGAGCAGCACACTAATCTTGAGAACCCACTTCAGCTCCCTTTCTGATGCCTGTGGTTAAAAAAAGGAAAACATCATGAAAGTTGTCTTGCATTGCTCGTTGCTGAGCCATTCACGCACAACACACACACACGCACAGCACTCACAGCCAACACTCACACACACTTGAGACTCGCAGACACACACACACGCACTCACCAACACTCTCTCTCTCACGCATGCAAATGCATACCTGCTTTCTCAAGGTTGTCTTGTATATGTTTTGTGTGAACATGGATGCTGAAGATAGCAATGCAGAGTCCATGGAAGACATAACTGCAGCTGCAAGAGCGCCAACGCCTAACACTGACACCCATTCTGGTGTGATGTAGGAGAGAGCCAATGGCAGGACATTCCCTGCCTCCCCGCGCTCATAAGGTGGGGGTAGACCATATTCTGTCTGGTTCCAGTCTTAGAGAGGAAGAGAGAGCATGGAGGAGGCACATAGAGAGAGAAAGATGGAAAAGAAATGATAACGAGAACAAAAAGTATGTAAGTGGTCTTGTCACTTATTAGTCGCATGGTGAATGTTAGGGTGTGTGTGTGTGTACCTGCAGAAGCAGCAATAGCTCCAATGATGACCGAGGGGATTCCCATAATAAAAGCACAGCCACCAGCAGCAAAACAGGTAACCTGAGCCCGGGACGAGGAGGATGCTGCAAGAATCCTCTGGAATAGAGCCTGACTAGCCAGTCCACCGACACCCTACAGCGCACATAAGCATGCTAAGTTCATCAAGAATGTAATTTAGAACTCGAATAGGATGGATTGGGGATGTTTGGGGAGGAATCCCAAGGTGTTCACAGGCCAATTGGGAGACTAAGGGCCTTATTTTTGTTCCAAGCGCAACAGTGAAGTTTTTTCTTTTGCTATTTTGCTCGACTTCGGACCGGTAGAATTAGGAGCAGAGCATTTGTGTCTTTGTGCGCCATTGTGGGATGGAATGGAGTTCTATTCCCGGATAATCCTCGCTACATTCCGAAAAATCAGGGCATCCGAGTACATTGTGCTTGACATAAGGAAACTTAAATTAAACTCGCAGGAATTTGTGCAAAAGAGAGAGAGTAGGTGATCACCGATTGATGTAGGCAACAAAACCACATTGTCTGCAAAAAGCAGTGATGCAACATTGAGGCCACTAAACTGGATCCTTGATGCCTAGATGGATGGAGGAGCTCAGAGAAGTAGGTTGGGGCAAGACTATTTAAAAATTTGAATCCAAATAGAAGTATCTAAAAATGAACTCAAAAATGCACAGGGCGCCAGTGAAGAGACGCCAGAATTGGGGTTTTGTGCTCTCTCTTCCGAACTCCAGTTAGAAGGCGAGCAGCAGCATTTTGCACCAGCTGGAGACGCTTGACGGAGGACTGGCTGACTCCAAAATAAAGTGCATTATCATAATCTAGCCAAGATGTAACAAAGGCACGGATTACTCTCTCTAAATGCATTTGAGAAAGGAAGGGCTTCACTTTAGCCATCTGCCTAAAATGAAAGAAACTGGATCCATGCTCACTCCCACATGGAAGACCATTTCAATTTTTGGCCGTACCCAGCTGGGTCTCATGGGTGCAGGCCCGTACCAGGCGCTCGTCATCAAGCCCCACCTCAGGCTCCAATGAACCGCATGGGAAACAAGGTCCAAAATTTGTCTTCATCATACAGGGGCTGAAAGCAGCACTTTGTGTGGTCTCTCACCTCGCACCTGTTTGCCACGCATGACCCAACCAGATATATATATAGCCCCAGACAACTTAGCTACTATGATCATGCAAAGACACACACTCCTCTAGCATGATAAGGAGATGGCTCAGGGAGAACTGTGTATGGCATATTTGTTGAATTATTAATCTATAACATTGATCTGAAAATAACATTTGATCTTACCACGACGAGAAAGTCGTCTGTCCACTTTCCTGCGTCCTCAAGTTTCAACTGTCCTACCCAGGAGACGATGCCTGACTGGTTGAAATGAGTTGCTTGGGAGAGGTCAGTCACCGCAGGACTGAGAAACATAAATGGAACACACAGCCACTACAACAAAGAAGCAAACACTTGTTAGAAATAGCAAAATTAAAAAAACAATAGAATTTCCCCCAAAAAACACAGCCTTGACATTCTCATACAAAACAACTGCAATCACATAAACCTGTGCACTTTTCTTGATAGCTCACCAGACTGACAAATACGAAGCACAGTTGGATGACATCTGTGTATGCAACTGCGTACAAGCCTCCTAAGAATGTGTAGGTGATCGAGACAGCCGCAGAGATTGGGATTGAAATTGTAGATGATAGATCAAGGATGATGCTCATCGTCCCCCCTGGAATGGAAATCACACGCAACAATAAATCAAAGTCTTTTTGGACCCTCACTCCAGCCATCATACTCAGACTATAAACCAATTTCAGTATGCATGTTTGACAGTGATCCTTTTGTTGCCTTCCTCTGACAGAAGGAGCAAAAAAACATTCAAAGGCAATTACTAACCTAGAGCAGCAAGGATGCAAGCCACCCACAAAATATCACTGATCAGCGCAGGAATTAATATTGCTGTCGTGACAAAACGGCCATAGCGATGCTGAAATGGGTCCAACATGGTCACGTACCGTTTGGACCTCATTGGTTTGGCAAAAAACAATCCTGCTGGAAAAACACAAAAAATACCAGACCAATAAGTGTCTTAGAACAACAACAACAAACAATTGCAGTGCTGACGTATCTGGTGCATAGTGCGAACCCTCCTTTGATGCCTGCCCCCACATCCACCAACACATACACACACTCAAGATGAGCGTGGGTTTCCTCCGGGCACTCCAGTTTTCTTCCAATCCCCCCCCCCAAAAAAAACCAAGCATGTCAGGTTGATTGGAGACACTAAATAGCCCCTAGGTATGAGTGTGAGCACAGATGGTTGTCCGTCTTTGTGTGCCCTGCGATTGGCCGGTTCAACATCCCCCCGTGACCCTCGTGAGGAGAAGCGGTACAGATAATGGATGGATGGATGGATGGATGACCCTAAAACATTTGTCGATCAAAGTCTGGAAAGTTCTGTTTATCGGATGGCTCTAAAAGGTCATCTTGAGCCATTATCCTTTGAGGTGCATTAAGAATGAGAAACAAAAAGTTGTAAGTTATACTTACCAATTACAAAATTCAAAAAATAAGCAAGAGGACCGAACGCCCAGACAAGACCTCGAGATGGAGTGTAAACAGCTTCAGCAGTCCCCATAATGTAACCGCCACCAATCCATGTTGCTAAATCAAAACACAAATGAGAAAGACAAGCCAGCAGTACAAATAAAAAAATCTTCACTAAATGACAAACGTGAGAGGAGAAAAAAGTCTTACCTGTCATGGTAAACACACCAATCACAACGTTGATATTGCGATCCCCTACAATGGCCACTTCGCTTTTTTTTCCAGCGCATTTCTTCTCCACTTGCTTGGACTTGCGCCAGGCCAAGATGGCAGTTAACAGGACAATCAAATAAAAGACTCCCACAGCCACAAGTCCAGCTACGTGCACTGCCATGCTTGTCAAACTAACACTGCCGACTGTCAGCGATACCGCAAGGTTTACAAGCTGCTGGGTGTGACAGTATCAACACATTAAAGCAAGATAATGTCATCAAATCAAACAATTTGGATGACTGCTTAGCATGTCAGCCTCACAGTTCAGAGGTGCAGGGTTCAATTCAGGCTGTATTTTTCTGTTTGGAGCATGTTCTCCCGTGCCTGTGAGGGTTTTTCTTTTCATGTGAAGATGAAGTTCATTTATCTATTTAGCACAGTATTCGTGATTGTTTTAACACTTTTATGAACGCAGCATCTTGATAAAAACAATTTACCGGAACTTTAAAGATAGTTCTAGCGTCGCAGACGAGCTCCGGTAAGACGCTGCCATTTTAAAGTGTGTATAGGATGATGTGCTACACATTTACGTTAAAACAGAGCATGTGCAGATCGGATGCAGCCTGGCCATTCCGAAGAAATTGTGTACATGACGCTCGTTCGGTCAGCATCTCTCCCGCGGCGGCGTCATGCACAGACACTTTTTTTTTTTTATCGGCACAGGATCGGGGGCCGAAACTTTTTATGAAAAATGGTACTTAGGTCGCAGCCGGAGGGCGGCGGCCTGCCCGGCATAAAAGGGTTCCCATATATGTTAGTGTGAAAACAAGAGGGTGACATGCGAGTGGCTTTTCACTCCCGTTGCATCCCACTTCCAAAAAATAAAAAAATCCAATAAAAAATAAAATTAAAGAGGAGGCGTAGGGAGGCTACACTCTCGTCAACCGGGTGCACCCCGAAACAACCCACAGATGATCTGCGCCTCTCACCGCGGTCAACTCCGAAATGGAAGCGAGTCCAAGAGGTGACATTGTATGCCCCTAGATAGAGACAGCGTTTCCTAATAAAAAAAACCCCAAAACAAAAAAGCAAACAAACAAAAAAAACATAAATTGAGAATGTTTTTGAGCCGGAATGGATTCCATGACCACTGCAACGTGAGGTCATCGGGAAAATAATTTGATCCACAATAAAACAAATATATGAGCCGTATTTCAATTTGTGCCTCGTCCTATATTCGTTTTAGAATTAAAAATTGAAAATCAAACTATTTTTAGACTTTTCCTTACTCGTTCCAGACAACAAAGTAGAAAATCAAGTTGTTTTTTCTCATTTTGATGTTTCTGTATTAAAACGAAACTTAAATAAAGAGTCAATTTTCTATTTTTAGTGTCGGTTTTCAATATTTTCTTATTCAATGACCAAAAGAGACACGGACCGCCCTGTGGATTAACCTAACTAAAGACGCAGCTGCAAGTAAATCATTAAATATTCAATGCAAAAATCAATCAGTGTAAACATAAATTAAATTCTCGGCTACGGGATCTCACCGTTTTGGGGAGAACATATTTAACAAAAACTGAATCTCGACCAAGATGTATATATCCAGCATATTTCCTGGCTATATCAGAGAAATCAATAAAAGCAATCGACCAACTCATTATCAACTTTATCTGAAAAAACAAAGCCCACCACATAAAAAAAAATATCTGTGGCATTCAGGCAATCAATTTCGAAGATTTAAACACTTTACTTGAAATAAAATGGTTAATGTCTTTCCTGGTTGAAAATAATAGCATCTGGTCTCTCCAAAGGTATTGAAGAAAATGGGAGGTGCTTAGATGTGACTTTAACGTTGATCAACTACCAGTTAAATTGTCGTCCTTTCAAAAACAAGTCCTACTAAGCTGGAAAATTATGTACAACCACAATTTTACACCACATCAAACTTCACTATAGAATAAATATATATTATTTCCAATCTTCTGCAAAACTGAATGGATCAAGGCGCGTGGTCATTACGCCATCTACTGGCTGACCAGGGAAATTGGCTCTCATTTAGAGCATTGCATTTCAAAGGAAACGGTCGTGAGAGGGAAAGATATGAGTTTGGCGAATTAAACTCGTGTCTTTCGGCAACGGTGAACTATATTTGTTCATCCATTTTATTTATGCCAGTTGTGCATGACAGGCAGAACAATTGAATCACACTCCACTAGTTGGAATAAGATGTGCTATTTTTCTTGTATTGCTTTTCAGTTTGTATGGTCACCTTGAGGGCCTTGAAAGGTGCTTGAGTTATTATTCATAATTAACCGTTGTAAATACTTCTTTGACAGCTGGTGCGGTATGAGATCTTTATGAACTAAAAATAAGTCCCTTGACTCGTGGTCGTATCAGGATAAATTCTGGAGTCTACAACACCATTTTGTCTGGAACAGAAAAATGCATTCGAGCTAATTAGGAAGTGGCATCATGCAACAAGATAATTACCCAAAACACAATGCCAACACAACAAAGGACTTCAACAGGAATAAAAAATGGATGGTCTTGGACTGGCCAAGTCAAGCCCCAGACCTTAACCCAATAAAGCATGCATTTCTGCTCCTGAAGAGGACGCTGAAGGGAGGCACAAAGAACTGAAAGAGGCTATGGGAAAGCATTTCAAATGAAGAATGCAACAGTGTGTTGCCGTGAGTGGGTCATAGGCTTGATGGAGTTACTCCAAGTTGGGGTTTTGCCACCAAATATTATTAGTTATACGCTTTAAGTTCATTTAATAATGTCCGTTCCAATTAGTTTGCTCACTTGAAAAGTGGGTGGCTTTGAACAAAAGGCGAGCAGCTTAACAAATTTAGATGTAAATACCAGGGAATAAAAGTTGGACTTCTTTTGGTTGTATTCATCTTTGGATCTGAAAACCAAATATATTCAACACTAAAACAGAAACAAAGACATTTACGTTACCGTTCAAATTGTTGTTTTTTTTAAACTGTGTTACAGACCCTTCCAATGTTCTTGTATCGCCTTCTGCTGTCCCAACAATGTCATTACAGTTACATGGATACCCCAGGCCCAGAAGAATGTAAGAGCAATGCAGCTAACAATGTGCAATATGTACAGTGTTTTAAATGTTTAATTTTTGGAAAACACAATTATTAATACTGTTAAGCATTTTTAACACTAAAAATAGTAGAAAACGCCAGTAGGATACTGGTAAACATTTGACACTGAAAATAAGTTTCTGAGTAGGACAGTGGCACCACCAATAAGGGAGTCTCGTCCCCTAACAGTTCTTATTGAGTGCAAAGAGGTCCAATAGCGTCAGAGAACAAGAATGCAATAACATCATGTGGATCAAGTTGTACGAGAGGTTTTGGATAATATATGGGCTTCAAGATTATGATTGGAATCCTGAGATTTTAATAGTTGCCTTAAAATTTAGAGTTGAACGGCCGCTTTTGTTTGCGGCTCAACACCCTACTAAAAGAATCGGGCTCCCTTTCAAGGCAACATTCAATACTTTGTAGAAGAAACTGCAATATAGAAAATATCTAAGAACGTGTGCAGAAATATGCATAAGATAAGGGTTGGCAGATAGCATGTGCCTATAATGCTGTATTAAAGACATAATTCTTTTCTTCATTGAAAGTTTGTATTGGTCTCTCCTCCTCTTCTTCTGCCTCAATTTTCTCTTTGAATGCATCCAACACATCCCAGGACTGAGGAATCAGATGGTGAGAGAAGCCCAGCTGGACCAGCCAGGACACGAGAACGACAGATGCCAGAGAAATGAATGCAATCAGAGTCCTAAACGGAAAGTACTGCGTGATGACGCCATCCTCCTCCCTCCAGCCCGGGTAGAGCAGCACAGGAGGGATGCTGAGCGCTGGCTCGCCGCTCAGCAGGCGCAGCAGCAGCGCTATCACGTAGCCACTGATAGCACCGTAGCAATTGGCAGAGGGGAGGTGCACCACACAAGCCAGCTGCGGAGTCACAACGCAGTAGAGGAGGTCGGTCGCGAGGAGCCAGAGAGCAAGGATGCTGCTCTTATTAAAGGCCAGACCGGTTCCTGCCAGGCCCACCAGCAGCACACTAATCTTGATCACCCACTTCAGCTCCCTGTCTGATGCCTGAAAAACAAACATCCCAAAAAGCGTCGACAAACAAAATCATGCTGCAGTGCTCATTGTTGAACCAATCACCCAACTCACACACCTGCTTTCTCAAAGTCGTCTTGTATATGTTTTGTGTGAACATGGATGCTGATGACAGCAATGTTGAGTCCATGGAGGACATAACTGCTGCTGCTATTGCGCCAATGCCTAACACTGACACCCAGGTGGGTGTGATGTAGGAGAGAGCCAATGGCAGGACATTCCCTGCCTCCCCGCGCTCATAAGGTGGGGGTAGACCATATTCTGTCTGGTTCCAGTCTTAGAGAGGAGATATAAAGGCACATACAGAGACAGAGAGGGAAAAGAAATTATGGCAATGGGGACAAAAAGTATGTATGAAGCCTGGTTTATTTATCACATTGCGAACAAAGACAAGATTTCTTTTAATGACATTTTTTTTTTTTACGCACAAGTTCAACTTTAATTCCACCCCAAAAAAAATTACTTACACGCTAAACAGAGATGTGAAATGTGTCTGCTGCAAACTTACGCCGTGAAAGACCTAAGTACAGTGGAACCTCCAAAATCAAACACTCGACCAACTGTGAAGCTGCTGCACTATTTGATTCAGTTTCAAAAACTACATTTCTAATTGACCACTCACCACCTTGCGTGCCCTAGGAACAATAGGAAGTTGCAAGGGGCATTGTGGTCACATGGTACGATGTAAGAGTACTTTACGGACTAAATGAAAATGTAGACAGTACCTTTGCCCTTTCAAGGAGCCAAGCCTAGCAAAAGAGTGGTTTCTCTTTATGCCACCAGTACGGACTTAAGTGCTATTGGGGTTTGGGAGACAGTGACGGATGAGCCAGTCTTTATTTGCTCAACATGGTTCTAAGAACACGGAATGTGGCGAGGAAGGAACCTGAACAGCCTGAACTCACCTCAACCCAAGTTTGGAATCTGGAACCAAATTATCTGAGAAGGGTTGGACTTTAAACTAGACCCCAAGATAAGAGAACAACACCGATTTGAGAGGGTACTCCACCCTTTTTTTTTTTTATTGAGGACCATGGTCTCAGATTTGGAGGCGCTGTTTTTCATCCAAACCACTTCACCCTGTTGCGAACCACTCCAGTGAGAGTTAGAGTTTGTGGCTTGATAAAGCCAACAGTCCCTGGCTGCAAAAATCTGAGAAACAATACTGAGGTCAACAAACATGACATGCTGTGCCCAGAGATTTTTTCCATAGAGGTCCTGAACAGAATCCGTGACAAAGGGCAGCTTTGACAGAGGCTAACCTTCACGGGAAACGAATCCCACTTACTGGCAGGAATGAGGACCAAACTCTGACATGAGCCGAACAACGTACAGATCGTATCAGGGCATTTTGTACACCGTACTCCCGAAGAAACCCACGCACGGTGACTTCAAACCCAGAGATGGGAGAGTTCACAGACTCCCCAGACTGTTCTTGTGTCGTGTCTCGTGTCAGTGGAATTGAGGCGGTCTTAGACGTATTCTCCCCACCAAATTAGAACGTCCCGAGTCAAGGACAGCAGTGCATTTAATTACTTTTGGATTGCTCCAATACCAGATATGTTGAAAGAAATTAATAAAATAAGGAAAGTAATCAATATGATGTTTATTTTGATATATTTCTCATTTTTTCCCGCCATATGACTGTATAATATACATGGTTTTGGAATGCTGGAGGAAGCCTGAGCACCCACAATTCAAATCCAAAGCACAAGAAATGTCAAGGAGACATACTGTTGTGCACCATGCGGCAGAAACAGACAGACAGATATGGAGACAGGTAGATAGATAACTGAGGGGAAGTAGATGTGTAGTGGTAGTTTCATAAAGTTTTTCAAAACTTTCCACATGACTAGTTTGTTAATTTGTAAACAGTAGAAGAGAGAAGTTCACTTCACAAAGCCCCGTCTCATACAAACACGCTCTGTGACTAAGACAACGTTTGAATTTTTTTAATTCCCAGTGAAAAATTTAGCAGATGATTTTGGTAATATTACACATATACCTGATTTCATCAACGGAAAAAAATAGAACGTGATCATTCAGTGTATTAATGTTTTATTCTTCCTGCTGACTGCGGTACAGGCAACATAGCAGTTTTAATTCCTCGTGAGGCTGAAAAATATTTTATTTTGAAACGTGACATGTCAAGATGCTAATTTAATTCTGTTGCATTACGCTAATGTTGAACCCACAAGCTTGCAAAATGAGTCCCACTGTGCACAATATGATCCCAATGTCCCATCTCCCGCTTCCATGCCAACGTTTTATTGAGGTGTTTGACTGTTCCACTGCACTGCCACCTTGTCTTGTATTGCACAAACTGCATGAGCATGAAGTGGAAAAAGAAGATGAAACCCTTTCGGATCAAACAGATGATATTGTGTCTCTGAGAAGGTTGGTTGGCGCAAATGCATTGTTGCTGCTGCCTCCGTGTATTCAGACTAATACTAAGTATGGTGAAGGATGTGAGCGTACCTGCAGATGCAGCCACAGCTCCAATGATCACTGAAGGGATTCCCATAATAAAAGAAGCGCCAGCCGCAGCAAAGCAGGTAACCTGAGCTTTGGATGATGAGGCCGCTGCAAGAATCCTCTGGTGTAAAGACTGGTATGCCAGTCCCCCTAAAGCCTGCAACATACATTCATTCAACAAGCGTATTGGTTATACATCGTTTTACTAAATACATAAGTGTGCCAGATAAATATATATGCGCCTGCTCCTGAGCTCAGGTTTCACTTGCTGAGAGGTTAATCGATACGCACGACCACAGGAGCAAAACAACAACAAAAACAGGAGTTGAAGAACTTCACTGCCCAACACATCGAGCAAATTTGCTAGTCCGACTGATGCAAGAACTCAAACGCAAACTCAAGTGGCTGAAGTTACAATTTCACTACAGTACAATATAGTAGAGGCTCGATTTAACAGACCAGGAACCAACGGACAGAATTTCCAGAATTGGCCACAATTCACCACAGAACCAGTAAACACCATCAACAGACACAGATTGGTCACGTATTTCTGGCTTGTGCCAGCAAGCCCTGGCTGCACAGCACAGATTAAGGAGTGGCTATACCTAAAGCTCCACACACATTCAAATTGCTCGCAAACGTCTCCAAATGACCCCAAATGTGCAAATAATGTTTTTACGGTTCTGCATAGAAAAATTACACACATCCCATGAAATCCCATTCATTTCTATGGGCAGAGTGTTATTCAACCCTCCGTCCGACTCCAAGTCACCCACGTGGAGACTGGAGGTATGTGTTTTTGTTTAGGTCTCATCTAGCCACATTCAACGGTTGTGTTCTATTGCATTTCCAAAACCCTGAAACACATCAACCCCAGAGAGGGGGCAGGTTCTCGATCCTGAAGCGCCTTCTATCAAATGACCAAAACTCAAATACAAACCTGAACCATTCAGAGGGAGTGAGTGGTATGAGGTACTGCTCCCACCCCACGCATTTCTACAGTACGTGGAGGACATCTTTTGACCACAACCTTTGAACTCAATGGCCTAGACTAAGAGTGGTCAACCTATCTACTCCCAAGTCAACTGCAAGGGATGAAAGGGAAAAAATCTATATTTTTGTGTGTGTATATTATTATTATTTTTGTCATACATTTTGTGTGAGTGTATACTACAGAAATGGTCGATCGTGAGAGGATAGCTGCTTGAAAACTATTGTAGATCTTAGGTCAAAAAAGGTTGAACCCCTCCCGACACTCGGAAAGAATGTCCACACCAGATTTTCAAGGCCTTTGAGCACGCCTGATGTGCTTCCGGGACTCTACTACCTTCTTTTGATCCAAAATGGATGTCAAAATGGCTGTTTCAACCACTTCCAACACTACACGGAGTTAAACGTTTAGCTCCACCCACGAGTTCAAACCAGAGCTGCAACAGTACAGAGCATGTTTAGGCTACGAAAAAGTACAAAACAATTGTGTATTGTATCAGGTGTTTTAGGCGAAAAATAATATGCTGAAAGCGTTGATGTAATTATCATGAGCTCTGTGGAAGCATGTCCTTTATACCGATCCCTACACGTAAAAAACTAATGAAGAAATGTCACGGTGAGTTATTATGACGTTGACACATATTGTCGTAGGAGATTTTTCTGGTGCTTTTTTTTTTTTTTTTTAATTATGCTTGTGTAAAACATGAAAAATGTGAAATACACGACTGTTATCATGCAGTAAAAATCTATAAACAGCAGAAAAAATAACAAAAACTCATGGAATAAATTAAAATATCTGACCAAGACGAGAAAGTCATCTGTCCATTTTCCTGCGTCCTCAATCTTCACCTCTCCTATCCATGAGTGAATGCTTGACTGGTTGAGTTGGGCTGTTTGTGTCAAATCAGTCACCACAGGACTGAGAATCATAAACGGAATACAGAGCCACTAAAACACAAAAAAAACCACTAGTTAGTCACATCTGAAACGTGCATATAAAAACAGATTTTTTAATTTTTTTTAAACAATGGCCATTTTCTCATACTTCACAGACCGACTGCAATCACACGACCTTTGCACCCATTATTGATAGCTCACCAGACTGACAAATATGAAGGACAGTTGGATGATATCAGTGTATGCAACAGCGTAGAGGCCTCCTAAAAAAGTGTAGATGATCGAGACGGCAGCAGAGATCAGGATGGAGACAACAGATGATAGCTCGAGGATGATACTCATTGTGCCCCCTGGAAATGACACACAATATTAAATCAAACAAAGAAAAACATTTTGGAGAGAAACATATACAAGTAGAGCGGAACCACATTCAACACATATCATATTTGAATATGAATTAAAAACACAATAAATTACAAACCTAGGGCAGCAAGGATGCAGGCAACCCACAAAATGTCACTGATCAAAGCAGGAATTAATATTGCTGTTGTGAACAATTGGCCATAGCGATTCTGAAAGGGGTCCAACATGGTCACGTAGCATTTGGACCTCATTTGTTTTGCAAAAAACAATCCTCCTTGAAAAGACAGAAAACATATCAAAGTGTTTTGTTTACTTGAAAAAAGAGCCTTGCGTGATTTAATATTCAAACTTAAACTGAGAAATGACTGAATGTTCATCAATCTTTAACCAGGGTTCAAGTTATATGGAAGAGCAATCAAAGTAAATAAATTCACCTGTGGAGGTCTTATATAAAAGGTCATCATGAAAAGAAAAGAAAACAGTCATGAGTTTGATTATTTTAGACCATTTCACTGTAAATGACACCATCTGTGGGAGGGGAAGTCCAACAGAGTACGCCCGCATAAATTCACGACACTGCCTGGAAAAGAAAGCTAATTTTCTAATTGTTTTTAATTCCTATGAGCCAAGACTTTGGTGCTATTCTGTAGCTTCTTTGCACGTTATAGGGAGAGTACAAAATCACAAAAAGGTGAGTTGTCTCCAGGAAAAAAAAAACAACACACAAAAAGGCAAATTCCTGACTTGTGAACTGAATATAGGATTCACTTCACTGTAATTTGCGGTTGTTTCATTGATATAGTTTGTTGGTTGTCAAATGAGCTAAAAGTTTTCTAAGGTAAGGACAGCTACTCTGTCGACCCTAAAACTGCACCCCTACAATGTTTTGTCATATAAATAGAAGCACATAATATTTCCTTTTTAAGCAAATTAGCAAATAATGTCAATAATGCGGTAAGGTAAAAGAAAGATTGTGTCATGTCCTCACAAGCGTCTAATCAGTGTGAGCAGGCAAAGAGCCTGATAGAGGTTATGAAGGCAGAAAAAGGAAGTAGCAAACAAATGGCCTTGTCCTGCTGTCAATAATGCTGGGCTCTCCAGATGTCCCTCACATAAAATGCCTTTTGACAAAAAGTAGCAGGAGAGTTTCGTTCTTTTGGTTCCAGTGAGAGACGAGAGGCTGCCGAACAGCGGCCTAATACAAGGAGGATGGTCAAATGACTGAAGGGGAGTGGAACAAGTTTATTTCAGAAGAGCTAAGTTGCTGATGATATCTCTATCCTCAATGTGGCATTTGCCATCTTAGAACATCTCATCACTCAACTTTTTGAATCCTGCAGTAGGTATTATCACATCACATGGCCTTCAAATCTGAGCCTCATGACTGTGAAGGACCACGAACGACATTGGACTTGCAGTTCAACTATATAATATATCGAAAGATAAGTGTAATAATGTAAGTCTCGCCATCTGGCAAATAAGCAATGACAAGGCTGCTGCATGCAGTGGGAGCTGAAGACAAAACTAGTGGATCAAAGCATATGCAAATAGAGATCAAGAGGAAATTGTGGAATGTAATCTAACGAACATTTCTATCTGGTCCAGTAACTCTCAGGAAGATCCCTTGGTAAGTGTGACTTGGAACACATTGTTAGCAAACAAGCAACTGATCAGGAACCCTAATAGGCCCGACATAACCTGGTTACAAACCAAAACCACCTGATCATTGAAAAGAATAATCCAGTAGGAACAAATGGCAATAATAATAACAAGAGACTGTTATTCACATGTGTTTTCATATAAAAAAAAACACAAAGCTTGCTGTAAACCGCTTTGCGCTACACCCACAAATTCAGAAACTTCCCTATTCATCATTGCACACAAATTAACCATTCCATATTAGGTATTGTCACTTGTGACCGCCTCTGATATATTAATAAAAGTCACAAAGGGGAAGCATAACGTTGAATGACCTTGGAGCGCTGAATGTGATCTGTCCCTCCTTTGGAAAAAGACGAGCTTTGGTGGTTTTACTGTATCTCCTATCGCCATTTGGTGGATGTCTACTTTCTTTATTTGTACTGTATAACTCTAATAGATTGCCATAATAATTTCATGTAGGGTTTCAAATGGGTGAAAAGCTTCATTGTCCCTTAGCAAAGCTAAATTGATCAAAATATATTATTTTGAGACCTATTATTGTATAGCTCACAAAACTCTGTAGTGCAAATATTATTGATGAAATTCTAAGTATTTAATATACGTTTGAAATCTCAACCTTTTATCATTTTATGAAATGTCCTGAATGAAAACTAACACGTGCATATAATCATACAAATGTAGAACCTGTTTGACAAAAAACTTACAATAATCATTAGTCTTATTATTTATTAACATCACTTCCTGAATCAGTTCCGGTAATAATTTAAATGATAACCAATCCCCAATTTAGATACTCACCTAATAGAAAATTCAAAAGATATGCAAGAGGGCCAAAAGCCCAGACGAGACCTTGAGTTGGAGAGTAAACAGCCTCAGCAGTCCCCATAATGTAACCTCCACCAACCCATGTTGCTAAAACAAAACAGATGAGAAACAGAAGTCAGAGGTGCAAAAGCATTAGTAAGTGACAAACGTTAAGACAAAATAAGTCTTACCTGTCATGGTAAAAACGCCAATCAGGACATTGATGTTGCGGCCCCCGACAATGGTGACTTCGCTCTTGTGGCCAGTGCATTTCTTCTCCACTTTCTTTGATTTGCGTGACGCCAAGATCCCAGTTATCAGGATTACGGCGTAAAAGGCAACCACAGCCACAAGTCCACCCACGTGCACTGCCATGCTTGCAAACCAGTGACACTGCCAACAAACTTAACCCAGCAATAAACACAAGGCTTATGAGCCTCGGATGGCGAAACAATTTGTCAGTTGCACTCCAGACCGAATAAACGTCACTGTGTTCCACTATTCACAAAGTGAATCAAGTTGGACTAATCACAAATCAGTAAATTCAACTTTAATTAAACTTTATAACTTATACAGACGTTCCTGACATGTGCTACCGTCCTCGATCAGGTTTGTGCCAGTCTTTTCAGCTCCTAACCGTGGTGAGGGCAAACTGACTGGAGCCAGCGCGGTGAACAGGACACAGACGAGGCGTCAATTCGCTTAGCAAACGGGTTTTATCATCAATTGTCATCTCTACTTTTATACAACACACATCTCTCTTCCAGGTCCTTCCTCCCGCCACCAACGCACGTCACAGGCAACATTGCCGTCCCAGGCTAAGCCTGTAACACAGGTTTATAATAGGTTGGTGTAAATTAAGTTGAAGGTGATATACAGCGGCCTTTACTTTTTAGGACTGTAAATGTCTCGTGCAGGGGTGCCCTTGAAGTAGATTGTGAGCTACCAGTAGTGTCGGTAGCTCTCGTGGCATTAACTTAATCACCGCCAGCCCTCACAGTTTTATGCTATTGATATAGCTGGCCTCTCCTGTAGGTTTGTCGTCGGGAAGGCTTGTTGTTGGGGAGTTACATTGTAAACATGCAAAGAAGCCACCAATTAAATGAAGTGGTTTTTAATAAGTATAAACCACTTAACATTTGCCTGAACAACTCAATTTGATATGAATGAGCAGATGAACTTCTGTTTTGATCGTACACCATAACTGTACGTAGTATTGGGCAATTTTGTTTTCATTAAGTCCTCCAAAGGACACACTAAATCTGTGAGGGAAAAAAATACGATGTAAAGGTCAGACATTATGTTTCTTATTGTAATGTTTACTTTAAGGGGGGTGGTCTTCGGGTACAGCGCCTTTGTTGTCCTTCAGGGAGTCATAAATCCAAGCTACAGTCAGAGTACCCTGTACTCTGACAGGGAGAAGTAAAATGGTCCATGCATCCGTTTTCTATGGTGCATATCCTTATACGGGTCGCGGCTGAGCTGGAGCCTATCATAATCACGGATGTATACTTGTATAAGATGGACTTACAAAGCCAGATGGCAGCCATCTTCCGTTGCCACTATTACTGACAACTTCTGTTAAGTTTTGGCTGAAAATACATCAGCGTATGGTTTATGCCAAGACAGCATAAAATATAAAAAAAAAGAACTTAATAATAATAATTTAATAATTTGCCCTTTATTAGTCCCACAATGGGGAAATTCGAGATTCGAACCCAGGCCTCCTGGGGAGACCGGGTCCTGAACGCGGCGCCTTAGACCACTCGGCCATCCTGGCAGCCAATAGTTTGACCAATCAGAGTATATTATCTCAGTATGTTAACAGAGGTTTTGTTTCGCTACGGAGGCAGAAAATGACGCGGAAACACAGCAGAGTATTCAATGTATTCGAGTGAGGCTCGCTAAGCGGGTGGGAATGTAAGAGGCGCCACTTCTTACTATGGCAAGTATGCTGGATTCTGAGTCCACCGCTAACGTCCGTGATCCCTATCAAGCCAGGTTACATCATGGACTGGACCCCAGCCAATTATAGGGCGTTCAACATAGAGAAATGACGATTGACACTAAAGGCAATATTCTGGAGTCTTCAATGAAACTTCAAAACATGCTTGTTTTTAAAATGTGGGAGGAAGCCAGATGCAACTCCCCACGGGCTGAAGCAGAGATTGGAAGCCCAAATCTGAGGCAAAAAAAGATAACCACTCGACCTTTTTGCTGCAGTCCAATTATGCATGACTTATAGATGATTTACTGGGATTTCTTTTTTTTTTTTTGGTGAGGGGGATATTGTACATTGTAAACATAGTTGACCACCAGTAATACATTGACACAGTTTTACATCATCAGGGACAGTTCATCTATACTTATGCCTACTTCAACCTCTGAAAATATTGGAACAATCAAACATTTTTGTTTCCATAGATGATCTACAAAGACAAAAGCTAAATGGTGCTTAGCAACGGAAAACTGCGATCAATCATCAAAATTAATGTGGACATCAGTACTTATACCCACTTCAACTTCTGAAAATTTTAGAACGATTGCCTCGCGACAGGAACATTAAGCTGTCTTGAGCATCAATGGATAGCAAGGTGATCATTTCTATAAAATCCTAAATATTGGGCAATCGTTCTAATATTTGCAGTGGTTGAAGTTGGCATATGTAGAGATGTCCACATGTATATTGTTGAAGATTAATAACAGTGAAGTTAATCTTTTTCTATGAAAAATAAAACGCTCCATAAAATACAAAATGTTGGAGTAATCAATTTAATAAATTCAGAGGTTGAAGTGGGGACAAGGACAGATGTGCACATGAATTTTGGTGACAACTGATCATGGTTTTTGGGCATTACGGGACATTAAGCTTTTTTACATTAAGCGTTTTAGACTATTCGTTGTCGTCATTATGAGCTGAAAGTTGCTAGTACAAAATGTCAACAGGGGGTGCTCTGGGGGGAAGGCAATAAGTCTCCCTCTTAACTAATGCCTATACAAGGCCCTCATAGTCCATAAACGCTTTATGCATGTGTCAAAAAGATTAACGTTGCGTTATGTTAGAAAACTGCTTTGAATTGTCACGAAATTCACATGCATGTTTACTCATGCCCACTTAAACTTCTGAAAATATCAAAACAATTACCACAGTATTTTGTATTTTATGGGCATTAAATGTTTTCCTCCCCATAGAGGTTCACTATAGAGAAAAAGACCGACTTTTTTTAATGGTCGAGAAAACTATGACCAATTGTCACCAAAATTCTTGCTCACATCTCTACCCATGCCCACATCAATCCCTGAAAATATTAAAAATGATCATCTCAATATTTTGGATTTCATGGACATTCAGGGTTTTCCTCAAGTGACATTAAGGTCTGGCAAGACTGTGGAGAGAAAGACGTTTTATGTCCAATAAATCCAAAATATTGGTGCGATTGTGTTGATATTTTCAGGGATAAATGTGGGTAGAGATGTACGCAAAGATTTTGGTCAAAATTGATGCAATTTTATGACGTTGGGTGACGTTAAAAGAGAAGTCAAACAAAAACATTAAAAAATATTCAATGCGGCTTGTTTAGTCTAAACATGGCATTCAGATTAATACTGTGTTTGCAGAATAGAAGATAAACACCAAAATACACCAATATTTAGCCATCTCAGGGGGCGACCATTTTGTCACATTCTGTCGACTGAAAATGACGTCAGAGTTGCTCAGGCAACGACCAGTCTTGGCTCACTTGTTCTCTGAAGCCCAAGAGTCATTATCTGAGCAACTGTGAGGTCATTTTCAGTTAAAGCTAAATTGACGCCCGCTAATATTAATCAAAATGTTGTTTTTAGACTGGCGGGACTGCATAGAACATATTCTTGGGAAGAAAATTGAGTTGACTTCCCTTTAAGCTTCTTTTATGGCATGGAAAGGGAAAGACTTGATGTCTATAAAATCCAAAATATTGGGGCCATTCTTAGGATATTTTCAGAGGTTAAAGTGGGCAAAAGTAGACGTACATGTGAATTTTGATAACGATTGGTTGCAGTTACCTGACCTTAACCGACGTCTTTTGCATTAGGCAATTTAGAGCGTCCCCACTGATTTATTTGTGAGAGACCTGCCACTTTAATTCATTTATTTCAGTCACACGCGCACAGACTCGCGCACACATAGAGAGAAAGAAAAAACGAAAATGTATTAATAAGCCCATTTATCTGGGAAATTCTTGTTTTAATGGTGTGTTTTAGCGGTCATTTGTGTGAATATTATACAGTGTAAAGATATAGGCCTATAAATGTCGCTAGCGGTTTTTGTGCGTGTCTGTGCGTGTGTGACACTAAAATGAGTCAAATTCGCTTGCTCATGCTGAAACGAAACCTATGAGGATGCTTCATACAAAAAAGATGAGGTCCATCCACCTGTCGACGTCAGGTTAAAAACAAAATCTTAACTCTAATATCAAATGGGCCTCCATGTTAAAACTCACCGCTCCGCCAGACGTCGAAAGGTTGCTG
Organism: Idiotropiscis lumnitzeri; assembly: GCF_059441095.1. NCBI lineage: Eukaryota > Metazoa > Chordata > Actinopteri > Syngnathiformes > Syngnathidae > Idiotropiscis > Idiotropiscis lumnitzeri. The sequence continues at coordinate 10,677,227 of NC_142396.1, read as the reverse complement.
CTGCTGCCGCTCTCTTTTCACATCTGCCTGCCCCCTTCCAGGTTATCAAGTCCTCTAAGCTCGACTCCCTCTGCTCTATTGTTCGTCCTTGGCCAGCTGCCCTAACGTGCTGCGTTCACATGCCGTCACGGCGAGTGGAAAATTTCAGAAACATGACGCCAGAAAGTGTGGCACTGCCCACTACTCAAACCCACTCACGCACAATGCCGCCGGTTACTCGCCACGGTAGAGACGTCATCACGTCGACGTCAGAAGCTCGCGTGAGTGGTCACGTGATACGTTGGATTATTTGAAAATTAATTGATCGTTATCATTCGATATTTTAGAGAAAAATTAAATTGTATACATTTTATTTTTTTTCTTCTCCCCATGCCATATATTACAAGGGGTTGCCAACCGCTTTAAACCCGAGAGCTACTTCTTGGTTACTGATTAATGCCACAGTCAGTCTGGTACAAGCGCACAAAAAAAGAGGAGCTCAAATTACATTAGCTGTGTATGTTATGTATCCATATCATCAATGAGAATTGATCATGTAAATAATTTATTATAGTAAAGATCAATATTGGTTTAACAAGTTAATAAACAAATATCAATATCCAAGTCTTTGTCTATAAATCTCTGCAAGTGTTTACATATTCAAATTAGCACAACATTCCGAGGAAATGGGGAGGGGCGTGCACACTTATGTAAAAACAATAAATCGGATGTTTATTTTTGTTCCCCTCTCAAAAAGCTGTTTTTACATTATTAACAGTAACCCCACCTCATTACTGTACATATATAATTGGCATGCAGCACTCCTGTACCCGCAGCTGAAGCCAACTGGTTGTTGTTACACAAACCACTAGCCAACTCCTGGTCATGACGAGGGGGGGTGGGAGGGGGGAAGTCGGAAACCATTGGATAGAGATCCTAAATGGAGAAGAGAAATTAAATAATTCAGTGAAGTAACTTAAGAATGTCTCAATACAACACCTTTAGAGGTATCGGGGAAGCTCAATGTGAAAAAAAGAGATGACTTGATCTGACGAACATCGTAATTAATCAGTAGTCTAAAGATGAAGATGTTTTCCGTGGCTCCGTGTCATGCTTTTTACGCTCATGTATTTTCCAGAAGCAATATAATATAAAACCAAAATATGTTGAGATGAAATGTATTTGAAATATTTTATGTCAGCACCGAGTGCTAATCAATCAAATAAAGAGTTTATACATGTGACGTTTTGCCCCACCATCAGGTAAATTGTCTCACTATGTGGCGTAGGATGCCACAATGGATTTTGCAAGTCATGAAACAAGAACATAATTCCTGCTATTCTTATTTTTGTACTTGTCTGACCAGTCAAGTAAAAGACAGAAAATGTTCATCAATGAGCTTGAGAAATGTATGGAATAAATGTTGACAAAATAGCATCCTACCTAAAAGTCCTGAGGAACTGCTGGCACATAAGCAGGACGTGACTCTCTGTCTCAAATGCCACCTTCATCACGTAGCATCACACCAGCTTGGCTGTCTGTGTGTGGCTTTGGCGCTGGAGCAGCAGCAGTTATGTCTTCCATGAACTTGGCATTGCTGTCTTCAGCGTCCAAGTTCACGCAAAACATATAAAAGACCACTATGAGAAAGCCGGTGTGTGTTTATTTATTTATTTAATTTAATTTAATTTAATTTAATTTAATTTAATTTAATTTAATTTAATTTAATTTAATTTAATTTAATTTAATTTAATTTAATTTAATTTAATTGTTTTTAATTGTTTTTAATTGAATTTTATTTTATTTATGGGTGGGGGGGTTGTGGCATCTGCAATGAGCAGTGCGTTGTATTTCATGATGTTTGTTTACCCACAGGCATCAGACAGAGAGCTGCAGTGAGTGACAGGAATTAGTGTGTTGCAGGTGGGCCTGGCTGGTGCCAGTCTGGCCTTTGACAAGAGCTGCATGCTTCCGCTTGTGCTGCTCAGGACCGACTTAGTCAATACTGTGGTATGACCCCGCAGCTGGTCTGTGTGGTGCACCTCCAAATTGTGGTAGGGTTGCTACGGCGGGTGCTGAACGGCGAGCCAGCGCACAGCATCCCCTCCTGTACTTTACCCGGGCTGGAGAGAGGAGGACGGCCTCACCACGAAGTACTTTCCCTTCAGGACTCTCATTGCGTTTCACGGGCAGCTGCCGTTCTTGCGTCCTCGCTGGTCCAGCTGGGCTTCACTCTTCATGCCATTCATCAGTCCTGGGATGTGTTCAAAAAGAAAATTGAGGCAGAAAGGAGAGGAGACCAACACCAATTTCTGCCAGCCAATTGCAGGGCATCCTCGGGACCTGTGAAGCCATTTTTAGTCACAGCAAGTGGCAAAAATGTCCGCCCACTGAGATGGATAAAAACAAGTGGATTTTGCTGCTTAATTCATCTTACAAAAACGCAATTAAATCAAAACCTCGTAAGATTAGTGAGGGCACATATTGTGTAGAAAATATTGTGAAGATTTTCTTTCTATAACATAAACCTTATAAACATATATAAATTGCATTTTGATGGCCATATAAGAGCGTGGACATGGATTAAATAAAAAAAAAAAAGTTCAGATCCAGTTACAAATGTATGTGTTAAAGGAATCTCTAGTACTAGAACATGAAGCTCATTTTGTAGAGGAGCTATCCAAATGAAAATGTAGAGAGCAGTTCAGATCGCCGACTATAATTAAATTTGCTTGTGACATAGTACTTATTAGGGAGAACACACACTCCAAATGTTAAATATGTCAATTCAGATTATAAGCAAAGCAGCCCCTGATGAAAGTGTGTGGGATTTCATGTTTGGGCCACTTTTACGGGCTTCGTAAAAGACGTATTTCATGGCCAGCAAACATTTTTGGCCACAGGGGGTTGGAGAGGTTGGAGACGTAAATTTTTACGACATAGCAACAGCATATTGGAGCGTTACACATGATGTGTGAAGGCTGTCTGGGCTGAATGGCCGTCCTGCAATTTTGGACGACATGACTAGTACACGTCGGAGCATTTCCTCACATAGGTCAGATGACAAAGATCAGAACGCTTGCCCCTAAAATGGCGTGGCCCCCCACGGAGGATGGTGCCCTACGCACAGTACGTTTTCATTCAGCTATCTCAGCAATTTTGGATCCTCACGAACAGAAAGATAAACGTTACTCATCCCTGAGGGACCTCAATGAACTGTGTACTTTAAAGGGACCGTTGAAGGGGGGCTGTACGCTGTAAGGGGTCTGGATGTAAAAATAATGTCGGCAATAAAATTCACCCCCCTGAAAAACGCTGAAGTGATTTAAGGGTTTTTTGTAATGGCTTTCAGCACATCTTGTATCAGCCTGTAATCAAGCGTGGGGACTGCTTATTTAACACATCAGACTGTCTACATCATTGAAGGATGGACAGGATTTTTGAGCTTCATGACAAAGGCTTGGAATACTTATGTAAACAATTTTTTTTTATTATACTAAATACCCCAAAATGTCCCCTGAATATTTTCCCACATTGTCATTATTGGATGCTGTGCGTAGAATTTTGTGGAAGAATGAATTGAACAATGCTGTAAAATGTCAAGCGCTGTCAATACTTTCCTGCACTGATAACGACTACGTGACATTCACCATCAGAGAACATCTCATCACCCAGTTTTATGAATCCCCCAGTCAGTATTAAAATGTCACATGATCCTAAAATCTCAACCTCATGATCAACGGCTTGGCTGCTACAGGATTGTGGTTTGCAAAGCTCTTGGGCCAGATCCAAAATAAGGGATCGAGAACATTCTTGCAGAATTCAAGGGTGCCATAGTTTTATTTCAACTTGATGATCACACAATTAGCCTTTTTAAGTGATTCTTCTTCTTTTTTTTTTTTTTATTAAAAATGTTGATGAGTTTATCAAAAATTTTCCCAACATGCCGTCAAGGCAGAAGCTCGTAATTTTCAAGTCATTGTTTTTGCTCCTTTTCGAGGAACAGAACTGAAACAGAAACGAGCAATTAGCAAATAGTCACATGACACATGCGTAAAGAGAGGCCTTATCCAGCTTGTTTTAGATGTCTCCCTACTCCAGCACACCTGATTCAAATGATCAGGATTGTTATCAGGCTTCTGCAAAGATTGCTGATGAGTTGATTATTTGAATCAGGTGTGCGGGAGGAGGGAGACATCCAAAACAGGCTGAATAGGGGCTCTCGAGGACCGGGCATGGGGTATGATGACTGAGTGAAAACACAGGGACACAATGAAATATTTCCTTGGCTGTGTGTGTGTGTTGTGTGTGTGCGCGTGCGTGTGAGTGTGTTTGTAATTGCAGGTTTAGACACAGGTTTGTTGGAACCAATCTGCAGTTGCATCTCATCCAACAAATGATTTTTTTTCTGTTAAATATATTGTGCCTTTTTTTTTATGAAAGAAAATGTCTTTTTTGTGTCATGCTGCCACATCACAAAACTCTGGCAAGCAGTCTTGGCCACCAGTTTGCCTCCGCCACAGACAAGGGCTGAGGCTGGGAGCTAGAGAGAAAGAGGCCAAGATGAATAGATTTTTCCAACCATTATCCTTTCTATGGAACCAGGAAGAAGACAATAGCAACTTGCAAGGTTTGAAACTTGAAAATATGAGATATGACATTTGCCTTCATCTGTCAGGTGCAGGTGAGCTATCTGCGTGAACTGTGAATCGTTGATCGCAAGGTAAGCTTGACATTTTAGCTCACCCGATAACTGGTCAAATATTAACTTGATGTCAGTTATTACTGCGAAGACAATTAAGCGGTAGATTAGGCACACCACGAAGAGTGTAATCCTCAAACTATCCATTCATTATCTGAGCCGCTTCCGCTTACGAGGGTCGCGAGCATGCTGGAGCCTATCCCAGCTATCTTCGGCAGATGGCAGGGTACTTCCTGGACTGGTTGCCTGCCGATCGCAGGACACACAAAGACGAACAACCATTTGCGCTCACAAACACACCGAGGGACAATTTTGAATATTCCTGATGGGCTTTGCTTTCATTTCATTGTTGCTGATTCTGACAACATGATAAAGACAAATCTTTGAGTAGCACTCCGTAAGAACATTTCTAATCACATTTTTACAGATGAAATGTGAATTTAGCATTTATCATGCATTCACCTCTTCATGATTTCCTTCATGCCAAAATGACATACCGCACCAGTCTATCAACATCATTTTTTTTGTTGTTTTTTTGCGGAGCAATTCTGCTGATCAATGACTTCATTTAATTCATTGCTGTTAAGTGATTTCGCTGTAAGACCTCATGAGATACAATTGGAGAGAAAGAAGTGCAGTCCTTATTGCTCGGGTACTGTGATCTTCTCTCGAACCATGATCACAGAAACATGAATGGAATAGAGAGCCACTAAAACAACATAACAAACGTTAGTTAGCCAAGTGAAAATTTTACAACAAAAGCTGAGTTAACATTCTCAGACGGGACAACTGCCCTCACAGGACCTTTGACCTTTTCTTAATAGCTCACCAGACTGAAAAATATGAAGGACAGTTGGATGATATCAGTGGACGCAACCGCGTACAGGCCTCCCAAAACTGTGTAGAAAATAGTGACAGCTGCAGAGATCAGGATGGAGAATGTAGATGATAGATCGAGAATGATGATCATTGTTACACCTGGAAACTGCATGTATATTATATCAAAGACAGTGTGAAAAAAATATACTAATACTATGAATAAAAGACTTCAATACTCAAAAAATTCAATCACTAACCAAGCGTGGCAAGGGTGCAGGCCACCCACAAAATATCACTGACCAAAGCAGGAATTAATATTGCTGTTGTGAACAATTGGCCATAGCGAATCTGAAAGGGGTCAGGGACCTCATTTGTTTTGCAAATAAAAATCCTCCTTGGATGAAAAAAACAAAAACATACCACAGGTGCTGAAGCTCATCCTGCCATGCACTCTAAAAAAACTTTGGTCCCAGTAAACCGAGTAAAATATTCAGTGACAAATTTACTTCAAACATTTTCAGCAACTCACCTAAAAGAAAATCCACAAAATATGCAAGAGGCCCGAAAGCCTAAACGAGGCCTTGATCTGGCGAGTAAACAACCTCAGCCGTCCCAAGAATGTGACCTCCGCCAACCCAAGTTGCTTGAAGGAAACACCAATGAAAAAGAAGTCAGTATTGAAATTAAACGCTGAGTAAAAAACACAAGAAGTCATTGTCAGCGCAGCAACCATTCTCAAACAGGGACTCTCTTTAGGCACAAACAGCTCTTAGACAAAACTAGCAGCTCACACACAAGAGGCGGATGAGTACCATCGGGTTAGAGTCAGAATTCAGGCTGCTATGGAGATTCAAGAGGACTACTCATGTGGTCATTAAAGATGATAGCTTTTCCCTCTTGCGATCAATCTTTACATCACAGGGGACAAAGCGGTCCCGGTTTGATAGACTTGGAGAGGCGCCAACTTGGACTTCGAGCCGCAGTGGAGGAGTTGAGTGTTTTAAAAACAATTTTTATGCAAACAGTGTATAATGTACTGTTTCCTCAAGATTTTTAGAGGATGTGCTTTGCCTGATTAAGCCGTACAGCTTCCCTAATGACTCTTACCTACTCCTTTCTTTAAGGAGGTTCTCGGTTTTGCCCATTATCAACTGCAGTCTTTCTTCTGGTGTAGTCGCCCAAAATTTTAAGCATGCTGTTGTTAATGACATTAGAAACCGAGTGTCTTGGTTTGTTGAATCTGACCAAAGTATTCTGTTGGCTTGCTTGCAGTTCCAGGTGAGCATTAGTGATAGCGCTCTAGAGTAGGTAGTAATCTGATTTGTCAGAGAGAACCTTTTGGCTTCCAGCAAAAATCTGAATTTTAGCTCATCTGGTTTGAAACTGGATGGATCTCTTGTAGTCTGAACAGTCACAAACCACAGAAAATCAGTTTTGTGCAAGACAGATTGAAACCACATTCGGGACGTCATTTCATATTGGATTTGGACAGGATACGTCTCAGACTGAACAACTCTTTGATTGAATACCCATGGACATTTCAGAGTGTCCAATCAACCTGCCATGCATGTCTTTAGAATGTGAGAGGAAACCGGAGTACCCGGCGAAAGTTCACACAGGCATGGGGAGAACATGCCAACTCCACTCAGGACGGCCGGAGCCGGAATGGAACCCACGACTTCTGCACTCTGAGGCGGGTGTGCTAAACTTCTACTACCGTGCTGTCCCATCAACACCCTGGACCAGTCCATTGCAGGGAACATATAGAAAAAAAAAACCAAAACCCAGTGACAAGCCATTGTATCCCTAAAGGTACAATGAATAGAATAATAAAGAATGTTTTTTTTCAGAGCATCAAAAAAACGCCTCACCATGGGTTTCCATATCACATTTTCCATTATTATTATTTTTAGAAATCACAAAAGATCACCACCCCGTGTTTGACAAAACATATCAAATTGTTATAGCAACACATTCCTGGTGAACAAATGCAATGCTACATATGGGGGAAGAGAAGAGGAATGGAGAGAGAGAAAGGAGTGCCATCATCCAAAGAGAACTCCTTTTTTTTTTAAGAAACTAATTACCTATCCTCCCTATAATTACACACACTACATCTGATATACTCTGTTGGATCGTCTGGGTTTTCTGGCGGCAACGATACGCAGTTGCCCTCCGATTTCAGGCGATTGAGAAGCAGGAGGCCCTCCTTGTCCGGGTCAGCGGTGCACAGGATCCAGTGGTTGTTGGACTTTTCTGCTTTGTGGGCATCCAAAAAGGTATGAGCGGTCACCTCATATTCATTCCCATATGTGGTCCTGCCAGGGGGGGAGGACAAGATGGAATCAAATAAATAGATTGGGTAATAAAAATATTGCAATTGGATGTTAATTTAAAGACATGAAAAAAATCTAGGATACATTACAGTAAGCAGTCATGGCACTCATTTAAAAAAAAAAAAGTATAAAAAATCAAATAAAATCGTCATTTAATGAAGTTCTGCATTACAGTTTTAGAGTTGATTCACAATACATTTGAATTAAACAATTTTAATAAAAAATGCTTAAATGAATTGAAAAACTCTTTAAAAGTAAATCCTGGGTGTGATGAAATAACTGACTGAGACCTCCAATGGTGCCTTGAAATGCAAATGACTCGACCTGCAAATTTTTCTATTCAATTTTATGAACTGGAAGTGTGAGCACACACTTGAGGTGTGAGTGCTCTACGGTGGTGGGGAACTCAACCCATTTCACAGTAGCAGTGCTTTGTCATATAGTGAACAATTAAAAAAATGTAAGGCTGTTTATTGCTACTTCCAGTTGAACTTCACTCTAAAACTAAACATCGAAGAAAGAGAATTTCACCATGTATATCTAAAATAATTATAGCTCAGTCAACCAGTCCGCAAATAAAATGCGATTGCTAAAAAGCAACCGTGGCCTGTGCACTTAGACAACATAACAGCACTCAGTCATATATTCTTTATCCTGTTAAGGTGCTGCACAGATGAGCTGAGAAGACTTGTGACGTCTTAACAAACAGTCATATCAGTTGTGTCGGTCTTATACTGCCCCCAGGTGGAAAAGGGGAAAAAGCAGCCTAATGACCATTCATTTCATGCACCGTGACGACAACTGATGTTTCAAAAACTGCCCGTTTTTATAAAGTATTATGTTATAGCGTGCTATTGCACCTCATTAAATTAAACTGCAAGTTTTGTTGTTTTATTTGGTCAAGGCCGTAGCAGGTTCATGGCATTTCCATTCATTCAATTGGAGACGACTGTTTGAAATACGAATGACTTGAGTTATGAGCATGGTCATAGAAGAAAAAAAGCTTTTATCTCAAGACACCATTTGCAAAGCCCCAAAATATCAGGTAACATAATGGAATCATAAGCAGGGATGTTCGATACCACTTTTTTTTCCAGACTGATACCATCACCGATACCAATAGTACTAATGATAACTAACATTTTAATTAACACAAAGACCGATAATTCTCAGCAAAGACAAAGTCTTTCAGACGCACATGATGACTCACCGATGTGTGTAACGGCCGCAGTGTGGCACCAACGACTAGCAAGGAAGACTTATTCAATGTCAGATATTTCAGTATCGGTGGCTGGTATCAACTCCTACACAATTACCCGATACCTTGGAATAAGGCTGATATTGGTACTCGCCCATCCCTAATAATAAGTGCTGTAAAAAATGGAAGGTTGAATGGCATTGGAAATGTGCATGTACATGTGAGGTGGAAAAGACTCCTAATTCCACTAAAAAAACGGGTTTAATTTATCTCCTCCCTGATGGACAAAACTTGTCTTTTAGTCAAGCTTTATAACTTCATCAAAGTTCCCTCACACCAGCTACTGCATGACTCTTTTTTGACAGGGTTTTGGTTGGCATCTCAAAGCAGAATAATACCGAAGAGGTGATTTTTTTCTCAAGAAAAAATGTGCAAATGGGCAAATTTGTGCATAGTGAACTGCAAATATGCAATGAACGACAGTACCCAAGGATAAGCTGTTCCATAACAGCCAGAGCATGGTTTGTCTTACAGTGGAGGACGACCACGTTGACGTTGGCCTGTGAGACAAGGAAGCAAAGGTCAACTTTGTTAAGATGATGCATGATACAAAGCAGTGGCGATAGAGACACTCACAGGAACGGGCAAACCCTCGTGCTCGAGCCTCTCCTGGGGGTCAAAGTGCACCAACTTCCACCAGGATAGGAAGCATTCCCTCTCTTCCAAGTTGACCTCCTGAAGACGAGACCTCAGCGCGGACTTCCGGAACGTCTGCACGTCACTCGTCAGGAACATCTGATATAGGAAAAAACGGCTTTGTTGTTGTTGTCTACAACAGACAGCTCATCTTATAAAAAAAGGTCAAGCTCTGACATTATTGAATTTTTTCCCCCCAAAAGCTAAAAAAAAACTGTACAATTTTTACGTTATGTATGGCAGTGGACATTAAAAAATACATAGTGATAGATATTTTTCGAAATGGAATTACATTTTATGAAAATAAAAATAACATATTGCATTGCTAAATATTTTTTAATTGACTTTTAATTTAAATATAAAAAATAAATAAAAACTTATACGGACTGTTTATGGATTTGGATTGATTTTTTAGTTAAAAATGTAATTACATAGAAACATCAAAATTAAAATATACATTTTTCATTGAATTTATAATGCAATCAAAAAATCGATGACATTGAAAAAAAATTGCTGCGCAGTTGTTAATATGTTCCAAACATCCGCAGTGTTTCCCTACAAATTTGCGACCTGCTTGCGACGGACGCTCCCTTAAAATATGTCTATGGAAATTAAGCTAACTTATTGATCAGGGAATGGAAAAAAAGCCCCCTTGAACTTTTGTTCAACCTCAGAATATTTTATTTAATATTCCAAAATATATCTGTGCACCCGAGTAACGACTGTCATGCAAACCGGCACCGGAAGACCACCGCCGTAGGGGAGAGTAGAACTGTATGCCTAGTAATACCTCGGCTTACATTTTGCAGAAAAATATTTGATTACTTTTATTATTAATCACTTACCCCACCGGCGAAGTCACCTGTTGTTTTCAGGGCAAAACTTTGCTCATAATGCAAGGTTGCTCCTTCAGGAGTGCCATCCACACTGTTGAGACACAAGCAACATTACAAGATTTGGCTAATGCAACACAAGTGGGGGTGTGTGTGTGTGTGTGTGTGTGTGTGTGTGTGTGTGTGCGGGGGTACCTGGTAATAACGAATGCTGTGCGCACACAGGGCTGAATGCTTCTCCCAGCACTGACCCCACATGGACCTTTAATGCTAGGAGATGGAATCTTGGTCATGTGGTCAATGTATGCATTGATGCCCAGCGCTGAACACTCGCCTTCATCACTGACATTCACCAACATCACAACATCTCCAAAGTGCAGTGCACCGTCCGTGGTCACGCTCAGTTCCACCTGAACACATGCAGACAATAGCACCAACATCATTACTAATTTTGAGGCACTATTGCCATTTAAGTGCATGATGGTACCGGACTGAGGATGTTGTGCTTGAGGAAGTCGACTCTCTGGGCAGTCAGCTCTCCCTTTTCTCTTCTACGCATGTACTTGTTCCTCACATGCTGTAGTAAAGACATAATATTTTAATGGCACTTGTCCAATAAAGAAAGATGGATCGACATTGGACAGACCAATGGGCAGGTAGATGAAGGGTTTGCTAGGCAGATAGATAGATGGGGGGAATTTTGTTGGGTAAGTAGATGTTTTGACGGATGAATAACATGACAGATGGGCTGGTAAACTGTAGATAGAAAAATAAAGAGCGATGTTGGTAATTAGAGCCGGACAGACATGAAGTTACAAAATCTGTACTGTATCCAACAGAGAGGGAAACGTGTTCGTCGGGTGTCACTGTCGCGTCCGTGAAGTATTCTTCGAGTTCAGTGCATATTTAAACGGAGCTAAAACACTAAACAAACCAAAATGTCAAGCGCTTCATTTGACCACAAACCTCTTCCAAGTGTTGCTCCTCGTTCCAGTTGCCGATTTTCACGTTCGTGCGGTAGGTTTTAAAATCGGGCATGGAGGTCATTTTGTTAGCCATTTTGTCGTTTGCTTGTGAGCCAATTTCAAACTACAATGCTCGGGTTGTGGTTTCTATGGCAACGTCCCTCCAACACACGCTCACACCGAGCGCCGCTAGAGGACGCCATAAATCCGACACATCGGACGTAAGCGAAGCGATGTGCTTCACGCATGCGTATAAAAAGCATGTCATCCTTTGACGTAAAAAATTACGTCAAAGGAGGGTCGGTTGTGGCGTGATGTGACGTCCAAGCGTCCTTCAGACTTGGAAGTGCCGCCGTTGTAATATTGACCAAAATAACTGCTGCTTTACTCCAACAAAGAGCATATCTGGCTTCTCTTGTCGTGGTTACTTAAAGTGTGTACATATTTCATGGGATTTACATACCTAATTATTTTAAACACTCAGGATACAAGCACTTACATCACACACACTACGGACAGTTGAAAATGTATAAAAATAAAATATTAAATTAGTATACATTATGGCAGTGGTTCTGAAGCACTTTACACTGATGTACCCGCCGTCAAATATATATATATATATATATATATATATATATATATATATATATATAATATTTTAGATGGGGAAAAAGTACTGTGCCATCGGTGTATGGTTTTAACTTTGGAACTCTAATTGTTGGGGCAAAGCCAGAACTATTCGAAGATTAAAAAAAAAAGACAATCTACAACTGCAAAAATAAATAAAATCAAATTATTCACATGAAAAATAATTACACACACTATACGTCATATGGTTCAGACCATGCGATGCCATTGGATAAAAATAGTTTTCTTCTCACTGGACTATATGCTTGTGATGCTTAATGACACAGAGTGGAGGTTTATAGTGAAGCCTTATGTAATTAAGAGCTATAAAATTGAATTGAATAGAGTCGAAGTTTTTTATTTAAGCTTCACTAATATGTAGCTTCATATCAGGTCATGGTTTATCCTTCACAGTTGTTTTTTTTACATTATAATCTGCTCACATAGTACTGTGATTCTGGGAAGTATTCCCAGCAATTCTGCTTTTCCACATTTTAGGTTACATAATGTTCTTCTTCCTGGCCACTAGAGGGCACAAGTGTAGGAACAATCTCAACTTGTAAAGGGAAACGTCAGACCAGGAAATATCTCTTGCCCCATGCATTAGCACGGAAGATGCAAGTGTTGTTCCTTTCCATCAAAAGTAATCAGTTTGCTTTGAGTGGCAACAAGTCAAGAACATCTTGTAACCGTAACAGAATGTATATTTTGCCTCACTTCCATTATGGTTGTTTAACAACTCAGCACTTTTGATGTTTATGTACATTTAAATAGGTTTGCATGTACAGTGTATGCTAAGTGCTGTTGTGAAAACTTTACTTAAAAAATACCGTTCTCTATATTGCAGTTCCACATCTTTTTTTTTGGTAATAAATCCTACCAAATACAACAGCTGACAGTTTTTTGACAGAAGTGTTGTAAAGAGGACTTAAGGTGGTTACAAATACCAATATAGAACAATAGTCATGTGGTGCAATGGAACAACACCATTTAATTAAGTAATTTGTTAAAATGTGGAATGTTGAGTTGAGATGTGGTGTTGTGCGTAAAATCCACTTTGGTATCTTGACTTATTACTTGAATTGTTCTGTGGCCATTTCATTTACTCATGTATAACATCAGTTTTACCCATTGGAGTGTATTGGAAATAATGCCATTAATCCTAATTCCTCAAACTTTTTTCCCAGTACAAGAAAGGAGAATGTCTTGAAAGGATGAGGCTTTGGGATGTCAGGAGCTGGAGTCGAGTTGTCCGGTAATAGTCCAGGGCAAGCACCGAGGTGTGAGTTGGGGTCTAAAGCAGCGAGCTCCATGTGTGTGTTCTCATTTTATGTATTTCAATGTTTGCTCTCCTTGCCCTCACGCAAGGATATCAAAGCACTTAAAAAGCAAAAAAAAATAAAAAATACAAAATAAATAAAAATAAATCAACTGACTAGGGAAAAAATAAATTGGGGCATTCGTATGTCAAGGTACCGCTTGGAGTAAGGCTGTGACCTAACAAAATGTGGAATGGGTCAGTTGCAATGAATACTTTGCGAACGCACTGCACTGTAATTTCTAAACAGTCTACTGGGATCCTGTCCAAGTCACTATTTGTATCCTGTCAGTGACCGTTGGCCCGGCCCAGGACTCCGGCACCGTTCATGTGACTTCGTTTGCAGTTTTTCTCCTCCTCACTGTCATCCTCCTCTTCATCGCTCCTGTCGTCTCCTTCCAGCTGCACACGCAAGAACCACAGCATAAAGTGAGAGTGCCATAGAAAACGTAGCACCCAGCTGTAATAAACGCACCTTGCTGAAGAGACACTTGAAGAACATTCTTGCTATAAGGACGGCCCAGTAGAGGTGCAGCATCTGGAGTACCATCAGCATGACGTTGAAGAAATAGTAGCCAAAAAATGCAGCGTAGCTCTCCAGCGGATACACCCACGTGCAGTGGATCACCCTGCGGACAATCACATTTAATTTGGATTTCTCACTGCTAAACAGCAAAGTAAGAATTACATTGCTCAGGGCAAATATGTTTTCCCACAATTAATATGAAAGTAAATGTTGACTCATGAATGTATTCAATTGCAAATACTCACCAGAAAGGAAAAATCACAAGTCTGGTCAGCATGAAAAGCAAGGTGAAGACCACAAACATGGCATTAGCCGTCTTATGCCACTTAGCATAGTTGAGTACCTTTGCACCCTGCGAGAAAAAAAAAATCTGACAAATTCATTTTGGTTTGTTTGTGTACAACACAACACACACTCGAGCCAACGAGCCGAGCGAGCTGACCTCGAGCAGGATGTCAGCTGAGTCGTGGAGCGCCATCACGATGGTGCCCACGCGGATGTAGTTGGAGATCCACGAGAATGCCAACAAGGTCAGCGTAGCGATGTGGTGGAGCACCTGCTCTTTAAAGTCCTGCACCAGAGAGAAAGACAGCAAACTAGCAATGAATTGAGATTGGAAACCCAAATGTCAGAAGTGACGTGTGGTTTGTGCGCCGCAGTGCTTCCCAACCGTTATTGAACCTAGGCACCTGCTTTACATAAGAAAAATCTCCCACAAAAACATGTTACAAAATATATCAAATCTGAAATGATTATTCTAATATTTGGGAACAGAAACAGTGATTTACAAAGGTTAATTGTACCTTCTTGTTATCTAGTGGAAGATCATTTGATTGTTGTGTCTGTCATTACACGTCACAGACGTATAGGTTGTTTGTTCCATGGCCAAGGTCATAAGTTTACTGACTTTAATTACAGAATATGAAATCAGTTTTCTACATTGAAATAAACTGTAATGCCATTAATTTGTTCCCCCCAAAACAACAAAAAAAATATATTACCTGTCTTTAATAAATAAAATAGCACTCTATGGTGTAAAACAATAAAAAATATAAGCAATAAACTGGTTTTATAAAGTGTAATTATTACTCTACACACTAATTTATTTTGTTTAAATCGGCAAAAAAAAGATCACTAAGTGGCTTTTTTTATTAATTTTTTTGCATTAACACATTACAAAATAAGACAAAATTGGCCCAAAAAGGGACGATTTTTGCAAATTTCTCTCTGTTGTAAAGTTAAATAATACTCAAAGAAACGGAATATTAAAACAAATGCACTAGCTTTAATGCATATCTTTATTTTGTATTAAGGGACCCAAAATGAGTTATTTTACTCATTATTAATAAAGCCAACTAATTACTTATTGGGATTTAGTCTTCCAAATATCAGAATGTGTATCGGCCCCCCAAAAAAATATGCACGGGCCATACTATAAATGGCCCATTTGCTTGATGGTTTAAAGTGCATTGGCAACTGTGCCACTCAAATTTTGTCTCACAACACAAAGCAAATCAAAAAGTTTAAAAACCCAAGATCCATTGTATAAAATTTTTAAAAGTCAAAAGTATTTTTTCCTGTATGACACTTGTGCTTTTAAAGAATTCAAATTATTCAAATATACACACTTGCCTTCCGCTTCACATCAAACGTGAGGCTGAGGAGCAGCGACAAGTAGAAGCCCATTTCCAAGAAGTAATACCAGTACTGGGATTGCAGCAACGACTGGACACATGACAGGACATTACGATTCATTTAATGTTCTTTAAGTTAATCATAGTGAATTTTGTCACATCAAAACATGTACCTGTTTAGGAAAGCCTGCCCAAACCTCCTTCAGACTGTAAAACCAGGGTTTCTAAAATTAAGAACAACACAAAGCAGTGTCATGGTAACACTAACAATAAACAATGAGGTGCAAAAATACAAAACAAAACATCCACTTACATCGTGGAGGGCGACAATGCCGCCAACAAATGCAAAAAAATAGAATACACATCTCCAGCTGTTGAAATATGAAAGCAATAAGGACATGTAAAAAAAAAATTGTAATTGAGGAACATTTTGTGACTGAACACACACACTCTCACACACACCTGGCCTCACAGAATCTCTTGCGAAGACCTGGACGCTGGTGGTTCCGCCTCCTCCTGAACCACAGTTGAACTTTTCGCTCGGTCCAGCTTGTCTTCTTACTCAGAGCCCTCACGTCCGCCTGACACACACAATTAATAATTATTATTCACTATTCAAAAACAACGCATGATCTTGCATTAGTTAACCTGTGATGGAACGTGTGCTTTTGTGCAGAAGAAGTTTTCCAAGACGGCATTTTGCTCTACAGTGCGACGTAGACTGTCTTTGACACCGCAAATGTCGGCCAGCGGTGCGGCCACCAACCTGCACAGCAACATGAAAAGGCAGGATTGTTGCAATTTTGAAGGAGGCTATTTTGAGCATCTTCTTGATCAAACTGTAGTTACTAACTGTAATTGTTATAAATTAGCACAAATGTCATCAATTGATACTTTTTTAAATTGTAAGTATACAGCAACTTTTGGACTATTCAGGATATATTTTACATAACATAGATCATCGTCTCTGCTCACCTCTCAAACAGGAACCTGACAAAGAGGAGGCAGAGGGCGATTGGCAGCGTGTCGTAAAGCTGGGAGGCTTTGGCGTAGACGCGGCCATCGCGGTCCTCTAGGTCCGCCCATGAAACGTTTACAGGCAGCCACAAACGCTCCCACCACAGCCACTCAGTGACTGTTTGCAACATGCTGTGGGGAAACAAACAAAGTGCACACATTTGTTTAACAACACTGATGCACACAAATTTATTGCATCACCAAGTAATTTCTCCTTTTAGGAGACATTTAGAAGATTGTTTCCCAGCCTTTACCAGATTTATATTACAAAATGAAAAGAACAAATTCATTTAGCAAGAAAGAGACTTCAATTAACCTAAAGTGTTTTGGCTGGACCGCACATCTGCCTGACAGTTCCTGAACCAAGCAGATCGAATCCGGACTCGGACCTTCTTGTGTGGAGTTTGCCTACTCACCCCGTTACTCGCATGTTTTTTTTCCCGGCTACTCCGGTTTCCTCCCTCATTCAAAAACATGAATATTTGTCTCATTGAAGAATCGAAATTTTGCATAGGAGTAAATATGAATGCTTGTTCTTTTTTAACATGTGCCCTCTGATTGGCTGGAAACCAGTGTAGGATGTAATCTATTCAGTGCTACCGAATTCCGAAATCAACTGGGATGGGCTCCGTAACACCTGCAACTCTCGTGAAGATAGGCGGTAGAGAAGATGGATGAGCTTGTTAGTAAGATAAGTTGGGTACATCCTAGACAGATTTCCAATGAATTGCAGGACACATATAGACATATAACAACATTTCTTCATTTTATCGCACCTCCTAACTGCTTAAATACTCATTTAAAGCAATCAAATCAGTTGGTTTTGTATTATTTTCAACAAAAATCCACTGGCTGACATCAGATTTAAGGAGGCAACGAGTGCAGACACCAAAGGGCAAAATGATAAACAAAAGGAGGTTAAGAGCAATTCGCAGATGGCAAGATTACAAAGAAGTAAAGTCCTCTGTCTCCCGTGGACTCTGCCCATACGTGTAGATAAAACATGTGGACAGTTTGTTCACCAAAGAAAATGACTAATATTTGCGTGCGCCATGTTGTCGTTCTACGAGAAGCCGTTGAGTCAGTTTGTCAGCATGGCCATGCAGTCATTTGAATAGCTGCGGGCAATGTTTTTCAAGGCGAGTTCGAACAGAGGGAAGGGAAGGACATTGGAGAAGGTGTGTACTTTGTGTGTGGTTCAACAGCAGACAAAGTATATATACTAATATATATACATATAAAACAAAAGACAGGAAATTCTGGGAAATAAGAACACGTGAAAAACATGAAGTCAAAGCCCCATGCACACTCACCTTGTCGCTTTTCAAGAAACCAATATGAGCAGTGTGTCAAAATCATGTAGTCCGCTTACACACACCCTGTTAGATCCTCTTTAACTGCCTGTCTCTATGAAGACACCTTCATGCTAAACCAATATTTACTCATGTCCCGATCACTCCCTACATTAGTTTGCCGTGTGTGCGTGTGTGTGAGAGAGAGAGAGAGAGAGAGAGGGAGGGGGGGGGGGGCTAGCGCACCTGGGTGGAAACTTGTAATAGTGCCCTCCCTCTTGGCCAGCCACGCTGATCACACTCTTCAGAGTTGCTGTAAAGACATAATTCAGTTAAAAAAGAGAGAAAAGAATAGGAAAACAAGCAGCTGGGAATTTGAATTCGTCATTCAACCAAAGTTCTGTTTCAGCTCTCACCTGTAGGAATTCCCTCTGGAATCCTGGAAGACCCCCTACAAAGGGCCCCATTAGGTAGAAAAGAAGGAGGAGTCAATGCAAGGCTTTTGGAGGAGAAACAGGAACCTTCCCATTAGGAGAGTCACTGTGCATAGAAAGAGACGGGCTGGTGGTTAGTATCAAAGTTCACGAGTAATTCAAGTGCGGGGAGGCTCCCATTATTGGCAAAGTTGAAATAACAAAGAAAAGAATTGAGGGCAACTTACATGGGCACATGAACAACACGTCACATCGTGTCAATGCCGGAACACTGTCGACATAGTAAAGATCCCACTCTCTACTAAAGATATACACATACATGTTGTCAACCAGGCCCCCCCAACCCCTGTATTAAGAACCTAAAACTATTACTGAACAGAGCTCACAAGGAAAAAACAGACATAAAAATATGTTGTTCATTTATTATAATTTTGTCTTATTTTGTATATCAAAACCTCTAAAAATAAACATTTCATCTACGAGCGTAACTGTGGATTCTATAGCTCCCACGCTCCTCGGTGACGAGCCACATCGGGTAAAACTGAGCGTCACCGAGGAGGGCGGGCTATTTCAGCTGCGTCTGCGGGTATAAACCAACAAGAATAAATAATAAAACGATTTAAAGTTTTCGTGTTGGGTGGCAAGGAGTGTTTTGGAGCAACGCGGTCGTTTTCTCTGAATTGTCTTTCTGTTGTATAAACGTGTGACGATTGAAAAGGATAAAGAGTGCCTGGGGGTTATTATTTAAGTGATAAGGGGGTGGGTGAGGCTCCAGGCACAGGCAAGATAATAATCTGGATTGTTCCTCTCATTCCCCCCTCATCACTTTCGGATGCCTCCAACCGCTTCTCATACTTGTGTGTTGCGTTTAAGTTCACTGGGGGAAGGGGGCACTCGGTCTCCCAGCTTTGTGAAGCTGGTCGAATGGCTCGGCTTGGTGGGGCGCTCCTCTGAGCCAGGGGCTCTTTGTCTGGAGGGAAGGGTGGAGCACCGGCCTTTGCCCCTGGAGCGAGGCTGCTGAGGTGGGGGGCCTTTGAGTGAGAAGAGTTCGCCGGAGCTGGGGGACTGCTGCGGGGACTCGATCTTGGGCTTGGCTGACAGCGAAGGTTCGAGGGGGACCAGTGGCACGAGAGATGCCTGCTGACGGAACCTGGGGAGGCTGCTGGAGTGGCTGGGTCTCGGCAGGCTGTAACACGTCTCAGCCCCTCGGTGGCGTGAAGGCAGGGTGGAGCAACGGGCCTTGACCCAGGCGCCGGGCTCTCGGGGAGGGGGAGTGATGGGCGCAAAGAGCCTTGCGTCCGTGTGGGAAGGTGCCATTTCTGCCATGGAGCTGCTCAGTGACTGGCAGGAAGCTCTTTTGGATGGAGGTTCTTGTTTGAAGCTTGAGTGTGGAATCTCTGTATTATTGATTGATGAGGTGTCTTCATCTGCATGAGAATGTAAGAATTTATGAGAAGAAAATAATCACCCACTTACAGTACGAGTTCACAAACCTTTTGGGTGCAGAAACCCCCTCCTCAGTTTCATGTGAACCACTTAATAAAGATTATGTTAGGGCTTTCTATATTGATACATATTGAATATTTTATTATAATTTTTTTTTACTCTTTAAAATTTGGACCTGGAAGAAAAAGGCTGAATTTTAATAATTCAAATTCTAAATATAATATTTAACCTTAAATAAGAGGTTAAAATAACTATGAAAAAGTCAAATTAACTGGTAAATTTAAAGATGAAATAAACATCTTTTTAAACATAATGTGCTCAGCAAGACTGGGAAAATCACAATGTTTGAATTTCAAATTAGTGTATCGATGAATACTGATTTATGACTCTCCAGGCAACGCCCACTTTGAGCACCTTATTTAAATATTAGTGAGGAGAGGTGCAAGAGTCCGTACCCCTTAAATACCCCTTAAAACACTTGTATTACTAAATATTTGGTTAATTAAATATGAAATACAACAATAATAATAATAATAATTATAATAATAATAATTAGTTTTTATTAGAGTTTTTTTTTTTTTAATCCTCAAGATCAGGATAAACGTGAGCTAAAATGTCACATGCAAATTGAACTGGACAGTTTGGTGGTACCATGGCCTAAACGGCTTTTTATCTCACCTGTGAGGCCCAGCTGGATCATGAGGGCGTCCAGATCCACAATTGAATTGTCTTCCTCATAAGCTGCTGTTTTTTGATTGTCCTCCCCTTGAGGTTTTCTCTTCATTTCATCTTCTTCGTCTTGCTCACCTTCGTCACTCACTTTTAGTTCCTCCTCCTTGTCCTCTGTCTTTTTGGCTTCCTCTTTCCCCTCATCTTCTCCCTCACGTCCTCGCTCTTCATCACCCGTTCCAACGACTTCCTCAAATGACTTCCCAGCATCTGAGTCGCTATCACTAGTCCGACTGTGCTCCTCTTGAGCTACGTCAACCTCCATCTCCAACACCTGCTCCTCCTCCTCAACCTCTTCCACCTCCTTCTGGACCTGGAGCTCTTCTGGTGGTGCCTCCACCACAATGTCTATGTTGGCGGGGAAGGGGAAGACGGAGCGTTTGGTGGAAAGCGACTTGGCGTGCGCCTCCTGGTCCTGATTAAGCAGAAACTCCATCAGCATCATGTTCTCCTTCTTCAGCTGCTCCCGCAGTGACCGCGGCACGTCTGGGATCAACCAGCCCACTAGCATGCTGAGGAACATGGCCAGATTCTGAAAGAAATCAAGCATTGTTGTCATCTGACTGTTACAGGTACAGTAAACTATTCCAAGGGGAAAGGGACCGAGACCATTTTATGCATGTATGAAACTCATCATACATCATTACCCTTAAAAAATACTTACTGATGATTTGATTTAGAAAAAAATGCACTGGAAGTGCCCATGTACATGAACATGCAGTAAAGACTCTCCGTAAAGTCAACATGAACATGCAGTAAAGACTCTCCGTAAAGTCAACAAACAACCCTGTCTAAAATTAGCTACTCCCCAACCTAAAAAAGTATTGGGCTCTCCGTCGAGATGTATCACTTCAACAGACTTCTTTGGCAAAAAAAAAAAAAAAGCAGATTCCATTGGTTTGGTGCCATTTTTGGACATTATTACATTACAAAATAAATAAAAGCCATGAAGTCCAAATAAGCAGAGCTTTACAGTATTTGGTGAGTGGAGTCCATTGTTCACATTATGTCCCTTTTAATGTCATTGACAGTCCATTTATCTGTCTCTCTCTCAAAAGGAGAACACATTTTTTTTCAAATATTTACCTGGAAGAATATGACAAAGATCAGTTTTGCAGCCAGAACAGACCAATACTGTTTAGAGAAGGTGTACGCATCCGGCGCCCACGGTGGATCCCTGTAGTCCTTATACCTAAAAAAAAAACCCCAAAGCATAGCATAAAGTCCATATTGCTACTTCGTGGACACATAACTCTTAAGGTTGTGCGTTCACGTCAGGGGTCAGTAAAGGTCGCAAATGTTCGCAACACTTTTTGCATTTTTTCCCGTCACAAGGACATTTTGAACATGTTTAAAATCCCCTTGTAACAAGAAAAGTACAGGCGGATGTCTGATGAACGTATGTCGAATATTTGTGACCTTAAATGAATCCTGACTTAGCCAATAGTTGCAACTATTTGACGCTGAGTTTATAGAAATCCTCGCCACCTGCACATGGATAATGTTGTGTTGGGGGCGGTGCCCGGCGGGAAATTAGTGACGTTGAAGTAGGACAAGGAGTGCTCCGTGTAGCCGCTCATGGTGCCGTTGCTGCTGTAAATGTACTGGTAAACCATGCGAGGCACAAACTCCGACGTGAAGGAGATAACGAACGCCTGCGGAAACAAACCACAATTGAATAACATTAGTCAACGGTACCGCAAATGCATTTTTAATAGCGCTTGTTCTCATGAGGGTGAGCTGGACTGGCTGTCAGCCAAATGCAAGGGCGCATAAGAAAGTCATTTGTTGCAGCCTTATACCAAAACTGATGAAAAAAATAAATAAATAAATAAATAAATAAATAAATTCAGGCCACATTGAGAATGTGAATTTTTTTTGTAATAGCTTAAAGAGGGAGTTTTATTGACAGTAGTAAATGATAAAAATGATCTCTAAAAAAAATAAATAAATAAATAAAGACAGACAGCCAACCATTAAAATGCGTGGTCGTGGAAGGTGGGGAATTTAAGCCCCCAAAACTTTATTATTATTTTTTTTTTAAGTTTACCCTCAATGACAATAAAAAGAGGGAAAAGAGGGTACCAACAAATCTGTGGGTGTGAGAACGCGGGCGGGGATTGGCTGTAACCTAAAAACCACTACGCCCGAGGAAACACAACCAATCAATCACATTACTTACGAGGTGTCAATCAACTGATAAATTTTAGTTTCATAGCACTCCATTTCAAATAAAGTGCTTTTCTGGAAGGCCAAGTTAACAAGCCAGCTGATAATTCAACGTTACACACATGAACACATACAACACACACCCACAAACTTACATTGGTAATGACAGAAAACTTGCTGATTCCACAAAGAATGTTGTACCATATTCCTGGAGGTGGTATATGCGAGAAAGAAAACAAAGGAGAAACAAAGTAGGGGGAGAGAAAGACAGTTTGTGTGCATAAGTGTAAGTGAGACACAAATGGAGGGACAGTAAAGGAAAAGAAAGCGATTTAAAGTTCCTGAAGACACCGAGTGGCAGCCACGCCAATGTGATCATGCATGCGTGTGTGTATTCAGTGCACCTATGTCTTTACACCGAACAGCATCCGGCCGTCGGATCTCGGTCACAAACTTGGCGGCGTCGAGGCGGATCTCGATGACGTTGTTGAGCAGAGCAAACGCGGGCGCCAGTGGGAAGGAAGCCACGAACAGAGATACAAAGCCGTACTGGATGACTGCGGACAGAAAGACGCCGGTTTTAAATTGTGTGCCGTGGAGAGTGTGAATGTGGACGAGGAAAAAGACGCTCACTCATCTCCATGTATTCCGGGCTCACGCCTTCAAAGGGCTCCAGGGCAAAATCTTTGTGGAACTGCTGCTTGGATCGCTTCTCTTCGGCTTCATCCATCTCATCCTCTTCACCTCTATCCTTGCCTTTTTGCTCCTGTATGGTTCTGTACATCTTCCTTAACTTACTAGAAAGAACACAAAACAAACACTGTTCACCAGGAGTTGTAAACTTTGATATTTGTCAGCAATGTAGGCGGCGAGCGGGTGAACGTACGGAATGAGAACCTCAAACACGTTGTTTTGAATGAGCTGTTTTCCAAGCATGATCATGCTGAGCTGGATACACAACTCAATGAGGCAGCCTGGAGGCGCACACTAGGAAGGAGGATACAAAAAGGCATGTTTTCAACTACGTCACAGGAAGCACAACGAGATATCAGGCCACACCTCCTCCATGCGGTAGTCGCTAAAGACGTAAACATAGTCTCCAGGCCGACCGGAAAACCTGAATGACGACAACACAGGTTCAGGAATAAAGAGGAGGCGCCGTGTCAAATGAGTGACAAGACGTGAAAAGATGCTCACCTGCCCTTAAAGAAGGCCACGTAGAAAATAGGTGCAAAGGCGTTCATTGATTTGAGAAAGAATGACTTGAAGATCAACCTTTCTTCAAACTCTTCTTGTGTCTTTGGGAGCTCTGATTGGAGAAGGCAAACATCTTACATTACAAGGGCTTCCTTATCATGAACTTAAATGGGACATAAGCGAAATGGAGCTGTTCAAATGTAGTGAGGTGAGACACCGGTGACCTAAAGTTTTTCATAATTTTTTTTTTTAATTTTTGCAATTGTGATGTTGTGAATTTACTTGAAGGTAACTAATTGAGAATTGAGTGCAACGCAGCTCAACAAACAGTGGATTGACATAGCGAATAAATCTTAAAAAATTGGGATTTTTCCTCTTTAAGACACACCCAGTTGACATTTACTGTAAAACTAAACAAAAAAAAAAGAGAATTCCATGTGTATTTAATCGATACTCAGCTCAAGTTGGATGCACTGATTAACATGACCTCATAGTATTATCAGAGTTCCATGTTGGTAAGAGGCAAATACGACGCATTAGCAAATATTTAGGTTTTGTTCACTGCAGGCGTCACATGCACAGATCCGCAAGAGTACAGTGGATCCTCGGTTTATGACCAATTTTGGAACATGTCGCTAACATATGCTAATGTGGTAATAAAGGCACAATTACAGTAAACATTTGTGTAATTGACAAGTGTAATTGAGTCGCTTGTTGATGAAGTGCTGCCTCCACAAGCGAAAATACAAAACACATGGGAAGTGCTTTGAGTGGTGTAAAAAAGGACAAATATTCATAAATAGAGTGATGGTACATACCGAGCTCAGTCAGCCACACAGCAATGGCTCCGTAGACTTCCTCTAACACCAGAACCACCAACATGTTGAGGATGATGCCCGTGGTGGTGACCGTCATCCTCACGCTGGCTTTGGCCTCATGGTCGGGGTTCATGGACCACACGCTTAACATGCAGATGCGATACACGGCCACCCCGAACACGGCCGAGAAAGTCACAAAAACCTGGACGAGCACACACACACGCGCGCACACGCACATCCACACTTGATATTTATTGGAATTGCTTGTTGAAATGTAAATGTAAGACATGAGCTTTAAAATATTGTGGCTGACCCGACAAAATTACCATTGAAGTGATGCATTTCTCTCATAATCAACATTTTAACCATCCATTTCATTTTCCCTTTGCATTTCGTCAATGTGCAATGTCCACTGCATATTCTGCATGTTTTTGATAATTTGATCCCTCCAACACACCTGATTCAAATGATCAGGATTGTTTTCTGGCTTTGGTCAAGCTGATTGAGCTGATCATTTGAATCAAGTGTATTGGAAGTGAAAAGGGTCTAAAACATGAAGGATAGCTCGGGTTTTGGAGTTGGTGACCGCTGTTGTAGAAAACATTGTATCTGAATGGGTGGAAAGACATTAATAAAAGTCTTTCAATTGTCTTTTTTTTTTGGGATATAGCTCTTGCATTGGATGTCACTCGGCCCTTTTGGATTTGAATTCAAAGAGAATTTTTGAGCTCTAAAAAGGAAACAATAACACAGGTGTACCAGTAGCAGCAGTGTGGACACGTTGATGAGGTAACCTGGCAGGTGATCCTCAATGTCCAGGGATTCTGGCTCGAGCTGTATAAAAGAATGAAAATAAATAAATAAACAAGTTTATATTCTCAGCTTCCTTTGGTGGCCTTAAGTTGGCTCAAAAAGAAGCACTGAGCTATATTTACAACCTAAATTGTTATATTGGTTCTATGAAATTGGGTAGGGCAGGGTGTACCCCGCCGACTCCAGCACCCCCCCCCAACCCTTGTGATGAAAAGCGGTACAGGTAATGGATGGATGGAGATATCTTTTTCTTTTTACCATCAGATTTCAGACTTTATGCGCAGCAATTTCAGTCTAATCTGTCAAAGGCCTCCAGAGTCAATAGTTCTGGTCAAGCTAATTTAAAAACTGTATCATAGCAATGGGACCGTTTAAGTAATCAATATGTCAATTTTACGTTGTTGGGAATCTTTTCTGTTTAAAGTCAAGTAGCGACGATGCCTACGCCAATTTATCGAGTCATTATGTATTCTTATACGTTCCGCTGTTTACTGGGCAAGCCCAAAGACAAGCACTGTCAACAACCAAGACGTCCAACCCAAATTGAACGACACTTTCTGCTATTTCCCAAAGTTTACACAACAATCGCCAGCCACAGACGGTCATCGCCCAAGCCCAAAACAAGTCAGTCGGCAAAGATCAACAGCTAACGTAGCACTAGCAAGCAACGAGTTTGGCAGCGTGTCTGGTTAAAAGGAATTAAGGCAGGAAGAGTGGGTTATGTCACTTAAAAATATTACGTTGGCAGGTTATTTTCTCCACAAGAACACACTGATTTGGTTCATTTACGAAATTATTTTGACACATGATAGTATAAAAAGGGAATTCATCAGAGATGAATGATTACGATATTTGTAGCTATGGCGAACCCATGTTGTGTTTAGTATACACAGTTTAGTTATGGTAATAACAGAGTGCCACTGCATTTCCCTCACTGGATTTTGTGCACACGCGTGGTGGGTTATATTTTCCACCTGGCAGGTGTATGTATGCCAGCTAAACATGACCCGCCTCCTGCCTTTCTCTCTCAATCAGTAATCTGGGCTAATCTCAGGCAGGTAAGCGGCTTTGGACTCAACCATTCACAGAAGGTGGAGGGGGTTGCGGGTTTTTCCTCAGGGCGTTAATATATTAACCAAAACATTCACAAGCTGTAGTGCGTGAACATGTAATTGTTCAGTAAAGATTATTTGAAATGTTTGCATAATAACATTTGTGGAAATTAGTGCACGAGTAGCGCTGCTGAACAAATGAGATTAGGATAACCGTTAGCGCCCAGGCGAGGTTTAAATCACCTTAGTGCAACAACCCCGCCCTCTCCCCACGCTTAAACAGCAAACCTCCCTCAGAGCGATACCTGGTAGGAAAGCATCTGGTCCCTCTCGCCATCCACTCCGTCCCCACTTTGAGTCAACTGCAACACAACACAATTTTGGCGCGGCATTTTACAT
Organism: Idiotropiscis lumnitzeri; assembly: GCF_059441095.1. Taxonomy (NCBI): domain Eukaryota; kingdom Metazoa; phylum Chordata; class Actinopteri; order Syngnathiformes; family Syngnathidae; genus Idiotropiscis; species Idiotropiscis lumnitzeri. Next base: position 10,650,228 of record NC_142396.1, on the reverse strand, counting down.
GCATTTGCCACCGGTCATAGTCGTGAGATAGTGCACCTTCTTTTTCCACTTTGCTTTCATTTTGGCTTTCTTCTCCTGTAATGCTTCTTCGTACTCGGGCCTCAGCTCTTCCTACAACACACAAAAACACCCACACATATTTTTATGGCACATATGCACACACATAAATATTTATATATTAGTGCTGTCAAGCGATTAATCTTTCAAAATAATTAATTGTAAAAAATTCAGCAATTAATTGCGATTAATCAAATTTTTTACTATTTTTTGTGATGCTTTTAACAGGTATTTACTTGAATAATTTCTTGTAATTAAAGTAAAATCACCAAATATGAAGTGTGTTTTAAATCAAAGACTGTTCTTCGATGAATATCATCTAAATGGAGTCTTCTCTACAGAAGTTTGCCTGAGAAGTAATTCTCAGAACTTTAGTTGGAAGCACCACACTCCAGCAGTGTTGGTTTGCATGGCCCAGCGGTAACTCAAGCACGGTGTTTTGTTTGGAGATGATGTGCTCAAGATGTACAGCGAATATGGAAATTGTTTTAAATTGACTTTGCAAGATATGCAAATTATTTTTGAAGTAAATAAAAGTGAGTTAACTTAATTAAAACACTCAATCGCATGATTTTGTTTTTTTGTGTTTTATGTTTTTTTTTTATATGCTTGTTTGGAATCAGAATAATTTCTGCAAGGAGAACAGAAGACGCAGACGCAAGACTTTCTTTGATTATTGATTAAAAATGGAAATAAAAGTGGAAAAAAATTCAGCCCCCATCGCCTAGCCCTTCCTTTCAAACGTCTACAGAGACATGCTCACCTGGACTCGCTCCTTTGGGCAGCAAATGTATAGAACACACAAACATACAATTATCACATGTAAGTGAGTAATTATGGTCATCCTTTAAAGCAAGTTTGCCCCATTTAAGAAAGGACTAATGCCATTCAGACCAATAATGACCAGTGAAAGTGTCATGCTCGTACACGTGTGCGCATATTTACGTCTGTGTGTGTATGCGTGTGTGGTCACACCTCAGTTGACCCTCGAGCCCGTGACGTTTAACCCTCTCAACACGACTGACTCAGGATTAGACATTGGAGACTATGTGAAGGAATTACAGGCAAGATGCTCAGAATGGTGACGGGGAAAAAGAATACAGTAACATGCAGCAATGTGTCTGACACATATGGTACCTCCTCATCCTCCAAGCTCGTCAGGTCCCAGGTGTGTTTTAGGCACATCTGTCGCCGTTTCCAGTGCTCCAAGAAGCAAGCAGCTACAAGATGACACACACACAATTGTGTTCAGTATGTTTTGACCAATAAGGTATGAGCAAAAGTGGACAATTTATGTTTGTGTTGGAGAAAATATGTGCGCCAAAAAAAAAAAAAAAAAATAAAAATAAATATATATATATATATATATATATATATATATAAAATAAATTAAATACATAATAATAATAATAATAATAAGACCAAACAAGTAAAAATAGTGTATAACAAATATAATAGTAAAGAAAAATAAAAGTTACACAATGAATGAGACAAACAGTGACAGGTAGGCATGGGGCAAGTAATAGATATCGTATGATAACCGTATCATGAAATTAAAATTACAGCACGGAAATGTCCTTTTTTGAAAAATTTGTGTCAGTAAAAACAGTATTTTTTCCCATTGAACACAATCCATTTTATTTTTAACAAAATATTGAATATTTCGTACGGAAGAAACACGCACTGTGTTCAAATAAATACATATAAAAAAAATTCTTCTGCTTTAATTCTTAGTAAGTCACAGAGTCCTGTTGCTGGTGAGCAATTTAAACAGACCCATGGGCTACTCTTCTTGTTTCTCTAACTAGTACTAATGCAAGGCCAATTCACATTAGTCAGAGCAAAAAGATATCCTTTGCCTTGCCCCCTCTTTCCACTTGCTCAGTGCGTAACTGCTCATCCCTCCCCTCTCTGCTTTCCGAGAAGGAGAAAAACAATTGAAAGCATTTAACTTCAAAGAGTGGGCTCGTTTACTCAACTCTGCAAGCAGCCGATAAATTTTTTAATCCATGGTAATCTATTAAACCGATAATCGGCTCATGCCAAGAGACATGATAGTTACCCCATAGAGACATGAAGATGGCAAAGAGAACCGTGGTTCCGTTGTCAAACAGGTAGGACGCTTTGGCCAGCGAGCACACCGTACTCAGCCGCCAGTAGTCGCACACTCCGTCGCACAACGGACACATGGTGATGTTCAGGTTGTCGTCGCACGTTTCCTGACTTCAAAGCCGTTGAGAAAAAGCAACTGCCATTTTTCAATGCACACATCAAGCTTTAGCATGGAGCGTATGCCTACCTTGGCACATTGGTGTCCACAGTGAAGATGCCATAGAGGAAGACAATAATGCCCAGTACGGACGGAGGGATGAGGAGCTGAGTGTAGACACCCAGCCAGGCGAAGTACAAGCCAATCTGTTCCCCAAAGTACTTCCTTTCCAATTAGAAGCAACATATGAAGATGTTGTTTTTGTTACATTGTCAAAACTAACAGAGCATAACATGCTGCTTTCTGGGCTTCCCATGTCAACTATTAACTCATTCATTGCCATTGACGGATATTGACGTCAAAAAAGTATGTTCATTTTACCAGAGCTGGTAATGAATGAGTTGAAAGCCTGGGTTAACAGAGTTAAAATATTTAACTGCGTTCAAATCTCATTAAATCTCCAGAGTTAATGCCTTTGCCACAATATATGTATATATATATTAGTGCTGTCAAGTCATTAATTTTGTTAACTAATTAATCACATATATATGTATATATATATATATATATATATATATATATATATATATATATATATATATATATATATATACGCCTCTCATCCAAAATTAGTTGGGATTGACTCCAGCTCACCCGCCACGCTAATGAGGGTAAACTCTCTAGAATAAGGATGGTTGGTTGACAGTTAAAGAGCAACCTGATAAGGTCCACAGGCTGGTACTTGTGCATGACTCCATAGTTGGCCCATTCTTCATGGAGAATCTAAGGGACAACCATGCCGCCACAAATCAATGTCTTTGCAATGCTTTTATTGACGTACAAATTGTAAAAAAATGGAGCTTACCTGTCGGTCATTGCGCTGATCTTTACCTCCTCTCCTGGAAAACGCGCCCTGTATTCCAGAATAGTGCTTATGTACAACATTTCCAATTATAGCAATGAAAAACACTCAGGGGCATGCTGACCATCGTGAATTTCAGGAAAATGTGATTATTTTTTTTGAACGGCCGGTCTATTTCTGGGCTGGTTGAAGGGCTTGATGTCCGCCCACTGACCCTGTTTAAATTTCTTCGTGTGACATGCGCCGTATTAATCCCCCTCCCCCTGTCGTCTATTACGCTAAAGCGTGTGGTGCCCCATCCACCCATCGGTCGACCAATAGTTTTCTAAGAGTGACGGCCGGCAGCTCAAACCACCCTCGAATAATATACCCTTTCCGAATTTTGGTCCCAGTACATCCCTGAATATACTGCCTTCATGTCATTTAATTTCCCTGCATGATGAACTCAATATGACGATACTTACGTCGTGCAAAGGGAAGGCGGAGTTGTAGACGTCCCGAGCCAATAAGGACATGATGCCTGGAGTAGAGTGACAGTATTCAGGGTATCATGATTGCTCTCAAGAATGAAAAAAGTTGCCACAGGGGACAATGCGGTCCTCACCGGTGGTTTGGCAGGAGTGTCTGCAGGTTGTGCGGGAAATAATCTCTGCAACCTGCACACAAACACGGTAAGTGGGTTCTGAAACAACGTCTGGATTTGCACTCCATGGTTCAAGTGACAGACACCCTTCCAATTGTTTTTGTTATCCTCAAGCCCAAATGCATATACTCTAGTTCTCCACTTACTATTCTGCTGCGTGTTGCATTATCAAAGACAGTTTCTGTTGACGTGATGTCATACCTATAAGGGAAACATACCAAGTCAGACACAAACTTCCGCCCCATGTTTTAATTATTGAGGAAAATACACTAAATGGATACAAGTATTAGGGCAGCCCAGAGTTACACATACAGGACATCAAAATGGAAAAACAATAATCATTTCATCGGTGACTGTTGGTCCTTAAAAAAAAATCTCTTGTTTTCAATAAACATGTTTATGAAATGAGGACCAAATGTACTTGCAATTTGTGTGTGGTGGTACTTACAGGTGGAGCTTGTCTCTGATGAAAGGGTGTTTGAGTGTCTTGAAATGGACCTGCGTCTGTGGATCCCGCTGGATGTCGAAATCGGGGACATCCGGCTGGAATGGCGTGTTCAATTTTGCCGCGAAGGAGTCCCACAGTCCCACAATGCCTGACCTTTTTCGCAGCTCACATTTCTGAAAATGTTCATTCACACCACACCCCCCCAAAAAATAAGTAATACAGCATTTAGAGCAGGGCTAATATGCAAATAGTCTCTGTTCCTTAGCACTCTTTAATCAAGCCGACTTAGCTTTTATATTTGTAACACGAGTCATGTAATATTTTGCTAAATTGATGCATTTTTATTCCTAAAATTTGTTCTTCTGTGCGTGTTTTGAAAACCAAATGTGGTCCTTAAACCCAAAGGTTTCCCCTCCCCCCTTGGACTTGGAATAAGAGGAGCATATAGTGAGTGTAAGTTACCTTTTTGACAGCAACTTTAATCTTCTGAAGTTCGGCCTCTCGACTGAGTATTGTCCATGGGATGTGCAGTCGGATAAAACTCATACCATTTGCCCTCTGCGTATAAACACAAGTTCCCGCAAAAGCGTCATTTTAAAGAGGCACATAAACAAAATGTTCATCAGAATGCATTTTGAAAAGATACGATCATGTCCAGTCGTCTATGTAAGGCACACTAGTCAACCTGTGAAGCTTGTGGATTTGCTGGCTTTAGACAACATATTAGAGGTGGAACACAGCCAGAATATGAGCGAAATTAAAAAAAAAAAAAAAAAAAAAGAATTGATGACCAATGTGCAATTACTGTCGACACCCCTTTGTTTTGAAAGCAACTATGTATTATCTGAATACACAAATCCACAACAGTTTTTTTTTTTTTTTTTTAACTTCCATCTCACCTAATAGTCTCTGTACCTTTGCGCGCTGTCTGGAAGGCGCAATCGAATAAATTCCGGTTTTACCGTAATGCTTGTTGTGACTGCGTGTTTTAAAAAATAATATATTGTGTTTGTTTTTATACAATTTAAAGCTGTTCCCACGCACCTGTGGCATGATTTCACCGTAATACCCAAAGGATGAATGAATACAGCACACTTCTGACATTCCCTTTCTAGTCTCTGAAATGTCAACATGCAAGACGACTGCAGCCATTAGTCTAAAAAGGTAAAGACCTAGTTAGCCCCCCTAAAGACAGTAAAAGTATGAATTGTACTTTTACTGCCTCCCAATTGCATTTGTCACATACAGTGCAGGTCCTTGCATGTGGTGCATGTCGTGGGCACGTCACCAAAAGACAAAATACCCGCCCCACTGCATAAAACAAAGAAATGTCATCTTATCGGAAGCTAAAAGTGGCAAATAAGCATGACAAAGCAAACACGGATGGCTTTTTGCATTGCCTAGAAAAAAATAAATAAATAAATAAATGTGCTAGCCCACAGGTCTGTTCTAAAAAATAGATCACTGTGACTTACTACGAAGTTGTAAAAAAAAAAAAAGAAAAAAAAGGAACATTATTATTTTTTATTTATTTAAGCATGGTACATATTTTTATACCAAATATTCAGTATTTTGTTAAAAAATAAAAGTCATTGTGTTCATTTGTTGAAAAAAAAATGCTGTTTTTATTGACGTAAATATTTAATCAAATATATTGATATTGCATTGTTTTTGCTAACGGTTATCAAACTGTCACAATTTAAGATCGCCCCATGCCAACTGATAATATGCAGAACGGCTTACTAACAAATGCGGTTTAGCTGGCAAAATATTTACTGGGTTGTTTAAGCTCATTGCATTTTCATTTGGGTGGGCAGGCACTCCAGGGACCCTGCTGACAAGGAACATAAGAATATTTTCCAAGATAGGGGCAGGTTATAGATTTGTTTTAGGTTCATTTATTTTAAAAAGCCACGATGAATTTCAATAATACGCAAAAAAATATGTTACATCACATCAACGTACATTTAGGTCTAACAATCGTGAATTAAACAAAATATTATATGGGTCAAGTCTCATCTTATAAGATGCTGGTTTGTTTGTTACTTTTACCGCCATCTTTCTGCTTACTGAAATCCAAAAAGATGTGTAAAAAAAATTAGACATTTATCACGTCAGCAGCGTCCACACACAAATAATCTTTCACTCCTCACCCAGTCGACTTTCCTAAAAAAAAAAAAAAAAAAAAACTTGGGTCACTGGCAGATGGTCGGCAGTGACGACGCGTCTAATCATTCAATCAAAGCGAAACCCACCCGCTGGCCATGCGGCTCTCTCGCACCAGCACAAACACTTCTGAGTAGTGGATCACTCTCTAATAAGGCCCTATAATCTGGCCTTTGGCTTCACACTGGTGGTCAGCGGTCTTAATCCTCAACCAAAACAGCAGCTGATAACACACTCCAGCGCCACGCAACCCGCACACAAAACACACACATGCAGCATTGCGTCTAAAATAAGCAGGACACTTACGTTACATACCGTGCAGACATTATGTTCTCTCTCTAACTAGGAACAGATGACCACAAGGTATTCCACTGGAAATCCTCCAATTGTCTTCCCAGAACAGTTACTTGGTCGATGTTTTGCTTTGTGTGTGAGCTGCACAAACACCAGCACTCAAGTGAAGTGGAATCAAAATGGAGTAATTAATGCCCTCTCATGTGGGCAAGGAGAGTCCCAGTTGCTGATGAGAGTGTGGTTCTATCTCATACAGCCCCTGTTCACCCCGCTCCCTTTCTGCCGTCAATGGCTTTGTAGAAAATTGTGACATGACAGATTTTGGGAAATGAGCATCTTACAAAATATGGATTGGTTGTTAAATTTCACACATGGTGAAAAGGTGGGCACACTGGGCAGGCTCTTCAGAGACCCAACTATTTGTATAGTACACAAGAAATGATGTTGCCATTTTATGGCAGGTTTTAAACAAGAACAAATGTGGCCAATGATGATCTTGCAAATAAATGATGAACACATTTTAAATAATACAATTACGACTTGCTAATAAAAATAAAATAAAAATAAATAAATAAAATCTTAGAAATGTTCATGGTGTAGGAGCAGGTCAAAATCCAATGCCAAGCGAGGGGATGCAACCAACAGTGCAAGGCTGTTCTCAGCTTCAGACTCTGACTCATCCTTAACCTGTTTGGCAGCCGTCCAGTAACAGGATTTATGTTTGCTTTGTTTAAGGGTGACCCAAAAAAAAATAAAAGCAGCAATGAAAAGACATGACAAATCTTTTAAATGATTATCATGAAGCCTGATGTCCTGTTCAGCCCACAAAATGGCTGTGCGCCAAGGAAACCTGCTTCCGATCGGGATTCATTCGGCGGAATTTCCAGTTACGAAGTACAGACCACTGGTGTTCGCACAAAATGGCCGACTTTTTGTTCAATATTACTTAGGTCTTCTGGTTTTTCCCATGCATCCTGTTTTGACATCCATGTCTCACAAAATCCCCGTTCCTTAACTGTGTTGACAGCAAGAATTTATCTTTATAGTTTAAAACAGATTAACTTAATTAGAAGAGTCCTGGTTGCAAAGATGTTTGCCAGACATAGGCATACATATTCAATGATCACAAACATTTTTTTTTTGTTTTTTTTCTTTTGGCGTGAACATGTTTGAAATTTCTTGGGGCCAAGAAAAACTGTTTGCCAATGTCTGGGGAATGTTTTTGCGACTCTTTGAGACCTTGAATGAAGCGTCACTCGTTACCTGCAGTCAACACAATTAATGAACGGAGATTTGGGGTATCTGTCCACGCTCTGATTTTAATATATACAAGTCACACCTGAGTATGAAAAAAAAAATGTGGCCCATAGTCTGAAAAATACAGTCATTGGAGTAACAATAAACACAGCGATAACGATGAGGTTGAAAGCCTCTTAAGAACCTTACGCACCTCTTTGTCGCGTTCAATCTGCAGTCCAGCATCAAGCAGCCCCATTTCAAACTCCTCCCTCATAAGAGCCTTCTCCTCCTCAGACAGCTTTGACTCCTCTGCATCTCCCGAAGCAGCTGTTCCTCCTGCCTCTCCTGAGTCCGGGTCCGTTTCCCACAAGCCCGGAATGGGGATGGGAATGCTGCCGTTAGACACGATGGAGAGGCGTCCCCTGGATGCCCGCCTTTTTTTGTATTTGTAGCACAGCACATAATCCACTTTTCTCTTGCCGTCAGCGAAAAAGAGTCCTGGGCCGAGGTCGATGCCAGAGTCCTATGAAGAAAACCGTGAACAGAATTTATGAGTGAAGGAGGTTGACGATACAGAGCAAGGGTGGGCAAAGTGTGGCCCGCTTCTTTAATCCAGCCCACCGAGCACTTACATTATTAAGAGTCAATTTTTTTTACATAATTATTCAGAGAATATATTTTTATTTATTTGTGTCTGAAATTCGCATACGCATTGGACAATTTTCATTTTATTTATCAGATTAAATAATGAGTTTATTAATGTACAGTATGTAATAAAAATAAAAATTAACAACTTTGATATTTGCTTTAAACCTATCTCATTAAATAGTCGATTCACTGATTTATTCTCAATAATAAAGTGAAAGAAAATACTCATTTACTCTTATGAATATTGGTAACAATTATTACAAATAATAACATTTGAAAATGTGAACAAAACAGTATTTTAATCATACACTATTTTTTAAGTGAAAGTTAAATTTTTTTTTAAACTTAATCTACAAATGACTCGATCCATCTGCCCCTTATAAAAATCAAATGTGGCCCTGAAGCGAGAACGTTTTCCCACCACTGTTACATTGAAAGGGGTCATCACCGGAGGAGGAGGCTGGTCGCTGTCAGGCAGGCCGACGGCGGGGGGGCCTCCGTTGGTAGCGTCGAGCCCAAGTCCGGAGAGCGAGCGGGCCAACGAGACGAGCTTTGCAGAGTGAACGGACGATGACTCACTCATTGCTGTGACGACGGACATGCGGCCTTTTTCGTTTCATCCCTCTGAAGGCACAAGGAAAGGAAAAGCTGCAGTTTAAAAATAAGAACTGCTCTCAACAATCTCAAAATTCAGTCTAATGTAAAATACATCACTGACATACATATTATCTTATCATGTCACTCAAAAAGGAGCCTTATTATCCCTGTAAAAGATTTTTTTAAATCAGGTATTGGATCTTATCAGGAATGCAAGTGAATAACTATTAATTGACAACCCAATCAAGAAATAACATTTAAAAAAACAGTACACCTATTAAGTTTTAACTATAATATAAAATTTAAAAAATGAAGGATAACTGGCTAACTATAATAATCAACACTGTAGGCAACAATGAGCGGGAGCTCGCACCTCTAATGTGATCCTTGAAATGATCAGCAAACTTCTATGGCGTACTCCGCCCACATTAGATAGCATAGGCACACACACAAAAAAAAAAAAAGCTTTGCAGCTATGTGCACTTCAGAGATTTGGGAAACTATCATTTCACAACTGCTCACATGTAAACAAAAGTTAAACAGATTAATTTTTCACCACAGACGTTTACAAAAACTGTGAATTTTGCGGGGTCATTATTTACAAGACCAAAACTAGATTCTTTAGGGTTTTTTTTTTTTTGCCTCCATAATGGATATTTTTCCCAACATTTGCTCATTTTTGTGTTTCCCCTTCATCCAAGCCAATCTCATGATTATTGAAAAATTTTCTGTTTTGTTGACGTTCATCCATTAGTTGTGGGCTGTGTCACTGCAAGAAGGCTGAAAAACTGAGTTCATCAAAACAAGTCTGATATATTCTTGTGGTCAAATCTAGGAAAAGATTGATGTAAAACAGCTTCGATTACCTTTTTACACGAAATGGTCGAGATAACGGGAGTGCGCTGTGACTCCAGTAAGACTCTAACACTTTCTTCTGAATTTGAGTTTGGAGTCTAGTGCTGTGAAAATTGTTTGGTGAGCTTGGCAATTTCGTGTTACCTATCTGCCAAGGACAACTTCTTCCATTTATGGCTAATGTGGCCAAATTCCCGAGTATAAGATCGTCAAAGTACAAGTCTTTGAATTAGCCCAGGGCAGCTTCATACCATAATAGCACACTTCCTGTTAATTTTCGACATGGGTCCTTGAGATTTTTTCCACACATCCTAATATGATAGATATAGTCAACAAATTCTGTGGAGAGATGTAAAACTAGTTTCAGGGGATGCTAACAGTGTGAGGTGACATTTTCACCAGGCTACACACTTTCGGCGTCTGCTGTAACGGTCCGCTGAGATTTTTGTTGCAAAGAGATTTGAGGTTGATTTGACTTTCCAGTATCATGTGACCTTTTAAAGTGACGGATCAAGAATTAAAGCCAAAGCTCTCTCTCTCTCCACTTTTTTTTTTTTGCCCCAATTGAAGATGTCGGCCTGGATTAAGATCTGAGCGGGTGCCGTTTACAACAATCCGCTGGGGTAATTTGGTCACTGGACTTCATTCGTTGGGATATATATATTTTTTTTTTATCTGTGACCTTTTTCTCCTTCAATTTTGACATTTAATATGGAAAAATGGGTTTAAGTGGCGGGAAGAAAGTACAAGTTCAGGGGCTAAAGTTTTATGGACAATAACATGCTTTGAAATAAACATTACCCAACAATAAAATCAGCACAAATTCTCGTGCTATTACACAAAAATGGGAGCCCTGGCATGTGTCAATAGACAGTGCGGAAAAACAAGTTCATGTATTGAAATAAACATTTCCACAATTTGAATAGTGCTAACACAAGAGGACGAGTGTCCTAGCATGTCCATATGGTGAAAAATAAAAATCTCCATTGTAACAATAATAATGCATGAGATTTATATGGTGCTTTTAAGTTGTTAAAGGGCCACTAAGAACATACTAATTCAATATAATAGCATCAAGTATAAAAGCATCATCGGCTTTATATTTGTAGATGGCGCAACTACAAATGCTTGCATATCGTGACATTCGCACAGGTGCAAGCCTTGCTACGGCTGTTTGAGAATGTGACCATGCGAGGGTGTATCCTTTGACATGCGGCTCAATTTGGATTTAATGAGGTAATATGTTCTGTTGCCAATCGCAGTGAAAACACACTCCGTATGGCCGGAAGCGTTTCCTCATTGTTATGCATGTATGCTTACAATGTTAATATAATCTAAAATATCGCGAACCAATCAAAAATGTCCAATACGGCGCGTATTGGGTATGTCATTACTTTGATAATAAATCGGCTTCAACTTTCTTTCAGGGAATCAGAAACAATTCAGATTTGTATTTGTAATGTTTATACACAGTGCCTTATCCAATGAAGGAAAATTAATTTGGAGTCATGTGTTGCTTTAATGCAAAATGATCACAGATATTTTTTTAAGTGTCACTACATCGTCTCTCTTGTCGTTTACACCTAAGGTGCGTGTACAGACGCTCACCACATAACATAGTCACCTTTCTCAAACGTATGGACACACGAGAGGCGTTAATCCCAGTTTACCGCTTGTTAGTAAACAGACTGCTGAGATGTAAACTGAGAACATGAGGTCCATAAATGGCCGTCTGGGGCTGGATCATACTGCGCTGCACAGTTCCAGAGGTCAGAATTTTTTTGGGTCGACTTGTCATTGACAATTAACTCCACTAGCATATTTAGCTTTTTTTTTTTGTCTGCTATCGCCTCAGAAGAAATGGTTGACTAAAGAGATGATGATCTTAAATCAAGAACAATAAATGGAAAATTTGGGTGTGTTATTGTGAAGAAACTCCAAGTCACAAAAGCTGCAATGTATACACATTTGTTATGTTTCTACACAGTTCATGACAAATTTTTCACTGGGATTTTTTGGGGGTATGTGGTTTCAAATGTTTATGTCTCCGTCCAGGCTGCTCAGTATGACAAAACTGCAAAAATAAGTTGACATCAATGATAATAAAGCACAAAGTGGAATTCCTGTAAATATTTGGACCCATGTTTTGCTTTTCTATCATTTTAATATCCAGTGCATGGTTTGAGTTTATCATTACAATAGTGCTGGATGATTCATGATTCCTGTTTTCTGAGTTTGGTCTTGGGACGTTCACAAGCTGAGCTGTCATTGGTCATTACCTGAGCCCGGAGCAACTGTGATTTCATTTTCAGTCGACAGCAAATGCCAAAATGGGAAAATGGCCTCACCTTGAAATGGTGAAATATGCAAATCGGGCGGGGAACTCAATTTTTTGCTTTTAATCTGAGACCATATTGCCCAGCCCTGCTTTATTGTTGGATTGTATTATGACAGATATCAATATTTACCAGTGTGATTATCTTATCTCATTTAAAGAATGTTATGGTTTATTTCAATTTGACTCCACAAATTTGTTTTTCACACTCGTCGTGACAGTGTGTTAAAATATTGTTGTGATAGTTGAACAGAACATATTATTTCCATTGCTTGCCATGGTAATATATCCCAAACTATCACGCATATTCTTTTGTAATTACCTTGTAACGTGTGCATTAATAGAGACATTGTTATGTTGGAACAAACCTGGCAGTAGGGCACATGCGCATGTCTGTCAGGCTTACCGACCTGTAAGCTGTGCTGACAGCTCAACAACACAAATGCGGAAAGGTCAACAAATGCACTCTCATTTGAAGGGGTAGAGGGTACAAGGGTAGCTGAGGGGCCAATATATTAAGGACGCTCCAAAAGATTAAACACTGCTAATTTTAAACACTATCCATCCATCTTCTCTAATGCTTTTGCTTACTAGGCTCACTGGTGTGCTGGAGCCTATCCCAGATGACTTTGGGCGGGAGGCAGGGTACACACTAGACCTTAAAAAAACAAAACTGTAATAAGTCTACTTAATATAAAGCGCGTTTCAAAGTAGGAAACAGGTTCTTCACTTTAAAACAGTCAATGAACAAAAAAAACCCCAATTATTATTAAGACAAGTCTGTACGAACAAAGGGAATCTAAAGAAGAGGTTTACGAAAAAAACATGCAAAAGGCTGTGAACTGCGCAGGACCGTCACAGTATATGAGCTTGCACTGTGACTACAGAATATATATATTTCAGCGATGACAATTAAAAGTGATTTAATCAAGTTAAATTATTGAATTAATGTGTTAATAGACAATCGGCGATGTGTTTCAACAGTTGTGCGCATCCAGATGGTCAGATGGAGGCGGGGGTGGGGTTGGTGGGGTGCTTCGGCTCCTCGACACACACGCACGCACGTTAAAACACGACAGTGACATATACAGTTCATAATTCAGGAAAAAAAAAGTGGGGAATCGAATTAAGTAAGCACTTGGCTCGCAAGATATGCGGATATCCAAACGTGCGCGCAAAAGTGCGCACATGACGCACAACCCAAGACGTTAAAAGTGATCAACTCGCGGTTTTGTCGTGTTATTATCCACAAACTCGCGAAAGAGACGCCTGAATACTCACTAGTGGTCGTGGAGGATCAGCTGGCCGCCCCGTGGAAATGGAAGACAATGATAAAGAAGATGTTGAGAAGAGGGGCGAGGTGCGCATAGCGTGGGCCCGAGATGGTGGACAATCCGCACGCGCTCCCGACACCAACTGAGCTTAGCTCGGCGCGCTCACGCCAGCCCGCTAATTCCCCCTGAGTCCCAGTGACATACCGGACATCTTGTTGGTTTTAAAAACAAACTCTAGGATAAAAAAATGTCACAGAAATTAAATAACAGCAACAATAATAACAAACGTTTTTGTCAGCTCGTTTGGACTCACTAGCTCATGCTGGCAGTGAGTTTACACGAACATTTGTAAAGTGTAATTTAACTTACCAACGTCTACCTTGAACTTTTCAAAATACGGGAGTTAAAGAGAAGCTATTACATTTTGGTATAATTACGTAATTTGTTTAAAGTGTATGGGACATTAATAAAGTTATTTTAAAAACTATTTAAGGAGTACAAGTACAAACAATAACATTCCAATGATTACTTTGGTAACAACGCAATGAAAAGGCCTCGAAAAAGACAGAAGTGAACTGGTTCAGCCCACTGGCCGCCCCAGTTGTTCAGTAGATTGTACACCCTTGTAATTTGTATTGTTAATGTATAATGTAGTTTTCCCAAAAAAAAGACTCTTAAGATTGATGCATTTTTGCTGTAAATACACTCTTAGGAATAAAGTACATTGCTGTACCTTAAGTGTAGCGACTGGCTGTGTATTTATTTACCTGGATCTGCAGTGGTAACTAACTTGACATAATATACCTCCTGAAACAACCATTACCATATCACAATTACAGAAACCATGTCCACAGACTCCATACACACACTGGAAGCAGCGAAGCAAAAGGAAAACAGTGAAATGACGAGAATAGACTATTGTACATATGTTAGAATTTGTCTCTAGGTATTTATTGTAAGGGTTTTTGACAGCATTTTGTCCAGAGTACGTGTGCATGATTTACAAATCAGAATGAAAACACTTGACCATGTTGTTTTATTGTAAATTGAATGTGGTTTAATACATTTGTCTTGGATACTGACACGCAGGTCAACAAAAGCATAATAACCAACTTCGAGTGTCTTCTAGGTGCAGTGCTTGGACTGACAGTCGCACGCAGTGACAGACAGGACAGTGTGGTGGCTGCGGGTACCATTGGCACACAGGACGGGCACGCTGACGGGCTCTGTCTCCATGGCGACGCAACACACACACTCCTGCTCCACCGCGGCCCTCTGCAGGGAGTACATGGACTTACTGCGACATTTGCCCTGACAGACAGAGAGACAAAGAGGATCAGATGGTGAGACAGTTAGTTTGAGGACTACAGTGATGTTTGATGGATCAGCAAATTACTGTGTGACTGAGTGTCCCCTTACCTCACAGTAGTGCAATTCCACCTGCTGCTCTGATTGGCAGTCGTCCACTTTGACATAGTTCAGTGTTCCCGCTGTCTTCCGACATTCTGACTCTGTACCTTCTCACCCACACGTGTACACACTGCTTTTAAAAACAGACTTAAAAACAAACGATAACTAGTAAAAACACTACTCACACATCTCACAGCATGTAGTTCCAATCTGGCTCACAGTCCCCTGAGAACAAAAAGAGTAGTTTTGTCAGTAAAAAAAACAAACAAACAGTGTTGAAGCTTGAAAATGAATGTGTATGGGCAGTTGGGTGGCACGAGGCACTCGCACCCCATGTTCGAGACATGATTGGCGGTTGAAAGGCGGGCAGGTGGTCGTTCGAATCTGCAGCGCCAGGTCTCCTTCGCTGTTAACGCCGCAAGCGTACTGGTTGCAGCCGTCTTCCTTTGTGCTGTTCACCTGCAAGTATAGGATAGGATAGGACAGGACAGGATAGGATAGGATGATACAGTATGGTACCATTGCATAACATTACATTATAGAATAGGATCCTATTACAGTACAATATCTCATAGTATAGTTTAGTGCAGGTGTGAGCAAACTATGGCCCGGGGGCCACATGCGGCCCGTTAAATGTTTGAATCCGGCCCGCCGAACTTGAAAAAAATTAAATGAATAACACTTGTAAATGTTTTATTTTATAAATACTGGGGGTTTTCAAAGTTATATATATTGTTGTAATGATATTGTTCACTTTCATTTAAAATTAAATGTATTTTATTTCTCCGATGAGGTGAGGTTACCAAAACACGCCATCCATCTGCTCCTGGTCCCTCTGTCAAATTTTAGAACCCATTGTGGCTCGACAATCAAAAAGTTCGCCCACCCCTGGTTCAGTGTATTATCAAGTGCTATCTGTACTACTATTCAGTGATTCTCAAAATGTGGTAAAAAAAATACTCATGGAAGGCAGCCTCACTCTGGTGGTACATGAGAATTACTAAATCAACAAAGTGTAACATAATGTTTCAGTGTACTGAATATTTTTAATCCAGTGTCAAATACAGTTCAGTTGTATATAACCGTTCAGTGCAATGATTTAGCATTAATATTTTACAACTGTGTAAATATTTTTTGCAAGCAACACAGGGTCAATTTAATATTTTTTCACAAATCGATATTGTTGGTCTGTCTTTGCGTTGTCTGCGATTTTGATGCATTATTAATCGAT
This sequence comes from Idiotropiscis lumnitzeri, assembly GCF_059441095.1. Taxonomy (NCBI): domain Eukaryota; kingdom Metazoa; phylum Chordata; class Actinopteri; order Syngnathiformes; family Syngnathidae; genus Idiotropiscis; species Idiotropiscis lumnitzeri. Next base: position 10,633,960 of record NC_142396.1, on the reverse strand, counting down.
TTAAAGTGGTGAAAATAGCTTGATAGCGAATCTATTAACACTCCAAGACATATGAACAGTCTAAGACGTATAACAAAACACTGCCTCTTCCTCACCCCATCTGTAGCATTATGTGTCCTCAAGACGTCCATGATATTTCAATTGAACCATTATTTAAGTACAGTTGTTTCCCTGCTTTGAAGCACAGAGTTAATGTTCAAACTGTGCATAATGTGACCGTGACTTAGAATTGCATTAAATATACCTTTGAGGAATATAAACTCTGCTTTTTGATGAACCTGGTCCAACCACAGTATGTTGCTGTATTTTAATGTTGGTTGTTATGATGGTACGTGAAGAGCAAAATATTTATTGAAGTGGTAATTGGTATAAAAAGTTTGAGAACCTCTCTACTATCGCATCAAGAAAATAAAGTATAGTTTACGGTGAAATAACTGTATACAAACCTGCAGACTCATTTGCTTGCCATCGGGCATTTGTAAAAAGCAAGTCGTGGCCGCACAGCGACCACAGCAAGCGCCTTCCAATTTCTGCTCTGTGTATCCCTGTAGTGAGCACTACACGTTAATTTATGCACATGCACAGACCAGCATAACTACCAAGCCTGCACTGGACAAATGCAATATAAGACATAAGACATAAGAAATACCATAGGACATGGGGTACAGGTCATTCTCTTGCAGGAGAGCCGGTGTTTCTTGATGAGACCGCCTTCTACGATGCATTCACACCGTGTGCACACGTCTGCCATCAACGTCTCCCCTGCCTATACACAAAAACAAAACAAAACAAAACAAAACAAAACAAAACAAAACAAAACAAGACAAGGCAAAACAAAAAACACACTATTTAGATACGTGCTATTATATATTTGAGTTCCCATAATATGCCTGCTTTAACATCGCAAAACAGATCGAATAGAAGTCATTCACCATTTAAAAAGAAAAGATTGCTTACTCCTATGAGCGTGTGGTTCAGGACGCAGACATCTAAGGGAGCTGTGAAGGAGAAATGGACCATCATGTCAGGTCAAGCAAACGTGAGCGGTATGATTGCGACCTCTGCTGGAAAGACACCGCAATTGCATTTCAATGGCATGTAGTAATAGTCAAGATTTGGGGGTCTTCGGTTTGTGACAACAAACAACATTTGGATGTTAAGAACAGCGCACAATAAACGAGTTTGGAAGGATGGAAAAATATGTGGTCATGGGGCACAAGAAATCATGCTCAGTTACCGCCAAACTCAGTCATTAGATCGTTTTATACAGTCAACACCTCTATTATTGACGGTACCAAAACACTCCTTTTAAGGTGCCAGGTTTATGAAAGCCAGCACGCTTAACAGCAAACAGCTGCGTGATGGAAGCTTTAAGTAGAAGTCAGACCGACAGGTGTGGCATCCTTGTGGGGTTGCCGCCAGTGAAAGCAGGGAGATACATTTCTTAAGATGATACGTTCTGGATCACTTGGCAGGGGTGAACGTTAACAACTGATCTGTTGATCATGCCTAGCTGCTCTACTTAAGTAAAGAGTCGTTTGTGATGAATTGAATAAAAAAAGATGGATTTGTGTATTATTGAGTCAAGGTAAGGAGTACAAGTACAAAGTAAGCTGAAAAACAACTACTCCACTAAAGTATAGATACCCCAAATTTCTACTTAATTAAGGCAACAAAGTACTTTTACTTGGTTACTTGACATCTCCGTACAAATTCCGGTTACACCTGAGCTTAGCTCATCGCGTCGTGCGTGATGTTTACCACATTGGCAGCGGGGGCAGCAGTCCTGCGTATCGCAGCGTAACTCGGAGCCCAGCGGGCAGGACGACGTTTCCATCGAGGAGCAGCTGATTTTGGTGGAAGAGATGAACACCTCGTCCTTCATCCTCACGCACTTGTGCACCACACATTTGTCACGTGAAGACTGCCATTCCTCCCCAACCTAAAAATAGAGATTGAATACATTAAATTTGGCAGAATTGGTGTCCGAATTATTGAGGGCAGGTGTGAGTTGTAAACCTGTCTAAGAGTTCCTCCGATCATTGCGTCCCCTCGCAATTCTCCATCGGACTCCACACAACTAGTTGCTCTGCACTTCCCGCAGCATTCTCCAATGGACAGAGTGTACGTTGAACCCTGTGATGTAAATACATACAACAAATAATTTCTACATTTGCACACTTAGGAAGAAATGCACAATCAAATGGTTGTTCATTGATTTTTGTAACAGTGTAATGTTAGTGAAAAACGTGATGCTTTAATGCATTTTGGACTGGCATTGTTTATTACTGAGATCGATAAATTAAAAAATATAAAAATAAAAATCAGAGACTTAAAAACGCCAAAGGAATTCAAAGACATCCTTTTGTTGATCTCACCAGCGGGCAGTTCCGCTGGCATACTGGCGTAGAGCACTGAGCAATGTGCAGTGATGTGTCTTTGTCCTGTAGTTGGCTGCAGCTGCACTTCTCGCAGCCCTCGTCCCACTTGCTGCCAACCGCATGGACCACGTCACCCACAACACACACCTGTTGGATAATCATATTTCAATTCATTTTTAATTTAGTTAAAAATTGAATCACCCCCAAACGACATCACATAGAAATAGATCCATTTGTCCATCCATTTTCTAGCCCAAAGGTCACTCACGTGTTGTTCATGGGCACCAAGTAGCCCCCAATATAACATGAGGAGCACGCAGGCCGGTTTGAAAAATAGTTCACTGGCGAGAAGACATTGTGATTTTCTAGGTATTTGTAGAAGTGATCGTTTGAAAATGTAAATACTGACTGAGATTTATCGAATTAAATCCATTATCCATTTCCTATTTATTGTGAGAAATGTGTGTGTATTCACATCATTAATCATATCATAATATGAAAGTAATTCCATTTTTTTAAATTTCAGAAATGTGCATCAAACTGGTTGCCCTAAATAAATAAAAAACAAAATCTGTCACCAAAAAAAAAAAAAAAAAGGTTCCTGACCCCTGTTTTATTATATTCTTCATTTGACCAGTTCCAAGTGTAACGTTTATGCTGCAACTACCACGACTAAACAGTATTTATGTTTCTATATCTATTCATTCACCAGTGTGCAGTTTGGATGACATTTATGAAATGTGTGTAGAAAAAGGTGATTTGTCAAAGATTTACTTTGTCCGGCAGGCAGCTTATCTCTGTGCAGCCGCAGTCGTCCGTCTTGGAGGCCGTGATAAAGCCGGCCGGGCAAGTGCGGGTGACGTTCTGGCAGCTACACGAGCACTCAAACACATCGCAGCACTTTGTCTTTTTGACTGTAAGTTGGCGATGGGCCCCGCACACTGGCGCAGGTCTCAGAGAGCAGTCCTCCTTCTTGCAAACTGGTTGGTTGAAAAGAGATGAAGCCATGTCAAAGTCAAAGCGTTCACAGGTACATGATCGCGGGTGTGTGATCTCCGGTTACTGAGAATGAGATCGTGCCCTACCGCACTCGTGTATGGCTTGACATTCTCCTGGATTTCTCAGAACGAGCACCTCACCATCCTCACAGCGGGGCGCCTCGGCAACATCACAGCTCGACAGATCACACGCTGAAAAGTCGCAGAGGAAGCAAATGAGCTGCATGGACACTGAAGTCTCAGAGGTAAAATAATAAATGTGTTATAGTTATATTATCCCCCTTTTTCATAATTTTAAACATCATCATCATCTTCTTCCTCTTTTGTCATCTTGGGCAGCTAGCTAATGCTATAAGCCAGTCCTCCCTCAAGAGTCTCCAAAATGCTGCTGCTCGCCTACTAACTGGAGCTCATAGGAGGGAGCACATAACTCCAATTCTGGCCTCTCTTCACAGTCTCCCTGAGCATCTTAGAGTTCATTTTAACATTATTTTATTTGTATTCAATTCTATCAATGAGCTCCTCCACCCCTCTGCACCTGCCCGGTGCTGCAGACTAATCGGAGGCTCAGAGGGGATCAAGCCTTTTCTGTTGCCGGTCCCACCCTTTGGAATGACCCCCTGCTAAAAATTCATACATTTTAATTCGATAGCTTTTGACTCAGCATTAGACTGGCCATTGTTTTGGTGTTTTACTGTTTTGATGTTATTCATTTATTGTTTTGACACTCTACATGCAGCAAAGGTGTTTTTTGTTGTTAAAGTGTTATAGAAATGTGTATAGTCTAACACAGAATAAAAGGTTGACTGCCATAAACTTGCTAAACTCGTGATTTTGTTTATACCGCATTCATACTCCGGGCAGCATTTGGAGTCCCTCTTCTCCTTCAGAACTTCACAGGCTCCGCACATGGGTGCTACAAACACAACACAAACATTCTGTTCTAGGGGATGGCTGTCAAGTGTTGTGGAGTTAAATTGAGCCTACTTGCCTTTGACATCGTTACACGGTCGTGCGGTGCAGTTGATTTGTTGTCGGTCCAAACATAAGCAAATCAAGCACGGATTGTCATCCGGTACCCAAGTCTGCAGATACTGTGCACACACAACACAAATACGCACATGCTTGTGATAAATTACCAACACTTAGGGACAGTCCAAAACAGTTTTGGGGAGCCCATGCACTTGCTCTTGATCACCACTTTGTAAGAATGTATTTATTTAATTTCCCATCAGTCTCACACACACACTATGAGCATCTTGTCTTGGTCATGAGTCAAACCTGATATGCGCGTCCACGATGGTCCACACACTGCTTGCACTTCTCTGGTGGCACACACACTCCGTGATGCATAACCATCCCGCTCCGACAGAAACAGCCCTCAGTGGGTGTGTCTGTGCATGAAGACCCGTTACCCGTGGCGACCGACCAGTCACCCCGCAACGGCTGTGCACTGTCACAGTCCTCCACGCAGCCCGTATGGCACGCACTGTACTCCATGGTGGCGGGGCACTGTAAAGCTGTCACAGATGGAGTTTAGGTGGCGCTGGGTATGACGTTAACTAAAATGCTGTACAATTAAGTGAAATGTTGGAAGAAATTGCAAATGAGAATGATCAGTTGACAAATGTGGAAGTCTTACAAGGACAAAAAAAGTGTCATGAAGACGACATAATGAGACTTACGGCAAATATGGGGGCTTCTCCATTCTATACACACACCCCTCTGTCTACACAGGCGTGCATACGCAGAAATGAGCTCGCAAACGTCCGACTCCTCACATGCCAGCTCCTCGCATTTGGTGAGGAACATTAGGACAGGTATGTGCGCATGACAGGCTTCAAACACCTGTGAGCGCAGGGCCTGGCATCCCATGGCCGCCCCGGAGGCACACACCACTTTGCGTTTGGGCACGCACACGCCCCCGTCACCGGCCGTCGTCCATTCGGAGATGAAGTTCATCTGATCAGATGTGGGGCTGCCGTTACGCAAGGAGAGAACGTTTATGGATTCTTCTCCGCAGGCGCCTACGAAGGAAGGCATAAGGAAAGGACAATGTCACATCAACGCCATAATGTAAGTGATCCCAGCATTTCTGAACCTCCTGTTTATGAAGCATGAATTTTACAAAAATGGCAATAAAAGAATATATGCTGGAATAATAGAGGATCTCACAAATGGACATTCTAAATGTGAAATCTGGGTTGCAAACAAAGGCTGTTGGTGAATAAAATGGGTGGATTTGATCAAAAGCCACATTCACACCTGCAGACAATTACGCGTTATCCACTACACTGGCTCGGAAGGAAATTTATGTGTTCGGTGTTGGTTTTCAACTACGTTACCACAGAGTCCAGCTGTGTGGCCGCTCATGCTTGCGTTGAGCAGTGAGATGGTGAACTCGTTGCTTTGTGGTGTGAATGTCAAAACGAAGCCGTGGTCGGTCTTGAGCTGAAGCATCACTCCACCGAAACGCACCAGCTCCAGACCCGCATGCCTCCATGGTAGCGAAATCTCCTCTCGTCCAAATAACGCCTGCGCAAATTGAGTGAATAAAACCAAGGGAGTCCAAACTTTTTTTCACACATGGCTGCACACAGAAAAATCTAAGGACTCAATGGCTGCATTTTCACTTACCGTCATATCATCCTTCAGTCGGAGTTTACTCGGCCCGTGCGTCACTTCAATGGCTTTCATGCAGACGCGGTTATACTGCGCCGAGTCCTGACAAGGGCCGTTGTGGAGCGTGACCTCCGAACCATCGCTGACAGTGAGGAGGGTGTAGGAGCACATGCCTTCTGCGTCCAGCCTTAGTGGCAAGCTGTCAAATCGCACCACATGATTGGTGGAGCTGCCCATGCAAATACCTGCCAACACACACACACATCAACCACAGGGAGAGAGACAATAATACGAGGTTATAAATGCACTATAAATAGTGAAAGTGCATAATTGCGTGGCATCAATTTTTTTTCAAGAGACATATTGCATATGGCTGTGTTTGCACTGAAATACAAGCCCAAATTGCATATATTGTGTAACTGTAACTTACTCGACACAAGGAAGTGAGAACATGGAAGACAACAATCATACATGAATAACACAAATATGAAATGCTACATACACATTTAGTTGGCCATATTTAATATCTATATAACTAATGTATCATACTTAAGGGAATCAGATTTGTATTTTATGTGAATGTTCCATTGGCAAATATCAGATTTTTCTACGTACGTCTGAAGATATCTGACTCTGTGCTTTTTTTTTTCTATTCACGCTTAACTCTAAAATTGTACCACTTAGGAGCACACACTCTTCAACTGCGTCACATGAACCATTAAATGTAAGCCTCATTTCATCGTTTACAAACTAATTTCAGTAAGTTTGAGCCTCTCTGTTTACATACACGGGCATTCCCAATGGCAGTTGCAGGCCTCTTGGACTTTCACAGGTAGCATGTTGTTCCTGCACGCTGGCGGCTCCAGTCTATCGCAGCTGACTTTGTGGTTCTGCATGGTTACATCTCCGCTGGGATGGCACAGCACTGAATGGCAGCCGTCCTCCAGTAGCCATGACTCTCCAGCCTGTGGCACACAAGTAAAAAAGAAAAAATACCCAAATAGATTACAGCACAATTAACGGAGATTCTTTTTTTTTTTTTTTACCGTGTTACTCACTTTTCTCTCTGCGCCACTGTCATCAAAGCACACTCCCGGCGGACCAGCTGAGAGCCAAAGCAAATCACAGCCAACAACTACCGTCATAATCACTGATATTATAAAAACGACAACAATGCTGCCACGAGTTGAGTTATTTTCATCTGTGTCCAAGTGTATGCGAGGACAGGCACCTCTGCAGATTCTTTCTGCATAACTGCGGTCCAAAGTCAGCAGCATCCGTAACTGATCCATACTCTTTAAGTGCAAGATGTTGTCTTGTTTGTGGCCAAGAGTGGCCAGCTCGTTCTGATCGTAGCCTGGACCCACGCCGATGGGGAACACTGACACACCTGAGGGACAAGACAATCCAAGCAATGGAGTGCGTAAGAGGAAACAATCGGGTTCTTGATCATTTTGATTCCAGGGAGTCATTTTTGATGACCCCTTTATAATATTAGCGCCAATCGAACATAAGAACCACATCTACACCTAAATGCCATTAAAAGCTGCCTGTATTAAAGATAAAGTTGAAAGGTTATAAAAACAAATACCTATTTTCTAGGAGTAAAAAATATTGTAATGCTTGGATTATATTCGTTAAGAAAAAAAAAACCTTCATAATCTTGACAAGGACAAATAAGTACTTTGTTGGGATACAATGTCCAAGAAAAAGTTTAACGAGTGAATTTCAAAAACAATTTATTAACTTGATTCTTGTAATAATACCCCTTTCATTTTGCAAAATATCTTTACTGACATGACATTGTTCCTGTAATAATAATGTTTCGATCGAAGAAAATTAACCTTCTAATTTGTACTTTTTTTTAAAAAATGAGGCCACATAATTTACAGCAAAATATTTTGCATACCCCTGGGGATGCAGGGACCCGATTTTGAGAATAACCGCTGGAAGGAGGAATTCTGTTCGTTACCTGCCGCCAGTGCTTCTTTGGCTGCTTCTTGGACCTGATCAGTTGACTTGTCGGTCACTATCATCACCACAGCCTTGGCCACGCCTACTCTCCTTTCTTTCATGGCCGCTTGTACTGCGTACCGGAGTGCAGAGCCTGAGCAGGAGACACAGCGGTGAGCTCCAATGAGTTGCTCACGTGGGCGCCTTACATATTTTTATATCCTGTACCAAGTGGAGGGGCCGCTGATCTCCTTCTGGGAATGTTGTCCACCAAGCCAAGGAGGCGCGACTTGATCTGTTGCCCCCCCCAGGTGAACTCCACGGTGACGGTATCACCGTATTGAATCACGCTCACATGAGTGCCATTCGGACCTGCATGCAAACAAAACAGGAAGATGTTCTACTGAACACAATTCTTCAACTCCTAGGGTCTGATTTCCTGAACGCAAACTTAATTGCTCATGCTTCAGTAGACCAGCGGGGTACGTCTAGTGGTTACATCTGCAGCACAGTCATGTGGTTTAGGTTTGAATCTGGGTGGAATTTACATGTCCACCTGCTTGCATTGGTTTTCTCCGGTTATTCCAGCTTCCTCTAATCTTCCAAAAACATGACTGAATTGTCTATGGGAGTGAATTAGAGTGTTAATGATGACTTGTTCTCCAGTCCAAGGTTTACCTGCCTGTTGCCCAAAGTCACATTGGATCGTCTCCAGCTCACCCGCCACCCGAATGAGGACAAACACTACAGAAAATGGATCTCTTAACAATGTGTCTTAGAGTCGTTTGTCAACCTACCGACATCCGCTATGTTGATGAAGGCTTTCACAAAAGTCTTCATGTCGTCAAGCTGCTCCCCGGATTTCAGGAGGAAAATTATGTCCACAGGTGTCTTACAAAGCTCTGTAGGAACAGAGAGAATACTATATCGTATATTCACATCAATACGGCAGAGTTATATTGAACCCTTGCCGATTCATCAATCACCATTCGTGAACGCACCTACTCGCATTTTTTCCTGTAGAACCGTACTAAAGCATATGATAGCAGTATGTGAGTTTGAGGTTACTCAGAGTCTTTACAGTAGTTTCTTATGCATGAAGCTGTCTGGGCGGACCCAAACGTTTGACCGGTGGTGTACTACATGTAAAATAAATTGAGTAGTTCAGCAAGTTAAAAACAATGAGTTTGAAACATTAAAATATTTTGGGTTCATGGTCTGGGTTAAACTAAGGGTTGGCACGTAAAAATATTTTGAAAGGGAGCGTCCCAGATTCACAAAGCTTTTGTCTTTGTTATATCTTCAGTAACTGCCGCAAGTTTGTAGTTCACCAGTCACCTGTTTGCTTATTCTGTGGAACCTTTTAGCTTGAAAGCGCACTTATTCACATTTTTATGATGCCATAAGATGCCCCCAAAGCCATGACTAAATTATAGAGAGAAAGGGGGAGAGCAGGAAAGAGAGAGAGAGAGAGAGAGAGAGAGAGAGAGAGCAATGGCAATATGCCGCACATGACACCTGTCCCCATGCCGATTAATTTGCTTTTGTCCGAGGTAATAATGCAGTAATCCCAAATGTGTCTCAGCCGTTTTATCCCAACTTTCGCCTTTATGCTGCTGTTTCATATCCATGATACCTCAGTGTCAACGCCTCAAGTCACTTAGGACGGCGAGGTGCTGTACAGCTGTACAACAGTTGGAAATCCGTCAACAACATGATTTACATTTTAAATTATCACGTTCGTTTAAGTTTATGATCATAACCTTGGTTGGACGCACATTTTCTGTGTGGTTCTTTAAAATCCAAGAATCTATAAGACAGTAGTTAAAACTATTTTTAGTTCTATGCATTTTTCGGGTGGGTGTCTATTACTAACAGTTTTTTGTATTTGCAGTATCCATATTTACTGTATGTCTAAAATAGCGAGGGCTCACTGTAGAGGCAAACTGATGGCGGCACGCTCTCTCTACCTGTTGGTGGGAGGCTGGCGAGCGTTGGATGGACCACGGGCACTAACGTGGGGAAGCGTGGCGTGACTGTGGTGCGTGCGATGTTGACAATGCGGTCGACCAGTTTGTTGAGATGCGTATAATCCTCCACCATCATTGGACGCTGTGGCGAGCTGAAGGGGAACAAGTCCACCTCACGCACTTTGGAGCCAACTCCGATGGGATACACGTGTGTTTGGGTGCTCGTGGACGGCGGGCGCGTCACCGTGTCTGTGGGCGGGTTTTCTGTCACCAGGAAGACCAGCTGCGGTGGGATGGGACTTCGTGAAGTCGGGACGGTGGCAGTGTCCTTAAAGACAGTTTCCACGGCAGCGCCTGTGTTTGTCTTGCTTCCACCCCGCCAACGAATCTCTCTGAGACGTTGCAACAGCAACATCCTTTGGTATCTCAGATCCCAGCTGCGGATCTCCACGGTCACCGTGACTGAGTACTGGATCACTGTGATGCGAATGAACTCCTCTTTCCCAGACATCTGCGTCACAACCTCCTCCAGGAACTGTAAGGATTTGTTAAAGTTGGCCTCCCCGACTGAATCTGAGCCTTCAATGATGAAAGACACTTCCTTGGTTGGCAGTCCAGAAGAGGGCGGTGTGGTGGTGGTTGGAGACACGACGGAAGGGATGGCAAAAGGGGTGGTGAGGTGTTTAGCAGGGATTGGTTCCAGTCGAGGAGAGCGAGTCGTGATGGTTGTGCTGGATTTTGGCTCCAGGCCCAAAGTGCAAAGGTAGTCGGTCAATTCTAAAAGGCGATCAGGCAGCTCGGCAGTGCTGCTCAGCACGTAGGCTCTATTGTCGCGGTTGCTCTTTGTGATGTCGTTAATCTGCTTCATGCTCACACCAGGACCAATGGCCACGGTAAGCGTGGTGATGCTTTTTCTGCGGAGCATGCTGATGTACGGGCGCAAGGGTTGAGGATTGGTGCTGGCCGTCAGGATGACGGCGACGCGGCCGGCGTCCTCTCGTTTGTTCTTGTCATAGATGTTGTAAGAGAGATATTTAATGGCCTCATCCAAGAAGGCGGCGTCACCTCCGGCGTAGTGCAACTCATGCACAGTCTTCTTAAACAGCCACTTCTGAACCTACACACAAAAAGTTAAAATGGCAACAAATTAGTAGCAATTTTAATTTAAAGGTGACATATGGGGAAAATGAGATTTAATTTTAAATGATATATAATACTTTATTGAAAATTTCAATTACTGGCTGACAAGTCTTGGAGTACCTACCCACCTCTCAAATGTGAAATTAAATAACCAGTTGAATCTTTTCTAATCTTCCCATTTTCCAAAATTTAGTCTATAAGCAAGCTGTTAATTTTGCTGGATAGTGATATACTAGTGGTGCGTATGTACGAAGAATAGTGTATGATGTGCTGCCTCCATGAATGAAAATGTGATCCCATGGGTCTACCTACCTGTAAATCATACGTTTTGACTCCAGAGTAGTAAAGCAGCACTGCAGCTCGAGTGTGAGCGGAGCCCAAGCGGAAGCGCTCCACCACCCCCAGTATAAAGTTTTTAGTGGTCTGAAACTCGGTTTCGCTCAATGCGGTGGACCCGTCCAGCAGGAAAACCAGATCCATGGCACGATCGCACGTCCCCTCCGGCATCATGGTTGTCATGGGGATGGTTGGAAAGGTTGCGGAGGCAAGTGTTGGTGCGGCAGTGGTCAAAGTGGTGCAAGTCTCACAGGTTAAGGTGTTGTTTTCACAGTGACTTTGTAAAGAAAGCAAATTACAAATCAGGATTTATAAATAAAAAGTTATATTTTGAGATTTATGCCTTCCATTAATCTGGATTTTTTTTTTAATATTATTATTATTACAAAGCACATAGTACCCCTACTTACCATATTTTGCAGTGGGCGGGATCATGGCGGCTGATGATGACTTTGTTGCCGTGGGAGATTCTTTGACCCTCATGGACGCACACTTGACACTGAGTGGGCTCGACACACCTCATGGCCACCTCATCCAATAGCTTGCCTGAGAACGACGTGGTGAAAAATGAAGCACAATTTAAAACGGTTCTGAAGCGTCTCGATAAAAGGTCTTTGACATTTTTCCAACGCCATCCATTATCCAACCCGTTAATCCTGGAGCCTATCCCAGCTGTCTTCAGGCATCACGATTTGTGTTTGCTGAGGCGTCCACTAAACTTGTCACATATAAACATAAATGAAACGCTGTTTATATGAGTGAAAATGCTTCAATTGAGAAATTTGAGGAGGGCTGTTCGCAGGGCTGTTATCTCTCTTTTTTTTTTTTGACATAACAGCACAGTGCAGTGAACAGACATGATTCAATATTGTTAAATTAACAAGCACACAGTTAATTTCTGAACGGCCTGTAGTCCTGTGCTTCAAAACAAAATTTCTTCTTTAGGCGTGGCTGCCTGTTAGTTGTAGAAACAGTGTGTGGAGGTTTTTACGTTATTTAGACACACTGTGATATCAAAATGTTGTCAAAATTCAGAATAGCTTACAAACCAGGCACATTTTCAGAAATAGGCACAAGTGTAATTCCAAACTTGAAGGGTGGGCAGGTACAATTTCAATACACGCCAATAAAGTTCATTTTCCATCATGTCTCCCTTGAAATGTTAATTTCACTAATTGGGAACATGTTAAGCACCTGGGGGGCAGTAAGCATAACATCCTTCCACACATGTGAGGGAGCACTGGAGGGGATCGGGGTGCTGGCAGGTGACGGGACAGGCAGGACCACAAATGTTGTACCTCCACTGGCATAACTCCTCTCCTGCAGCCGCACTCTTCGGGTTCAACTCCTCACAGCTCATTGCTATGTAGACAGAAGGTTTTACTGTCATTCAAACGGTTTGCCTCAATCATATAATAATAGTATATATAGGCGATAGTTCTAAAAAAGTCAGCCCACAAAGCTAGCAGAAAGTTGAAGACAAAACAAGCATAGGGCTCTCACTAATTACAACAACTACTTTCTGGGATGGTGGTCCATATAAATAATATGAAAAAAGCTTAACGTGGCATAAAAAAAGATCGTGGACTGCTGCCATAAAGGACTACAGCAATATTTGTCACACTCACGGCAAAGCTCATTGGATCGCCAATTGATGGCTACCCCCTTCTGCAAACAAGCTTGAGCGTAGGCTGCAATGACATCACAAAAACAAGCACAGTCGCCCACTGAAGGACAAGTGCACGCCGCCTCCACGCACATCTCTACATATGGTCCTGCGTACACCTAAAGAGAGGCATAAAGAGAAGAAAGAACACTGAGCACCTACTATACTCAATGTAGGTACAGTATATCGGCACAAGCTAAGGAGATCCAAAACAAATGCATGATGGCAGAATTATTATTTTTTTTTTTTTGGCATACCCATGCTTGAATTTGAAAAGAAAGTCAGCCATTTAGCTTTGAAGCAGCTATTTTGGGCAAATTTCTTGGCACTTTGAGGAACTCCTACTGGGGAATTTGCCCAAATGAACGTCAATCAAAAAGCAGCTATTCCAGAAAAATAAGCAAAGCTAAATTGCCAAGATGACCCATGGCATCGAATGTGGTTGGAGAAAAGTATCACATTTTGATGATCATTTGGAGGAGTTACCGTGAAAAAAGGAGGCATGAGGGACTCGTTTAATACATAATTCTTTTCAATGTATATGTTTTGCAATTGTAGTTTTTGGGTTACCATTTTATATTTTGGTGCTGAGCCTCTGGGTTCCTACTGACTCACCTGACTATTGCACTCTTTAAAGAGGGGACCGGTGAGCACGTGGCATGACTGCTCAACTGTTACCAGTCTGATGATGTTGTCAGCACATGGAGCAGGCACCTGTAAACGAAAATGCGGTGAAACATTCTTAAGTGATAATTGCCCTATACTTAATAAAGTATGTTTTGTTTTTTTATAATTTTATGTTATTAGATTTTTTTTTTTGCACTTTAATCTGAAACAGTCCTTCATAGATTGCAATGAGTTGCTTCTCCTAACCACGTTCCAAACATTCATTACCTGCGTGACATCAGCACAGCTAGGAGCAACCTTCCAGGAGTTCCCAAAGTGTAAAGAGTCCACCTCCAGCTGATTGTTACTGCTGATGAGGTCATTATTAACATTCCCATCAAAGTTACCGCATAGACCACACACCCGATTCTACACGTGGGAAAATTACAGAAAAAAAAAAAGAGTCAAAATGGCAGCCCCAATAATCTGTGTATTAATACACGTGTACCCGGTATTCAGCTGATATGTGGACCAGGAGGTGGGTTCCCTTGTCCCAGCCAAGGGAAATATGTCTCCCCAGCAGGAGGGTGTAGAATTGACCCGATCGGATAATCTCCACCTGAGCACTCTGCGGTACTGGCACTTTCATCTTCACCTGAGCAATGACCAAAATATGTCAATGAAATAAAAAGCTATGGAGAGTCTTGGTCACACGAGCTGTGCACTTACATATGGATATTATTATTATTGTTAAAACCTTTTTATTTCAAGAAAAAAAATAAAAAGTGCTAATCTACCTCGCCATTTTGCATCACAATTAACCCTCCATGGTAGTAGACAGACACAGACTTGGCACAGCGATGGCCCACAATGCCACAGCCTTCATTCTCCACAAGCACTCTGAAGGTCCCCTCTTCTCCATTACACATGTCCTGTGTGCAACGATGGTAAAAGAATGGACAAAGAGGTGTAAAAAGACTTAAAACACGCAGTAGAGGTTATTTCTTTGATCTGGTCTTACCTGGACCAGGACATACTGGCAGAGACCAGGAAAGGAATACTCAAGGCCATCAAAGGTGATGTAGTGGGCCTCCCCCACGGTGCGGCACACGGCGTCACAAAACTTGTCAGTGCAGCGCCACGTGCGGTTCTCGCATACGCTGCGAAATAAAAATAGGTCATGCACCCGCCAAGAGGAACATTATCACAAAAAAAAAAAAAATCTGTTTACCAGGTGTTGCAGTCCACCGGGATGCTTTGTCCTGATGCATAAGGCTTGTTGTTATGGTAACAAGGGCACTGCTCTGGCACAATGCAACCTCCATGGTGGTGTACCTGAAATATCAATCAGTGAGCCCTCTCTCGTAGAAACTCCATCAATCAATAGTTTATCAACAGAGTCAACATTTTTTATTTGTTGAGCACATTTCGAACTTCAAAAAGCAACACAGAAATCAAATGAAAAAATCCATCCCGTTCTAAATCTCTGGCCTACTTTATTTGCCAAATAGATTTGATAAGAATACAGTAAATCATAACTATTTTGACTCGTAAAAAAACAATAATAATAAAAAAAAATAATATACAGAAGTCATATTGTGATGATGATTTCCAAAAAAGGGACTTGGTAAAATCCAATTTTGAGCACATTAAAGATAACGCCTCGCTTTTTAACTTTGACTGATGAAATCAAAGTTGTTGAGCTCCTGGACCAATAACTACTCTGATTGAGCTTTAGAAACTTCTCTGACACCCAGGACTTGATTTGTAAGAAAACAATTAACAGAATATCAATTCCATGCATGAAAGTACCACCACCTACTGTGCCGAGTGGACAGACGCAGCCGGGAACACAGGCAAGTGAAACACAGGGAAGGTTCACATTCTGGCAGTGTCTGGCGCATTCCAGGCCAGTTTCCCCCACGTCACACTTTGCATGGACCATTGGAGGTAGACATGTTGTCGAGCGCTTCCCTGGAAGTACCAACGCCAGCAACAGTGTCACATTTAATTTGTTGTAAAGCCTTCGTTGTTGTTGCGCAATAAACTGGTTTGCTGGACAGTTTAAGAATACATTTCGCCACATAAGAAGGCACGTTAGCCATTGCTAAAAGTAAAAATTGGTGTTTTTCACTTGGTGGACTAGTTCTGCGTGCTTGTGAATTTGGAAGATGCACTACGCCTCACTGGGCATTACTTTTTCCAGCGAATCACGCATCTCGCAATTTGGTGACAAAAAATAGATGGAATTTTAGGCTTGCTCAAAGGTCTATTTTGCAGTGCAGGCGCAGGTGGTCTAACGCGATTTTTAAAAGAGGAGCAGGCAGACAGATTTGTCGCTGCGCGGACGAGCGTGTTGGACCTCATCATAAATCATTCATAAATATGACACCTGCGTGGGATAATTCCTCTGAATTATTGTTGAAATTAATTAATTGAACGAATTATAATCATTATCATATTAAAAACATTTTAATAGCCCCCCGACACTATTGGAGGAGGTGTTAATATTTTTGTTGAAATTTTATTGCACAACTTTCCATGGTCTTCTTTTTTAATCTTGCACACAAGTAAAACACTTTGTTTTAAAAACAAAAGCTAATAAAAAAAAAAACTAACAAAGCCATCCTGAAAACTAATTAAAACAAAATACATGGAAAAAAAAACCTAACTCAAAACGAAATAAAAAGCCACTGTAATTAAATTTCCCAAACTATAATAACCCTGCAACAAGACATTAAGAAATACTTATGACAGTGTGTTTTGATAAATTTAAATATGTTCAGTGCAAGTGTCAGAGTGGAAAAACTTTTTTTTTTTAATATTGTCTCCATATAGCTGGAGGGTTCAGAACCTATCACAGAATGAATAAGCAGTATTATTAAAATATGTGTCGGACTTCACCTCTGGAGGGTGCCAGGTCATCGTCATAGAAGAGATCAGAAAGCAAAGTGCTTGTTTCTGCAGAGCTGCAGCGCATGGATCCATTCTCGCAGTAACTGTGAATCCAAATATACAAAAGATTAGACTTAGTCCATAAAAAAAACATCTTTTATAAAAACAATTCTGCCCACATTTAGAAAGAAAAATACGTCACATTTCAATTGTTTTCAATTAGGATTAAGATAAACTATTTTTATGTGTTTCAGAATAGTTCCGGATACTGGTGTCACAGATTGACGTAAAATTGGCTGGTCATGTCTATCGCAATAGAACGCTCAAAAAACACTCAAAGGCCCAAGCCCATAATTGAATGGGAAGTAAGCAATTATTGTTTAATTGTTGATTGTTTATTGTCATGAAATGTCCGCCTGTACACTGTTTTAAATTGTGCTAAATATACAAACTAAGCCAAAAATTGCCTAGGGTAATTTGTCCAATGGAGCCCCAGTAGGAACCGGCTATGTTCGACAGATGGGCGGTGCTAAATTGCCCCGATTTTTTTGCCTATGCTATATAATGATGACGGAGCATGGCGTCCAAGTTTGATCATGGCCCACATGAAAAAAGGGTTTGTGAGGAACAGTTTGTGGTCGTCATTTATTTACTGTGACGCTCTGTTATAAGGTGGCAATAAAACACATTTGTTTGCACTCACTGAAGAAGATGTAAAGTCATTATTGAAGAAAATATATATTCAAAACACTTGGTCAATTTTGTAAAACATTCAAGTGAAAAAGAGTAAGTAAGAGCACTTGTCTTCTATTGCCGCGCGACAATGACCTTTCACTCTATTCGAAGATACTTTGTTGTAGACAGTTCATAATGTTGAAATTGTGCATGTTGTGACCTTCGGAAACCGAGGACCAGTTTGCAGTGATGTAGACTACACTGCGTCATGTGGAGATAACATATTCAAGGCTGCTGCTATATTGTTTTAAGAATGAATTTTTGGCATGGCTCAAAGTACGTAATGTTATTAGATCAGTAATTCTCAACCGCTGTGTCGTGGTACATTACTGTGTCGTGAGAGATTATCAGGTTCAGGTCCAGATTTCACACTCAGGAAGTCAATTTTCAGTACATTGAAATGAGATCATCATTAAATCAGTATATATTATTTTGTGAGATTTTTGTTTGAGGATCGACTTGAGATTTTTCAAATATATGCGTCATGGCAGAATCAAGGTGGATTAGCTAACAAACATATCCAGAGTGTATTTGCGAGTCACGCCCACAGACCAGATGCTGTTGTGATCGGCGTAGACGTCGTTAGGCTGGTACAGCTGGCCATCATGCAGGCACGTGCACTGGTCCGCCTTCACACACTCTCCTGAGTCGCTCAGGTACTTTCCAGTTGGGCAAAAACAACCCTCCTCGCACACTCGCTCCCCTCCGCATCCACCCTCCGCTCCGGACAAGGAAAGGCAGGTGCGGTCGCACAAGCTCCCACAGGCCTCGTACACCCGGCCTCTTGTGCACTCCATCTCTGAGGATTGAAATCACTGGTTTGAGGGGCATTTCTTTCAGATAATTAATGACACTACTTAAAAAAAATCTTTGCTATTTTTAATTGTGTGAGGCGTGTTTACGGCAGAGCGAAGGTGAACGCCAGTGGAGCAGCACCCCTTTGGCTGCGCAGGCAGTCGCGTAAGAAGCCAGGGCAGAGCAGAGGCACTCCTCGCCGTCCACACATGAACAAACGTCATAACGACAAAACTGCTGGAAAGGAGCCGGATTGACCAGGAAGTGGCACGGGCCGAATACATCTGACGTCATCATTGAGCAACCTTCTTCTGCCAAACGAACTGAAGAAAATAGAACAAGGCAGATTGGAACTGAGATATACAGTGAACCACTGACGTTATTTCTGTGACAGTTTAGTGCGGTTCAGTGTCGTCACGATGTGTGTGTGTTTGTGTGTGTTCACCTCTTTTGGGGTTGATGGCACAGGGATCCGTCGCAACTCTGTGAGTGGACTTGCAGTCGGCGTTGGTTTTCCAGGAGTGACCAAAGGCCAGCGGGCCCGACTCAACCAACCCGGACGCGGACAAGAAGTCATCGCCTTGGTTACCGTTGTAGTTACCACAGAGGCCGCAAGTCCGCCCCACCCAGCGTGGGCCCAGCTGGGAAAAAGTGGGTCATATTTGAAAACTAACAAGATTCTTACCCGAAATGTGCCGCAAGGGAGTGAATGCACCTTTAAAAGCACCCGGCCCCTCCCATCCCAGTCGAGACGCAGGTTATCGCCATACTTCAGCAACACAGATGACTGGACAGATTTCTGGATATGCAACCGTCCTGGAAATTGAGAACCAATGATGAATTTGTATTTTGTTTAATTTTAGAGCCATTTCACATTTTTAGAATAAAAAATACAGATTTAGCCATTATTTTAGTGGTTACTATAACCTACAAATTCCAAATCTTTCAACCCCTTCTTTTTTTATTCTGTTTGACTCCAACAAGGACTTCAATTTTTACAGTTTACTAAAGGCAAACTAATAATCAGGCTGAATTGAAGCATTTGTTTACCCCTTTTGATCAAACATTATCAGATTTGAGATTATCCTGAATGATTATCCTGAGGTGTGTAAGAAGGACTTATTTTCCTAACACATCTGCTCTTAAAAAGGTTGCGTTTGTATAATATGTCTCCCAAGTCATGCGCCACAATAAAAATTACAAGGTATTTTTTTTAACCACCATTCAAGCTAAATGTTAGCGTAGCTCCTTGTATTTCTTCTTCTTAATACGACAACCTCATTATGTGTGAGGTGTGCCTTTTTGGTTATCTGGAGTACACCACACACTAAAAAAAGCATCATCAATTTTTCATCGTCATGTGGGGTCTCTCAGAATTAAAAAAATTGAAGATTGGTATTTGTGTACGCCGCTTAGAAATGCACATTGCTACACTGATTTGAATACTGAAGCCTTGACAGAGGCTTGTGCTCTCTGAGTTCTTGTATTACACCACATATACTCTTGCGTGTCACAGTGTTTGAGTGACAAAAGGCAGCTGGTCCCCATCAAAATGCCGTACCATGGTGCATTGGGGTCTGGATGTCCATGCCGTTGACAGAAACCATTCCTCCGTGCTTCAGCTTCACTGTCATGTTCTCCAAAGAAGGCAGACTGAGGGTCACAGAACGTGTACACACAGCCTCCAAATCATCTGCACACTGAAAGACAGTTCAATAATAAGCTGTCAGACACACACACAAAGAGTGACAGAAAGAAAATGCTGAGTTATTATTCTGCCAAAGATGTAATGTGAGGTCTTATGTAATGTGATACTGTATAGCTTAGCCATCATGTTTGGAAAGTTATTCAGATCTGCTTGTACGGGATATATACGGATCTTTTGTAGGATTTACAACCAGGGTGAGACATGGATCCCTTGTTATATACGGGGTGAAGTCCCATTGTCCATCCATCCATTGTCTGCATACCGCTTGTCCTCACAAGGGTCGCGGGGGGTGCTGGAGCCTATCCCAGCTGTCTTTGGGCAGCAGGTAGGGGACACTCTGAAGTGGCTGCCAGTCAATCGCCGGGCACACATAGACGGACAACCATCCGTGCTCACACTCATACCTAGGGGCAATTTTGAGCGTCCAATCAACCTGCCATGCATGTTTTTGGAATGTGGGAGGAAACCGGAGGAAACCCAAGCAAGCACAGGGAGGACATGCAAACACCACACAGGAAGGCCGGAGCCGGAATCGAATCCATTATCTCTGCACTGTGAGGCCATCGTGCTAACCAGTTGGCCACCGTGCCGCCAGAAGTCGCATCGTGACTTGCAAAAAAAAAAAATGCAAAAAGTTTTTCATTTGGTGACAATTGACTTTATTAAAAAGCCTCATTTATACCCCAAACTCACAAAATGGAAAATTTGTCGCAAGTCCAAGAACACTGCTGTAGATAAGCTGCTTCATGACTCATTAAAAAAACAAAAAACAAACAGTTAACAATAGTTTTCTGGACCTCTCTCTGCATCATCTATCATCTAGTGAAATTTTCCACCCTCCTTTATCCAGTATCAACCCAACAATGAGCCTTATCTGCCTGTTGGCATAAATCTTCACACAGCTGTTTACTGACATGTGAGCTACTCCTCTACGAACATTGCACAAATTGGAGCGCTCCGTTCAACAGAATAAAAAACTGAATTGTGGATGATGATTTGCACATCTGCAGGCAATTTGTACGCGCTCTCATCTACCAGCCTTGAGCTAACATAACTACATGAATTACTTGTATGAAAAAGACTTCTGGACCATAAAGATAAAAGAATAAAATCAAAAACTAAATGTTATGAACTGAGAATGCCCTGGATTGGGATCTTATGGAGGATTTACAACCATATTGAAACATCCTGATGACGGTTTTGCATTATGTCTAAGGGTAACTGAAATACATTATATTTAAAAAATTTGCAAACATCTGTACGGGCGTCAGTACCTGCACATTTTCAATAATGACAGCGAAGTCCTGCTCGGCACAGTCTCTGGCCAGCAGGTACTGACAAGGACCGCTGAAGGTGAAGAATTTGTTGTCAAACGTCTTGAAGTGAGACTGACCCACCACCAGGCATTCACCTGCAGAGCAGATGAAGCCAGAGTTGGTAAACTAATTATTACAGAGGTATATTTGCATAATGAGAACCAATTAAAAAACGGCATCATCAACTGCAACACCTCTCAGTGCAATGCAATCCACAATAATAAATGTATTGTTCATAAATACATCTTAAATTGCTCCACTTTATCTAACCTCTAATATGGCTGGATTTACACTGCAGGTTCAAATAACCCAATTTCAATTTAATGACTAAATCCGATTTTAGGACTGTCCATTGTCTATTTATATTTATAATGACGCATATTGAGGTTACACATTGCTCCGCTGGCGTAAACTGACTTTTCTTTTACTGAGGGTAACATCCACACTACTCCTATGGCAACTTTGCTTATTAAAGCTGGACACACCTCAGATGCAAATTAAGTTACTAAAAGAATTGTGTCTCTCAACCATGCACTGTAAATCCAGCCTAATGGACTATGGTTCAAGTCACTCACCGGGGCAACCTTCATTGGTGCATTCCCATGACCCGTGTCGACAAACACTGGAGAAAAAAAAAGTGGCCTTTTAGTTCCCATACTCTGCAGATGTGTGCATCTACTCACCAGGTGTTGCAGTCCTGAGAGATGGTGGAGCCTGGCGGGAAGTGCCGCCCCATGTGCACACAAGAACACTGAGACACCTCAACACAGCGGTTTCCATCCAACACTTTACCCACTGAAAAGCACACACACCTATTCACACACACAAAGACTCAAAGCTGCAGGGGTGGAAACCAGTCGCTGGGGGAGTTACCAGGGCATGTGCATCCATCCACACACTCGTCTTTGCAGATCTCCTGGATGTTGAGACTATGGCAGGTTGTGGAGCAGGATTTGGTGCATTCGCTGTAGTGCATTCCAATGGGACATTTGGGGACTGTTCGCACACAGACACACATGCACACATACTTATTTTCATACATTTGAAAATAGATATCTGTACTTTCTACTTCTTAATTGATCAAAAAAGACTCGTTATTTTTTTTCCAAACTCTGCATATGAGGACACAATGTAAAAAATGTAGAAAGAAAATCGTTTTAATTTTGTACTTGAGTCTGTCCATGTTTATTTTTAAATAGGTAAAGAAATTGAATCACTGCTTTTACCAGTCTTTTCAACACACGTATCAGTACTTCTCCTGAAGTGCGCAAGTAATTCTGCCGCCTCTGTTTAATTCTCGTAATTTGATGACATTTTGCTGACTTACAGCATTCGCTTTCCTGCTGCCACCCTCGTAAGAGCATCCCATGGGCATGACACGTGCGCGCGTACTCCAGAAGGACTGGACAATAACAGTCCTCGCTGTCGCCCTGGCCGCAGTGGCATGCCTCCTCTTGGCATAGGGACAAGAAGGCCTCAGGTGATACCAAGTGGGCGCAGTGCAGGAACACGGCGGATGTTTGCAATACGCTGCAGCTGGACAGAATCTAGAAAAAAAAACACACGTTATCAGTGCTCATACCTTATTATCTCTGCCTATGGGGAATTTTAAGTGAAATGTTGACAAAAACATGTCCCAGACATGTTATGAAGACACCTGGAGACTGTCTAAAATATAGCCCAAAAAAAGCACAATGTTTCTTCTCTTATTGAGTGAAGCATTAATGACAGGAAATGTATATATCACGGTTCGACGTTGAGAGCGGCTCGATGGTCCGAGGGAACCACATAACTGTGTGGAGCCATCTTAAGCTCCCTGATGCTCGACCGGGCCACCTTTACAAATTTCATGAATTTCACTCAGGGACATTTGAGCCACGGCAACTTTGCTCATATTGGGCCACCGCCCAAAAAGTCTTAATGTTGGATTCTGTATATTTTCCTGCTTCGTAGCCTACCTCAGTGATAATATTTTTCATGACAGTGAGTGATTATGCTTTGATTTTTTTGTGAGTCACTCTTCATTCTCATTCAAGGCAGATGTTTCGAAGCACCTTTTTGCTTTTTGTGCGTGTGTCTAGGTGTGTGTGTGTGTGTGTGTGTGTGACTGACCTCTGAAGTGTCTTTGGAGCTGTTGCAAGTCAGACTGGGAGGAGATACGCGTTTACAGGCTTGACCTGCTCCCTTCACCGCCCATGAATTAGCAAAGTCATAGCTATCCTCGGTGAGGAATCCTGAAATGACGCACAGCACATAAAGATGTCGACAGTTTCCTCATTAATCTCATGCTGTCGCTGCTCTTTGTTTTTTTTTTGTTTTTTCTTTAACCCGTTATCTTTTCCTGTATGGAATAGCTACTCTTCCTGTTTCTCAGCCCCGGTGACTCGAACCATTTCCGAAATACCAGGACAAAAATGTTACATGTATGCCTTCCTTAACATTGAACACACAGCATGGGTGGCCTTCCAAACAAGACCATACATGTACCTTCTTGAGCGGTGTATTCATCAGCCACCGCTGCATTGAAGTTACCACACAGGCCGCAGGTATGATTGCCGTGGTGTTTGGTGAGTGTCAGGGCAACGTTGGCGGCATTGTCGATGGTCACGGTGAAGCCAAATTCCTCACTCCACAGCTTATAGAAGCCCAGCTCCTGGCCAGCAAACACGGAGTGCAATGCGTACGGCAGAGAAAGTCTGCAAGGTGACACACAAGGAGTCTGTACATGAGCTTCTTTGGTTTCAGTTTTATGCTGGCACAAACGTATCACGTGTTAATCAATTTCACAAAGCAATACAGGATTGGCTTGGTTCCAGATGCACAAAGTAAGTTCCATAAATGTTTACTTGGTGGCGTTTGAGATAAAACAAGTTGACAGGACACTTTGTGAGATTAAAATTTAGGGCTCTGTGTTAGTAGACAGTGCATGAATGCAACAAAAGCCTGTGGCTGCTGATTTTCTTATCAGCCTCTGCCAAGCTGAAATGGCCGCTGTAGCAGAAGGAGTGACTTCAAGATGAGTCTAGCAGAGTGGCAATTTGGTGGGAGAAAGGCCATCTAAAACTTAAAGCTGCTCAGAAGGACGTCTAACTGTCTCGTGAAAGCTGGTCTAACACAAAGTATTTCTTTCAGAAATATCCGTAAGTGAACAGTGGGCATCAAACCTTCTGAATCATTCCATTAGATTTATCCCAGTGGGAGGTACAGCTACGGTGGAGCACCCCAAAAAATGGTGGGTTTTCCAAGTCCCCACGCCACAGCACAAATGTGTTTCAGCCATGTCGGGATTTATAGTGTGCAACATGCATGCCACATTTAAAAATAATTGAGAGAAGTCGCTATATGATAGGCCATGTCTGGAGTTAGCCGTAACTCCCACAGTGCTGCTGCCATCACTCTTTTTTTTTCTTTGTTTTTTTTTTTTTTTTTTTTAAGTTTTTCCTTGCCCTCTGTTGTGTTAAGATTCGGGGATGCCCATAATATTTGTCAACTGTGGACATGTAAAGCCCTTTGAGACTTTTCTGTGATTAAGGACCACATAAAGAAATTGGACTTGACTTGGAGATGCAACGGACTGAAATGGTCTGCGAAAATTCCAACATCGGGTCTAGCATGCCTCTGTGAAGACATACGCCGCACTCCGCGCTGGATGTAGACCATGTAGAAGGTGCATGGACACATCACCAATCATCATCAAGACGTTGGCCATCTCATCCAAGTGGCTGTGCATCTTAACTGATGATGTAATGAGTGGGAAAAATTCAGCGGGGGCTGTATTACTCAAGATTTGCTCGACTGCTATGTAGCAGTGAGGCAGAAGTGCAGAACAGCTCGTTCACAGCCAAATATTCAGAAGGAGGTTGATGCAAAAATTTCATTGGTTGTGAAATTTTACACGCACCGGAGACCCAACTTTTATTTGTTTCCAAGAAATTAAAATTGAAATGTTCTATAGTATGTCCCTTTTCGGGGCAGGCTGTCATTGCTGGAAATTATCTTCCCATGTGGTGTCCAGTTACTGTCTTGCGTAGGTGTCCCAACACTTTGTGAGGCTTTTCTTTCTTTGGTTTAATTTTACCTGGTTTCTCCCTGGGATAATATTCCATCGACAGACAGATGCAGATCAAAGACATCCCCAAGAAACAGCGTGACTCCGGTTCTTTTGCCCCGGACAAAATCACCTGCAAATGAATCACAGTGCACATTGTTTTACTTTTGCCACACCAAAATGAAGCACACAGACACAAAGCGTCTTGATTGGCACTTTTCAAGTGGTATTTATTAAACAAGAAATGTCTGTTTGTCAATATGTTGGTGGTTTGCCGCAATGTGGAACCAAAGTATAGCAAATATTTATCCCCGCAATTAGCTAATCATGTAAGTAAAATTATATTACAGGACTATAGGAGATAATGTTAATACTCAGTTGGTCGGATTAAAGAATGTGACATACTCGCTATACTTTGTCCGTGAATGCTCATACTGTTTTTTTTTTTTGTTGTTTTTTGTTTTTGATGAGCTCACCCACCCAGCAGCGTGAAGGAGCGGCGTTTGCAGTCCCCAGCCAACAGGTAGCTGCAGTCCCCGGGAAACTCGTACAAAACGCC
The DNA here is from genome assembly GCF_059441095.1 of Idiotropiscis lumnitzeri. Classification (NCBI taxonomy): domain Eukaryota; kingdom Metazoa; phylum Chordata; class Actinopteri; order Syngnathiformes; family Syngnathidae; genus Idiotropiscis; species Idiotropiscis lumnitzeri. The sequence goes on along the minus strand of NC_142396.1, from coordinate 10,608,232 downwards.
GTCAAAGGTGTGAACGTGGTGTCGTCCAAAGAGGCTGCATCTCCCTGTCATACCTGCCATGCATGCTGCACATGCACACACATTCACAACACCATTATGAACACCACAGTTGTTGCAAAATCCTATGTTTCAAAATGACACATTTATGGTGTAACAATAAAAGTAAGGTCATCTTATAAGTGTCTTTTGCTGGGCCTAAAACTAGATTGGGTCCTTTTGGGAGGCCTCGCCTTACTGGAAAATTCACCAGTTTTTGCAAGCGTGGGTATCATGGTAAAAATGTATGGATTTTAATTTTAGGGATCCCCAACACACATTATACTCACAGAAGTCACTCAAAGGTACCCCAGGGTAAAAAATAACACAATTTGGATTCAAAAGGCGCTGACCCGTCATTTGGGTCAATTGGACGCAAATTACTGAGTTGTTTTGTACAAAACAATTTAATATTTTGACATTTAAAATAAATAAATCCTCTTTATGTTGTGATTCAGTGGGTAACCCAAAAACAGGAAGTCTCTCATATTTATCAACATCATTGAAAAAAAAGGTCAAACAAAAAGAATCAATGTCATTGTAAAACCATTGCATTTTATAACTACACATTTCCAAAAATATCCATCTTTCTTCGCTGTCAATCACACGGCCCAATTCGTCAAACAAGCATTCCCAACCATGGACTTGTAGTCATAGTTTGGAATGATTCAATGAGCTAATTAATAATGGGACTTTTTTTAACCCACCTGTGAGCTGCAGCAGAAACAAAATTCCTCTCAAACACCAGCCTGTGCACAACTGAAACACAAATACAACATGCTTCATCCCATGATCCTCTTAAATTGACTTCCTAAAGCGTGAGTACTGTACCTCCATGGCTCCACTCTTGGATAATCCACAAATCTTGCAGAATAAAAAGAAGAAAGGCTCTTACAATTCCCAAAAAAATGCTGCACTTGAAGGCTTCACATGGTGGAACGGTGCGTCTCTGTGTCACATAACAGGCTCAACTGCAGAATGGGGTCCAAAACTTTAAAAAGCCTCACTCAAAAGTTCGTTTATATCAAGAAGAGCCCTTCCCACTCCTTTATCGTGGGATTACATCCCTCCCTCCTACATCAAGTTATGTCAAGAAGGCCAGAATATCAGTCGGTACATGTAGAGCGACACCATCAGAGCGCCTCAGTGAGACAATACCAGGATATGCCCACTGATGGCCTGGCTGAGTGATTAGCCTGCTGGTACAAACCTGTGCCAGAGCCAACCCAAACAATTGTGCTACAAAACACTGTCGGGGAAGATATCTCACGTGAGAACTGAGGTATTGGTAGCCACGTACGCAAACATGTGACTAATGTATGCCAAAAATTGCATGAAGACAATGGGCATGAGTCCTTTGGAGAAGTTGAAAAAACAAAACTCACCTATCAGCTGGGGAAAGAATCAGGAGCCTGGTAGGAATACAAAAACATTTCCTGGTAATACCCAAATTTCCACTGAATTTCTTGATTGATTGAAATGCTTGAACAGAAAACAGAAAGGACGGACACAGTAATACATCGCATATTCGTGGTTCACTATTCACAAATGTACCCCTTTGCATTTTTTCTTTGGAACATATCCTCAACTAAAAGCTGAATAACCCACCTAGTTGCATGTTCTATAATGCTATAAGATGCCACAGGATGGCGCCAAAGCCCTCATTGAGAGAAAAGTAGCAATTGGTGTCGGAAGAGTGACGAAGTGATACATCTCGAATCAGAGAGAAACTTTGAAAAAAGAGGAGCAGATAAGTTTAGTCTGGGATGTAAGAAGAATAAATTACAAGTCTTTTCCAGATGCGCACTCCATGTTTTTTTTTATTAAATCATCTGTAATCAATTTATTTGGATGGTTACTGTAAAATTTGTTCGAAATGATACTTAAGAATCTGGGCATCATAGTTTGTTATATTTACATCTTTAACTAATAATCTAGACAATTCTGAATATTTTTAACAGGGCCATGAATTACAGCGTTACGTACCAATATGTCGATCACATTTATGAAACAAATAAATGGTGCGTCCCCAGGGAGCATGCTTCCTTTTTTTTCTGCTGTACTAGAGCCAAGACTAATTGCACTTCTTCTACAGTAGGTAGCAGTGGAACTCTCATTGTCAGAGTATGTTCAGGGAGTATAAACAGTGCTCGTAAAATGATGCAAAAGTATTCAGCAGATTTAGACCTTTAGAAAATAATGGTTTCCTTTAGATATATATTTTTTGTTTTCTTTAAATGGATGCTCTACTCATTTTGCAATAGGTTTTCTTCATAATTAATTTGATAATTTAATTATTTACTTAATTATTGCATCACACGAAAAGGGATAAGAGTCCAGGCACCCACAACCGCTCAGTTCACCAGCGGTATTCTGTTACTGTAACTCGACTAGCCATCAGGCTCGCAAGCGCTTTGCTTCCATCAGGAGTATGACGTCATCACGCTGTGCCGCCGATTTAAATCAGGAACGGGTCTGACATGACGTCATCGCACTGTACACTTTGAAGGGCGACGGAATGCATTGTTAAGCACGTAAAAACACTAAACTATGAGGATTTAGTTGACTACTGCGGGCAAATCTTGCTTTATACGCTTGGCTGTTTTTGAAGCCGAGTGCGGTGGGGGCTGAGGGACCATTAAGCGCACAACAGCAGCGCCACGCGTGGAGAAGCGTCTCACTGGACAACAGTGGTTTGGATCGTCTCCTACTACACAAGATTCGTCGTCGTCGTCATGGCGGCGCTAACCGGTGGAGAAATGTGCATCAAGTATCTGATGTTCGCTTTCAACTTGATCTTCTGGGTGAGTCCGTTTAAAACTGGAATGTCGAGTGTGTAGGTGCGTCGCGAGTGGACATATCCCAGTGCAAACCCTCATATTACCGCGGAGTGTCCAAACTAGGTTGAGATTTATTTATTTATTTACATTTCCCCCGGACCTCCACTATAGTCACAGCACGTGCGGATGCTCAGCGGGGCTGCTACTGCTGCTTGTAATCCTCCCCAGTGGCCAAGTAACCCACTTCTAAGGAGCACACCGATGGTTTGCGCGTAATGCATTTAAAAATGGTTTCGTGGCTCGCTTTATTATTAACCCGGTCTGTAATTTATTCATTACAAAGAGTTGTGCACTGTCACGTGGGGAGGAGTAGTGCGCATGACTGCCTGTGTGTATCTGCTATATGTGACTCCTGAAGATCTCATGCATGCTATCTATGTCTCACAGTCCCACTAAGCCCGCGGGTTGTGTCCCAACTGGGGCTGTTTATTTATCTAGAACTGTTTGTGTTAAAATGAGTGTGTGTGGTTGGCGGTTTCACAAGGATGTTTTGGCCTTTTATGGTGATTTTCAGTTTTGCAGCTATAGATAGAAATGAGCACAACAATGCATCACGAGGGGATTGGGCATGGTTTGTGAGTGTGTGTGTGTGTGTGTGTGTGTGTGTGTGTGTGTGTGTGTGTGTGTGTGTGTGTGTGTGTGTGTGTGTGTGTGTGTGTGTGTGTGTGTGTGTGTGTGAAAGAGGAAATACCCTGTGGAAATAAACAGTGTTAAAAATAGTCAGGTGCATCTCATTATAGAATGGTGGAAACCACAATTTATTTCAGTTGTTCAATTAAAAAAAATGAAACTCACTGCATAATGCAAGCGTGGGCTGTAAGTTTCCATTGGGTTCGAATGACTGTGATAGCGTGTCTGAAACATAAACCAATATCTAGATCATACATTTTCGTATTCATGGAACATTACTTAGAGAGTGAATGTTTTGTTTTTTTTAATATAATTTAGCTGATTTTAGCTTGCAGCTAAAAAAAAAAAGCTAATGAAATTTGAACATTACAGAACAAGAACAAATTGATTTTTAATATAGAAATTAGGTGGGAATTTGCCATCTGAAAAGAAGTTTCCAATGTATAGAGATATTCATGGAATCCATTTTTTTTTTTAATGAGGCAAATCCTCATTCGGTTTGTGGGAGAACTGGAGCCTATCGCGATGGTTGCCAGTCAATCCCAGGGCACATATAGACAACCTTTCACACCCACATTCATATTCACTCCTCTGGACAATTGAGTTTTCAATTTGGTAACTGGTGTAAATACACACCAGCATCAAAGGGAAGGATGCAATATTCACAGAGATGTTTAAAAGGAGATTCTCATCTCATGATGGATTATCACCCTCTTCCAGCATGCTAAGAAATGGGCTGACGATCATAAAGGCCTGTGCCAGCCCCTATTAGCTTGACCTACAGAATTTACATAGATCCACATTCAAGAATGATTTTTTTTTTTCACCGAATCCGGTCAGAAAACACTCAGGGGCCTACAATTGTAACTGTTAAACATGTTCAATAATAACAATAGACAATCCGCACATGTCTGGTCAACTGCCATTGTCTGGAGACAAATTCTTTTTCTTAATAATTTTTGGAAGTCTGGATGCCCTGAGCACCATTTTTGCAATGGCCACCTAGCTTCAGAAAGGCGGTCAAACAGAACATCAAAGTGGCCCCTGTATACTTACAATTTTCGGTATGTGGCCCTTGGAAGAAAGGTTTTTGATAGCACTGCTTTAAGAGCAGTATAAGAACATATATGCCAATTCTTTTTCCTCATCAGATGTGGGGTTTCACACATTAAAAAAAAAAAAGGTTGAGCTGTTAGAAATCAGCATGTCTGTTCCCCGCTTAAGGCATTTATTCACCTGCTTGATTATTTGATGACAGAGGTGTAGTCCTTGGTCGAGACAGCAGGTGAGTTAATAAGACATTCAATGTCGTGTTCTAACAGAGCCCTCTGTGTTGCTATTTTGGCTGAATGCCTGCAGCTTCTCACACAGGATCCGTCATAGCCGCAATCTATGGACGTGTAGAACAAACAGAGGAAGGAAAAAGGGCAGGCTTTAGATTGGTAGGCCAGTTCGGTGAGTAGGCCCTGATGTTCTCGCCACTCCCTAAGGGTGCATTCAGGCAACTAAAGGCGTGGCGTTTTCAGAACGCTTTCACTTTCAAACGCCACTCTTTTTCCAGCTCGGGCTAACGCTGCTTCCTCTTGTGAATATAGTTTATCAGCAAACACGTCAACATGGCTGTCGTTGGGGGGATTAAGTGCATCAAGTATCTCATGTTTATATTCAACTTGTTCTTCTGGGTAGGTGTACTTCTTTTTTCTCATTATCTAATTGTTTGTATGCGGGTAAGCGAGAGTTAGATACAAAGGGTAGGGGTGGCTTCTTCAAAGTTTCTATCTGTGTGTCAAAAAATTAAGGTAAAGTACAGGAATGTGTGTGTGGCTCATTTATGGCATGTGCTGACGCTCAGTGAATTTGAAGTTCAGCAGTCATGTTCAAGCATGTGAGCTCAAAACAAAATGGCTACGTGCATAAACGTCTATCAAGCGGATGAATTATGGCAAAATCGCACAGACATCTGATAAAACATTAGATATGCCAGCACAACATATTAAGTCCCAATACACGAAGTTTACCCAATGACTTAACAAAGAAAATATTGGTTCGTTTTGATTGACGCCATCTGTCATGGATGTATTACAAAGTTAAGACAGTGATTATTTTGAGGTTGTAGTTTGCAGTTGTGTGGAACAAAACATTTTCTGACGTGATTCCCAACCACTGTGCAACGGCACAATGCAGGAAAATGTCTAATTATACTTGGGTTGTTCAAAAAGGTTTATTTTTTTGACGAATTGAAATATTGTACAGTATTTCTACTTATGTTAGCACATACAGTGCAGTGACAGACAGAACACGTAAATAATCTATGAAATGGCAGAAGGTGCCATTAATTAACCTGTGATCAACTAAATATCCAGATCTTATAAATTGAAAAATGATCATCATTATTTCAGTGCAGTGAACGCCCACATATTCCCAGATGGGCATTCACCTATTCACAATTTTTTTGTAGCCTAGTCTCTGAAGAACCCATTTATATGCAGTTTTTGTGCTCAGACCAATGCAATAAAAGCATGACTTTGGCATCATCTTTATGTCAAGACATTATGTTAAGTGACTTGTTTTATTTCGACTAAAGTAGAGCATCTCACAGCCTTTGGTGCCAATGAGCTATGTTTACGAGAGTTGAGGAATTCCATTTACAGCTGCCACCTTGTGGCATCTTAAGGCAGTTATAAACCTTTTTAATGGAGTGGGGATGTCAATTATTCACATTTTGGACTCCCAATAAGTTGTATATTGATTGGGGAGAACTGTGTCTATACTCGTTGTGACAGTTCTGGGGGAAGTGTGCCATGAGATTTCGAAATATAAAATATGTGCCTTAGATCAATAAATGGGGAAACACTGAATTTGATAAAGCATGTGTACCTAATGAAGTGTCCTATGCCTATGATTAGGCCAAACAAGCTAATAATCGTGTCTGTTTTTGCTTCAGCTTGCAGGCACTGCTGTCTTTGCCATCGGGTTGTGGTTGAGATTAGACCCCAAGACCAAAGGCCTATTTGAAGGACAAGACTCTCCATATGTGTTTTACACCGGTAAGAGGCTTTTCAGCCCAAGTGCCCTGTTCAAAACAAGGATTACTAACCAGTTTGCTTTGAGCGTATTGTGTTAAATGATGAGTTAGTACTTTATTTGCCTTGTTTACATCCACAACGAGTGATGCCGGAATCTTTAATGCTTCGATGTGTAGTTTATTGAAAGGGCAATGTCAAGTGCTTGCAGTAGTTGGGATTGAGGTTCTATTACTACACTTTAATACTGTTGCACAAAAATGTTATAAGGCATTTAAATGCAACATTCAAACCCAGTAATTATTGTAATCTATCACAAGATTTATTTTGATTGTCTCGGAGGAAACACAAAGTTTCACTTGCCCACTGTGAGGTGCGTTGCTTCAATTTCAACTTAAAGGAGAGGGGATACAATGCATAATTTAAAACAGCCCAACAGTTTCTATGCATCATAAAACTCTTACATTGTAGATAAGAACAGTACATTACAGTACACTTGTCACACTCAAGTGAAATAAATGTGAATGCATTTTCACTCTTGGCCTCACTGTACAGAGGTCGTAGGTTTGATCCGGCTCTGACCCTTCTGTGTGGAGTTTGCATATTCTCCCCGCGCCTGCATGGGTTTCCTCCGGGTACTCCGGTTTCCTCCCACATTAGGTTGCTTAGACACTCTGAATTGCTTCTAGGTGTGAGTGTCAGCACGGATGGTTGTCCGTCCATGTGTGCCCGGCAATTGGCTCGCAACCAATCCAGGGTGTACACTATCTACTGTTAGGATAAGAAGCGGTTCAGATAATGGATGGATGGATAGTTTCAGACTAGATTTTGGGGGCAATAATTAAATAAATCATATACATGCGTAACTTCTATCATAAACTGGGCTAATTTGGGTCGAAAGTCAATTTGACAATTTTTTTTTTTGTTGGGTGTGTGCGTAGGTGTGTACATCCTGATCGGAGCTGGCGCGCTAATGATGGTTGTAGGATTTCTTGGATGTTGTGGGGCCATCCAGGAGTCTCCCTGTATGCTGGGACTGGTATGTATCACTTAACCCAGTGATTCCCAAACCCTGTGCAGCACCGCATAAGTACACAAGTTCACTTACTTAAAAGTTATTGAGTGCATGTGTTCAGTCATTATAACGTTATCAAGTAGGCCATCTTCCGGTTGCAACTGGTGTCCCCCGGGTATGTTGCGCAAGACCCCGCTCCTCTTTAATTTTGTCAGCTTATCTCTGATCTGCATCTTTTTCAACATGTGGTTGTCAAGCTGCTGTCACGCCATGCAAAAGCAGGAGCAAATCTTCGTTGGAAGAAAAAACATACCATACTACTTTAGTAGGAAATTACTAAATTGTAGTGAATGTATAATAACTAATATGTAATTATTCCATCAATTAATCATGAAATTATTACTTGTATACATTAAATACGTTACAAAAAATGTATCTTTGTTACACTATGCCAGAGCAACATAACAATTAAATGCTCTTCGAATAAGTTAATTACAATTTTTATGGATAAGGCCGGAGGGTCAAGGGCGTTGGACTTACCGTCAAAAAAGGGTCAAGTGCCCAGCTCTGGTTAATTTTTGAGTAAAGCTGCGGCCACACGACTCAGAGAACATCTAATCTTGAAGGATCTCAAAAGCTAATCAGGGTCAGGTGTGTTACTTTGATTTGAGACCAAATGTATTGTTCATCCTGCTTCATCATTTTATTCCATTTTGCAAAACGCCAAACGTTTCTTTCCCAATTGTGTTACCGGTACATTGTATTGTTCACCTGAGTGGAATGTGAATTGACCCTGAACTTTTGAAATTTCGTTCTCATCAGCGCTTACTGAAGAGGGCCAAGGCCAGTCGGCAGGCTTAGATGTAGCTATTGTTCACTTCCTCTGTGGCTCCTTCGCTCTGCCTCCCTTCTGGCCTTAATCGTCTTGTACTAAATCTCCTAGTAGGCGGGGTCTATGTAAATCAAATTCAGTTCCGCTCAGATGACTTGATTTGTATGTGCGTGCCAACAGACATGCGCACACAGCATTCTAACTCCCTTTATCCTTGCCATAGTTTTTCTTCTTCCTGCTGATCATCTTTGCCATTGAAGTTGCTGCTGGCATCTGGGGATTTTCCAACCAGAGCAGGGTGACTCATTTACTCGCCTTACAATTGTATTTATCAAGTCTCACTTGCCAGACACAACAAACAAGTTGTAGCAAAAGCAAATAATTTTCTCTGCTTGCTTGACAGGTGGTGGATGACATTACAACATTCTACCACCAGACCTACAACAACTACAAGGAGACAAAGGATGAACGTCTCAGAGAGACTCTGCGCGTGATTCAAACTGGCGTGAGCTCCTTTCATTGATGTCATATGATCAAAGATCTTGCGGCGCTTGTCAATCCTAAATATGTCTGACTTGCTTTAGTCAAAATACCCCAAGGATCAAGAATTACATCCGAACCGCTGCTCACCCCGCATCCTTTACTATGGAAGTTTTTGTAAATTAGTCGCTGTTACGTCACAATTTGGCAACATTCTCTCAGTCTCAGAAAAGATATACTTGGTTGTATAATTTTATCTCGTTTTCAGTTGGTGTACGGATCTGTGAATGTGGCCCACGCGGCACCGCAAAACACAGAACAAGTCTGTTAGTGACAGATTGAGCTCATAAACCGAATTTGCATTCTTACGTAATGAAATGATTGATGTCGCTAGCTCATTTATTTTTAAACTCTCCTTTACACTAATGTTGTATATAGCAGAATGAGGGGTGGGGATGGAGGTGCCTGTCTTCTGAGGGTGTAACCATAAAACAGAGGCAGGGTGAATCTGTGAGCAAGGGAATTCCGACATGTCGAGAACTTCTGGGAGTCTCTGTGTAGAAGAGGATTAAAAAAGATGGTTTGGGAGCTAATCAGACTAGCATAGCATGAAGCCTGAAAGCAGGGGGTAACCCAGTTTCAATAGGCCATAAATAGACACTTAAAGCTATAAATCCATTATGAACAAGCATAATTTGTATGGATGCAGTATAAAAAAAAAACAGCATTGCCTAGCAACAAGATTCATACAGAGAAAAATAACTTGTTTACGGGTTTTTGTTGTATTGTTCATTGTTCCAGCTGAACTGTTGTGGTCCAACTGCTGCTGCGTTTGATAGTGCCAAAGACACCTGCCCTCAAGGAGACCTACTTGAGAAGCTCATTACCAAGGTAGGATCGCAACACTGTGATTTTTAACAAAAGACGGAAAATGGGAAGTTCGCTTTTGTGCTCAATAACCACAGTTGAGTTTTACAATGGACTGATGAGCCAGCACATTTGTAGATGAGTTAAAAATGTGTTCAAATATGGACAGAAATTATGGAAAATGTTACCTCCAACCCTAATAATCCTTTTTAATACTAAAATAAGTAACGTGTTTAAATTGGATTATTTACAATGATCATAAAAACAATTTGAATGTCGACCTCAAAAAGTCGGACGAGGGGGCAATAATCAAAATGAATGCAAAACCGATTCCACGATTCTTGATAGTGGGACAAAGTTTGCTTCATGCGTCCTGCTCAAAAGATTGATTCTTTATCGGAGCGATGGCGTAATTACATGTTAAAAACACATAATGATGGTGTGGGCTGTCAGTTTTCCGTTGCAGACTCATTCCTTCAGCCTGCTTGCTGTGGTTTCTATGGCAACTGATTTCACGAGAACGCTTGTACGCCTTTCAAGTCATTGCACGCTAGGTCTGGGAAAAGCCCAAATGAATTCGTGTTCCTTCCTGTGTTGCAGAGCTGCACCGACGCCATTGAAGAGGTGTTTGACTCCAAGCTCCACATCATAGGAGGAGTGGGCATCACTATAGGGGTCATTATGGTAATGCATTTGATTGATTGATTGATCTGGTCTTGCCACCCAAATGAGAACGCACGCAACTCACTTCATCTCTCTTGGCAGGTGTTTGGGATGATCTTTAGCATGCTCCTGTGTTGCGCCATCAGGAAGTCCCGAGAGGTGGTGTGACACCCACCGGCGCATTATGGAGTCCCCGTTAATGTTGCATGATGTCATTCTTAGAGTCACATGGCTCCCCACTGCCAGGAAAAACATTGCTCGTTCAATGGGGAGGATATCATACCGTACGTCTATGTGGTTGTCAGGCCCAGCTGTAAAATGGGTGCCATCTGTGCTTGAGTGAGAAATGTACCACATTGAGATCACGTGATTGAATTTAGTGCTTGTGAAAACGATCTTAAAAGATCAGCTTGTTGTTTATCGATCACCTCTCTAATGAGGCCTCTCACTTATTGGCAGAAAAAGTTGTGGACCACGGCCAAATAAGTCTCAACGCCTCTTCGGCAGAATGCATCATCTGCTAAATGAATGGGTGAATTGATTTGAATTACCAGGATTCTTGGCTGTAAACTGTTTTTGTAATTTAGAGTTAAGTGTTATCCATTGTGACATTTTGTTGGCTCACCTCTTTCTCAACTCCAGTTTTGGTCACGTTGTCTTTTCAGTCCTCTTTCAATATGTACATGGCATGTTTTGTATTTTCAAAATACTTTTTCATTTTATTGAACTTGGTTGATTCATATCATGCAAGTAGATGATTCAAGAGTCAAATAAATAAAGTGGAGTTGAATCTTGACTTATTTTATGTCGTAACTGCACATGTTTTATTTCTAGACATGTTATGCACTGACGTCCCACAATCTTAACGGGTTTTAATAATAATAATTGTACACTTGATGAGTGGACAGGTACAGTAGAGAAGTCAATTTTCTATAATACAGTGGTACCTTGACCTAAGATAGCACCAAGGCTTATTTGCTGCTTTGTGTTGTGCAACATTTGGGGCAGATCGCGGCAGAGAAAGCTTATCTCGTGCTTATATTCCAGTCAACTTCAAAAACTCGTGACTCCACTTTATATTAACTGTCTCACTGTGAGGAATAAATAGACCTGGTGGTGGTGTGATTAGAGAACAGGGAAGTACACAGTGATTTGGTTGTTGACAGCCAGACCTCCACCCTGATAGCCCTGCTAAAGATAACACTGATTATATAAAGGAATGTGTGTCAATTTACGAGTATGTGTTGTTCTTATTGCCTTTGTGGTGGCCAGGGGAAAAGTGCAAGGAAAAATGAGCAAAGAAAAAAGTGCTGAAAATAAAGTCATTGTGAGAGATCATGATAAACACTCAAGCGAGAGGCATAGCATCTATCATAGAGGACTAGTGTAAGATTTGATCTGAAAAACTGCTTACAAATCTGGAAGTTTACAAGCTCTTGACGTTTGTGTTTATTTTAACATACCTAAAAAAAATAACACTGACAATCATATTAAATTGTTTGCCCAAAAATTTTAATTCCAGCTGGTGACCATAATTCTCCAAATTGTATCCTCACTCAAATAAAAGCCGTTCCATAATTAATAACAATCATCCGCATGAATGAATATCCACAGCGCAAATAGATTTCTTGAAACTTATGTACGTGCTGTAATGACCTTCCTATCAATTACGATTAACACCACATGTAGGGTAGATACTTGACAGCAACCCAGAGAATGATTTATGTAAAGCTGCCATTGGAAATGGTCATATTTTGTGGCTACTCTATTTTTTATAAAATATGTATAAATACGATGATTCAATTAGGTCTAAATATTTATTTGTGGCGGAAACTATAAGATTGGTAGAATTCAATTTTTTTCCCTCAGAAGGATTACACATAAATGCATTAAAAAAGAATTGCTTTAAAAAAACAGAAGACATTCTAGTAAAAATGTTAAAGTGCATACGGCTGCAAAAAACATGATTTTAACTTTCACATATCAAAAACCTCAGTCTTCATCCTCTGAGGAATGATTGGATTTGGGTGATTTGGAGTGCAATGCAGTGGATATGTGGAGCACAGTGTCAACCCGAAGTAGGCTTTTGACACACTGCAGCACAGCCAAAATGAGATGGTATTTACATGAAACAGACTCAAGTCCTGATGAACGATCCATACTTGGTTTAGTGTCTCCTTGAGAACCTTTCTCACCATGATTTGCTCGGCTAATCTCTGGCTCGCATAACAATCCGTCATCTTGGAAAGGATTCCGATAAAAGCTCCAGACTCTTGATTGAATCTGTAAGTAACGCCTTGGCTTGTCGGAGTGAATATATTGGGGAATATGCAGTAACGTGTCTGCCAAGAGCTGGCAAACAGCAGCTACGTCATTCGAAACAGCGTGAGAGCGGCCATATTCCAGGAGGGTGTGATGTAAGAGAAACTCAAAAATTCCGCCAGCGGGTATGACGCAGCCTGGCAAAATAGAGGACGAATCTTTAACAGTTGAACCCAGGGGCTCCCATGTTGTACGCATCATTCGGAAAACATCCTGAATGGCACCTGCATATTGATCCGTTTGCCCTTCACCCAAGCCGCAGATGATGATACTACAGGGCTGCATTCCTTTGGAATCGGGAAATGCCACATGGACGTATCTGTGGAAGGGGGGAAAAGGTGGAATTGTGACCATCAAACCACATGAGGGGAGAATCAATATTGAGTTGTCATAAAATGTGTTCTCACCTATGGGCTCCCAGAAGTATCGGCCGACAAAACGCCAAAGAAGCAATATGTTCTGGTCGAATCTCCCGACAGTCTGAGACAGCCAATACCCCGCTCAGGTGGAGGAAGAGCGCAAGTTCATCTTCGGCGACGCACTCCACAACGCACATCTTGTTCTGTGTTGCCAAAGTCAGAACGGCTTCCGACTGTTTGACGGCAGACAGCAGGATGGAGACTCCAAGATTGTGAAGGGTGGCAAAAATATGCTCCAGTGAACTTTCCGCCCAGGCGCTGAAGTGCATGACGCTCTTGCCGCGCGTTCCATTCCCGATCTCCAGCACATCACTTGCGTTTAGCCATTTGGGTTGCAGGGATATGGTGAAAACCACTGCCTTGACGGGATTCTCATGACTGCCATGGTAATGTGTGGCAAAGTCCCTGTGGATGACTTGTCCCTCAATTAAACGTGAACAACTCACAGGAAAACCAGACACTGGCGTATGCAGCGCAGGGAAATTGTCGTTTAGAAACTGGAGTGACGAGCAAGATAAATTTGATTTACAGCCATTTATGACCAAACTATTCTGACAACTCCTGCTCTTGTCTGATCGAGAGCATTCATCATTTTTACAGCTCCAGTTATGCAGCAGTTTGAAAATGAGCTCACCCATGAAGTCACAGTGGGCACAACCCAAACGAGTACGAAAGAAAGTGGCCAACAACATTTCAACATGAAGCCCATCTGAGTTGGATGCTGATTGGGCGCTTTCAGTTAAATCCTCGGCTGAAAGACGGAATCCATAAGGAGCCACTGCAAGAGCAATCAGATCATCCAGCTTCTCCAACGCAAAAGCCACCATTTGGTCAGCCAAGCGCCTGGCAGTGGCCGACTCGGCTGCTTCCCTTGAGTTATAGACGCGGGATACGTTTGGCTCCTTAGAGGATGCGGAGTAAATGGTGCGTAACAACGATGCCACAAGAAGGATAAATGATTTGGATCCATCTCCTGTTTTCCCGCTGTGCTTCCAGACGCACTCAACCATCATCCTATAATGAAAGAGAGGCAAATAAATACAGGGTGTCGGCAAAATTTCTTTACAATTTAAATTCCAAATTCTCTGCATAAATGATACGACTTCCCTGAAATTCTGTCTATGGGCTTATTTTAAAGATGCACATAGAACAAAGATACAGGACATCAACAACTTAAAGCAAAAGATAACTGATGCCATGACCACAACTGATAAGGCTTTGTAACAGGAAACATGGCAAGAATCAGAGTACTGTTTTGCTGATTTTAGTGCAACTCATGGTGCCCATATAGGTGCATTAATGAGTCAACATAATTTCAGTAAATCCTCTTTTTGTAATAACATCCACCAAAGTGTCTCCATTTGGATTTTTGATAGATTTGTTAACTTGTAAAGAGACTTTAGGGATAACTTTTATTAAACAGTGGTTATATTATACGCTGGTAGTCCCACATGGCTTACATTTCTAAAAGCTTTTACACACCAAGCAACGTCTGGTGGCGTCAGCTGACCATCAAGCTTGGTGTGTAATGGCCTTAACGCTCATTGAAAGTGGATTAGCGCAAAAGCCAGTTCCGCTGAAGGCATACTCAGAATATATTGTGCGCAAGGGCTCATAATACTAAGGTGGATAAACAGCACTGATACGAAATGGAGGGACCACTCATTTTTCATTTTTAGGGGCAGCCTCAGGACGGTGCCTGTATGAGAAGGAATAAGGCAGGACAAGTGGAATATTTGACACTCAATTTTGCTGAAATGTCGATGTTCGAAAAATATTTTAAATTTCACAACAGACCCTTATTATTTAAAATACATGTATTTAGTTTTTTAAATGGGCTTTAAATAACAGCATTTACCTCCCTTCTTTCCAACTGTCAAATTGCGGGAAGCTGAGTTTTACCTGGCGAGCGGGTGCTCAAGTCGTAGCGCCATTAGAATGCGCGTCCCGCTGCGACTCAACATCACATGTCCGTTGTCTCGGGTGAAAAGCACTTGTCCTCCCTCGGGGCCGAAAGTGCGCAGAACGACGGCCTCCAGCGCGCGCACGGTCTGTAGGACATGTTTTTGGTGAAGGTGCTGCACTTGTGGCATTCCAAATCACCAGAAAAGAAGAATGTCTGAAGGTAAATTGCAAAATAAACACATTATTTCTTCGACTTTCACTGGCATAGCAACTTTCCACCTAAATTCAATTGTATAGTATTGTATTAAAGCACTTAAAGATCTTCACACTGCTGTTGCATCAATAAATTTAAGAGATACCACCAGGAACAACTAAGGGTGCAGTATCTTGCTCAAGGATACATCGACACGATCACAATGACCGGGGATGGAACCCACAACCTCGAGGTTGGGAATGGATGACTGTACGACTGAGGCATACTGCACCCATTACCATATATACCCTATTCAGTACTAAATTCCATTGCACTCTCTTATTTATCTAATTTATATATTTGTCTGTATTATTGTTGTATTGCACTGGAGAGGGGAGCCCTCTAATCTCGTTGCACACTTGAGTACAATGACAATAAAGGGATTTCTAATTATTTCTTTCTAATATTGCTGAGACTGTTGGAATATTTTTGGCAAATGCGAGAGTAGTACTATGAACGAGTTATTAGGCAGTTCCGAAGTTCTGAGTGTGAATCTCAGCTCTGGCCTGCCAGTCTGGAGTATGCATGTCTTCCCCAGGTACTCCAGCTACCTCCTACATTTAAAAACTATCAATGTTGGACTACTGACTCTAAACTGTTTAAAGGTGAGAATGTGAGTGTCTAAAATTGTTTGTCGACATGTGCTCTGCAATTCTCTGGTGACTGGGTCATCCAAACTGCACGCAGCACTCATCCAATGCATATTCAACAAAATCCTCGAAGGACGAGAGCGGATTAATGCAACTGATTACCTTTTTGTTTTGCCTTGCTTCATAACACCGCAAACAAACATTTTTTTAGATCCTTTTCTAAACGCTACTAAAATTACGATGCAAGTTTTTTATTTCAATTAATGCTTGCGAAGGGAAA
This sequence comes from Idiotropiscis lumnitzeri, assembly GCF_059441095.1. Taxonomy (NCBI): domain Eukaryota; kingdom Metazoa; phylum Chordata; class Actinopteri; order Syngnathiformes; family Syngnathidae; genus Idiotropiscis; species Idiotropiscis lumnitzeri. Next base: position 10,592,077 of record NC_142396.1, on the reverse strand, counting down.
AAATGAACACTACCCATTAAGTTCGATTGTTTTACGAGACAAGATTCATACATCTGGACTCCTCTAATAAAGATATGGTGTAGCTTTTTGTTATCCACAACGAACATTTCATGCATGCGTAATGCTAAACTATTGAGAGACACATTACGTTAGGCGCACGTGATATTAACAGTTAATCGTTATTATGAAAACTGTCAGTCAACCAAAACTTGAGACATCGACGTATACGCCGTTAGCCTGTGCTGGCTATCTCATTGCTCATCTGACGACAAGTGGCGATTCACGCCATCTCACTATGTTCCTTTGTCTGTCCCATCGAGTCAAAGAGCGACACTCTCTGCCTATTTAGAAGCCACACACAGCCGAGATTTTTTTGAGGAAATAAATTATGGAACAACAACTCACCATTGCGGAATCCAAACAACGACGCTTCCATCTGTATCCAGGAGACGGGGCTTCTTCTCTTGTAGGTATGAATATGCATATATCGATGAGAAGACATTACTGCCACTTAGCGTGTGGCGGTATGGAGTGCAGCTATTAAGTTTTATAGAAAGCCTTCCAGACATACGACATTTCAAGGTTAGTTTACGTACAAATTTTTGTTATATATATTTTTTTAATTGGAACAATTCTAGTAAAATACATTTAACATTTTAAATAATTGTTTGGGTTTTTTTTTGCGGTAAATTGCATTCCACATTTTACAAGTACATAATATGTTTGTATTGGTACAATTGCAGTAAAATATATTCAACATTTTACAGAGACATAGTTTTTAGTCTACCAGTAATAAATTATATTCCACACTTTAAATACAGTTTGTTTTATTATTAAATCAGTAGCAATTTCTAAAAAGAATATTAAATAGATTATTTGTGAAATTTATTTCACAATTTAAATGGACATCTATTAGTTCTGTTATTTCCCACAGCTAAAATAGATTTAGAAAAAAATAGTCGGTAAATTAAAGCCCTCATTTCAATAGATAACTATATTAGTAATGTTAATTTACATTCCATATTTTAAAAAGAATACATATTTTTATTCGTTCATTCTGCATTTTAAATAACAAGTCTGGTGTATGTTTATATGTATGGGAATTTGGTCATATGAATAGACTACTAATGTTTATCTCCTAAATATATTTATTAATCAGGTGCACACAAATGGGACTGTACAAAAGAATTTTCAGTGTCGTCAGTTTTTATTCCTAGTTGACATTGTTGCCATGTTTGTCTTATAACTTTGGAAGGAATCCTTCAGTGTAATCCCAAGATACAAAAAAGACAACATAGTGTTTGATGAAGCCGCAGTGACCCCAACCTTTGTCAAAAACGATTGAAATCATCCTTGAATCCACTTTGTGTGCAACCTTCCCCGCTTGGCCCTCTCTCTCTGTCTCAGCCTACCCTCTGTACAGCATCTCTCGCTCAATTCTGGTCTTTCAAGGTGAAACGGGCCTGGATCCGGAACCTGATCTCTCTGTGTTTCTGCAGAAACCACATCCTAAGTTTCTAAATCAGGCAGCTATTGTCTATACATAGACGATGTCAGGGTCCTTATACAGTGAGATGCTCACACACAAACACACACATGCTCATACGCTTAATCTGAATGTTAATGCACACTACTGCTGAATTTTCAGTATGCTAACAAGCTTGTAAAAAGCACTGTCACTACACTGATGAATATTCAGAAGTTTTCCGGTGAGGGTGACCAGTATGGATGGGACAGAGAAAAATAACCACACTCCCACGAGACTTCTAACACTTTCAGATACAACACAACTAAAGTTTACATTGAAAACCATCACATCTTTTTCCTCATTAAGACATTTAAAACTATCTGAGTTGCACAAAAACTCAAAGGACGTCACGTCACACAGACTCTCTCCCTTACCACATGCTTGTCCTGCGCCTGTCTTGTCCACTTCTGTCATCCGCTCTCCTCCTCTTTTTCCTCTCTGTATGTGGTGGGGGGAAAAGGGAGCACTTGTGAGACCGGACATCGTTGCTGTTTGGACAGTCGGGAAATTGGTAGGTCTGTTTTTGACTCTTTGATGCTGAACACGTTCAAACAATTTCTTTCAAGTAATCTAGTTTGCATTTAAAAACATTAGGACACATGGCCTGAAAATACTCTATGCTGCATGACCGGGGCTTTTTTTAGGAATTTGGGGTGGTTTGTAGGCATTTTGTTCAATTACCACAATTTGTGGTTTGAAAAACAAAACAAAACATTTATTTACTAATGGTCAGCGCAGTTTTTATAACATAATATACTTGCAACATTATGAGTACCGTGTGAGGGTTAATGTAAATAATGTTTGCAACACTTTACAATTGTCAATTATTTAAGTCCACATTTTTTGTAATAGAAGGGAGAAACTGGGAAGCATGTTGGATTCGTTGTCAGAATGTCTGATTCACAGTTGAGAATTTCTTTTTCAAATCTTAGTTATGCATTTTCTCTGTGTTTATGTCAGTTTTCTCCAGTTCTAATTACTCCCATGATCCCCAAAACGTGCCTATTAGCTTAAATGAATATTCTAAATTGTGCATATAGATTTGTGTGTGAATTGTTGTTTGTCTATGTGCACTATGTGCAATGTGTTGTTTATCTGCTGACCAGTACAGAGCAACCTGCAACCCTAATGAGGATATGCTCAGTAGTTAATAAAACTAAACTCAAAATGGAAAAAAAATCGGAAATATAATTCGGCTGAATAAAAGTTGTTTGCTGGGGACGACAGTGACCTTGGCACCTCTGGTGCACTGTGCACTCACGTCCTCACGCGTGCTCCTCCACTCTGCCCTCCATGTCACAGCTTGGTTAGTCGCAGTCGAACAATGTACATCCTGCTCTGCCGTTACTCGTTAGTGCCTGAACAGCAGAAAAAGGAAACATCATCTGACACCGATGGTCATACGAGAATATTATGGTGTCAATTGATCAGTTGGATGTAGCTGGAGCTGTTTTTTTTTGTTGTTAGATACAATACACAAGTGTGTGTGTGTGTGGAAATATATATATATATATATATATCAAACAAAATTGAAGTGTTAACTCAGTATTAATATATATTAATATATATATATATATATATATATATACATATATATATATATATCAAACAAAATTTAAGTGTTAACTCAGTATTAATTCACAGTTTCATTTATGTCCACTCAATGCGCTGAAAACAGCCAGCTCCTCTTTCGGATGTCAATCACAATTTCAGTCAATGTGCGTCACAAACTGACTGCCGCTATGTTTATTCAACAGTTAACGTTCCCTGAAGTGTCTCTGTTACCCCCACACATCTTACAAAACCGACCTAATGGACGACAACACCAATCTAGAGCTTGTTAGCTCATTAGCTTACTAGCTAGCTATCTTATAAGCTTTCTGGTTGTTATCAAACATAATAAACAACAACAAACAAAAAATTAACTGTCCCCGAAGTCTCTTTGTAATGGCTGGCACATGGCCAATTGGACGACCCCAAAGCCAAGGAGCTGGTCCACAGGCCCACTGGCAGCTATTAGCTAGCTGAAATAGGAGAAAAAAAGTACACAACGCTATATCAACACTTCAGGACTACATTGCTCATGGTCTTTGCTCATGTTCTCAGCACTTATCTTTAATATATTTAATGTATTTAGAAACAAATCAATTTACAGTCTTTAACAACTGTCATCCTCTAGCTATGCAGGACAACTTAATCATTATAATTTGTTATAAGTCACAATTTGATAAGAAAGGCAGTCAAGCACATTATTCAACTTTTTTTTTAAGCTTCACTGAACCCCCACAATATTGATGGGGTGTCCTGTGTTAGGGAAATTAGCCTCTGCTTACTCTACCCCAGCTCACTTTACAATGACGACCCGGTTTCGACATCCGGGGGTTGCGACAAGGTGAGCGGCTCCTACCAACCCAGCATGTGAAAAAAAAGTTTATCCTAATACGTTCCATTTATTCAACGTATTTGACAAATTTGTCCACATGTAGGAGGTGAGTACTGTATATGAATGAATAATTTGGATATCCTTGATGGAAGTCCTTGCTCCACTGAGTGTTATTGTTCTCTTGTCCCTCTTTTCTTCAAGGATGTAATTCTCAGCCCTATCAGGCAAACAACATGACAGGAACGCACCAAGTTGTTCCGATCATTCCGACAAGAGCCACCCAATGGCCCAACGCTACAGAAAACCAAACACACCCTGCCGGACAAAGTCCTGACAAGTTCATGAGTGAGCCTCACCAAATCCACTGTGAGTCCTGTCGAGCCAATAAAAAACACTTTCAGTCGCTTAGAAATACTCAATTAGGTCGAGCCTCACTCTCATTCTTATGATTCTACCGATGAATACAAGAGTTGTATCAACTTTGTGTTTACAAAGATAATAAATGCTCACTTTTGATTGATGCTATCAGAGATGTATTGGCTGGCTAGCCCCATTAATGAATATATTCACTGATTGATCTGCTAGCTTCTCACAGGTGAAGTGAAAATTCAGATTAAATGTGATTGTGTTTTTGAGTGTGTATATTCTTTTGCAGCATCATCGTGGGTCGTGGCGGCCTTCTGTATTGTGAGTTTGTGTGTGCTGCTCTCCTTTGGCGTGTGCGCGTGGAAGAAATGTCTGAAAAAGGACAAGGACAAGAAAAAGGGAAAAGAGAAGGCCAAGGGTGGAGATTCTGACACGGAAAATGAATACCGTTCCAAGGAGGTACACTCCCTGTAGCCTTGAGTTTTTAATTTATCAAGGTGCTGACATCGGCATTTGTTACTTTATGCTCACATAAAGGGATGCATTGCACATCACTCATTTAGGTTTTCGCTGCAGTCCGGACGTGCAAATACATAACACCTTATAGCAGCCATGATTCATTATGTTTCTGTATTTTGTTTCTTTGGTACACCAATAATGTTCATGGGTCCTTGTGACCATCTGATTGTTTAATTATTTAAAAAAAATTAACAACAAAAAACACCACAACACCACAAATATTGGATAATTGATTTTCCCCCTTCAGATTAAATCACAACCGGGTCTTGAATTTACCACTAATGAAAGGAAAGTGGGTGAGGGGATATAGCATATTAAAAAAATGACTTTTCCATGGAAATTTGTATAAATGATCTAAACTGACACCATGCTGTTAACAGATTGATGTGGTAGATGTCAAAAAGCTTTGCAAGATATCACAGCCCGTTTGTTTAGGGTAACTGCTTCCAATTGGGACTCATTCGGGTGGATTCCCTCGTATGACTTCGTCAAAACACGAACCCTGGAATTTTATTTTGATTGTGAAACTGGTGAACTTTCCAGTTTTATGTGCCGGTACTCGCACTTTTACCAGGATACACGTGCTTGCAAAAAGCTTTTGTGAGGTCCAACAAAAGGTGATTAATTTGTGAGCATAATAATAATAAACGGCAATTCTAATAAAAAGGATAAAATTGATGTGAGTAGAAGCCGCTTTATCCCAAACTTTTTCCCAGTTCATGAGAGTTGTGTGCAAATGACAAACTGGCATGTTTGTTGTGTGTACAGCCACTAAAAGTCGAAAGCAAGATGGAAACTGAGTTGGCAGACATCCAGCCAAAGGAGGATGAAAAGTTGGGCAGACTACATTTCACATTGGACTACAACTTCACCGATAATATGGCGAGCTGTCGACCAAATCCTAAATGTCATCTGACATGAAAACTTTTAATGTTTAAATGTTCTTTGCTCTCACACTAGCTCATAGTGGGAATCTTGCAGGCCGCTGGACTTCCTGCCATGGATGTGGGCGGAAGCTCGGACCCATACGTTAAAGTCTATCTGCTGCCAGACAAAAAGAAAAAGTTTGAAACCAAAGTTCACAGAAAGACTCTGGAACCCAACTTCAATGAGACGTTCACATTTAAGGTCATTATTTCTTTTCAATTTTTTTCTAATGATTACATTTACCTTGGAAATTATTACAGGTGAAAAAAAATATATGCTCCAGGATGCTGATCATCATCAGATTCAGATGTGTAATATTTTTCCGCACTAATGGAAATTGTATTACAATAATTAGGATTTTTGAATTTTTAGTAGTACTGTATGTAAAAGGATTTGTCCCATGTTCCCGTTGTTGAGGCAAACCAAAAATGGTCTAACGTAAAAACTTGTGATGCCATCCAGGTACCGTACACGGAGCTGGGTGGCAAGACGCTTGTGATGACGGTGTACGACTTTGACCGCTTCTCCAAGCACGATGCCATCGGGGTGGTGAAGATCCCGATGAGCAGCGTGGACTTCAGCCAGTCATTGCAGGAGTGGCGTGATCTGCAAAAGGCGGAAAAAGAGGAGGTGGGTGTGTTTATGGATACCACATAGATTTTTAGACTTTGTTGTGTGTAGGGTTAAATAAAAATAACACTCAGATTTAATTAGTGACGTAACAAAACAAGCTCATTTTATTTATTCATTAGCAAGTCAAAATTATCACAATTATTATTATTATTATCACAGTATTGCTTGGAGAAGAGTAATTTAAAAAATACAGATTGCTACACACACAGATTATATAAATTTATTCCTGCTTGAGGCTCTACGACCGAGCTTTGTCTGCTCCTCGAGAGTTGAAGTCAAGGATGCCCTCTCTTTGGGGATCATTTCCATTTTTCTTGTATTAGGTCTTATTTGATTGTGTACTGTACGTGTCAAGGTATACATCTTTTGCAATACAAGTACCTCTCTTTCTGTGTGTCAGAGTGAGCGGCTCGGAGACATTTGTTTGTCCTTGAGGTATGTTCCGACAGCTGGGAAGCTGACTGTCGTGATTCTGGAGGCCAAAAACCTGAAGAAAATGGATGTGGGTGGATTATCAGGTGAGTCAAACAACTAGGCATGTTTGCTAATCTCGAGAGATGTCAGTTTTTAAGTGAAACACTTCCAAGTGAGACTTTTTAGTACTTGAGTGAAGGAGCAAACGCTATTGATGCACACTGCTTCATGAACTGCGCCACTGAATGTTCTCAATCTTCCCATCAGACCCTTATGTGAAGATCCACTTGATGCTGAATGGGAAAAGACTCAAGAAAAAGAAAACCACCATTAAGAAGAACACTTTGAACCCTTACTATAATGAGTCGTTCAGCTTTGAAGTGTCGTGTGAACAGATAGAGGTACACACAGGCACACCTACTGGATTACTTTCCGTTGCAATAGACACAATATGCCAATATTGAGAAACCCCTCCCAGAATGTTGCAATGCAGTTCTACACTCGCAACAATCAAAGCTGCAAGCAGCAGCATCTTCTTGACTATAAACCCTTAAAAATATCTTATCCCCTTTTAGCTCCTTATGTCACAACCGGGTCGATCAGTCATGAGCACCACCTTTTCTATGGCCATTCATCAAACATTAAATGGCATAAACCAAAAAAGACTTTCAATTTAGTCCCGCCCATCCATTTAAGGACTTGATTCTACTTGTGGGTTATTTGGACAAATTCCCTTGTAAGAGTTGCCTTGGACTTCGTCCCAAATGGCTTCTTCTAACCAAAAATGACCGACTTGGTCATGGGTACTTGACATTATGTGCATGCTGTCTCGTGGAGGACCCCTAAAATGCAAACACCATAATATAGGCCTGTAAAAAATGTTTTTCAGAGTTTTTAGAAATGTTGATGCCACCCGAAAAGGTCCCTCATTTGCCAGATGGTGATTGGGCCCTGAATATTCTGTTAACAGAGTTAATCTCATGCATCCTGGCGATGCACCGCCCCGCACGACCACCACCACAAAATTCACATAGTAGTCATCCCTATAAAGTTAAACAAAAAAAAAAGCACATGACACCAGTTTCAATATTCTACAATAAATTCCATGTATGCATGAATAAGTCTCACTGACCCCGAAACTGCACAGGAGGTCCACTATGGGTCAAATTCCAAAACTGATACTTTTGCTCATATGGGTCCTGTTTGAAAGAAGTATGCGGTATGCGGGCACCCTCATCACAGCTTGCAACAGTAATTATCTTTGCAAAGGAAAAATGTGTTAATCATGTGACTCATTAAAAATTACAAATGCATTCATTTCTCATGTTTGTGTATTAATCCAAATTTCCAGAAAGTGCAGGTAGCAGTGACCGTGTTGGACTATGACAAGATTGGAAAAAATGACGCCATCGGGAAAGTACTGCTGGGCGCGAGCGTCACCGGAACCGAGCAACATCATTGGTCTGACATGCTTGCCAACCCGAGGCGGCCGATCGCGCAGTGGCACAGTCTTCAACCGGAGGATGACATTAATGCGCTGATTTCTAAGAAATGAACATCTGAGGGGCACAATGGACGAAAAGACTCCTGATGTTATTTCCTCCTTTCTCCACTCTATTTATCAAACACAGGCATTAATTAATTATGTAGATAAGTGTGTTGCATAGCAACAGGTATAACTGCAGTGGAATCTAAAATATTAAACGCAATCCATTAAGGATGCTGGAAATGGACAATCGACTGTCTCAAATTGTAGAACGTGTATTAAATGTGCCAGAAACATTTTGAATTAAATATTAAATTTGACATTCTTAGATTTTTAAAGAAGTTGATGAGCATGTAGTAAAATATCTAAAACTAAAACTACTCACCTTTTCACTGTAGATATGCCCGAAGTGTACCTTCCACTCTTGTAATGTCAATTAATTGATGCCGCATCATACTAAACAGACACGTCGGACCAGGAGCAGATGAATGGAGTGTTTTGGTAACCTCACCTCATCAGAGAAAAAAAACAAAACAAAAGCATTATAACAATATATATGTCTTTGAAAGAACACAGTATTTAGAAAATAAAACATTAACAAGGTTTATTCATTTAATTTTTTTCAAGTTTGCCAGAATGGATCAAAACGTTTAACGGGCCGCATGTGGCCCCTGGGCCGTAATTTACCCACTCCTGCCTTTGAGGTAAATATTTCCAGGAAATTTGGGATATTTGGTTCTATTGTATCAGATTCCTTACCCACATCAAAGCTTTTTAAAATATCTACTCATCACTTTCAATTTTATCATCCACTTACTTTTTACATGTTTGCCTTTAAAAACCCAAAACATAAACTATGTACAAATCTAAACAAGATGAAAACCTTTGTGTGTGTGTTTTCTTTCTCTCTCCCTCTCCATCTGCTCAACACACACATTACATCTGCTCCTGGAGATGATTATGACATAACAGGGGAATGGCAATTTTCCTTGATTAGCTGTTGAATATGCACACAGAAGGTATTATATCCAATTTCCATTTTGTAAATATGCATCACATTAGTTTGAATGCAATAAAGTTGAGAAACGGATCGTAATCAATTCACTTTTATTATTAAGTTGAGTACAAAAATGGCGGCGGTGTTTAGTCTTCCTGTCCTGCAGTTCTCGTCAACGCATCGTTTTTTTTTTTTTTTTTTTTAAATTTAACATTAAACCTTAAGTCGGTTCGACCCGCTGATGAGGAAGAACCTGAACATGTTAACTTATTTGGACTCGTCGTCACCTGTTGAGTGGGTTGCGTGTCGTCACCAGGTAGGCAGCCACAGCTTCCCCTCCTACTTGCGGTAGACTGCCTTGCGATCCGCTAGATTATCTTTTTTTAAGAGGGAGTTTGGGGGGCACCGTGATCCAAATATCCTCCCGAGATCGGTGATATGCACCTGATTCTGAGATGGACCTCAAGCGGACTGTGAGACGGATTGCTGTTATGTTGACTTTTTCGCACCTCCTCCTCCTCCTTGTGGACGGTAAGTGAGAGGAGCTCTTTGTCATAGACTTTCAAAACCTGTTTTTTTTCTTTCTTTTTTTTAGTTTAAATATGGGTTTCCATTATTTACGTCGTACACGCTCAGGCTCCTTGCTGTTTTTCATTTGATTGTTTTCTATTTATGGCATTGATAGAATGAAATGAATGACATCATTGTTTGGTGTGCTTAGGTGCCCAGAATCGGCCTTCAGGTTCAGAAGCAAGGCTGCAAAGGTAGATAAATAGATATTGTCATACTAGTGGGTAGCACATCTGCCTAACAGTTTAGAGCACAGGTGTCAAACTCAAGGCCCGAGGGACAGTTCCAGCCCGCCACATTTTATGTGGGCCGCGAAGGCAACTCATGCATGACTTCATGTTTCTTGCTAAAATACCAAAATTGCAAATTGTCATCACTTTTAAAAACGTTAAAATATTGCAAGCATTTTTCTTTGTTACCAATAACACTTTTAAAATGAATTGAATGGTAGTTAAACAAACAACATTTTCTTGGATTCTGATTTAAAAAAACTAGTTATCCATCAGTTTGTTGTATATATATATATATATATATATATATATATATATATATATATATATATATATATATATATATATATGTATATATATATATATACTGTAATAATGGCCCACTAAGCGAAACCGAAACTATGATGTGACCCGCGAGAAAAATTAGTTTGACACCCCTGGTTTAGAGGTTTTGGGTTTCATTCTGTGTGCAGTTTGCACGTTCTCCCACTATTTGGAGAGCTGAATGAGGACAACTACTGTAGAAAATGGATGGGTTGAAAACAACAATACCCGTATATCGTCAGCCTCTTAAAATAATGATGTAATATATCGGATAGCCATAGGTCATTAGAAACACCATGTTTGTTTTTTTAAATGTATACATTCCTCATTTTGGTTACTTTTTATGATTTGTCTCTGAAACAGTATAAACACCAGTGACATGTACTCTTTGCAAACTCCATACAACATAGTGTCAAATGTATCCCCTAAAGGATTTTTATCCTTATGACATATTTTAGACACAAGACAATTCAAGAAGAAAAACAGAGCAATTTAACAAAACATTACCGGCAATTGAATTTTTTCAAACGTGACAAATTCATGTGTGGGTAAACGCAAAATAAAGATTTCGTAAGACAGGTGAATAGAAGTGAAGTTAAGCTGCAGAGTGAGTTGAAATTTGATTTAATCAAAGGTACTCTGCAAGAACCGGGAGTTTGTTCCTGATATCTGGCATGTAAAAATTTAACTGCCTCTCCATGTTCAGTTCCAACTCATTGGGATGGAAAAAATGCAGACTTATTAATACAGATATTGGTGCTCAATAGCATCCTTTGTATGTAGTAAAGAGGAGTATAAAGTGCGCTTACACCTTCCCTCTCACCACTCTTTCCTGCTAGTGTGTGTGTATGTGTGTGATTGTGTGTGCAGACGGGCTAATGCACTCCGAAGGAAACGGGATCTCCTCTGGGATGTGGTTGGTACACTACACCGAAGAAAACCAGAACAGGTCAGGGTGCCCAAATGCGCAAAAAAAAACCACACACACTTAAATGACACACAATGCTGTCTTTGTACACAACTTAACACCCGTTTACACGTTCTCCAAGAAACACGGTCAATTTCAGAACATTGTCAAATTCTATTAAAGTTAATCATCTGTAAAGTGTAAATGTCACAGCGCTGTATAAATGTCACTGTCTTTTCATATCAACCACTATTTCCAGTGTTTATAAAATCCCATTCAGAGATGACTGCTCCAAATTACCTTTTGCTATCCAGTAAGCACATTGCAACAATTTATGTTTTTGTATCTGTCCCTAAAAAAATAACCCAATCAAAAAGTTAATATTTTAAAGCTATGATTTTCAAAAATTGTAGTGTGGAACTCACTTTTAAAAAAAAAAAAAATCCACTATAAAATTGTAGTATATCTTTTAGAACATATAATTAGATACAATTTTAATTTCATTCACGTGAAATACATTTTAAATAAATTTCATTCATGTGCCGTGTTTTACTTTTTCAACACAATTTTAACGTTAAAGATGTGCATAATGTTACAATAGCTTACAGTATAAAATGTTGAAGGTACTTTTTATGATTCAAATCAAAACTGCAGTTTTATTAACTATTTTGCCCCACTTTGCTACTGTATTTTAATGTTGGTCAATTCGGTGGTCCTGGGTGGGCTAAGTATTTTTTGAGGTGGTAGTTGGTTTAATAAGTTTGACAAGCACTTATTTAAACCCTTAACCAGACTTACAGACCGCTACACTCTGACGAGACTCTGTCGAGACGCAGCGTTTTGCACAACTATACAGCCAGAGACTCCTCATCAGGTAACTACTCTGCTAATTTGAAAGTTCACGAAGGAAGCTGGTTATGTGTGTTTTTTCTTTTCCCCAGAGTATTGTGGCTGCCTAAATGGTGGCTGGTGTCAGGATGACGGGGTGTGTGACTGTACCCAGTTCCAGGCACAGGGGGACCGCTGTCAAATCGGTAAGTTAACCCAAATGAAAAAATTGGACTATTATCTATGACATTTTTATTTAGTGGTTGAATCTTAACCCCACAAAGAGAATAAAATAACTGGAATGTTCTTGTTTGATGAGGAAGTTTCACAGTTAATCCAAATTCTTCAATTGACTGAAAAAGTGGCAATTAATTATGGTTAGATATGTTTTTCTACTCATGTCATACTCCCTGGTTATTTAGCAAGGATTCATGAAAAATGTATGCAGTACAACATAATTAATTTCTGCGGATCCCTTGCTCTCTATGCCACCCACACAGCCGCAGAATTGTCATAGACATTTTTAATCTAATTTAGAATTCATGTACATGTTGGAAGGAGATATGCGACCAAGCTGAAGCTTGAAGATAATTTTTTGGGGGTAATATTATATTTTATCATCATTTACAGACAAATAGTATCAGATGTAAAATATGGTCTTGGCTAAGACGATAAGATGATTCGCTTTATCCAACATCGAGCTCCCCTAAATGTCAGCACCGTCACTTGTGGAGATTTAGTAAACCGTGAAGAGCCTTTAAGGAGGAGGATATCCTCCTTGAATAAGTAATGATGACATACAGCGATAAAAGTGAGAAGGGTATCACATTTTTTAATTAATTAAAATTATGTCTCCAAAACTTAAAACTGTTCCATCAGTACCTAATCAGGGTCAAGACAGAGATGGGATCTGCAGGTCCTGGGGTCAGCACCACTATGAGACCTTTGACGGGATCTACTTCTACTTTCCTGGGACATGCTCCTACATCCTGGCACAGGACTGCCACTCTGCAACACCACAGTATACTGTGTGGGTAAGCGCAAGCACATTGAACATCTGATAAAAAAAAAAACAAAAAAAACAAAAGTCAAGTCATTTTAAATAATAAATGTATTTTTTGACTCTAGTATAGGAGGATTTGTATATTAGATATGTCTTAAACATAAACATTATCCATTTTGATTCACAATTCACATGCTACTTTTTGAGAGCAGTCTAAAATAAGCGAGTGCATAATGCGTAGCAATTGCAAGCCACCATAAACTGTAAAAACACAAATTGCCTTTTCACTCATCACGGAGGAAGCATTTAATTGCTAAACCATCAATTTATATTTGTTATTAGTGTGCAGATCCATGTATCTGGTGCATGCAGCTCTCAATCCTGCATAATGCAGAACAATTTCCTCACAAACACATTTGGTGTAATTTGAAGCTCACAACATATTTACAAGGTTGTGTTATTTCTCATTCACACCAGAGACCCAACTATTTATAAACAATTAAAAAGTTAATTAAAAATTTCTATAATATGCACCCTCAAAAGGTATGGCTGATATGTGTGTATATCAAGTCTTAGAGTGCTGATGTGGGACTGAAGGCGACACTATGAATATTCTGCATTTTTCGTTGACTGTTCCTTTGGCGTGTCTTTAGGTGCACAACAGCCGAACGTGTGATGGCAGTGTATATTCATGCCCCAGAGCTCTTAGCCTGCTATTCCCAAATGAGGAAGAGATCCATATATCTGCATACCATGTCCACCAGGGTGGACGCAGGTATGTGATGTGCAGAGATGTGTAATAGCCTATTTTGTGGAGGATATTCAAAGCTGAAAAAGCCCGTCTCCGTGTAATTGCAGGCTCAGTCTGCCTCACACCATAGGTGGCGTTTTTATCGAGCGGCTGGCTGATTACCTGCTGGTGAAGAGTGTTTTTGGCTTTTCCTTGGCCTGGGATGGAGGCTCGGGGGTCTACCTGAAGTTGAGCGAGGAGCACCAGGGTGCCCCCTGTGGATTGTGTGGGAATTTCAACCACGTAGCGGATGATGACCTCACCACCGCTCGTGGTAAGAGCGCCTACCTCATTCTCTTATCCCTTCTATCGTCACAAATCTTCTCAATTAATAATTAGGGCAGAGTATCAGCCAGTGTCAAATCTCTAGTGGAGTCAATATGTCTATTTTTTCACGTTTTTGTTCGAAGGAGTCATTTTAAGCAAATTTCAGGCCTTGTGTTTTTGCAAACTCCTACAAGAAAAATCTCTTTAATGCGCCCCAATAGTAAGCAGGTCACCTACACTAGTGGGGGATACAAATTTGCACATTTTTTTGACTATATCGTCAAATGTGGAAGAGCATGGTGTCAAATTTGACAATCATGTTGAAAGTTTGGTTGGAAGCAGCCATTTTGCACGAATCCCAGAGCTCACACTTGAGAATTCGCTCAGTTGAGCCCTAATCAGAAACAGGTATACTCACAAAATTGGTGATGCTTTTTTTTTTTTCGTCCCATCGAACACAGGTGGAGCATGTTGTCAAAGTTTGACGATAATGTCAAAACTCGAAAGTCGACCATTTTGATTTGGAGCTACCAATTTGGGCAAATTCCAAGCTTTGTATTTTAACAAGCCCCTATTAACAAATTTGCCGCAATCAGGCCCAATTGGAAGAACCCACAAAAATGCACCCTTCCAAATTGCAACCACACCATCAAATGTGGAAGTAGCATTTTGATTAGCTCAGTGACTCGCCACAAAAAAAGGGGGTGTGAGGACCCTTTCATTGTTGCTACTTTAATTCTTACATTTAATCCTTGACAGCTCACAAGTTTTGCAAGCGTGTGTATCCTTAAATTCACTCAAATTATCCCCAATCTGAAACATTGTGATGCTCATTTTACCTATGCTACCATGGGTGCGCCTGATATCAAATTTGCTGATTCTTAAAAGGCTTCGCCATGAAAATGGGAGTGCGAGTGCCTTTTCATGGCTGCCTATCCATATGCGCTGTATGTTTCCAGGCCTACGAACCGATGAGCCTGCAGTGTTTGCTAACAGCTGGGCAGTTGACCTTCCTCATGAAAGAGCCTGCCCCTCAGTGGACCTCGACTTCAATGGACCATGTGACTCCGAATCAGACATGGACGTAAGAACCCCATTGTCTTACTGCCCTGAAGTCTTTACAGATACATATATAAGATATAATTTTCTGACAACTCAATGAGCGATTACGTATGTGTCAAGGATGTTTTATCAAAACATACTCGAACAAATGACTCGACCAGGAAGATTGTCTTTCATTACGCGCGGGGCAGCCCGCGTACTCCGAGGCGAAGCAGGCGCTTCCGACTGCACACATGGTTTTTATTTGCATCAGCATAAGCAATTTGAATATGCAATACATAGGAAACTTGACATTTGACTCCGCCACACCCTTTCTGCCTATTCTAATGGTTTCAGATTACAAGACATCTTTTAGTGTATGGTGTACTTTCACAAGGCCTGACACATACAAGTTATCTTACGGCCATGACGATATTGTTGCTTTAGAAATACCGAGCCTTATGCTGGACCTCCCTAATTCATAAGTTACGGCCTTAAAAGCGAGTGAGTCTCACTTTATCTGTTAAGGGTCAGCCATTTGAACAGGGGTCATCAACGCTCCAAGGGAGTCGTTTACAGAAAAGGGATCTGGCGTTGGGGAGTCACATTCGCGAGGGGGCCGTACCTGGCACCCATAGGAGGCTGTCGAAAAGTTCAGTCAAAGGCCAGAAAGCTAAGAATGCATATGAATTGGATATTAACGAAATTTACCACATATAGTTTGAAACTTGATAAAATGACAAAACTAAACAAACAAAGCACACATGAACATACAAACTTAAATTTCTTTAACAGTATGCCAGTACATATATACGTATATGCAATGTACATCAGTAGAAAACCAACATGGTATGTCGTGTTACTCCTGCATCTGTGAATATCAAAGGAAGCGTCACGGGTGAGTTTTCATATCCCAATAGTTTTTCAGCTTTTGTCTCTGTTGCCATGCCATTCGTGTCTGCAGGATGCCATCGAGAAATGCAGCGCTCTCCTTTTCTTCCCGTTTCTGTCCTGTCACGAGAATATTGATCCCAACCCATTTGTGGCCGGCTGTGTCGCTGACCTCTGTGTGTAAGTCACGTCTACCTCTCCTACCTATTGACCCTCCACTGTTCTTTTTCATGTATTTTGTATGCTAGCTTGGCTACAGTCCCACTTTACTTGAAGTGTCTGTCTACCATAGAGCTGATGATGAGGAGACATTTTGCAGGGCCTTGGTGGAGTACACCCGGGCCTGCTCTCATGTGGGATACCCAGTGAGGGAATGGAGGGATAGCTTTCCCTCTTGCAGTAAGTTCTCAGTACAACTTTGGATTTATCAACAGCAGAATGTGACACATACTGTTTTTCATGTGTGTGCTTACTGCTCATATGTGTAGTATATTGCTCATTGCACATCACATGGACGACAAAATCTCCAGCAATGATCGAGCGTCCTCTAATTCACTTTCTAATTGGCTATTGTTCCGTTTAACACCAGTCAAGCAGTCTGTGTCTCGCCCCAACTTGGCGTTGATTGCAGTCATTCATGCCCAGACTGTTTTACGAGTAGATTGGAGGGAAAAAACAGTCTTAACTCACCCCAAGCACAGGATAATCTCCTAGGATAATCTTTTAGAGACATCCATCAATCGAGCCTTTGATTTTTGTGTAATATGCTCTCATTCAAACGAACCGTTAATATGTGTGTGGGGGTGTGTGTGTGTGTGTGTGTGTGAAACCCTCTTTTCCTGCAGATGATGGCTGCGAGGAGAGCTTCGTTTACAGAGACTGTATAAGTTGCTGCCCTCCCACCTGCACCTTTGATAAAGAATGCCTCGGAACCAACCTGCATTGTCTGGATGGCTGCTACTGTCCTGATGGTAGTGAAGACAAGGAATTTAGTAATTTGTTTTAAGTGATAGTTGATTCGTTTGCATTAAAACCGGTGTTTCTTTTATATATACAAATTAAGTAGTGAAGTGTGAAGTTACTCAACTAAGTAAATGTTATGTATGTTATTGTGATTGATGTAATTGAATGTTTCGTTTTTTTCTGAATCGTCGTACATTTCACAACTGAAGTTATTTTTCCAACCGAGCGTAATTTGGTGGAGCACTGCTGTGCTTGCCACTAATTTCAATTCTGATCATCCGATTGTTTTCCATCAGGCCTCATTCTACAAAATGGAACATGCATAGCCGCTTCTCAGTGCCCGTGTGTTTACCACGGTTCGTCATACATGCACGGACATGTGCTCAGACAAGGCTGCAATGTTTGGTGAGTGTTGACGTATTCCATTAAGGAAAAGTAATTTCCCCAATGTGCTGCTTAACGACTTTAATCCATTTTTAGTATTTGCATGGGAGGCGTATGGAACTGCACTGAGAACAACTGCACTGGTGAGACTTTCATACTTTTTGCTGAGAAAGCAGTGAAGCGGCAAATCTATCATTTTACTACTTCGGTCCATCCCACCCTCAGCGGAGTGTTCGGTGACGGGCGACGTATTTGTGACCACTTTTGACGGAAGGATGTTTCTCCAGCCGGGTGCGTGCCAGTACGTCCTTGCCAAGAGCCGCGGCAGCAGCAGATTTACTGTCACGCTGCAGTACACGACCTGCACTGAGGTGCCAAAGAGATGATGTCTACACGCCTATATGAAGAGCCGTCAGGGACCTAATTCAGGATCACCTCTCACACACACACACACCAATGAAACGCTCACACACACACACACAATACTGAATTTTTCCTTTGTTCAGACAGGCATGACACGCCCACACACGCGGTAATGAACCAACCTCACTTTCATACACAGTAATCCTGAATTACATTCCTGTTGGCCCCTCATACAGTCCATCCACATACACACTAATCGTTAACCCGTCATTTCATGTGCACAGAAGCAGGTGTGTATTCAATCAGTGACTCTAGTGCTGGAGGAGGATGTCAGCCGTCAGATCACTCTGACCAGAGAAGGAGGGGTGATGATCGGCGTCAACGCAGCACCCATCCTGCCTTATATCGATGGTGGCTATTGACTACTCGATTCACTTTCCTGTTACGTTTATTTTTGGGGTCAGTTTTGTTTTGGGTGTCTTTGATTACCCAAAAGAGTGAGGAGAGACTCTCAAATAATTGCTTTTTCCACACGTTCAAATTTTAATGTTAAATTAACACTAGACAATTCTTCAGGTTGAAATTGACCTGATGATGACTAGTCAAGACAAACTGAGAGGATTTGACTAACATGGAGCGTAGGAATATTTTTGATTTTGAACATGTGAAATAGACCATTTTCATTATGATATGTTTACAAAACCTAAACCTACATGGCCCTGTGTGGAGAGAGCGATTGCCCCTAAGTCTAATAACTTGTTGGGCCACCCTCAGCAGCAGCAACCGACATCAAGCGTTTTTTTTTTTTTTTTAACAGATAATGAATCTTTTACATGTCTGTGGAGTACTTTTGGCCCAGTCTACAGAATCGCCTTTAATTCAGCAACATTTGAGCTTTTCGAACTTGAACAGCATTTTAAAGGTTATGCCAGAGCATTTCTGAGTAAATCCACATTTATTCCTTAAAAAAGCCACATAATTAAAATGAAATAACATCACAACAGAATAGTTTTAAATCAAATTCACACTTTACCAGTCATTTACATGTTTTTTTGTTTTTTTTCATTTGGGTGTGCAGATGCAATGGATGTGCGCAAGCTTACCTCTGTGTTCACCCAACTGAAGGCCCGAGTGGGTCTGAGGCTGCATTATGACGGCAGAGGTGGGCGAGTCCATCTGCAGCTAGACAGCCGCTGGCGTGGATTGACTCTCGGCCTTTGCGGAACCTTAAATGGAAATCTTCGAGATGACTTTCTGTCAGTTTGCACTTTTCACTTGTAACCAGGCATGGCAATGAAGTCTGCTTTCCTTTATTTCATTTATTTCTAGATCCCCTGCTGGTATGATTGAGGGCACGCCACAGCTTCATGCAAACGCTTGGAAGGTGTCTTCAGCTTGTGTTGCGCCTGTTAACCTGCCCATTGTTGACCCGTGCGAGATGAACATACAGAATGGTAATTAGATTGATTAAAGTCAGATTTCAGTGGAAACTATACACACCTGATGTTGATTGGCGAATTTGACCCCCTGAAAATATCTCTCAAAACTGTATAACTCCAGAATATTTACGATTCATAGTGGTGAACTTGTTTTTTGAGACTTCTTGTATAATGAAACCATGCCTGATGCTTGTGTAACATTGTCCAACATCGTACGTATTATATTGTTGATAACATGTTGTTGTGTGCATCTCTTTTTAGTATTCTATGCCTCCCAGTGTGAGGTTCTCCTGGGGAGTTTGTTCACCCCGTGTCATGGCTACATCGGTCCAAACGTCTACCGGCAGCAGTGTCGCTACCAGGCCTGCCGCTGCGGGAGCGCTTGTCTGTGCACGGCTCTGGCTCACTACGCCCTGCTCTGCTCCAAGCATGGAGTTGACATTAATTTCCGAGCACACGTCTCCGAATGCGGTGAGTTGTGAGAGCCGCTGGAGTGAGTTTAATCACTGTCGAGATTCCAAAACAATATCTTTGCATAATTGTAGTAATAAATTATGCAAAAGGGCTTATGGGATTTTTTGGTTTGTTTGCAGAAAGTAGGTCATGTCTTTTCTACCTGTTGGTTGTGTACATTTAGGAGTAGTGTGTCTCGGAGGGATGCTGTACCACTCGTGTGTGTCGTCCTGTGGGCGGTCCTGTCGCGCTCTGTCCAGCATGGAGTTGTGTAACCCCGACGACTGCGCTGAGGGTTGTGGCTGTCCTGACGGCAGTTACTATGACGACGTGCGCCAGCGATGTGTGCGACTGTAAGTCTTCTCAAGTCCCCAGCAGAAATAAGACGTGAACACACTCTTCTTTCAATATCTTTTTGTGCTTTTAAAGGAGAAGTCAAATCCAAAATTTGCTTTGCAATAAAATGTTGTATGCGCCCCACACTAATCTGAGTACGGCATTCATTTGTGTGATATGATTTTAAAATGAATGGATTTTGCTCTCTAATTCATATTCCACAAATAGCACATGAATTTTAGCTGAAAAAAAAAACTGATGCATATTACTCCCTAATTTATAGTCCACAAATCAGAATACCATGTATAGACTACTGGGGGTGCATAGAACATTTTATTTTCTGGAACATTTTTGACTTTGCTTCCCCTTTAACGTTCCGTCACAAAACATTTATAACGCAGCAGTCAAACTCAAGGCTAGGACCACATTCAGCCCACCACATCTTTTTTTTGTGTCCCGCCCAGGAAAATCATGTGTGTCAACTTCATGTTTCTTGCTAAAAATACCCAACATTGAAAATTGCAAATTCCTTCACTTTTAATAACAATCAAATTGCTACTAATCCAAAAGTAAAAACGATTTGGATCCCCACCATGACTGCCAATTTGATTTAGTAGTCTTAGCTCTGACTGAGCCAATCCCAAACTTTCAATTTCTACTCACAAAATCCATTCACTATGATTTAAGTGCCAGCTCGAGTTGATGAAAAGCGTCAATCTAGTAATCTGGTTACACGCACTGTTGCGCTTATTTAACAAGAATGTGTTCACAAGCGATCCTAAACAACGTGACGTAGTGACTTCTGTTTTTGGCAGGGCCCAGTGCCACTGCTACACCATGTCTGGTGTGTCTCAACCAGGCGAAGTCATCTTCAGTGCCACTGGACCGTGGTGAGTCGCAGCTTTCTTGCTTGAAAAGTAGAAAATCATTTTGGCTTCATTCCCACTTGCAACATTCACGCCAGGTTAGAGAAACAAATACAGTCAACAATCACTATTCAGGTCGTTCGAGGTTCCCAAGCCCTCCTGACACAAATAGTTAGCAACGATTCACAATTAATAGGTTTTTATAATTACCCTTTGTATTTTTTTAAACCATGAATATAACCCTAACAATGATCCCAAAACTCATTTTACATTAACCTAAAAAATAAATGACTGGTGATGATTTGATGGCAGAAATACCAAATATTAATTTCCTATAAGCCAGTTCATCAAGCATTTACAGTATCTCAGTCATATATGACACATTTAAAAAATACAGTTGATAATGTCAATCTCAAAGGACTCTTAACCATTAGCAGCTGCACTTCACGTACCTTGCGTTGCGAAGCTAGGTTCATAGGTGCATTTTTCAGCAAAGTTATATTCAACCGGAACTTTTCCAAGTAGAGGATTTTGGAATGGTTATTTGTAAATTGCCAAGATTTTTTAAAAGCTCAAATGAACTTGTACTCAAAATAAAATTGTACAAAATTGAACTGCTAAGTTAGCTTTGGGCACCGTTTTCAGACTGATGTCAATGTAATGCATCATGAGCTGTCCTGGATGAAAGTCAAGGACAGATTGGCATGCAGATTTTCATTCCATAAAATCTGGACCTCACAAAGACCTTTCAGTCTGTTTTCTTAACTACTGCCCACCTGTCACAGACCTGGCTTTAATCCACGACAAGCCTCAAATGCAAATTTTTTACTTGCCTTTACCAATAACTAATACACCCGAAAAATACTTTCCTATATAAAACCATTTCTTACAAGAACATGTTACCTTCACATATGATGTCAACAAGCAGTCATGTTATCTTTAAAACAAACTACCAAAAAATTGTAATCAATGGTGGAATTTTGCTAATGTAGCTCAAGTTATATGCTTGTCTAGTTTTTGTTTCACTTTTCTACTTGTATTTTTACAATTGTGGAATTGGACATAACTTGACTTGTGCCTATTGTATACCAGTTCATAATTTGTAAATGTACCAATTGAATTGTTTACATTTTTATGGGAAGAATAGTCTCTCCACTGGTGGAAACAATGGGCATTTTTAATTATACAAATAAACACAAATATCAATATAGTGACTCATCAAGTGTTCGGACAAATGCTCAATGGATGTTCAATTGAGACAAAATGCACTTGGGCTCACCTTTCTTTTCCCCGATATTTCCAAGCAGCCTGTGCAGGAATGGGAAGCTGGAGTGTGTGCCAGAGGAGAAAGGTAACCCCCTCTATAGCGCCCCCCCCCCCCTTTCCTTCAGTTCTTGTTTCTTCTAACAACAAAGTGCTGTTTCAGGCTGTGTCTCCCTTGCTGAAATCAAGCTTATTATGTTAGCAGTCTTGTAGCTTGTTTCCCAGGACGACCTGGTGTGGTTGATGAGGAGGACAGAGGCATTGATTTACCTGCATATCTGTATGTGTGCAGAGCCAGACAGCCCAGAGATTGGGCAGTGCCCCGTGGGTAAAGTTTACCACAGTTGCGCCGAGCAGAGAGGCGGCGTGGCCTGTGCGTCGACGTGCCGCAACCTAATGTTGAATGTCACCTGCCCCCCCAACACGCCTTGCATCCCGGGATGCGTCTGCCATTCTGGGTAATACATGCCCTCCCCTCCCAACATTATTGTTTTTCATTTGTGTCAAAGAGATCCTGAAATTGCCTTACAGGTACTAAGAAATCATAATTAAAAAGAAAAAAACATCAGTGCAATTTCAGCTCTTTTGGCAAATCACTGACAAAATGATCTCATTAAAAAGATTAATTTTCAAATGTATGCAAGGGGTGAGCACAAAAGGACGAAAAACCGGAGGCTGTCTGTGAGATGGAGATGTAATTAGTGGGTAGTTATCTAATTATGATTAAAGGCACGGTGTACTTAATCAAGAAGAGCATGCTGCGTATGCTTTCATCTTCGACATCTTCACACTATTACTACTACCATGTTCTGCATAGCTTTATTTTTTCCTTGCAGAATGTGTATGTGTCTCTCGAATATGGTTCTAAATTTATATTTGTATGCTTGGTGTATTCTATATAAAGGCTGGTGCTGCACCGTGGGGAGTGTTACTATCCAGAGAACTGCCCTTGTGTCTGGCTTGGCTTGGAGTACCTCCCTGGAGAAACTGTGGAAACGTCCTGTTATAAATGGTAGGTCAAAGGCCCTCTTGGAAAGGCTTTTTATTATTCTCCTGACGAATGAATTTGCTTTGAGGGGGCCTCAAAATGCAGAAAACTCCCCACTTTTTGCATACATGTGTATCCTGGTGCACATGTTTACTACTGAGATGTCCGAAATATAACAGCCGAAATCTCACTCAGAAGCACCCACTGCAAGGTTAAAAAACACTGGGCACTCCAATAAATCTTGATATTGTTTTAAAAAAAAAAAAGAGCAGCGGCGTCAATATGTTTGATTTAGGATTGTCTTTCATTTGGAAAAAGCGTCATTAAAAAAAAACAAAAAAAACTGCGGAATAGTGAACTTTGCACTCTGCTTTATTTTTTTGTCCTTCTTTTTATTTTTTCCTCACATGCATACAACTGCTGTTCGCCATTTCCTCAGCGTGTGTCACCGTGGCTATTTCAACTGTAGTTATTCACCGTGTCCAGCTGTGTGTACTGTCTACAGTGACAGACATTACCACACCTTTGACGGCCTGGAGTATGACTACCACTCGGACTGTCAGGTTTACCTGCTCAAAGTAAGTGTATGGATCTCTCATCAGGCTCAACTGTTTTGAAAAAAAAAAAAAAAAAAATCTAACTGCAATTCCCCTAAAGCCCCGACCCTTTTAATATTGTGATTGAGCTTTAATGTGCTTATTTTTTTTTGGGAAACGCACATTATAAATAAATCTGTATTACAATAAACAATATCAGACTTACTATACATTAAAGTTTTGGTCTTTGGATAAACTCTGCAAATGAACCATTAACTAATGACATCTGGTTTGAAAATGGAATGGAATATGAAGTCGCTCTCCTATTTGAGTCAGCCTGGTCCTTAAAAAGAGATATGCTGTGTTAGCCCCCCAATGATTTTAGAGACCCCAATTGTTTTAAAAATGGTCTCTTACATTTTTCAACATATATGCAAGGATAAATAACTGCAGCACACTTGCACACTTAATATTCACTTGCCGTACATGACATCAGTCAGTTCTGTCTCATGAAAATGCCAACTACGGCTTTTGTTGCCATAACGACTCGGGGCAGAACTAGTGCATGTGATGAAGCGAGGGCTACTTAGTCTTGCCATTTTAGCAACAATTTTTAAAAAAAGCCATAAGCAACAAATTTAGCATTTTTGTGGCGTTATTGATGATTTGTGCAGTGTCTCTGTGAGACTCCCTGCAGAAAAGGAGATGTTCAGCCTACCGTTTCTAGATTGCAAATGAACAGCACATGTGTGATGCCACCACAGGCTAATTGAATCATATTCCTCCCTCCCAAACTCAGTGTGATTGTCAGCATAAATACAGTTATAGCATCACTTGTATTTTCACTCATGAAGGCAGCGCTTCGTTACCAAGTCCCCAAATTACACTTTTCAATTCGTCTGTGGATCCCTGCATGTAGCAGGCACATTAGCCGTCACAGTCCAGTAAGTTCTAGAATGGCTTGCTTGGAGACATTTTCAGAAATGGTCATAGGACAAAATATTTACAAGATTAGGCTGTTTAATTTCACACTTGATGGGCAGGCACTGCAGAAACCCAAATATTTGTATACAATTCCTTGAAAAGTAAATTTCAGGTCTCCTTTACGGAAGTAGCATCCCTCTCAGTTTTTGAGCAACGGTGATTTGGCTCTGGTTGAGAGCAGCCAAGTCTCTGTTTCTTTTTTTTTTTTTTTTTTTTTATCAGAGTAGGTAAAGGCGTGTGCATGTGTGTACTCCTTTGTTTGTGCCTTGGTAATGCTAGGCAAGGATTTAGTACGACAAAGAGATCAGTGTTCAACCCAAACCTCGGGGCTCGTATGCTCCCAGGGATATAGAATTAGAATGGCTGGAACAGGCGTGCCGATTGAGACCTGACAGATTTGCAGACCACCGTGCAGACCTGAAAAGAGTGGGCAAGTGGGTCCTAGCTGTGTAATTACACTGCTGTATTTCCTGAGTGTGTACAATCCAAATGTCAATGTTGGGCCTCTTCACAAGGGGGATTTTGTTAATGAATGACCTTCTTCCTCTGCACAGAGTTTAGGAGAAACTGAAGTATCCATTGTTGCCCAAAATAAGGACTGCTATGAGAGTGGCATTGTGTGCATGAAAACACTGGTCATACATGTGGGACTTACCAAGATCTACTTCATGGACAACTCTGGCAATCCTGTACATGCACACACACACACACACACACCCCAAAAACAAAAAAAAACCCCACACATTTCTTCAAATCTATGCAAATAAGACGTGATTGTCGCTTTCCCATGCAGAGCCCATCCACTGTGGTGGGTCAAGAGTCAGTGTTCATGCTGTGGAAAGCCGGCTTCTACACCGTGGTCCACTTCCCTGAGCAGGACTTGACTGTCCTCTGGGACCGTAAGACAACCGTTCACATCAGAGCCGGGCATCGGTGGAAGGTGTGCAGCTGTCAATCATTTTAAATTAGGACAGATTTCATAGTCCTCTGACTGCTCTTGTATCCCATCGTTGGGACCTGGGGAAGGCATTTTATTGGCAGTCAGACTTTTCCCGCTGCTCTTCATCACAGCGATTTTGTGTGCAAATGTGTGCGGGCATGTGTGTGTATCTGTGTGTCTGTACCGCAGGTCAACAGAATTTTATTCGTCTACTTTAAGGTTAGTATAGTTAATGAAAAAGATTTGTTTGACTAAAACTTAAATTTAAAAAGTCATTTTCATTAAAATGAAGATGAAAATGCTTTGAAAAAAACTGAAACTACATCTTGCGCTAATAAAACTAGCTAAAAGTATAGAAAAAAATGTCCTTTGTATTCTTTGTCAGTCAATAAAATTAATTAGCTTTCGGGTTCATTTTAAATGTTTTTATTTCGGTATTACTGTATTTCCATACAGAAGAAGGAAGGTCAAACAGTCTTTGAAATTATTGTCTATGTTATGTTATTACACAGTACTTAACCTTTTTATGTTATCTTGCACTTGATAAATACTCCAAATTCAGAAAAAAAGGGCTGGAGCCGAAATCAAAACCACGACCTCTGCACTATGAGGCCATTGTAGTACCATAAGATAATAAAATATATCCAATAATAATGTTTTATTTGAGACTCAAGTGTATGTCTACAATGCATTCAATTTAAAAAAGCACATTTTCAATAATACATACCCTTTAAAACATTTTGAATTTTTCTACCAGGGTCTTCTCAGCGGACTATGTGGAAATTTTGATGGCGTGACTGTTAACGACATGACCACATCCAGCCGCATGGAGGTTAACAACGCGCAGACTTTTGGCGATAGCTGGGCGCTGGGACAGGTATGACTCCCCACCTTCTGTATTAACTCTCCCACAATATCTCTTACCATCTTTCATGCTCCTTGTGTGTTATAGTGTCAAAGTAACTATGTTGTGGAGCGACCGTGCGAAGCCGACTTGGGGAGACAGCCATACGCCAAGAGGGAATGTGCACTCCTGTACACCGAGGTCTTTGCATCTTGTCACAATGTGGTGAGTAGAGATGCATTAGTAATAGTTACAAGTAAATACTATGAATATTTACTCTAAAATGATGATGATTATCATCTTGACATTGTTCATCTAAATGACAGATGCATGCACACAAAGCATTGCAGGTTTTAGTTTCAGTTAGGGCTGGGAACATTTAAGCCTTTTTTATAGTTTTTTTTAAAGGTTTTCATTATCAATCTACTAATGGAGTCATATTTTATGTAGACATTGATGAAAGTTAATGCTGCTGCTGCTGCAAGAAAAAAAAACCAGCTTTTTATCACTCAAGCTTGTTTTCAATAATGTCATTGTCATTTTTTTCTATTAGCCATAGCAGAAAAGTTATGATACAGTATTTTCATAGGTGGCCAGTAGATGGAGTCCTATATTTGCTCACATGAGCAGTTGGTGGACTACAGCTCCATAACGAAACGCAAACCCTAGAGGACTGAACTTGATGTATTACAGTGCTTAGTAGAGAGGAACAAATATAATTAACGATTGCCCGGATGCTGATTAGGAGATGATTAATCATGAAAAAGCAGCAAGTATTCAGAAACTTTGTGACTTCCCACCACTAGATGCCAGTGAGTGTTTCTATCGAATGCAGTGAGCTTGCATGCATACCCTGTAGGTGGATGTGGCCTGGTTCTACAGAAATTGCCTGACCGACACTTGCAACTGCGACCGTGGGGGCGACTGTGAGTGTCTGTGCACATCCATCGCCGCCTATGCCCACAAATGTTGCCAGCACGGCATCGTCATACACTGGAGGTCGCCCTCTGTGTGTCGTGAGTACACAAACACACACATGTACAGTCACCTGCTGATTGTCAACTGTGTCCTGAATGTTTCTTCATTGCAGCCCAGGATTGTGAATACTACAACCAAGGTATTTGTAATTGTAATCCCAGCATTTACTAATTTACTGTACTTTCTTAAATCTTGACTCCTGTTCTGTGCACCTCAGCGCTAGGCGACGGTCCGTATTCCTTGGTGAGCGCTGTCAATAATAACACAATGATGGGAGTGAATCGCACGAGTGGCTCAGTGTTTCCTCTGGTGAGAGACACGTCAGGCCATTCGTCCGTGCCGGGCCTCCTCTTCAACTTTATGATCACGACTGGCCTGCACAGCAACAGGACGTCACGTAAGCATCCCAGGTTCTCACCTTGACGCGCCGCGATAGTGGAACCTCCAAAGTCGAACATGGGAAGAGGGATGGTCAACTTAAACGATGGAGGGGGCCACCATTTTTTCATAAGTGCTTTAAAGGACCCACATTATACCACACACTTCCTCACTTGATATATGGAAAAAGGCCTGTAGTGCACAAATGGTTACAATATGTGCTTCACTGAAAGAAGATTTGGGCGTGAATCTCTATTGGGACATCCCAAAAACATGGATGGACCACTACAGTGTGAATCCACTTGAGAGGTTCCACTGTACTCTTTTAGGGATACAGTTATTTTATCCCCAGTGGTTATTTCCTCAGGCATCCCCGTGGTGTCCCTGGAGTCTGCAGAGAGACCCAATTTCTTCCTCGTGGTGTCGGGGAAAAGATGTGTCCAGCTGGAACGCTGGAGTCGAGGGGAAGAGTTCAGACGACGGGCGACATTCATCCAGCATCAGGGTCTGTTTCTGCCCGGTCACACCTCGTTTGAACTAGCGGGCCAACCAGGGATCTTTCTGACCTTGACACGCACCGCCGCTCGAGCTCTGAGATATGACACCTCTGGCGGTTTCAAAGTCAGCAGCAGCTTCATACTCGAGGGTATGTTATATGGCTGTAACATGGAGATGGTTTTCTCCATCAGGGGTTACAAAACGTTTTACATCAAGAGACATTTTTCCTGGGACCGCCTTTATTAACAGAAGAACGATTAAACATAACTACTATGTGCCCACTGAATACCCGTGGGATTTTTTTATGATTACTCTATCATTTCTAAACATTTTAAGCTAATTATTCATCACCTGTTTAATAGGAAGAAACTCAACAGAATGAAATTCTAGCTGCTGTGCACTGTTCCCTCTAATAACATGACTGCGAAAAGACACACAAAATTATCTCCTATTAGAACAGGAGCACTTAACTAGATTTTTTTTTTAAACAAATAAATATTGCTATCTTAAAAAAAACAAAAAGTTCTTAAAACGAGTCCCTTTATACTACCTACATTGTTGATTGTATTTCTTACTTTAATTCAATGCAACACAATACAACTGTGACTGTGCACTTTTTTTAAAAAAAATGACACGACATAATTTATTGATGTTTGACCCCCAAGTTTGAGAACCACCGCTTTACATTTCCATGCATCAGCACTAACCTATTTGCTCCTCTCTTGATGCAGAGACTCATTTTGTCATCCCCTACCGGATGATGTGTGAGTGGCGCTATCAGGCCTGCGCCAGCCCTTGCGTGCGCACTTGCAGTGACCCAGATGCTACACGCTGCAACTTCCTGCCTCTGTAAGCACACCGCTTCTCATGATGCACACTCGGCTCTATTTGAAAGAGATTTTAACGGCTTGTGGTATATCACAGTGTGGAGGGCTGCTTCCCACGATGTCCCAAGAACATGGTCCTAGATGAGGTCACCAGCAGATGTGTCTACATGGAGGATTGTGAGTTAAGCTTTTAGTGGAACCTCTAAGGGGATTAATTTGGGGATGCTGGGCAAGTGTGTACAGTCTGGAATGGTTGCAATCGCTGCCGTTGTTGTTTTCTGAGCAACCTTTACCACAGGCAATAATGAAAATTTGGCATACATAATATTTCCCAACAACCTTTTTGTCACTTTTACAACTAAAGACAGGGCATTTTCACATTCTTACATATAGGCTATTTAGGACTTCAATGTGCCTAACATACATGTTTTTGGGATGTGGGAGGAAGCCAAAGTGCCTGGAAAAAATATTATGAAGTGGAAATAAAGATAAACACTCTAAACTTTGATGACTAATAACAAAGGCAAATGCAATGGTTGCGTAGATGTGATGTGGATTTCCCCCCTGCCCCCCAAATTTAAAATCTTACAAGCTCAGACGAACTCTAAAACATGCCTGACAGGGGCCCTCAAGGACTGGAGTTGGACAGCCCTGCTTTAAAGAAATGCTAATTGAATATTAACCCAGTAGGGCTCAGGTCTGCGGACTCGGGTCAATTAGTGGAGCCACGGCTTCAAAGCAAGCATGGTGAAACAGCATTTAGCTGTTATGCTGTATCCACGTGGAATAAACTGACAACAGAAGTAAAGTCAACGTGTAAATGATTTTAAATCCAGGTTTAAAACTATGTTGGTTTTTTTTTTCCTCATACCTTTGATTACGGTCTTATAAGCATTGAAATCAATTTCACAGACAGTAATTTCAGACAGCTACTTTTTATTTCTTTGCTTTGATTTTAAATAGCTATTTTATGTTTATAAATGCATTTAATTGTTTTCAATGTTCTTTTACTAAGATACTTTTGTCCTCTCGACTTTGCCTTTGAATGTCTTTAGCTGTTTGTTTGAAAATGGTTTTTGGTGTTGTGCTTTTGGTTGAGCAAAGTACAGTGAGTTGCCTTGTGTGTGAAATGTGCCTTGCTTTCCCTTTTTAGGTGTGACTCTTCCCCCAACTCCCACCCCCTTTGCATTTGTGACTCGGCCTGACGTAACTACTGCACCACCAACAACACATTTAACAATAAGGCGTACAACTAGCACAACCTCGACGAGCACCACTAGTGTCCTCACTACATCTTCCACCACTATGAGGCCATCTACCGTGGCCATTACTTTCAGTCCACCTCCACCAGGGATCCCGACCTCGACAACTCCCTCCACAAGTACACCCATTCATATGCCCCCAACAACCTCGACTGCTCCCACAGGGCCCTCCACATCGCCCTTCATTTCAACTCCAATTCTTTCAGTTACTTCCGCACCATCAACTCCGATGACACCAACTTTCATCTCCCCCGCAACTAGTGCCGTTACCACGACTACTCCTACTCAAACTCAGCCCGCTGACACGGCCGCAATCACTCCTGCGGATGCTTTGACGGTTGCCATGACAACCTCCATGCTAAGTGGAATGAGCACCGAGCCGGTGACTGCAGAAATATTGACATCAAGTCAAGACACCTTTCCGACAAAAGAGGAGGCGTCAACCATGTCTCCATTCTTCATGCCCACAACTCCCTGTACTGTAAGTGTTGCGTCATCTAAAAGCACGGGAATCCACGGTGTGATGTTTTTTTAAGGGATTTTGTTGGATTTGTACATACAAAATAGAGTCACAATCATCCTGAGAATCAAGAAACTAACGCTGAATATTTATTGTCTTTTCCTGTCCTGTCCTATCCTATCCCGTCTTGTTCCATTTGCTACTTGTCACCTATCTTCTTCACAGAAGTGACCCTGTCCTGTCCTATTTGCTAATTATTATGTGCCTTCCTTACAAAGTGTAGTAATGCCTGGCCCACTTCCCTTATCATGTCCTGTCCTGTCCTGTCCTATTTGGTAGTTGTTGTTTCTGTTTGTCATAGAGTGCAGAACTCCCTCACTCACCGTCAGTCTCGTTCCATATTGTGCTGTTTGCTACATGTTGTGTCTTTCCTCACAGTGTATGGCACTGCCTTTCCTATTCACATCTTCAGTACAATAGATCTAGAATAAGATCTCACTCCTCTGTAAAGTAATTTTAGTTTTATGCTGTTATGATGGTATTATTTTTCATAGTTATTTTATGCTCGGTTTTCTCTTTTCTCTTGGTCTGTCATCTCTCCAACGTCGTTCTTTCTGAATGCATTTTCAATTTACATCTCAATACAAACTGCCACTGAACAGAGTATGTCATACTCTTCTTTTCACACCCAATCTCTTCTGCCATGAAATGGTGTACAGATTCACCATACTGCATGAGTGCAACGGAACAGGACAGGGCCCAAAAAAACCCAAACAAACATAAAATTTTTTGTTTGTGTTCGAGTTTTGGTTTACAATTGGGTTCCATTCCTAGGACAATAATATAACCCAATTTTGCATGTACCACCGACTTACACTAACAAAGTAGTAAGGCATAATTTACAGTAATTTCACATACGTCTCTGCTTCATATCCCCACAGCCTCCATACGTATACCGTATTGACGAATGTGCAGAGCTCATTTGTTTCAACGGGCAGCTACTGCTTTACAACGCATCCCTGCATTGCCGCTTGAACACCACCCAACCCCGGTGCAGCCTGCTGGGCCTTCCTGTCCTCATCAACATGGACCCATGCTGCCCACAGTGGCGGTGCCCTTGTAAGCCGCCGCATTGTCACTCTTTGATATACACTGATGGTGCAGATTTAACAAGACAGATGATCAAAAAGGGCTGTTTTGCCAGGTCGTTGCACTATGATGTCTGACCTGCGCGTGATCACGTTTGATGGCAACAATGTGGCCTTGTATGATAACGGCTCCTACATCCTGGTTAAAATGCCAGGAGAGACTATTATTGGCATAGTAGAGAAATGTCCAACTAGCCAGGTAATGCCTGAACATAACACTGATTATACTGTAGACAATATACGACCCACTCCATTCTGTAATTTGGACCATTGAGCAGTCGCATTATCAGGAGTCCTGTAATATTTGTTAAATATTTATTTGCACTAATTTTGCTGATATTCTAGAAAATTGGATAATTAAAATGTAAATATTCATTTTTTTATTGATTTTGGTTTTCATTTTTATTTGCGTCACTCATTATTTTTTGGGTTGTTTTTTTTTTGTAAATAATAGAATACAAATAATAATATAATATAAACAATTTTACATGTACCTGTACATTTTACATTTTATTGAATAACTGTTTTAAAAAAAAAACATCATTTCATAGTCTAGTAACATAGCTAATTCTCACTCAATTGATCTGTAATTTTAATGGTATTTGTTAAAACGGAACAAAAGACGTAGTACACATTTTTTTTCCAGAATTTAATACATTCCCCAGATATCTTAACAGTTGCTCAAAGGTATCACGTATATTAAACATTCGTAAAGCTTTCTGAATTGGGTTATAAAATCTATATTCCTTTGAATATGTTCTCCAAATTTTGAAAAATACATCTATTTATATATTTTCTTTTTTCAAAATGTAGCCTATTTAATTAGTTTCAGCTAGGACATGTAGTTAATCATATGTTCATATTAAAATTTATGTTTTTGGGGACCACCTGTATTATTTTGTTTCTTTTTGTGATCCTTCCAGAGCGTAAACTCAATCAGAAGACCTGTGAGTGGCAAACACATCTTTACGATTGCTATGTTTGATTATTTGTTTGTTGTAAAATGTGCTTTAATTTTCTTTCCCCACAGAGTCCAACGGGTGGAACATCTGGTCTCTGTTTGAAGAAATTAAATATCACGACCTCTTATGACCGTATTCTTATCAATCGACTCGATCGAAAGGTGACCCCGTTTAACTGATTATAAGATTCATTTTATTCCATTGGAATATATTTTTTATTTGACCCTTTATGAAGTATTTTCTCTTGTGTTTAATTAACATCTGTTTGCTTCCCTTTTTGACTTGAACTACAGAAGCAAATGAACTTTTGTACATTATTATCTTTTTATTATTTATTTATTTATTTTTATTTAGGTGACGGTGAACTACAGGCCCACCAGGCTGCCATTGTCCCTCCACTCCTTTCATGTGGAAGACACTGGCGCAATGTATCTTATCAAAACTCCCGGCCATGTCAGCATACAGTGGTACCACAGCACAGGGATCATGGTGCTGCAGTACATTACACCAAACGAAGCATCTGTGCCCACTCGGGGCCTGTGCGGTGAGTGGCAGCATCACAGCCATAGCCTAAACACGAGTTGACATTTGAAGTTGACCCAGTGTGTACCCATCATGACAGGCTGCTGTGACGGCAACCCGGAAAATGACCTGAGGTTGCCCAATGGCACTGTGGTGAGAGAGGTGGGAGACATGATGCTCTTCCTGCAGGCTTGGAGGTTCCCTATGCCTGACGAAAGCGAGCACACTCGCAGGGTCGGAGAAAACTGCACCGTCAGTGACTGCTCCATCTGTCTCTACATGCTCCACCAGAGAGCCTTCACACCATGCCATAGCAAGGTGTGTTTTTTTTAGAAAGCTTGGATTTACCTCTTTGCCTCTTTATAGTCTTCGTCCACTATAATATGACATTAGTTTGAGTGTTTTGCAGGTGCCTCCGGACCAGTTCTGTGACATCATGTGGGCAGGCGATCTGCACTACAAGGATCACCACTGCGACTTCCTGGCGGCTTATGTGGCTGTCTGCTACACACACCAAGTGTGTGTCAACTGGAGACGATCCAATTTTTGCCGTGAGAACACCCACACACAGATACAGTGGTGATTTAAGAGTGCCCTAAGTTGTATGTTTTTTTGAGTTAAGAGCCGTCGTTTGGTCGCATATTTTGGTCCATGTTGCAAGTCAAAATTTGAGGTAAAAATTGAACATTTGAGGTACTGTAATGCCCTTGCATGCTGGCAAGGAGAGCCACAGTCAAACGCAAATACAAAATGAGAACTCTCACAAGGAGCTGCTGTAGGTCCAGACACTCAAAATATTGCTTTTTACTTAGATTTATTCATACTTCAAAACTGAGTGTTATACTGAAAAAGTTCTGGCCTCGTCTTATTTTTCTTAATCAATGACACAACCCCTCGCCCAAAAAAACTTCAAAATGAAATAATGACATTTCGATTAATTTCACTGTGAAAAATATAATTGATTTTGATGAGTAAATTGAGTTACAGTTTGGTCATGGAACAGATTCAACTCATACACTCAAAGCTCATCTCTCCTCTTTCAGCTTTGAGGTGCCCCCCCGGGACGGAGTACCGTCCTTGCGTGAACACCTGCGCCAGCCTCACCTGTCTGAACAGGGACTATTACGAGGAGACCGTGTGCGCCTTTGTCCGGGAGGAGTGTGTTTGCCGTGGCGGGACACTCTTGCATCGCGCCGATTCCCCGCACTGCGTGACTGAGGATCGCTGTGGTGAGTCGCACTGAAAGACAAAAATCCTTTTCTGTCATCTTGGGGAAAAAATTTGATTTGAGAGTGGCATAGTGCACCAGCCTGTTGTTTGTGTACGGCTGCCTCACAACTGCAGCAAGCAAGAAGATGCACCAACACATCTGGCATGTTTTACAAGGCGAGCCTTACTTAGAATGTTTGAGCCAGGTAAATTTGTTCAAACACTGTATATCAAAGCCGCTTCCTCTGTGTTTTGGGGAAGTCTGGAAAGATTAGGAAAAAGCGATAGCAAAGTCACACAGGTTGGAATTAATTTAACTTTTGGTGATCTTAATATCTGGTCCAGTCGTTTTCATAAGGCTTACTACTTTTAGATCTGACACACTTGTCTACAAACATCTTCTTGAATACAGTGTCCCCCCCATTATATTGCAGTTCATCATTTGAGTTCTCGCTCATAACGGCATTTGCATGTAGATAGACACCACAATACCAACAATATTTTCAATAGATTTATGCTTGCAATTTGTTTTTCGTCTTCCAATCTAATTCCAATGTGTTTTAATAAGTTCAAATGTGTATAAATTATGTAGGAGGAGTAAAACCCAAATAAAGACCAATTACAAGTCGGACTGGTTTGTAAACCCTGTGCTAAATGGTGGTGCACTGTACTGCAATTGTAGTTGAAAATAACACAAAACAAACAAAATACCACTTTGCTCATCTGTGAATTTGCATCTGGCTTCTGTAGTGTGCACAGACAATGAAGGGAGGCCCCGGGCCCCTGGCGAGGTGTGGAACAGCTCCGCCCAAGGCTGCTGCCTGCATAAGTGCATGGAGAATGGCTCCGTGCTCGCTGTGGAGCCCGACTGTGGCTTTGTCCCGATGCCGATGTGCGAGAGGCAGGGAGAGTATGTGCTGGATGTGCTGGAGGAAGGTGCCTGCTGTCGCAAGAAGATCTGTGGTTAGTAAAAGTGTGAAGATGACACAGTGACAATTATCATGACAAAAAAAAAACTGTATTGGTTTTCTTATGACTCAAAGCTATTTAAACAGGCATTGGCTTTTAAATGACTTTTTGTCAACTCAAGCATTTTATCTTCAAACCTCAAGGTCTGAAGTCAAGGTTACCTGTACCTCAGAGATAATGATCTGTCTCTGCTTTTTAGCATACTAGCAAACAATGAAAGAAAAATTGAGGGCTTAAGAAATGTAATTGACGAAGAACATGCATTTTAAATGATGATGTTATTTACATCATTAGAGCCGCAAATCATCCTAGGAGACGGGAAACTTGATCAGACTCTTGTCGCACAAAGCAAATTCACATATGAGTTTGGACCGGGGTCGCTCTGTAAAGATGGCTGTATTTTTGTACTTCGCCCCTTTGCGCAAATGAAATGCAATTTAAGTTGCTTATTTTGGCTCTCAATTGCTTCTTCACACAGACACACGTATCACTTATGTGTTTTTTTCTTTTTTTTTTTGTAGTCGCTGTGCTGTCACACTCTGTCTCTCTCTCAACAACCATCTCACCATCTCATTCCATCCAGATTGCAACATGACCATATGTGACAGTGAAGCACCCGCCTGTGACAATGGCGATCGACTGGTGATCGGTTACAGCACCCTCTCCTGTTGCCCGGAGTACAGATGCGGTTAGACAAGCACCATTGGCCCACAATCTATTTAACAGTCTTTGGCCTTAACACTGATTTGTGGCCCCCTTTTTGCAGAGTGTGACCCTGCGGCGTGCCCACCCACCCCTTCCCCTGACTGTAGGGAAGACCAATTTTTAGTGGAGATACGAGGGGAGAAAATGTGCTGCTATTCTTACCTTTGTGGTAAACCAGAGATTTATTCAAACCTTCAAGGCACAATTTGTTTTCGCAATTTAAACCTGTACCCAAGTGTTTTAACATGTCTGTAATGTACTTTTTTTCTATTCTTATTTATTAGATTTATACAAAACTTCCCACACCGTATCGCTTGTCTCGCATCATTGCAACTGGGGCGAGGGCAATAAAGACAATAAAGAGCGTTTTAACTTGTGGAGGCAGGCGTTCTTACATTATACATTGTGTATATACATCAACAAAAACAAATATGACTTTCAACATCCAGTGTTGACAATTGATCCCGTAGGGGATGTGAGTGTTTCAAGTAGTGTAGAGTTGCGTGTCTCTTTATCGTCACACTGATGAGGTGATCAAGTCAAGGGTGGTGGCAATAATTATGTAAAGTAGCCACACTGTGTTGCAATCCTTCCTTACGGACAGATTTTCAGAAATAGGCAGCTCATAAAAAGAAATGTACGCAGTTGTCTAATTTCTCAAATGATGGATGGGTAGGCACTCCAGAGTCACAGAATTCGTATACGGGCAATTAAAAAGTCATTTTTTTCAGAATGCGTCCAATTTAAGGAGCAATGTGACTGTTTACTATATCAACTTAAGGGCTATAACACTGTGTTTTCTCTGCGCAGTGTGTAACTCGTGCATGGAACCTGTTCCAACCTGCTCCCATGGAAAAATCCTGGCTGTGGATCTGAACACCACTCAGAGCTGCTGTCCACAATATCTTTGTGGTGAGCTACGCAGGCATATGGCATAAACGAATAGCCATTATTAAAACATGATTAAAACGTGTTGTTTTTACCTTTGCTAAAGCTGTTCTGATTTTATGAGTGAATTCGTGAATATATATATATATATATATATATATATATAGAATTGTTTCAATGTTAATTCATTTAAAAACCCACTATTAATTTAATTTCATCATAAATAAATGTAATTACTATATGTCAAAAATATATGTTCTATCACATGAACGGAATTTTTTTTTTTTTTTACATAATCGCTGTTCAAGTAATTGCTAATTATAATATTAGTGGTGACTCACCATACAAGCCGCAAACATGCTGCTGTCTTTCTGCTCAAGAGACCCAAAGGAGAAAATGACCCGATCATACATTTGCTGGATCAATGACTACAGCATGTTTAACAACTGCAGTGCACTTTCTTTGTCACTTGAGGGAATACTAGAAGTCATTTGTGATGACATTTTGCTTGCACCTCTGCTGAAGAAATTGCTGGCAGGCTTGTGAAGTGTCATATCTCTCAGGCGGATGCGTCATAATGCACCCGTGCTTTAAAATACAACTGCTTCCACCTTAGGTCGTTTCATTCTATTAATTCACCACAAGATGGCTCTACATTTCTACATACTGTCCCTTTAATGTGTTTGAGACTGTTTGAATTTTGTGTTTCTTTCATACTGTGTTTTTCTTTATTATTATTTCGCATAATCGAATTTCTGTTTTTCATCTCTTCCGTGTGTTATAGTGTGTGATGTCAACAAGTGTCCCAAATTATCCATAAGCTGCCCACCAAGTCGTAGTTTGGTTGAAACCACTCCACCAGGCTATTGCTGTCCGCAGCAACACTGTGGTACATAAATACTTTAATTTCAAGCTAGTTCTTTGTTTTTGTGCCCAAACCTCACACATTATACTTTTGCCTCTGTCCCTCCCAGAATGTCAATGTGAGGACAGTGCTCTCCAAGTGTGCCAGCTTGTAAGTAAGCTGCATTAAAACTCTAAAGCGGGGTTTTGTTCACACCGAGACAGCAGAATCGCTTTAGTCAGGGCTTTTATCTTTTCTCAGGGGGAGGTTCTATTCGAGGTCCCAGACATCAGCAGCAGCGACTGTGGCTGTCCTCAACACGCATGCCGTATGTGGAATACAAGCATGAAGAAGCACAATCAGAGATCCCTGACACCCCACCCACATGCTTATAAAAGTGTTTTTGCTCTTTCCCTGTGGTGTAATTATTGATTTCATGCATCTGTATGCTTGGCTTTAGAGAAAGCAGAGGTGTGTCTTTTCCAAGGGGTGACAGTGCTGGGGCCGGGCCAGTCCCTTGTTCAGTACTTTGAGGCACAGTTGTGCTACACTGTCCATTGCCTGCATCACAGAGATCCAAACACGGGCTTCTACGCTATGGAAATGACGTCGTTCAACTGCTCCCAACAATGCGAACCTGTATGTATACAGCATACATTTTTATTACGTCTGTCTTACAACTTCAGTCAATTTTCATTATTTTTTACAGCGTGTTTATTTGTTATTATTAGTTTTTGTTGTTGTTAAATGCTTTGCTTTAGTTTAGATTTAAATTAGTTTTAGTATTAGTTTTAGATTTTGGGAGTATTTGTTGGCTGCAAGAAAAAAAGGTCACACTAAGTATTGTGTAATAAAGTAAAGTAACCTATAGTTCCCAAATGATTGTTCTTCTCTAGGCCAAACTTTAATACTGAAATAAGTGCATTTTAAATAAACCCCAAAAGCTCATGTATGAAATTTAATTTTAATTGTAGTTGTTTCATAAATTATTGTTAATTATTGTAACATTGGTGCACATATACCAATTTTTAATCATTTAGACACCACACATGTATGTTGTATTACTAAGACTGACCAGTGATAGGCAGCATTGTGCCACACGGCATGTAGGGCTGGTAAATTATTTGCGATTGTAAATATTTAACTGGTTTGACATTTACGATTGTCAAGCCAGATTGTTTTCGAGCTCATCTGGGAGAAAAAAAAACAACTGTGGATAATTGCTGTGGATAATCTTTTTACCTCGCTGAAGTACTTTCTTCCTCTGTCTCAACAGAACCAGGTATATGCATCTTCCACTGACCCTCAGGTGTGCTGCGGCACCTGTAAAAACATTTCCTGCATGTTCACTAACGACAATGGAACAACCGAGCTTTTTCCCGTGAGAGCAAATAGAAACTGAACAAAATGCAATTTTTAAAGGTGAAAATGAGTGCAATGGTTTGTGTGTGTGTGTGTGTGTGTGTGTGTGTGCGCGCAGGCAGGGAGCTCCTGGGTAGAGAACTGCACCCGTTATGACTGCATCGAAACGGCAGTGGGGGCCGTGGTGCTGGCCTCTGGCGTGGTTTGCCCGCCTTTCAATGACACCGAGTGCATTCAGGTAGGGGACCAAGGACAGAGGGTTCTGACTTTATATGAGATGAACGAAGAATATTGGGACACCCTTCTTTCGCGAGTGACAGTAAAACAAAATGGGAGTTTTTGTTCATTAAACCCGAGTGATGGTCCCATAAAGTTGGAAGCATAGAATGGTCCAAAATGTCTCATACAGTTGTAGAAAGTAGAAATGTGGTATCATAGATTACCACAATATAAAATCTACACACAACTGTTCAAATGGCACATTTTGGTCATGTGACAAAATTGCACAACGATACATACATTTAATTTTTCACTATTAATGTGACCTGCAAACCACAGACCTCAACCAACAACTGTAGCAACTGTTCATTAGCCATTTTCTTAATGTTTTCTGTTTTGTTCTTCTGAGCTGGAATACCTTGTCAAAACCAGGATAATTAGTAGATTAAACATAAGTGACAAGTATTTTCTACCTTCAGAATGGCGGTGTGGTTCAGAGCTACGTGGACGGCTGCTG
The DNA here is from genome assembly GCF_059441095.1 of Idiotropiscis lumnitzeri. Classification (NCBI taxonomy): domain Eukaryota; kingdom Metazoa; phylum Chordata; class Actinopteri; order Syngnathiformes; family Syngnathidae; genus Idiotropiscis; species Idiotropiscis lumnitzeri. The sequence continues at coordinate 10,551,866 of NC_142396.1, read as the reverse complement.
CAGGACATGTGAGTCTGCGTTTAGTCAAGCTTGAGAAGGGTGCGCGCCTTGTTGCCTGACAGCAGATGGGCTTATTGGCTGACGTTTTTTTTTTTTTTGTGGTGGGGTGCGCGGCCTGTTGTAGCAATTGGCGATCAATTCTGATGCTTGGCCTTTTTTCCATTTCCCCACAACCTGCGGCTTTTGTCTGTTGATGAGCAGCCGGAAAAAGTGAACGTTATAATCATCTCTGCATCAATATTGTAATGGTACGCTTCAGGTGATTAGCAGTGGATTGTTTCTTCACCGCTTGCCTGCTTTGACCTTGCAGTTGGTCCACGGTGAGAATGCGAGCTGGCACGGAGATTCTGGTGTTCTTAAGGCATTATGTGATTTGGTTTGCTTTTGTCGGCGAGGTGTGGTAGAGGAAGCAAAATCCAAGTGCATGGGAGCTGCTCTGGGCTTCGTACTCGCTGTACTGTTTCAGTGCTATGTTGAATCCTTGATGTTGTTTTTTTCTTTTAATAATTTTTGTGTTTTCTCGGCGCTTTTTCTTTGCTGTCCTGACGATGCTACCAGGTGCTGGAGTGGGTGTTTTACCCCTTACCGTTAACCCCGTAACCCCCACTGGTAGTACTAACTGTGACACAGGTATGTGCTGCTTGATATAAGATGATGAGGCCTGATCCAACTGATTGACTTGCAATTATCTCCCATTCAATCCTCACTGTAGCCGAGAGCAGTTGCACCCCACCAATAAAATACCTGCTGCTGGGCAACAAAGCATCCAGCTCAATAGTCCTCACTGGGTCTCTAATAGAATGCGTGTGCGTGTGTGTGCGTGTGGGGGTGGGGGGGTGTGTGTGGGGGGGTGCATGTGCATGTGTATTAATGCGTTTTTCATCATCATTTGTGTCAATGATAACTGAAACTTGTCACAATCAGAAGGAGGTTTGATGTGGTGCAGGCGGACCCAAACGCAGGGAAGTAGGGAGACGAGAATGAAGAAACTTAAATAAACAAAAAGGCAAACAAGGCAGACAGATAAACAGTGTAAAACAACATGGATAAAGTAACAAATCAAACATTAGCAAAGGAATTTAGACCAGACTATGACATAGACTGTGAACAACAAAACAAGATGAGGCACAGACGGCAGACAGTTGACAGTAGAAAATGGTTGGATAAGGACCGAACGGAACCAGGCAATTAAATACAAACACTTTGACGAGACCATTTGTAGTTTTTTGGTTGATTATATATTTAAATATTTGCGCTCCATATGAATAATTTTAATTGAATGCTTACACATTGTTTCGGTTGTATTTGATGTTTTATTTTATTGTAATTTTTACTGAATGTTCATTTATTAAGAATATTTAAGTATCTAGGCTTTGTAAAGTTGTCCTACTTTTGGGCTGGTGGAAAGGGGCACCTAACGGTGCAAAAGTGTGGTGTTGACGTGAAAATAATTTGGAACACAAGCAGGCCATGGAGCAACTACTTTTCAAACCGTGCGATCGACCTTTGCACGTTTACTGTGATGAAATTCAATACAAGAGCCGAATCAAACCTATTTAAACACAATTAATAGTTTTGGTTCATAGATTCTATGAATTAGAATATCGTGTTCACTTTTTTCAGTAGTGAAAATCATGTTACACTATATAAATTCATTGTTTTCATCATCATCTTTCACTCAGTACTTCACTGTAGTTGGTCAGTATTACCGCACTATTGAACACTTTGATACTTTTAAATGACTCTCGGAAATGTTGTTTCTAAGTTAATATTTTGTCCGTGTCCCGGCTTGTCTGCTACAGTACTCACCCTGCTCCAACTACCACCCACAAATTCCTTGTGTGTTTAACCATACCAAACCGCAAATTCACCACCTCGAGAAATACAAAAGACAGTGCTACCATAACTTACAAATTGAATTTATTCAGTGATCAAGCTCGTAACTAAATTGTCTATCAAATCAATTTTCCCCACTCAAATGAAGCGAAATGCCATTGATACATTCCTGCCACCCAAAAAAGAAGTACATTTTTGTGACGGGGTTTTGATCAAGAAAAATAGCACTGGATTGTCATGTTGTATGTGTGGCTTTAAGGCCTAATGTAGCTTCTTTTGTGTGTTTTCATTTTCTATATGACTTTAATGCTGTTTAATAAATGCCTCAACAGACTCAACTTGTGACAAAGACTTACCAATTTATGTATTCTGGTGAAAATAGTACTTATGGGGTGCCAAGCATAACTTCACCCTCCCTAAAACTCACTCAGTAGTCCCCCCGAAAATTTGACATGAATTTTGCTGAACATGTCTATTATAACACTGCAAACGAAAAAGTTTCATGCCTGAAACTTAAGAGGAAGTCTGCCATTTTGTTTTGAAGCAACCATTGGGGGGCAATTCCAGGGCTTGTGCGTACTTTGACGAAGCCCTCCTCGGGAATTCATCCACAAGAGCTCTAATCAGAAAGAAATATCCGAGATAGAAAAGTAATGCTACATTGTTTTTTTTTTTTATAAAACTTTTTGCCTACACCATCTGCATGGGCAGAGCATGCGTGGCGTCAAAGTTTGATGATGATTTCGAGCATTGAAAATCGAGGGACTGTTCATCAATGATCGTAACTTTAATTTTCCCGATAAAGGTATAATTTTTGATACAGCTCTTATATTGGATTAGATTCGACCGTACAGATGCACCCCAGCCCCCCCAATAAGTGTCTTCAAGTGATTTGTGGTTTTCTGTGAACATGAGTACAGGCAAAGAGGACGGTAAGACATGCAAGCGAGTGGCCATCCGGACCACCATACGTAAAGATGACTGCAGGAGCAACACACCTGTAAGAAAACTCACATGGCCCATCCCAATGCAGTGTTTTCCGGTTATATCACGCATCATTTTTCAGACCTTCGCTATATTTTGCAGTACTTTCCATACTCTACCCCGGCCTCATTACAGGTGACAGTCTTCTCCTGTGACGGCAAATGTCCGTCAGCCACCATCTTCAACTTCAATATCAACAGTCACGCCAGGTTCTGCAAGTGCTGCCGCGAGAATGGACTGCAGTCGCGCTCGGTGACGCTCTACTGCACACGTAATGCCACCAGCGTGGAGTACCGCTTTCAAGAGCCCCTGGACTGTACTTGCCAGTGGAACTAAATGAAAGGAAATCACAGAGGGCTCAAAGATTTGTGACGTGCGAATGACATAATACATTGAAGTATTTGATTTTGTACAGCACAGATGAAGGTAATGCAATGCTTCAAACGGGACATATTTTGGAAAATTGACTTTTTAATTGCTTGGATACAAATAGTTAGGACTCTGTACCTTCGCACCAATCAAATGTAATTAAACAACTGAGTAAAACCTTTGCTTGAGGCTTTTTCCTTAAAGGTTGTTTTCCTTGCTTTCATTGCCAAGTGCTTCCTTGTCTGGTTTTCAGTTATGAGGTTAATGGTGACAAACGGGATGCGGGATGGTGCCAAAAAATGGACGGATTTCAGCAAGACTCAAAGTAAGGCATGAAAAGTGTAGGTCTTGATACTTGGGTGATTATGATGAAACCAAGGAACTGTTTTATAGTGTTAAAAATGCATAATATGTCTCATTTAAAACAAAATACATGCACGTACTGAAACTAGCTGTGCCAATACTTTCAACCTATATGTTCCATCTGCTTAATTCTGACAACTTGTCATTTTAAACCCAAAAATGTTTAAAAAATACATGTTTACATAGGTGTTTGTCCTGTGTTTTAACATGAGTTTTTTTTTTTTAAATCAATATAAATACAGTACTTAAAACAATCTCTCTCCAATTTCTTACTCATGCATCAGAGGAGGCGAATAAAAGCTTTAAATGTGTTTTTGTCTGAATTGTTACTTTGCCGCAGTGGTTATTTCAGGGTGCATTTACACTGTAGGTCCAAGTGCCCAATTAGGATTTAATGCCTTTATCCGTCTTCCAAGTACATCTCAAGGGATATATCCAGTATGGCTGTGTTTCCTCTGATGGAATGAAACAAACAAACTCAAATTGCACTTGATAATGCCACAAGCATCAACAGTGGGCAGTGACAACGCGAAGGTAAGCAATAATTCATAATACGAACATCAATCTCTGCATAGTGTTGAGTTGACCTTGTGTACAACAAAAGCAGAGTACATTGAAACGGTCTATCGTTTTCTGTTATTGAGTCTTTTTTTATGTTGGCCTCAGCTTGGCAGATCTTCGATTTATAGTCCCTATTTAGCATGCAAAACATTTAAATTGTATCACTTAAACCATCTAGCATGAATCCAGCCTGGAGTCTCTTTGAGCAAACAACCCGATTCAGCATGAGTAATATTTATGTCCAAGAGGTTGTTGTCTTTGTGGGAAGCACATTTCCATAACCCAACTTCTCATTGGGCTTGCGTCTCTGTGAGGCTGTGACTTTTCATCCTTTTGCATTCTTGTCATTCCTCTTGGTCAAGTGGGCTCGCCACACCCGTTAGCCCATCTCAGATTATAGTAACAATTCGAGCTCGCTGTACATGTTGGTGTTTTGCATGAGAAAATGATGGGTCTTCTAACAAACATGGTCACATACTTAACATCTTACACACAAAGGGAGAAGCGACAGTGGCACTGAATGTGCCACTTTTTGTGTATAAATATATATATAAATATATAAATATATATATATATATATAGAGAGAGAGAGAGAGAGCGAGAGAGAATTTTGTTGACAATTTTCTTTCCTTGTTGTGTGTCGGACAACTTTACAAAACTTGTATTTAAATTGCTTCAGCCATATCTTCCCACCGTTCCTGCCCTTGTAGAGTTTGGCCCTGAGTTGTTGTGGCAAAGTGCTCTTAACCCAACATAGAAGCCAGAACAAAGTGGGCTGAACTCTCTCACACACACTCACTCACACACACACACACGCACACCCCTATCATCATGCAACTTTCTAGGGTTGGTCGAAGCTCCAGTGACACAAATAGTAGTTCTACTCTTGAGACTTTCCTTTGCCCATTCCCGATGTTTACACGCTGCTGTTTTGGGGGTTTCTCTTTGAGCCTGCTGACACACACACACACACACACACACACACCCCTTCACACAATATTGTCACCACGGACTGCATGTTAGAGCTGTGAAAACTCTTTCGATGGGTGCAACAGAGCATCTTTGGTTGTTTGCCAGTTTCTTCCAGGTAAGGTTGTTGTTTTTATTCACCTACTTCAAGCACAGGCGTGACTTTTCTCTTTCTCAGGTGGTCTCGCTTGCCTGTGAGCAGCCTTCAAAACGCGTGGAGCTTGACCTCTTGTTCCCCTCCTTCCCTTCGGTGAAAAGTCTAGACAGCCTTACAGTGACATGCAAAACAGCAAGAAAGGGCCTGGTAGGAAGTTTGCATTTTTTTTTCATTGAGAGCTACAATAAAGTGCAATCTTTGCAGGTATATGTGGAGCCTGTTGATGCCTTGGCTTGCCGCCCTGACTGCAAGATCTCATTGCAGCTAGTAGAGGAATCAGAGGGCTACAGTGTCACATTGACAGCCTTTAGGAAATATGTCAAACTTGAGGAAAAAAACTTTCATTATGGTGAGTTTTTAGCCTCAACTGGAATAGTATGTGTCAACTTGACTTAAAGTTTACAGTTCAGTTACTAGAGGTAAGCATTTTGCAAAATTTTGCTGGTCTGTCATTTGTCTTCCGTCTGCAGCGAGGGTACCCGTCCATCATTTGTCAGTCCGTCAGAATTCCATCAGTCTGACGGAATTCCCAATTCTGCACATTTGATTGGAATTTTGAAATGGTCGTACAAATATAAATTGAATGTACAAAAATTGCATTTTCATTGTAATGTATTCCAGCTTGAAGTGAAATTGTATTTGATCAACCCTTTCCCTTTTTATTAATTATCTTGTGTGTTGTATGTGTGTGATTTAGTCCTTTGATTATTTATTAAGTTAGTCCTATTTATAGGATGTTCTCTTCCTTTTTAAAGCAAGATTAAATGTTTTAGTTATTTTGCATACTTGTTATTTACATAATTTTTTAATTAAAAACATTTGGACAGTCTTCACTTTACTTATTAACAATATTGTAATTAAAGCTGTTATTTTTTTTCTTGCTTTTTCAAATTTTAGGATGTTATCATATTTGTTTTTTTTTCCTGTTATACTTTTATAGTTGGCCATAATGTCCTTTGTTACTGTACCTCACCCGAACTCTGCCTCTATTGTCAGCTAATCATCAGTCATATTTCATAATTTTTTTAATCATCAATTATGTTTTGTATATTCAAATGTATGCAATTAATTTGTTTATTTTACCCTTTCTTCGACTTTTGTGCTCCAGTTCCTGCCTCCCTGCCCTCCTTCCATGTGTCCACCAGCACCACCACCGCCGTACTCACTTGGAAACTGCCTCAAGACCAAAGTCTTTCATTGTGGAGTTTATACAATGTACAGACTGGATCTCGGACGCACGTCTTTAACGTGGATTCGTCAGAGTCATCATACACGGCGAAGGGTCTCCATCCTGGCACGCTTTTCAAGTCCAACCTTGTGGTCACCACTTTTCTAAAACACCTCAATATCACATTGAGACAAAGACTGAGCATCCATCTTGAGACAGGTACAGTGCTAGCTAACAAAGGCATCGCCTACCACTTTATTAGTCAGAAAAAAATAATTTAATGCAAAAATTTCACACTGATTTCAAAATTTCAGTATACAGTGAACCCCTTTGGATAGCTCCAAAAAATATTTGGTCTCACAAGTTGAGGAAACATCGTTTTAAAAGTTACATAATTAATAGCGGACTAATGTTCATGCTTTCAGCTCACTGCCATGCAGACTGGCTGGCCAATGGGAGAAGCTGTTACACTCTAAGCAGGACAGCGTTGGCCCGGAAGGATGCTGAGCGCGTTTGCCAAAAACATGCCGCTGGAAGTCATCTGGCTGAGCTGAAGACGAAGGAAGATTTGCATTTTGTGTCTTCTCATCTGCAGAAACACGACGCTTGGTTACTAATGTGGACGAAACTCACTGACAAGCAGGTAGGCCGACGTATATCGCTGGAGCTTTAAGGTTTCATGGGTTTGTCCCTGGGGTGATGATCTACTGCACAAGGCCAATGTGCCAAATACACATAATTTTAAAGGGGAAGTCAAGTCAAAACTGCTCTTTACAATAAGTTCCACACCCAAGTGTCGAAGCACTGTATTCTGATTAATTTGCAGAATATAAATGAAGCATATAAATCCGCCCGTTTTTGTCCATCTCTGGCTGCTGCCATTTTGTCTCGTACAGCCACTTGCTGTCGCCAGAAAATGACATCAGAGTGCCTAAGGGGTTCAACTTGCAAACATCACCAAACCCCGAAAACAGCCTTTACCGTCGTTACCTGAGCTTTTGTGACTTTGTGACTGTGATTTCTTGTTCAGGTAACAGCAAGTGGCAGTACAAGGCAAAATGGCAGCGCCATGCATGGCGTAGGCCAGGGTTCTTCACTCCTGTTCCTTCCTGCTGTCCTTCCTGTTTTCCATCTCTCCTTGATGCAACACACCTGATTCAAATGATCAGGATCATTATCCAGCTTCTGCAGACCTGATTATGTGATCATCTGAATCAGATGTGTTGCAAACAGGGAAAAATGGAAAACAGGCAGCACATCGAGGAACAGAATTGATGACCCCTGCGGCTGCTTTTTTTTTTTTTTTCATACTGTATGCAATGCTTTGGCATTGAATTGTTCCAAATCTCATCACTTTCTTTTTTTCTTTAATAATAATATAATGTCACTTTTCCCCCCGCAGAACGAGGGACAACTCCGGTCCGATGGATTTAACCTTTCCAGCACGAGGATGTCATTAGCGGTAATCAATCGGACGGACTGTTTTGCCCTTCAGAGGAACACCACGGGACCGGGATACTTCCTGACTACATTTTTGTGTCAGATGCCCTTACCTTTCATCTGCCAGTATCAAAGTAAATACTCTCTTAAAGGGGCACAGGGGTGTCCTTGCTTTATTTTGGAGCTTCACAATTCAAATTTGTACATACATCAAACCACGTTGTATTCGATCTATCCTATGTTAGCGCACTACAGTAATATAGGGAGTGAGCCATGTCGTAAATAGCATGAAAACATTATTAATTGATACGCCACCCAAAACATTGAAAATTTCTGTAGTTATTTCCATTTCTTATGATAATAGTCTAAATTGTGGCTGTCCAAACTACAGAAGCCATTTTCAGCCATCATCCATTTTTTGGCAGCATATACTAAAAATACCATTCGATCCCGCCTTTGTGTTATTTAAAAAAAAAATGGGGTTGACGTGATTGTGTTTCTGCGTTACAGACATCCTATTAATGTGAACATTGAGACAAATTACAAAATTGGACAATCTTGTTTTTCACAGGATAGCGACAAAATGCAAATTTGTAATTAGTAAAGATGGGAGAGAGTCATAATTGCAAAAATAGACTCTTTTACAAAAGCATGTCACTGCATTGTGATCGAGGCTCCTGGGATCTGTTAGCATGCAAAATTTAAACTTCAAAATAAAAATAACATTTTGACTCCTTCACAGTCCCTTCAGTGCCATCCACGTTCACGTTTGATCTTATGCAAGTGACTGAGCGTCAAGTGGAGCTTCACTGGAGTGATTTGCCAACCCTGAACTTACAGACCGACGGCCCGTCCTTTGAGATCTTCCTCCATTATCAATGTGAAGTCGCAGGAGAGCAAACTAGGTGGCCAGAGAGCCGCTTCAAAAAACCTGTTAGGGTCCCTGTCTCCTTGGCTTCTAGAGGGGTAACCGTCACAGGTTTGTCTCCGGGGAGCGTGTACTCCTTTACGCTTCAGGCATCTCACCCTGCCGGCGCCACTTGGACCTTGGGACAGACAAGGGAAGCCTACACAAGTAAGTCAAGGAGCAGACTAACAAATTGTCAAGCCAGCTGGAATGTCACTTCTATGCAACGAGCCATTTGAGCATTTATTCACTGTCTTTGATATTCATCTGAAGGTCTGTGTAGTAATATGCTCTTTGTCCTCACTCTTAGAGCAATTCAGCGCACTACTAGAACTGTCTTACTATTAATGTTTTTTTCACATCATGACATTTGTACTCACTTGACACTCACTTCTAAATACTGTGGTTTTTCAAAGACGTTATTATTATATTATTGTAATGCTTTTGTTCGCTTTCATTTAAAATGAAATGTATTTTTTTTTCTCCGATGGGGTGAGGTTGGTCCGGCCCCTCTGTCAAATTTTAGAACCCATTGTGGCCCGCCAATCAAAAAGTTTGCCCACCCCTGCCTTAATGGCTTCCCATATGGTTCTCTTCCTCATTCCAGAACCTTCTCCTCCACAAAACATCACAGCTGGGCTCAGAACGGAGACACAGCTTCATCTTCACTGGATCCTGTCAGACTTTCAGTACAAGGCAGGATGGCGATTTGTCATCCGTTATAAGGACTTGACTTCGAGTGGGGGGGGGATGGTTCGGATGGCCAACATCTCCAGGTCTTCAGTTCGCAGTGGCTTATTCTCTGCTCTGATTGGAGGCCTGGAGGCCGAGAGGAAGTACAGCGTTGAGGTACGCACGGTCACGCAATATGGGATGGAGAGCTGTGAGCAGCCGCCTCTGACTGTAGAAACAGGTTTGTTGTTTTTTTTGTTCCATTTGTCTTGATAACCTAGAAAGATGTCAATGAACGCTACGAGCAGCGACACGTGGGCCCGTGCTTCCTCTAATTCATGATAAACCAGATTTGTTTTTTTTTTGGGCCAAGTATGATGACAGATATTTGTCTCCCGTAGTTGGAGTCACACAGTATGTAGTATAGAAGTGTGATTCACCCACCACTACTGGTACAGAAAATATCTATTTCATAGTGGTATTTAAATTTCTCACATTTGCATTTACAGTTATCTTTAAGAATGGTGTGTTTTTATAATAATTTGAGGTACGTTTTTAAATTACCTTTTATGTGCAATTTAATTTCTACTGAAGAATTATTTAAGTTGTTGTTTTTTTTTCTTCTTTTTTTACTCCTACTCCTATATGTAAGCAAATCTAACATAACTGTGAATAATTTTACACTCGCTTACAATAATATTACACATAATTTTTGGGAATAAAACTTGTGGCTCATTTTTGATGAACACCTGGGCTTCTGCTCCCATATTTTAATATTGGATCAAAATGGTGGCACTTGAAAAATGTATTATGTTCCAAATAAATCGAGGTTAAATATTTTGGCGAAAAAAACAAGGTATATGTGGCACACACACAACAGTGCTGATCACCAAAACAGCAACATGCTTACCATACCTACTGTGAAGCATGATGGTGGCAACATCATGCTTTAGTGCAGGTGGAATGGCGACCTAAGATAAGGTGGAAGGATTTATGAACAGCTTGAAATCGCAATAAGCAATCAAACCTTCAGTCTTCTGATAGAAAGGGAAAAAAACAGCCTACTAGAACATCATTTATTCCTGGGGTATTCAGAGGCAATTTTAAATGTGGCACGTGTTTGCTGTCCTGCATTTAACATGTGATCAATTCTTAACAAAGCCATATCTAACACTCTGTACGGGTGTGCACGTACACTTGTTTATTTTCACTTGCCCTTTCGAAAAGACCGTAAAAAATACGTTCTACATTCATGGTGGGAATAAAATGAGATGATTTATCACTGTCTTATTTTTTTTTATATAAAAAAAATTACATTTGAACAAGGGTGAGCTCCTTTTTTTTTTATGATTCAATGAAAACGTTTAAATTCAAAGTGATCATTGATGCTGTCACTATGTTATCTCATCTCCAGTCCCCGAGGCGCAGCGAGAATTGTCACTGATGGGAAAAGCGGCAGCGTCTGTGTTTGTCACCTGGGGCCCCCCACCAAGGATGGGTGGATGCTCACAAAGTGGCACATCCATCAAGCACCACTTGATGATGTCATCTACCGGACACAAAAAATAGTCTTCCTTCACATTTGCGTCACATTCTGGGCTCCCCTGTTAGTTACTAAGCAACCGCTGTCAGCACATGACAGATTGAGTTTCCAACCGTTTAAAGATGTATGATCCCTGTAGAGGCCCGGCCAGGAAGAATGACCAAGCGTGCTTCAACATGCTGTCCCTGAATGTGACTGCGACTTTATTATCTTGCGTGGACGTGTGGGTCTTTCTTAGCTTGTTTTTGGCCTCCCGTGCGCACACCAAGATCACAAACAGCGATAATTGTTCAAGGTACCAGCCACCTGGTCTGGGACTTGATCCCTG